>NC_092371.1:82838710-83481892 GCF_030028105.1 Mobula birostris
TCATACATCAAGAACAGTCTAAGTTTGTGAAGGAAGTGAAAACCAAGGCCAGATGAGACAAGCACCAACAACAGTTGTTCGCACACAAAGAAACAGGTTCCATTTTAACTAGAAAGTGGCACACAACCAGGGGAATGCCCAGTAGTGCTCCCTTTGTAAGCATCAATTACTGAACGCACTAGCAAAGTTCCCCTCTCCCTTCAAAGGAAGTGAAAACAGGTCAGACCCTAGACTCATAAGCAAAAACACAAATATCAATATCCCAGTGCATTTTCAAGGGAGTGCAATGGAGTCCAAAGGACAACCTTAAAATTAAACCAGATTTTCCCCCTCAGGTGCAGCCAGGTAGTTACCTGGCACTACTATGAAGCAGATGGTCTAGGCAATATTCACAAAAACCAGATAATCCAGTTCAATCTCTGCATCTTGTTTACACACATTTATTTCTCTGCCCACACTGGTATTAACTGATTCTGTACAAACAGCAGAAATAGACTACAAAGCCACAAAATATGCAGACAGATAATAATGCATTGCTTAAGATAAAGAAGATAATTCAGTGATGGGACCATCTCCATAGTTTAAAAATAACTAGCTCTTCCTTGACATTTACGCCTACATGCAAAAGCACCACTTTTGCATACTGCTCGTCAACAACCAACCTGTCCTAGCGCACAGGTTCTTAACTTTTTTTTATGCCATGGACTTCTTAGGCAGTCCCGTGAAAGCTATGGGACCCCTCCTCAGAATAATACTAGCAAGTTAAAATTAAATTTCACAAACCCCTGTGGACCATAGGTTAAGACCACCTCCCCTAAAGGGTTCCAGGACAAACCAGATTTTTTTTTGTGTGAACAAACAGGGTTGGTGACTGTTACAGACCTGTGGGATGAATGGCCTGTTCCTGCTCTCTGCATTGACCTTCTCTGCTACATGATCACATTGAAGCAACTTAGTGGATTTATTCACCTGTACCATGAGGTACTGCACAGGCTCAGTTTGACAATGGCAACCCACCCAGAGGAAATTTGCCAGAGATTATGCTCATCACTCTGGGATCACAGGAGTGGCAGTAGACTCCAGTTTATGAAATGTGCTACAAATCCAAGAACTAAATTACACGAGTCCTAATGAATTTGGGTTAACAATTAAAGTTTTACTGTGAGCACATGGTCTAACAGTAACATCAAAGGACTACAAAGAAATGTTTCCCAGAACCACCAATGAACAAGCTAGCTCCAAGGAGACTCCAAAATTTGCTCCTAGACAAAAAAACCACAAGATACAAGAGCAGAATTAGGCTATTTGACTCATCGGGTCTTCTCTGCTATTTTTTCCATCAAGGCTGATGCATTTCCCTCTCAGCTCCAGCCTTCTCCCCGTTACCTGTCGAGCCCTAACCTGTCTGTAGATTCGGAAGTCTCAGGCACATATCACCAGACAATATTCAAACTCCAGGGCAGCACAGTAGTGTAGAAGTGAGCACAATGCTTCACAGCACCAGCAACCCATGTTCAATTCCCACCAATCTGTAAGCAGCTCGCACATTCTCCCAGTGACTGTGGCTTTCTCTTCGGGCAGTCTGGCTTCCTCCCACAGTGCAAAGACGAACCATTTGGTAGGTTAATTAACTGGTCATTGACAATTGTCCCATGATTCGAGATTGTTGGGAAACACGGCTCAAAGAGCCAGAATGGCCTTATTCTGCACTGTATTCAATAAGTAAAGATGTAACAATTGGTAGGTTAATTAGTCATTGTAAATTGTACTGTAATCAGGCTAGGATAAATTGGGGTGGTCAGGAGGACCTATTTCACACATTTTCCTCAATAAAAACTGGCACAACAATTTGGTTTGAAATACAACTTCCCTTTCATATGGAAACAATATTTTCCTGAAATTCACTGCTTGCCTATGCAAGGACAAAGGTTTTAATACAATTCCTTCCTGTAGAAGTAGATAGTGTACAAATACAATGACTTTCTTTCAACACTGCATGGGTAGGAATGTCTTGCATTGTAGCCAGTTTAGCATATAAAAAAGTGGCTTTACAATTCTAGGCAGAGTGAATTGAACAATTAAATCTAAACATCTCCAATGATGGTAAGTACTACTCCTGATTATAACCCTCCTTGGCTGTGCCTCAGGGCAGTAGCATTCTTCACTGAGGACCCTCATCTCGGATGTGCCGTCTTCCTGTTACTGCTGCCAGGTTGTAGGTACTGGAATGGTGCCTTTAGACCCACACTCAATGATACAGGAACAGCCTCTCCTCCACCAGAGTTCTGAAATGTCTGCAAATAATACCTCATTATAAATTAGTGTGGTATTTTTCTGTTGGAGGTACAATCACTTTCACTGTAATATTGACCTCTGAGGCAATAGTTTATTTTGCCATTACTGAAAATACCTTCAGCAGAAAATACCTTTTGCACTAATTTTTAGAATTCTTGGCTGCATAAAACAAAATTTCATTTCATACATCAGCAACAATAAATCTGATTCTCTTATCAGCCCAAACCTCCGTTTGAAACTCTGTCAAAGGCACTCCTGAAGTAGGCAAAACAGGTCTTGCAACACCAGGGTGCCATGGTCCATTAGTAAGTGGTGGGTCAAGGCTAGAGAACAAGAATATCAAGTGGATCCAAGCTAATCATAAGGTATGAACACACATCATCCACATTCAAGATTCCCAATCAAAGCTGCAGATGGGAATCTTTCAGTGATAATGTTGCCTCAAAGCCAATGGGAGCTTAAGCAGGTTGTGATAAAACCTTTCCTATCTGTCTGCCAAATACCACTGCTTGGCTGTGATAACATTCCAGCACATGGAAACATTACCTCAGAGGCCAATATTACTGTGAAAGTGACTTTGTACCATCAGAAAATGCATTCTGATCTGCTTTCCTATGCAGGGAACTTAAAAATTAAAAACAATTTTAATTGCAACTCTCAAATGCTTGGAGCTATTTATGGAATCATTGAACACTACAGAACAGAAATGAGACCTTTGGCACACCCAGTCAGTGCCAAATTGTTACTCTGCCCAGTCCTATCGCTCCATCCATGTACTTCTACAATCTAACTGGCACCCACCACTTCCACTAGCAGCTCATTCCATACTCTTTCCACCCTCTGAGGGAAGATCTTAAATATTTCACTTAACCTGTGACCTCTGGCCCTACTCTTCCCTAACCTCAGTGGAAAAGCATGCTCGCATTTACCCTATCTGTACACCTCATTTTTGTATATTCCTCTATCAAATTTAGTGCACAAATTTCACCACTTGTCAATGCCAAGGCCAACACACTCCAGTGCAGTCTCAGGAAACTGTGACCCATTTTGTGTTTTTCCCCCTAAACACAGTAGGAATTCCCAGAATGCTAATATGTAGATGCTTAAAGCAATCTTTATAAATCATTAGGTTAAAAAAAACAAACAGAAGGCTTCAAGTACCAGCAGATTAAATGCATGACGAGGCAGCCCAATGCCTCAGGCACTACACTAGAGTTTAACATTACTAGACCCATCACTGTCTGAGAGAGTTGGTGATGAAGGAAGCTTTTGCAAAAAGAACAGAAATTGCACAAATACTTGATGGATAACACCCCAAGAGTGAGAGGAGGAAATATTTCAAGGCAAGTCACTAACAGGGGTGCATCACAGTGGCTTAGTGGTTGAAGAAAACGAAGATGGTGGATGCAAGGTCAGAGCAATACAAAGATGGAACAGGCCCTTCAGCCCAACATTCTCTGCCAGCCATGCAGTCCAGTGAGCTAGTCCGACAAGACTGGAGCAGAATTAGGCAATTCAGCCCATCAAGTCTGCTCCGCCATTCCATAATGGCAAATTATTATCTCTCTAAACCCCATTCTCTTGCCTTCTCCATGCAACTTTGATCCCTACTAATAAAAACCTATCTACTTCCACTTTAAATATACCCAGTGACTTGGACTCCAGAGCCACAATTCCACAAATTCATCATCTTCTACCTCAGGGGTGCCATGGACCCCGACTATTAACAGAGGGGTTCTTAGACCCCAGGCTGGGAACCTTTGCTCTAGCTAAAGACATTCTTCCCTTCCTCATCTGTTCTTTAACCCATCTACCTGCTTTCAGCCCACAGCCCTCCAAACCTCTCCTGCCCATGAACTTGCCTGGACAGCTTTTGAACAGTGATAATCAGAGCATTAGTTCACAGGATATTTATGATCAAACTACTGTACATACACATCACCAGATACTACCCTGAGATTCATTTTCTTGTGTAGATTCACAGTAGAACAAAGAAATACAATATAATCAATGGAAATCTATACAAAGACTGGCAATCAATGTGCAAAAGGAACCACAAATACAAAAAATAATTAAATACTGAGAACATATTGTAGAGTCTGTAGGTTGTAGAATGAGTTCACAGTTGAGGAGAGTGAAGTATCCATATTAGTTCTTTCACCTCCACATTGCTGGGTAGCAAGAAAAGCTGTGACACCACTCTACCCCCACACACACGAACCCAGCCTGCAACCAACTGAGGAGACACTGGCATTAACCACACAAAATTAGTAGCAAAAGGGAATGGGAAGGCTCACCCTGCAATTGGAGTGAACAGCACACTCATTATCCCCTCCGATATTTCATATTAGAATGATTATGGAACTTCTAATCTGACAAGTTTTCCAATACTAGTATTTGTTATCAGACTTATCTTTGGTAAAAAGTGATATTATATTTACGTCAATAAAAACATAACAAATGGTCTATTCAGTGCCACGCCATTGTTGGAGGGAGTGTCCCCAGGTGCAGTGAACGAACGATACAGTGCAAGCTGAAATAACTTGGGAAGTGTGAAATACTTAGTGTCGATGTCTCAAACTACAGCTAGCAAGACCTGGCCTGTAACTTTTACAGACGTTTGGCTAGAAACTTGAAAGAGGGAAAATTTGTAGAGCAATAACAATGCTCATACCTACAGAGATACAAATGGCTGTTTGTGCTTGAAAGCTCTCAGCCGCAACCAACTTGCCATAACTGGGCAAGGAATCCAATCCCAACCCCGTGTTGCTCACCGAGGCTCCGTGTGGCCTCATGCATTTACCCCACTTATTTCAGATTCGTCACACTGGCAAGTTAACCAGCGACTGTAAATCAAGTCAAGTCACCATATACTCTCACGTGTATTACGAATTTGCCGCGGTGTGGGCGCAACAAGCAACAGAAAGAATTGTATGGGCTACGCTTTGAGGGACAGAATATGCAGAGATGCTCTGGGGATACAAGCAATGGGACCGCTCCGGGAGCCGGTGTCCACCTTATGAGCCAAGGGGCCTCATGCGCAGTAACAAGTACGTGTAAAATACAAAGTTGCATTGCTCAGTACTGGCAGTAAATGTCAACATCACTGGTGACATGCAAACCCTCAGAAGTGCCTTGGGAACAAGGTAACAGCCCGCACTGGTACAGCGTGTTAACCCCTTTAGCGGGAGAAGTTGTAGCCACTTATAAACAGATTTAAACATTCTTACAAGTGAATCTATTGGAGATATTTAGCAAACAGGTAAGTTTAAACCTTTGCCTTCCACATACGTACCGAGGGGTGGTTGAGATCTCACCAACGGGGAGATTGTATAGAAGGGAGAGAGTTCTCCCAATCAAAGTGCCTACGGCAGTGTTTGGAAATCACTGATCTCAGAGAACCTGGCGTCCCACTCCTCGCACCCAGTAATACTGAAAAACGAAGTTACACACTTGCGTGCGTTCTGAGTTCCAATGCCTTATTTGTGACCAAAACCGTCCTGGAAGTGATCTTACGGAGAGGGAGAATGTCGCTAAGTTTTATCGCAGTTGCAATCGCGCAGGGACGTGTCACCGGCGTCACTTCACGAATGTTGGGGTCTCGCAACCTCTCAGTAGAAGTCTGTGATTTTTTTGCCGGAGGAATTTCAACCACCAAGCTCCTTGGGATTCAGGCGACTACAGAAAAGTTTCTTAATCCCAATGAACGACACAAGACCAACACACGATACTTACTTATCTAAACCGTCCAAAGGAATCAGTAGATTGTAGTTAAAGTGACGACAGAGAAAGACTAGGCACTTTAGAGACAAGAATAAATTCTATTTAAAAAAAACTTGATTGCCGGACTCGTGACCCCAATAATATAGACCTGTGTAGAGAGCGTATTTACTTGTTGTGACTTCGAAAGTAAACTTATCATCAAATAGATACTATAAACAACCGAGAGTCGTCTTCAAGTGTATGACAAAAGCAGTAATACTTACCGTCTTGGCTGATGAGACGTCCCAGGTGAAGATCACCAACACGGTAACCACTGCCCAGATTTTCAACATGCTTGAACTTTCTGGTTAAATTTCCCGAAGTTTAACGATCAGAAGTTTCCTCTTCGCTTAACTAGAGACTGTCTTCCTTCTCGGTGCTAAGTTCCCTCCGATCTCTCTCCGAGTTCTGATCTTTGAGGTGCCTCCGAATTAAAGAGAGTGCCCGTGTAGATTTCAGCTGTAAACTTTCATTAAGCGATTCACTGTAAGCAGAGTCCCAGTAACAGCGCTCTCCAACTCCGCGGCTCTTTTTATATTGTCGCACTAGCTCCGCCTCTAACAAATAATTCCCACAAGGACCAATTATTTTCAACTTTTCATTTTACACTCTATCGTCGACAAGCCGCAAGACGTAAGCCTTGTCACGTGAACGGATCAACTGGCGGGGAAAAACACCGGGTGTGAAATTGTTTTTTTTTGGGGGGGAGGGTCTTCCTCGGGATTAACTAACTACACACCAGCTTTTGAGAAGCAAAATAAAAGGGAGAATGGGGATCTAATTGTTTCAAGCACAAACATTTTCATCTGAGAAGTTGGAATGGGGCACTTCCTGGTCTGACGATTAGAAAACAAATATTTAAAAAAAATTCCGATGATCTCATGTGCTTTCGCATCTTACTGGTGCCCTGGAATTCCCTCTGCCCGCACCTCTGAACGTCAGAGGCCGGGGAGAGTCGAAACAGGCGTACAGTAATGGGGAACTGTAGGTCAGGCAGTCTCTATGGAACAGAGATAACAGTCGACGTTTCGGGCTGAGACCCTTCATCAGGACTGGAAAGGAAGGGAGAAAATGTCATTTTTAAAAAGTAAAGTATAACGGCACACACAAAATGTTAGAGGAACTCAGCAAGTCAGGCAGCATCCAGGGAGAGGAATAAGCTGTCGACGTTTCAGACTGAGACCCTTCATCAGGACCTGCTCTGGATTTGCAGCACCTGCTGACCGTGTTTAAACTTTAAAGGCAAAAAGCGGGGCATGTTTTTTTTTACACAGTGTGGTAGGTGAAGTGAGGGAGGCAGAAGAAAGGAAATTATAGGCCAGTTAGCCTGACCTCAGTGGTTGGGAAGATGTTGTTGATCATTAAGGATGTGCTTTCAGGGTACTTGGCAGGAGGCAAAGAGTGGGAATAAGGGGAGCCTTTTCTGTTTGGCTGCCAGTGACTAGTGGTGTTCTGCGGAGAGTGGTTTTGGGATAGAATAGATGCGGTGAGTATGTTTCCTATAGTGGTGGATTCTAGAAGCAGACGATACAGCCTCAGAGTAGAGAGCCGGCCATTTAAAATGGGGAGGATGAGGAGTTTCTTTAGTTAGAGGGTGGTAAATCTGTGGAATTCATTGCCATGGACACCCTCGGAGGCCAGGTCACTGGGTGCATTTAAAGCGGAGGTTGATAGGTTCTTGATTAGTTAGGGTGTGAAAGGTTATGGGGAGAAGGCAGGAGATTGGGGTTGAGAGGGAAATGGATCAGCCATGATGGAATAGTAGAGCAGACATTGGGCTGAATGGCCTCATTCTGCTCCCATGACTTATGGTCTATGATCGTACAGACTGGAATAAGTTACCAGGATAGTAGTGAAATTAGAATCAGAATCCAAATTAAAATTGGGTTTAATATCAGGACAGATGTCGTGAAATTTGTTGTTTTGTTGCAGCAGCACAGAACAAAAACCAGGTATCTGGAACAGCAGAGATCACTCAGCTATCTAGTTGGCCGGAATCCAGCAGAGACTAGCAGCCAGTGCAACACTAAAGATCTGGGTGACAATGAGGTTAACTGGATCAGCAAATTTTAGTCTGTGAGCCAAGACCCCAAATTTGGGCCATCTGGTACCAATTCTTATAGTGATTTTTGGCAAGGTATACACCCCTAGTGCTAGAAAATATGTGATAACATTGCAGCGGTGGTAGCTTTCTGTGTGGGGGACTGGGAGTTGCACCTTAGTCTATGTATGGAGGATATCTTTTCTCATCCCCTTGGACCATTGCCCAGGGCTCTGTCCACACCAGAAGGATTGCTGAGAAAGACAAATAAAGCTACTTTAGCCACAACCTTGCAGAAAAATGTAGCAGTAGAAGAGCAACTCCCAGGAAACTCTGCTACAGTGGTTGATGGAATGAACTTTGTCCAGAGTGAAAGGTGATCAAGTTACTTTCAGAGATGTTGCCACAACAGTTCTGGGTATGGCTCTGAGGGAAGGCAGTCAGAGTAGCAGAATAGATGTTGTGTTCGACACATACAAGGAGAACTCTGTCAAGAATAGTGAAGGATCTCTACGGGGTGTAGAGACTGGTCATGCGTTGCAAGGTATCACAGGCACACAGATGGTGAGGCAGTGGAGGAGGTTCCTGACCAAAGTCAGTAACAATAATAGTCTCATTAGCTTCATAGTCCATGAATGGAGGAAGGCGGAGTACAGAGCAAAGCTACAGGAAAAGATTCTGTATGCAACTGTGAATGACAAATGTTACAGAATCACATCTCAAGACAGTGAGGAGGTGTCAGCTCTTCAGTGTCAACAAGAGGAAGCAGATGGCCGCCTACTTCTCCGTGCTGCCCATGCCACAAGACAGGGATACCAATCTGTAGTGATCTGCTCAGAAGACACAGATGTCTTTATCATGTCTTTGGCATTTTGTGACAAGATTGAGGCCCCATTGTTCCAGAAGTGTGGCACTAGAACCTGTACCAGGCTTGTAGACATCAGGAAGGTTGCTGCCACTGTTGGCATAGAGGTTTGTAGGGCTCTCATTGGGTTGCACGCATATACAGGATGTGACATTAAGTGCTTTTGCAGGCAAAGGGAGGACAAGTGCACTAAAACTTTTGACCAGCAACAGGGAAACTCAGGACACATTCTTAGAGTTGGGTCAGGAATGGGACCTCTCCTCAGAACTGATGGACAAACTGGAGGCATTTACATGTCTCCTGTATGCCCCAAAAGCATCGACCACCAAGATCAATGAGCTCAGGTATCACCTTTTCTGTGCCAAAAAAGGTGAAATCGAAAGTCATCAACTCTCACCATGCAAGGACTGCTTAACAAAACATGCACAGCGAGCCAACTACCAGGCTGGTATATGGAGAAAGTGTTTGGAGAAAGACCCACAAGTGCCAAGCCCTGTTGGCAGAGGATATAAGATGGAGAGAGAAGAGGAAGCTGAACAGTTGGTGGTGCACTGGATGGAAGGCCAGCCAGCACCCGATGCAATCCTGGATCTCCCGGCCTGTAACTATCCAAAAAAATGTTCACTCCCAAGATGTATTTGTGTTGCAAATGACCTCAGGTGTACTGACATGTTTAGACTGGCAGACTGAGAACCAGGCATCCACCTCAGAGACTGTGGAAAGTTCAAGTGAAGATGTGGAAGACTTGGAAAATTATTATGATTATTAATAGGTTATGAAAGTATGGAAAACAAAGTATGGAAAACAGTGTTTGATGAAATATATTCTTCTTACAACCAAATGGGGCCTAAGTTATGGCTGTGTGGAATCCCACATTTGAATTATTGTACTGTAATTCTATATGCTATGCCAAAAGCTTAAGATTGTTTTGATTTGATACAATAATATGGAAAATATCATGACATTGATAAAACTCCAGAAATCTCTCCAAATGAGGTTTTTTACCTTTTGGAGGGTGGGGTAACATTTTCTGCTGTACTGATGTCAATATGGAATATATACAAAAAGTGATTACTTATTTGAAGTAATAAAGCTACCACTGGTGCAATGCTATCACATATTTTCTAACTCTAGAGGTGTATACCTTGCCAAAAATCACTATGAGCATTATTCCCCTCAGATAGTACCGACCAAGACTACTGGCTCATGGACTTTTTGCAGATGACATCAAGATTGAGGGTGTAGTCGACAGTGAGGAAGGTTATCATGGCTTGCAGAGGGATCTGGATCAGCTGGAAAAATAGCTTATGGAATTTAATGCAGCCAAGTGTCAGTTTTGCACTTTCGTAGGACCAACCGGGGCAGGTCTTACACAGTGAATGATAGAGTGCTGGTGAGAGTGGTAGGACAAATGGATTTGGGAATACAGGTACACAATTCGTTGAAAGTAATGTCACGGGTAGAGAGGGTCGTAAAGAAATTTGGCAAATTGGCCTTCATAAATCAATGTGTTGAGTACAGAAGTTGGGATGTTATGTTAAAGTTGTATAAGATATTGCTGAGACCTAATTTGGAATATTATCTGCAGTTTTGATCACCTACCTACAGGAAAGATGTAAACAAGGTCAAAAGAGTGAAGAGAAAGTTTATAAAGATTTTGCTGGGTCTGGGGGACCTGAGTTATAAGGAAAGATTGAATAGGTTAGGACTGTATTCTTTAGAATGTAGAAGACTGAGAGGAGATTTGATAGAGTTAATCAAAATTATGAGGGGTATAGATAGAGTAAACGCAAGCAGGCTTCTTCCACTGAGGTTGGGTGGAACAACAACCAGAGGTCATGGATTAAGGGTGAAAAGTGAGAAGTTTAAGGGGAATATAAGGGGGAAACTTCTTCACTCAGAGAGTTGTGAGAGTGTGGAATGAGCTGCCAGCACAAGTGGTCCACGTGAGCTTGCTTTCAACATTTCAGAGAAGTTTGGATAGGTACATAGATAGTAGGGATATGGAGGGTTGTGGTCCTGGTGTAGGTCATGTGTCAGCATGGACTAGATGGGCTGAAGGGCTTTTTTCTGTGCTGTACTTCTCTATGACAATGTTTCAAAGTTCAAAATAACTTTTATTATCAGAGTACATATATGTCACCACATATAACCCTGAGATTCATTTTCCTGTGGGCATATTCAGCAAATCCATAAAATAGTAATTATAACAGGATCAATGAAAGATCAACCAGAAGACAGCAAACTATGCAAATATAAATAAATGGCAATCAATATCAAGAGCATGAAATAACAAGATAAAGAGTCCTTAAAGTGAGATCATTGGTTTGGGAACGTCTCAATGGATGGGCAAGTGGGTGTAGTTATCCCTTGTGCGCAAGAGCCCGATGGTGGAGGGGTAGTAACTGTTCTTGAGCCTGGTGGTGTGAGTCCTGAGGCTCCTATACCTTCTACCTGATGGCAGCAGTGAGAAAAGGAGCACAGCCTGGGTGGTGAGGATCTTTGATGATGGATGCGGCTTTCCTACAACAGTATTTCATGTTCGCAACCTAACCTCAGGCTTGGTGAATAGCCCTGCAAACAAGCAGTCTACTAAGCTTCTTCATTTCCATACAGCACAAGGCATAAAAAATTACTGTGTAGCAATAAGGAAAATATATTAAAATCAGTGGAAAAGGTGAAGAAGTGTTCCTGGGCTTATGGTCCATTTGGATGGCAACACAATCAGGTTTACTGCCTGTGCCACGCGACAGTGAGAGTAAGAATGCGATGAGGTGGAGGATAAATGCGTGGCTGAGGGATTGGAGCAGGGGGCAGGGATTCAAGTTTTTGGATCATTGGGACCTCTTTTGGCGCAGGCGTGACCTGTACAAAAAGGACGGGTTGCACTTGAATCCTAGGGGGACCAATATCCTGGCAGGGAGATTAGCGGGGGCTACTGAGGTGACTTTAAACTAGAATGGTTGGGGGGTGGGAATCAAATTAAAGAGGCTAGGCATGAGGAGGTTAGTTCACTACAGGGGGATGGGAACCAGTGCAGAGAGACAGAGGGGTGTAAAGTGAGAGTAGAAACTAAAAGTACTATGGAGAAAAGTAAAAGTGGCAGGCCGACAAATCCAGGGCAAGCATTAAAAAGGGCCACTTTTCAGCATAATTGTATAAGGGCTAAGAGTTGTAAAAGAGCGCCTGAAGGCTTTGTGTGTCAATGCAAGGAGCATTCGTAATAAGGTGGATGAATTGAAAGTGCAGATTGTTATTAATGATTATGATATAGTTGGGATCACAGAGACATGGCTCCAGGGTGACCAGGGATGGGAGCTCAACGTTCAGGGATATTCAATATTCAGGAGGGATAGACATGAAGGAAGGGGAGGTCGGGTGGCGTTGCTGGTCAAAGAAGAGATTAACGCAAGAGAAAGGAAGGACATAAGCCGGGAAGATGTGGAATCGATATGGGTAGAGCTGCGTAACACTAAGGGGCAGAAGACGCTGGTGGGAGTTGTGTACAGGCCACCTAACAGTAGTAGTGAGGTCGGAGATGGTATTAAACAGGAAATTAGAAATGTGTGCAATAAAGGAACAGCAGTTATAATGGGTGACTTCAATCTACATGTAGATTGGGTGAACCAAATTGGTAAAGGTGCTGAGGAAGAGGATTTCTTGGAATGTATGCGGGATGGTTTTTTGAACCAACATGTCGAGGAACCAACTAGAGAGCAGGCTATTCTGGTCTGGGTTTTGAGCAATGAGGAAGGGTTAATTAACAATCTTGTCGTGAGAGGCCCCTTGGGTAAGAGTGACCATAATATGGTGGAATTCTTCATTAAGATGGAGAGTGACATAGTTAATTCAGAAACAAAGGTTCTGAACTTAAAGAGGGGTAAACTTTGAAGGTATGAGACGTGAATTAGCTAAGATAGACTGGCAAATGACACTTAAAGGATTGACGGTGGATATGCAATGGCAAGCATTTAAAGGTTGCATGGATGAACTGCAACAAATGTTCATCCCAGTTTGGCAAAAGAATAAATCAAGGAAGGTAGTGCACCCGTGGCTGACAAGAGAAATTAGGGATAGTATCAATTCCAAAGAAGAAGCATACAAATTAGCCAGAAAAAGTGGCTCACCTGAGGACTGGGAGAAATTCAGAGTTCAGCAGAGGAGGACAAAGGGCTTAATTAGGAAGGGGAAAAAAGATTATGAGAGAAAACTGACAGGCAACATAAAAACTGACTGTAAAAGCTTTTATAGATATGTAAAAAGGAAAAGACTGGTAAAGACAAATGTAGGTCCCTTGCAGACAGAAACAGGTGAATTGATTATGGGGAGCAAGGACATGGCAGACCAATTGAATAATTACTTTGGTTCTGTCTTCACTAAGGAGGACATAAATAATCTTCCAGAAATAGTAGGGGACAGAGGGTCCAGTGAGATGGAGGAACTGAGCGAAATACATGTTAGTAGGGAAGTGGTGTTAGGTAAATTGAAGGGATTGAAGGCAGATAAATCCCCAGGGCCAGTTGGTCTGCATCCCAGGGTGCTTAAGGAAGTAGCCCAAGAAATAGTGGATGCATTAGTGATAATTTTTCAAAACTCGTTAGATTCTGGACTAGTTCCTGAGGATTGGAGGGTGGCTAATGTAACTCCACTTTTTAAAAAAGGAGGGAGAGAGAAACCGGGGAATTATAGACCGGTTAGCCTAACGTCGGTGGTGGGGAAACTGCTGGAGTCAGTTATCAAGGATGTGATAACAGCACATTTGGAAAGCGGTGAAATGATCGGACAAAGTCAGCATGGATTCGTGAAAGGAAAATCATGTCTGACGAATCTCATAGAATTTTTTGAGGATGTAACTAGTAGAGTGGATAGGGGAGAACCAGTGGATGTGGTATATTTGGATTTTCAGAAGGCTTTTGACAAGGTCCCACACAGGAGATTAGTGTGCAAACTTAAAGCACACGGTATTGGGGGTAAGGTATTGGTGTGGGTGGAGAGTTGGTTAGCAGACAGGAAGCAAAGAGTGGGAATAAACGAGACCTTTTCAGAATGGCAGGCGGTGACTAGTTGGGTACCGCAAGGCTCAGTGCTGGAACCCCAGTTGTTTACAATATATATTAATGACTTGGATGAGGGAATTAAATGCAGCATCTCCAAGTTTGCGGATGACATAAAGCTGGGTGGCAGTGTTAGCTGTGAGGAGGATGCTAAGAGGATGCAGGGTGACTTGGATAGGTTGGGTGAGTGGGCAAATTCATGGCAGATGCAATTTAATGTGGATAAATGTGAAGTTATCCACTTTGGTGGCAAAAATAGGAAAACAGATTATTATCTGAATGGTGGCCGATTAGGAAAAGGGGAGGTGCAACGAGACCTGGGTGTCATTATACACCAGTCATTGAAAGTGGGCATGTAGGTACAGCAGGCGGTGAAAAAGGCGAATGGTATGCTGGCATTTATAGCGAGAGGATTTGAGTACAGGAGCAGGGAGGTACTACTGCAGTTGTACAAGGCCTTGGTGAGACCACACCTGGAGTATTGTGTGCAGTTTTGGTCCCCTAATCTGAGGAAAGACATCCTTGCCATAGAGGGAGTACAGAGAAGGTTCACCAGATTGATTCCTGGGATGGCAGGACTTTCATATGAAGAAAGACTGGATGAACTGGGTTTGTACTCGTTGGAATTTAGAAGATTGAGGGGGGATCTGATTGAAACGCATAAGATCCTAAAGGGATTGGACAGGCTAGATGCAGGAAGATTGTTCCCGATGTTGGGGAAGTCCAGAACGAGGAGTCACAGTTTGAGGATAGAGGGGAAGCCTTTTAGGACCGAGATTAGGAAAAACTTCTTCACACAGAGGGTGGTGAATCTGTGGAATTCTCTGCCACAGGAAACAGTTGAGGCCAATTCATTGGCTATATTTAAGAGGGAGTTAGATATGGCCCTTGTGGCTGCGGGGGTCAGGGGGTATGGAGGGAAGGCTGGGGCGGTGTTCTGAGTCGGATGATCAGCCATGATCATAATAAATGGTGGTGCAGGCTCGAAGGGCCGAATGGCCTACTCCTGCACCTATTTTCTATGTTTCTATGTTTCTATGTTTACTGTCACTGATGTACGTTGAGAAATTTGCTGTTTTGTGGCAGCAGAACAGAGCCATACATTTAAAATTCTGTAAATCACAATAAGAAATATATAAAAATTAAATCGAGAGGCACAATAACGTAATGGTTAGCACAACGCTTTACGGTACAGGTGATTCAGGTTCAAAATAATATCAAAGTGGATAATAAAAGTTTTATCAAGTATTTTAAAAATAAAAGAGAAATGAGAGTGGATATAAGACCACCAGAAAATTAGGCAGAAGAAATAATAATGGGGGACAAGGAGATGGCAGATGAACTAAATGAGTATTTTGCATCAGTCTTCACTGTGGAGGACACTAGCAGTATGCCTGATGTTGTAGTGTGTGAAGGAAGAGAAGTGGGTGAAGTTACTATTACAAGGGAGAAAATACTCAAAAAGCTGAAAGACCTAAAGGTACCTAAGTCACCCAGACCAAATGAACTACACCCTAGGGTTCTGGAGGAGGTAGCAGTAGAGATTGTGGTGGCATTAGAAATGATCTTCCAGAAATCATTGGGCTCTGGCATGGTGCCAGAGGACTGGAAAATTGCAAATGTCACTCCACTCTTTAAGAACGGAGGAAGGCAGCAGAGAGGAAATTATAGACCAGTTAGCCTGACCTCAGTGGTTGGGAAGATGTTACAGTCAATTGTTAAGGATGAGGTGATGGAATACTCAGTGACGCAAGACAAGATAGTACAAAGTCAGCATGGTTTTCATCAGGGAAAATCCTGCCTGATGAACCTATTGGAATTCTTTGAGGAGATTACAAGTAGGATAGATAAAGAGGATGTAGTGGATGTTGTATATTTGGTCTTTCAGAAGGCCTTTGACAAGGTACACACATGATTGTGCTTACCAAGTTAAGAGCACGTGGTATTACAGGAAAATTACTAACATGGTTAGAGCATTGGCTGATTGGTAGGAGGCAGTGAGTGGGAATAAAAGGATCCTTTTCTGGTTGGCTGCCAGTGACTAGTGGTGTTCCTCAGGGGTCAGTGTTGGGACCACTTCTTTTTATGCTGTATATAAATGATTTAGATGATGGAATAGTTGGCTTTGTTGCCAAGTTTGCAGATGAGTCGAAGATTGGTGGAGGGGCAGGTAGTGTTGAGGAAATGGGTAGGATGCAGAAGGACAGATTAGGAGAATGGGCAAGAAAGTGGCAAAAGAAATACAATGTTGGAAAATGCATAGTCATGCACTTCGGTATTAGAAATAAATCTGCAGACTATTTTCTAAAAGGTGAGAAAATCCAAAAATCTGAGATGCAAAGGGACCTCGGAGTCCTTGTGCAGAACACCCTAAAGGTTAACTTGAGATTGAGTCAGTGGTGTGGAAGGCAAATGCAGCGTTAACACTCATTTCAAGAGGTCTAGAATACAAGAGCAAGGATGTGATGTTGAGGCTTTATAAAGTACAGGTGAGGCCTCACCTTGAGTATTGTGAACAGTTTTGGGCCTCTCATCTTAGAAAAGATGTGCTGACATTGGAGAGGGTCCAGAGGAGGTTCACAAGGATGATTCCAGGAATGGAAGGGTTATCATAAGAGGAGCGTTTGATGGCTCTGGGTCTACTCACTGGAATTCAGAAGGATGAGGGGAGATCTCATTGAAACCTTTCAAATGTTGAAAGGCCTAGACAGAGTAGATGTGGAAAGGATGTTTCCCATGGTGGGGGAGTCTAGGACAAGAGGGCACAGCCTCAGGATAGAGGGGCGCCTTTTCAAAACAGAGATGCAGAGAAATTTATTTAGCTAAAGGTGAAGTTGTGGAATTTGTTGCCACGTGCAGCTGTGGAGGCCAGTTTATTGGGTACATTTAAGGCAGAGATTGATAGGTTCTAGATTGGACATGGCATCAAAGGTTATGGGGAGAAGGCCGGGAACTGGGGTTGAGGAGGAGAGAGAGACAACGGATCAGCCATGATTGAACGGCGGAGCAGACTCGATAGGCCAGATGGCCTAATTCTGCTCCTATGTCTTATGGTCTTACAGTCTAATTCCAGCCACTATCTGTAAGGCGTCCGTACGGTCTTCCCATGACCATGTGGGTTTCCTCTGGGTGCTCTGGGTACAACTAGAGGTCATGATTAAGGGTGAAAGGTGAAAAGTTTAAGGGAAACATGAGGGGAAATTTCTTTACTAAGAGAGTTGTGAAAGTGTGGAACAAGCTGCTAGCACAAGTGATGGATGTGAGCTCGATTTCAACGTTTAAGAGAAGTTTGGATAGGTGTATGGATGGTATGGTTTGGTCCCAGTGCAAGCCAATGGAAGTAGGCAATTTAAGTGGTTCAGCATGGACTAGATGTGTCAAAGGGCCTGTATCTATGCTGTAATTTTCTATAACTCTGTTTGGGTGCCATGGTAGCCATTATAGTCCAGGCCTCAGTCAGAGTTCAGTTCTAGCGTCCTCTGTAAGAAGGAGTGTAAGTTCGTCCCATTTGCACTTGGGTTTCCTCTAGAGGCTCCAATTTCCTCCCACAGTCCAATGATGTAGCGGTTAGTAAGTTAATTGGTAATTGCAGGTTAATTGGTCATTGTAAGTTGACCTGTGATTATATTAGGGTTAAATTGGTGGGTTGCTGGGCAACATGCTTTGTTGAGCCTGAAGAGTCTGTTCCATGCTGCATCTCTGAACAAAAATAAAAATCTGCAGTGTCTTGTGACTACATTGAGCTGAATAGCAGACAGGCTGCATCTGATGGAGACACAAGAGATGGCAGATGCTGGAATCCGGAGGAACTCAGTGAATCGAACAGCATCTGTGGAGGGAAATGGATAGTTGATGATTCGGATCAAGACCCTATATCAGCCTGTTTCTTCTGGTTTTTAAAAACTCCAGGATCTCCCATCTCCCCACAGGTGCTGGGAATCTCTGGTCCATGACTGCTCAATGAGATACGGGACATTCAGGATAGTATAGATACAGATTCAACATTCAAGGTTAATGACAAGATTATTTAATGTCATTTCCAGTACACAAGTGTAAGTGAGAACAAAATAATTGTTACTCTGGATCTGATGCAGCATGAAAAAAACACAGTAAGATAAAGAACAGAATACATTTGATAACCACAATAACTATAAATATAGTACATAAGATAGCTGATATACATAGATCGATTGTATGTCCATAAAGTGATGCTAGGATGACTCTGACAGGAAATGATAAAGCAGTGTTGGTGTGGAGAGTTAGTAGGTGGAGATGCTGATCAGTCTTACTGCTTGTGGAAAGTAACTCTTTTTGAGTCTGGTGCTCCTGGTGTGGATGCTACGTAACCTCCTCCCTGATGGGAGTGGGATGAACAGTTCACGAGCAGGGTGGGTGGAATACTTTGTGATGTTACTGACCTTTTTCCAGAACCTGCTGTTTCACAGTACTAGGGACAGGGTTATTCTATGGTTTCCACCTCAAACCTCATCCGTCATCTTGGAACCTGCAGAACCAGAACGGAATTGAGTCATCTTCACCCCGAGGAAATGCCCAAGAAGATGACGTTTGATTGAAAATTGGCTGTAAAGTGCTTTGGATAGTCTTAGAGTCACAAGGTTATAGAGCATAGAAACAGACCATTTGGCCCAACTCCTCCATGGTGACCAAGATCTTTTCCCCTCCTCACTTACATCTCCTAACCCCCAGCCGACCTCAGCACCAACCAATCATACAGTGTTCTCCCCGGTGACTCAGCGGAAAGATAAAAATATGCTGTGGTGTTACGTCAGTGGTTTAGAAACGCCAGGCTGATCACAGATTGGGCTGATATAAAAAGCATGTACTTTCCCCACATATATAAAATAAACACTGTGCTGTGGTTTGTGGGGTAAACCAAGGTTATAACAAGCACTGTAGGGAACAATTGAAGCCACCTAGTTACTTCCGTAGCTGCACTGTATACAGTTGCTGCTCGATTCACTGGGTAACATTTAGCACCACCTCCTCGCTCTCCAAGTCCTGGCTGCCAGGCTGCAGCAAATGGTCCACTCAGCAGAGAGGATCGTTGGCTGTCAGCTTCTGGCATTAGACTTTATTGTCGCCAAACAATTGATACTAGAGCGTACAATCATCACAGCGATATTTGATTCTGCGCTTCCTGCTCCCTGGATTACAAATTGATAATAAATATTAAAAATTTAAATTATAAATCATAAATAGAAAATATAAAAATGGAAAGTAAGATAGTGCAAAAAAACCGAGAGGCAGGTCCGGATATTTGGAGGGTACAGCCCAGATCCGGGTCAGGATCCGTTCAGCAGTCTTATCACAGTTAGAAAGAAGCTGTTCCCAAATCTGGCCGTATGAGTCTTCAAGCTCCTGAGCCTTCTCCCGGAGGGAAGAGGGATGAAAAGTGTGTTGGCTGGGTGGGTCGTGTCCTTGATTATCCTGGCCTTTTCATTGTCAGAGTGAAGAAACAAGCTGGTATGTTCCACATTCTGGCAATAAAGTGATTCTGATTCTGATGTGGTAGAATGGTGCCCTGTGATATGTTGTTCAGTGGTACACGGATCTCCCAGCTGCCTGTGCATCTCTGGAGAAGCTGCTCCTTGCCTTCTGGCTGCATTTTAGCTTCACCCTCTTCACCTCTGGTCATCCATTTGGAGGGAGGGAGGCAGGATGTCCTAGCAATCCTGCTCCTGGGGATCTCCTCCTAAGATGGCAATCCGTGGGTGTTGGAGGCGGGCAGCAGAGAGTTCCTGATGCTGACTGAGATAGCTATCTGTGAGTACTGGAGATGGGCAGCGGAAGGTCCCTGGCACTAGCTAAGATAGATATTTGTGGGTCCTGAAGACAGGGAGCAGAAGGTTCTGGGGCTGGGTACACACCTATGCATGAGTCCTGGAAATGGGTTGCAGAGGGTTCCTGGGGTTGGCTGAGACAACTATCAGTGGGTTCTGGAGACGGGTAGCTGAGGGTTCATGGGGCTGGATATGACAACTATCAGTGGGTGATGGAGACGGACAGCGGAGGGTTCCATCCAGGCTTACTGCTAGGAAATGTTCAGCAGGTATATCGATGCCTGTGTAGCCATGGAAAAAGATCACACTGCATCCATTGGTAACATAGCGATGTTCGAGACTGTTGGGCACTGCGGGGGATGAATACCATCCTTGATGAGGATGGGTATTCATTAGCTTAGCCTGTGTTAATCATGATTTCTCTGGTTCTTGTTTGTAATGTGATTATACAATCGTGGTTTGAATTGATAATAAAAGTATTTCTGTAAAATAAAAGTTGTAGACAGCACAAACTGCTCTGCCCCATCAACCACAGATTCGCGACACCTCCAGTCAGAACTTCAATCCCCACTGCAGAGACATATCTTGTGCTCTGGCGCAGTGCCTGAGGGGTTGGGGAGTGTGTAGTGCTGCTGCGTTACCTCCATGCTCTTTGCGGTGTCTTGGGGTGGCATGGTAGCATCGCAGTTAGTAGAATGTTATTACAGTGCCAGCACCCCGCGTTCAATTCCCACCGCTGTCTGCAAGGAATTGTACCCTCTCCCTGTGACTGCGTGGGTTTCCTCCGGGTGCTCTGGTTTCCCCCCACATTCCAAAGATGTATGTATGGGTTAGGGTCAGTGAGTTGAGGGCATGCTATGTTGGTGCCAGAAGCCTGGCAACACTTGCGGGCTGCTATTCCCCCCAGCACATCCTCGAATTGCGTTGGTGGTTGACGCAAACGATACATTTCACTGTATGTTTCGATGTACATGTGGCAAATAAAGCTAATCTTTACCTCTCGAATTTTCAATGTTCATCATCCGCCTGTGTTAGCAAAATGGTATTGCTATTAGCTTGTTGCTGTTACATGTACCGAATTACAAGGGTGGCAGGGTGGAGGTACGTCTTTCACCACTGCACGTAACGAACAAACTTACCGAGTTACAGCAAAAAATTTGTTTTGCAAGCTCTCCATACAGATCATCTCAAAACAAAAGTACCTTGAGGTAGTAGAAGGGAAAAGCAATAATATAATGGAAAATATAGTGTTGCCATCATAGGGAGAGGGCAGTGCAGACAGAGGATAAGATGCAAGGGACAGTAGATTGTGAGGTCAAGTCTATTGTTTAATGGTCTTACAACAGTGGAACAGAAGCTGTCCTTGAGCCTGGTGGTATGTGATTTTGGGCCCAATGGAGAGGGGAGAAGAGAAAATGTCTGAGGTGGGTGGGGTCTTTGATTATCCTGGCTCTTTTACCAAGGCAGTGAGAAGCGTAGACTGCCTCAGATTCCATGACTTGCTGAATTGCATCCGCATCTCTCTGCAGTTTATGGCAGTCTTGGGCAGAGCAGATGCTGTACTAACACATACAAAACTCAGCAAGTCAGGCAGCATGTATGGAGAGGAATAAACAGTCAACATTTTGGGCCTGCCAAGGAAGGTGAGCAGAAGCCAGAATCCAGTTAGGATCGTTTCTATGCTGCCCTTATAAAAATCGGTAAAGCTCAATGGAGAAAAGAAATTTCCTTAGACTTCTGAGGAAGTAGAGGCAATGAAGATTCAAAGTACATTTATTATGAAAGTATATATGCAGAGTACAACCCTGAGGTTGGCCTTCCTCACAGATAGCCACAGAGAACACCATGGAACCCATTTAAAGAAGAATATCCAACCCTCCCCCTCCCTATGTGCAAAAAAAATCAAATCGTACAAAGACCAACAAAAAAAAAACAAGAGGAAAGCACAGAATATAAAACACAAAATGGAAAGAGTCCAGGCATATTCAGTTCAGCTCAGCGTTTGTTATCTGCTGGCTGCCCCGATTCAAAATCGCACAAAATAGCAACTAAAGGAGGAGGGACCAGAGACCAGAGACACATCACAATGTGAACTATAAAGTCCAGTCCACAAACTATGTCGATTAAACCTAGAACTCTGACAGCATCGAGGGAGAGTGAGGGAGGGAGGGAGAGAGAGAGAGAGACTGTCTCATGCAGACTCCTTTCTCCAGTAGCAGCAAGTGAGAGGCTGGTAGACCGCGCTGAACATCCGCTTGCCTTCTGCTCTCGAGCTTGATGATTTTCAATTTTCTCCGACGCTTTAGTTGGTGAGCTCAGTGAGATCAATCATGGGCTCAGTCAATCATGGGCTCGTGACCTGGCTCCAGGCTTCTTGGCCTTGAGGCAGCACGCTTCTCCCAGGACACCCTTGGAGACAGCCATGTGCCAGATCGCTCAATTGGCCCAAAAAAACCCACCAAAATGTAGATCCCAGGCTCCTACAGTTGGAGTGAAAGAAGTACAGTAGTTTTATGGCCTGTATGGAGGATGTTGCCCTTGGTCACAATGTTCACAGGCGCCAATTACTTTTATGGCCAAGGCATATAGACCAGAACAGGCTCTTAATGATGTGTACACCTGGGAAATGGAACCTCTCAATCGTCCCCACCTCAGCACTATTGGTCAAGTTCAAGTTCAAATTGGTTGTCATTTCAACTGTATAGATGTACACCACCAAATGAAACAACCTTCCTCCAGGCCAAGGTGCACAATACATACAATTCATACACAACACATAAAGTAATATTAGCATAAATAAATTAACAAATAATAAAATATATTCCAGAAGACTGGCATTTAGCATAAGGTGCATTTACAACACAAGTCAAAATGTAAATTGTCTAATACTCAAAGTTCAAACTAAATTTATTATCAGAGTACATATATGTCTCAACCCTGAGATTCTTTATCTGCGAGCATACTTAGCAAATCTATAGAACAGTAACTGTAAACAGGATCAATGAATAACGAACTGCAAATGCAAATATAAATAAGCAGCAATAAATAACAAGCATGAAATAACAAGATAAAAGTTTCCTTAAATGAGTGAAGTTATCCCATTTTGTTTAAAAGCCTGATGTGTGAAGGGTAGTAACTGTTCTTGAACCTGGTGGTGCAAGTCCTGAGGCTCCTGTACTATCTACCTGATGGCAGCAGTGGGAAAAGAGCATGGCCTGAGTGGTGACGATCTTTAATGATGGATGCTGCTTTTCTACAGCATCGCTTCATGTAGATGCACTCAATGGTTGGGAGGGTTTTACCAATGATGTACGGGGCCGAATCCACCACCTTTCGTAGGATTTTCCACTCAAAGGCTTTGATGTTTCCATATCAGGCTGAAATACAGCCAGTCAGCACACCTCCCACTGCACATCTACAGAAGCTTGCCAAAATTTTTGATGGCATGTCGAATCTCCGCAGACTGCTGAGGCAATAGAGCCACTATTGTGTTTTCTTTCCAATTATTTTTATATGATGGGTCCAGGACTGGTCTTCTGAGATAGTGACACCAGGAACTTTAAAAAGTTACTGGCCTACCCCACCTCTGATCCTTCGATGATTACTGGCTCATGGACATCTGATTTCCCTTTCCTGAAGCCTACAATCCGTTCCCTGGTCTTATTGACATTGAGTGAGAGGTTGTTATGATGCCACTCAGCCAAAAAATGTCCCTCCTGTATGCTGATTCATCGCCACCTTTGATACAGCCCACAACAGTGGTGTCATCGGCAAACTTTTATATGGTGTCGGAGCTGTACTTAGCCACACAGTCATAGGTGACTACTGACACTTCATACATGGTGAGATCTGGGTGGTGGCAGGGAGTTCAGTAGTCTCATGGCCTGGTGGAAGAAGCTGTTTGCCATCTTAACAATCCTTGTTGTAATGCTACGGTAGTTCTGGCCTGATGATAGGTGATCAAAGAGATTGTGGGGATCATTTGAGGGCTCCTTAACAACGTTAATGGCCTTGATAAATAATCTCACAAACAAGAGAAAACCTGCAGAAGCTGGAAATCCAAGCCACACGCACACAAAATGCTGGAGGAACTCAGCAGGCCAGGCAGCATCTATGGAAAAGAGAACAGTCGACTTTTCCGGCGGAAACCCTTCAGCAGGACTGGAGGAAAAAAGATGAGGAGCAGAGTTAAAAGGAGGGGGTGGGGGAGGGAGGGAGAAACGCAAGATCATAGGTGAAACCGTGGGGGGGGTGAAGTAAAGAGCTCCTCCTTCAAAGAAAGGGGCTTCCTTTCTTCCACCATCAACTCTGCCCTCAACTGCATCTCTTTCATTTCACGTACGTTTGCTCTCACTCCATCCTCCTGCCACCTACCAGAGATAGGGTTCCTCTTGTCGTCACCTACCACCCCACCAGCCTTCGTGTCCAGAACATAATTCTCAGCAACTTCTGCCATCTCCAATGGGATCCCACCATCAAGAACAACTTTCCCTCCCTTCCATTTTCTACTTTCCACAGGGATCACACCTTTCGTAACTTCCTTGTCCATTCATGCTTCTCCATTGATCTCCCTCCTGGCACTTATCTTTGCAAGCAGAACAAGTGCTATACCTGTCCCTATATCTCCTCTCTCACTACCATTCAGGGCCCCAAATAGACCTTCCAGGTAAGGTGACACTTCGTCTGTGAGTCTGTTGGGGTCATATACTGTAACCGGTGCTCATGGTGTGGCCTCCTGTATATCGGTGAGACCCGATGTAGATTTGGAGACGCTTTGCCATTGTTCCGTCCGCCAGAAAAAGTGGAATCTCCTAGTAGCCATCTATTTTAATTCCACTTCCCATTCCCATTCCACTATATCTATCCATGGCCTCCTCTACTGTTGTGATGAGGCCACACCTTATATTCCGTCTGGGTAGCCTCTAACCTGATGGCATGAACATCGAATTCCCAAACTACCAGTTCCCCTCCTTCACCATCCTCCCTCCCTTTTCTTCTCTCTCACTCTATCTCCTTCCCTGCCCATCACCTCCTGCTTGTGCTCCTCCCCCCTTTTCTTTCTTCCATGGCTTTCTGTCCTCTCCTGTTAGATTCCCCCTTCTCCAGCCCTGTATCTCTTTCACCAATCAACTTCCCAGCTCTTTACTTCACCTCTCCCCCTCCTGATTTTACCCATCACCTTGTGTTTCTCTCTCCCCTCCTCCCACCCTCTAACTCCAACTCCTCATCTTTTTTTCTCCAGTCCTGCTGAAGGGTCTTGGCCCGAAACATCGACTGTACGCTTTTCCATAGATGCTGCCTGGCCTGCTGAGTTCCTCCTGCATTTTGTGAGTGTTGATAAATATCTCGGATGGGTGGAAGAGAGACCCTGATGATCCTCTCAGCGGTCCTCACGATCATTTGTAGGGTCTTGCAGTCAGGAAAGAGGTACAGGAGCCTAGGACTCACAATATCAGGTTCAGGAAGAGTTACCACCCCTCAAACATTAGGCTCTTGAACCAGAGGGTATGATTTCACTCATCTTCACTTGCCCCTTTACCTAACTGCTCCCACGACCTATGGACTCACTTTCAATGACTCTTCATCTCATGCCATCAATATTTATTGCTTATTTATTATTATTACTTTATTTTTCTTTTGTATTTTCACAGTTTGTTTTTGTTTTGCACACTGATTGTACAGTTCGTTGGATGAGGTCTTCCACTGATTCTATTATGGTTATTGGATTTACTGAGTATGTCTACAACAAAATGAATCTCATGGTTGTATGTAATGACGTATATGTACTTTGATAATAAATTTACTTTGAACTTTGAATTCCTGTACCAGATGGTAATGCTGCTGGTCAGGACATTCTCAATGGCACTCCTGTAAAAATTGGTTGGAATGGGGGCGGGAGGGAGTCTTGCTCACCTCAATGCCCCAGGAACTGGAGACACTGCTATGCTTCCTTGATTAAAGAGGTGGTGTCACACGGGGTCATGTGTACCTTCCTATTTCCTGAAGTCAGTGACAAGGCTCTTTTGTTGACACTGCAGGCTGTTCTTCTGATGGCCCAACTTTTAATGCCTGCCCCCAAAGTATTGTGCCAACTAGATTCTGTGTCTGTGCCCACAAGTTTCTAATAGAGAACCAGGATGCCTCCACTGAAGTGAAATACAGATCTGTGCTCAGGAAGGAGTTGTCAAAGATGAAGTAGAATTATACAACCATAAGACCATAAGATATCGGAGCAGAATTAGGCCATTCAGCCCATTGAATCTGCTCCGCCATTTCATCATAGCGGATCCATTTCCCTCTCAGCCCCAGTCTCCTGCCTTCTCCCCGTATTCCTTCACATCCTGACTAAACAAGAATCTATCACTTCTGTCTTGAGTATACCAATGATTTGGCCACCTGTAGCAATAAATTCCACAGTTTTCCCACTCTCTGGATAAAGAAATTCCTCTTCATCTCCATTCTAAATAGATGTTCCTCAAATCTGAGGCCATGTCCTCTGGTCTTAGACTCCTCTCCACCCCCAATTGGAAATATTCTCTCCACATCCACTCTATCAAGGCCTATCAACATCTGATAGGTTTCAATGAAGTCTCCCTCATTCTTCTGAATTCCAGTGAATACAGGCCCAGAACCATCAAATGCTCCTCATATGATATCTGTGGAAATTTCCAAAGGGAGAGAGGGAAACTCCCTCCACCCATTAGTAAATTAACCAGCTCAGTGTAGCCTAGGGGAGCAGGCGGTTCCATTGGGTAGAATGGAATGTACAGTATATTCCCCACCTATGCAATATCATGCATTACAAGGATGTTGCCGGGACTTGAGGGCCTGAGTTAGAGCAAGAGGTTGAATAGGTTAGGAGTTTATTCCTCAGAGTATAGGAGAATGAGGAGAGATTTAATAGAGGTATACAAAATTATGAGGGGTATAGGTAGGGTTCATACAAGCATGCTTTTTTCCACTGAGGTTGGGTGAGACTAGAGGTCATAGGTTAAGGGTGAAAGATGAAATATTTAAGGGGAACCCTCGCTCAGAGGGTGGTGCGAGTGTGGAGAGAAGTGGTGGGATGCATGTTTGATTGCTATCTTTAAGAGAAGTTAGTATAAATCATGGATGAGAGGTGTATGGAGGGCTATTTTGCTGGTGTGGGTCGATGGGAACAGGCAGACTACCAGTCTGGAATGGATTAGATGGGCTGAAGGGTCTGTTTCTGTGTTGTAGTGCTCTATGACACTATAAATGTGCAAAGAGAAGCCAAAACAAGGAATAGAGTGAATGGTACAGTTAAAGGAGTGTGGAAGAACAGAGGCATCTAGGAATCGTTTGTTCGTTATGTGCCGTGTCGTATGACATAGGCAATCATGGTCCTTCTGTGACCATGATTATTCTTGGCAACTTCTTCTACAGAAGTGGTTTGCCATTGCCTTCTTCTGGGCAGTGTCTTATGTCCCAGTGACTAGGAATACAGATCCATAATTCCTTAAAAGTGGTGTCACAGATAGATAGGGTCATAAAGAGAGATTTTTGAACATTGGCCTTCCTAAATCAGGAGTTGGAACGTTATGTTGAAGTTGTATAGGACGTTGCTGACCAGAATGGAACACAACACTCCAAGTGTGGTCTAACCAGTGTTTTATCAGGCTGCAATAAAAGTCAACAGTCAGGTGCTGTAGAGACTCTTGTCTCCACTGAACATTTCACATCCCTAAGTATCTGCAGCCGTTTCTGTTTTGTATGGGAAAGGCTATTAGAGCTTTTGACACACTGGTCTTCCTAAGTCAGGGCAGTGAGTACAGGAATTGGGAATTGGGATACTATGTTGAAGTTGTACAAGGCGTTGGTGGACCCATATTTAGAGTACAGTATTGTGTGCAGTTCCAGTCACGTGAGAGAACAATAAGTTTGAAAGGGTGCAGAGAAATTTTACAAGGATGTTGCCAGGACTTGAGGACTGGAATTCTGGGGAAAGGTTGAATAGATTAGGACTTTATTTTCTGGAGCATAGGAGAATGAGAACGTAAGACGTAGGAACAGAATTAGGCCATTTGGCCCATCAAGTCTGCTCTACCGTTCCATTGTGGTTGATCTGTTGTCCCTTTCAAACCCAGTTTCCTGCCTGTAACCTTTGATGTCGTCCTAACTAATCAGGAATTTATCAACATCTGCTTTAAATATGCCCAATGACCTGCCTTTCACGTCCATCTGGGGCAATGAATTCCACAGATTCACCACCCTCCGGCTCATCCTCCTCACGAGGGAAGATTTGATAGAGGTATACAAAATTATAAGGATTATAGATATGGTCTGTTTCTCTGCCACAGTGCCCTCTGACTATCAGAGCTGTGGAGGAAGGTTGGAGAAGTTGAAGAACAGAGACCCCGTGTATATGATTGCCCTTGTCCAGTTCATTGGTTCCAAAATACTTCAATGGTTGCTGGTACTTGGGGGCTTTGTGTGGATGTGAAGAGTTCTGTGGAGGTGAGCTCTGTGGTGTGGTTGTTGCGCAGACTACCGTGTCAACTGTTACAAGGGAGGAGGTGCCAGAGATGGTATAGGAGAGACCAGAGGCACGGTGGCATGCTGGATTCCGCGCTGGGTTGGTGGCTGGCCCCCGCAGACTGGTTCTCTCAATGGGGTTGCTCTCCAGTGTTCCCTCCCTGAAAGGTGTGCTGGATTGACTTTGTCAGCAGCTGACCCAGTGTGAGATGAAGAATTGCTGTGGGCTTGTTCTTGCAGAAACATGGCTCCAGGGGAGTGTCCCATACACCATCAATCTTCAGGCCATGACACTTAGGGATTTGTGCTAATCTTATTTTGTGACTATATGTGCTATCATAACTATATATAACTAATATGCAGTGCTGTCAGTATAATCAAGGACACGACCCACCCAGCCAACACACTTTTCGTCCCTCTTCCCTCCGGGAGAAGGCTCAGGAGCTTGAAGGCTTGTACGGTCAGATTTGGGAACAGCTTCTTTCCAACTGTGATAAGACTGCTGAACGGATCCTGACCCCGATCTGGGCCGTACCCTCCAAATATCCAGACCTGCCTCTCATTTTTTTGCACTACCTTACTTTCCATTTTTCTATTTTCTATTTATGATTTATAATTTAAATTTGTAATATTTACTAATATTTACTACTTTTAATATTTAATATTTGTAATCCAGGGAGTGTGAAGTGCAGAATCAAATATCGCTATGATGATTGTACATTCTAGTATTAATTGTTTGGTGACAATAAAGTATAAAGTATGGGCTGTGTGGTCTGCATGTACCGTGTTTTGTACCTTGGCTCCCAAGCGACATCCAACGTTAAGAATTCCCATCACCCAGGACATGCCCTCTTCTCATTGCTACCATCAGGGAGGAGGTACAGGAGTCTGAAGATACACACTCAACGATTCAGGAACAGCTTCTTCCCCTCTGCCATCCGATTTCTGAATGGACGTTGGACCCATGGACACGACCTCACTACTTTTCTATTTCTATCTTTGCACTACTTACTTAATTTAACTACTTGATATATTTTTGCCTACCGTAATTCACATTTGTTTTTCTATTATGTATTGCAGTGTGCAAAGACAAATTTCATGACGTTTGTTGGTGATATTAATCCTGATTCTGATTTGTTTAGTTGCATACATGCATATGATTGAATGACAATTGAACTTAAACTTCAACAAGCAGATGTTTGCTGGGTTTTGAGTTTTTTGCAGTTGCTTCCAAGATTACAATAGCGACAATATTTCAGAAGTATTCCTGGCTGTAAACTTTGACACCCCCAAATTTTTTTGAAGCCCAAGTCATGGAGTGATGGAATTAGATTTGTTATTTTCCAAGTCTATACAAGCTAAATAACGATTAAGAAATTTAAGGCACGTTAGGGCACTGATAGGTCACGACCTTCACTATCAAACAAAACACTATGGTCAGATAATAGACCCGGTTGACCATATGCTTAGTTATGAAATCCTCGAGCTTAAGATCTTTAGTGGTTCCCTAAGGTTATTGTAGCGGGGGAGACAGTGGGGATAAGCTCCCACTACCTATTAAATGCTCCCAGTGGCGTGGGTCTCAAATAGCCTCTGGCTACTGAGTCCAACTCCTGGCCTTCAAGTGTGGCTTAGCTACTAGGCTCGGTGGAACAGTTTCTACTGACAGGGGAAGGGGCAAAGGTGGGTTACTGGCACCTTAAAACCAGTCGCTTCAGGCAGATGGGACTCAGCAGTCGTGGCTGGCAGCTCATCTTGGAGAAGGAAAGCTCTGATCCCAAACCTCCACACACTCCTGGGGAAGGCTTAGGGATTAAATCCTGAGGAAAAAATCTGGAACTGGAGTGCCTAAGGTGGTCCTAAATTGAGTTCAACACTGACTGGCAACCCCTGTGATGCTGCTGGTGCTGAACTGTATCAGTCTCTGCCGTTCCTTTGTGTTCGTCAGCTGCGTGGAGAGGGAGATCCTGCCGTATGGGCAGCAGATTGCTCTCCGTGTTGTACTGCCTTGGCTTGTATATCATGTAGACAGCTAGGATTCAATATCCATGGTTTTGAGGCCCTTATCTATGAACAGATATGCTGACATTGGGGAGGGTTCAAAGGAGCTTCATGAAAATGATTCTGGGGATTGAAAGGTTTTGTCATGTGAAAAACGTTTGATGGCTTTGAGCTTCTACTCACTAGAGTTCAGAAGAATGAAGGGTGACCTCATTGAAACCTATCGAATGTTAAAAGGCCTTGACAGAGTGGGTGGGAGAGGACGTTTCCTCTGGTGGGGGAGTCTAAGACCAGTGGACACAGCCTCAGAATAGAGTAGCATCCTTTTAGAATGGAGATGAGGAATTTATTTAGCCAGATAGTGGTGAATCTGTGGAATTTGTTGCCACAGGCAGCCAAGTCATTGGGTATACTTTAGGCAGAGGTGATAGATTCTTGATTACTCAGGGCATGCAGGATTACAGGGAGAAGGCAGGAGATTGGGGCTGAGAGAGAATATTGGATTAGCCATGATGAAATGACAGAACAGATTTGATGGGCCAAATGGCCTAATTCTGCTCCTACATCTCATGTATCCTGACCAACAGAGGGCCTCAGTATGGTCTTGACATGAGTGGGAGAACACTACTCCAGAAATCGACCACTATCCAGAATAAAGAAGCTTGAATCATTGGCACACAATCAACCACCCAAGTTATTCAATTCTCCCACCACTATATTGACAACATGTACTGCACTGACATGCTTGGGGCAAGCTGACCAAACTTCAAGCCCTACCATCAAGTGTTAGGTTCCCCTGTAAACCGTACAGTATTCTGAGCAGAAATGTTGATTATTATTATTATTACTGCCCATTATGCTGCGGGCATTTAGGGTGTCAATGAAAGCCTTCGATCTCTGTCTGTCCATACTGTTACACATAGATACAGAAAGATTCTTCATTGTTTCTTCCGTAACAATTGTTTCTTGACCAGTCAGGGCTGTTAGCCTTGAGCCGAACGCCCAAACCAGGAGAAAGAGTGGCCCACTCTTAGTCTGATCTCTACCCTTTGACCTGTTTGGCATGGGTGACCCTACCAAAAGCCAAAGCATAAAGCCCTGACTCCAGCCAGCATAGCTCTTCAGGTCACTGAGGCACACAAACCTCCAAACCCTACTACAAGGTTGTGGTCTTGGAGGAGAAATGTTGATTGAATGACCGTTTTCCCTTTTATTCCCCTCTCATTCCTCAGTGAAGTTTGATGTGGCTGGTGTCCATATTGGGAACTTGTTTTTGTTCTGAAAGGTCCAAATTTCAAGATTCCCTGCTGTCAAAGAGAAGAGCAAGTGACCCAGAAGTTTCAGAACCACTTTGTAAGCAGAGGCCACAGACTACTTCAGCAATCATTGCTTCTGGCTACAATTATCTTCCAAGCATATATTCCAGCAAACATACCTCACTTCCTTTAAAAAGGCATGTTATGCAACTTGCCTGAGGAAGAACTGGATATTTTCAGGGAATTGATTACCAGAGCTGGATATCAAAAATGCAGGTTAATTTTGGATTACGCAAGTGTGAGGGAAATAGAAAGAATGCATCCGTGAAAAATAATGGGGTGGGGGGGAGGGAGAGCAAGAGAGGGCATTTGTGTGTGTGTGTGTGTGTGTGTGTGTGTGTGTGTGTGTGTGTGTGAGAGAGAAAGAGTGTATGAGTGTGTATGAGAGAGAGAAAGAAGAGTGTATGAGTTTGTGTGTGTGTGTGTGAGAGAGAGTGCAAGAGAGAGAGAGTGTATGAGTGTGTGAGAGAGAGAGAACAGGAGAGTGCATGAGAGTAAGACAGAGAAAAAGAGAATGTATGAATGTGTGTGAGAGAGAAAGCATTTGTGTGTGTGAGAGAAAAAGAAAGTGTATGAGTGTGTGTGTGAGTGAGAGAGAGAAAGGGTGTATGAGTGTGTGTGTGTGAGTGAGAGAGAGAGAAAGAGAGAGTGCTTGAGTGTGTGAGAGAGAGAAAAGAGGGAGAGTGTATGAGTGTGTGTGAGAGAGAGAGAAAGGGAGAGTTTGAGTGTGTATGAGATAGAGAAAGAAAGAGAGTTGTATGAATGTGAGAGAGAGTAAGAAAGGGAGAATGTTTGAGTGTGTGCGTGAGAGAGATAGAATGTGCATGTGTGTGTGAAAGAGACAATAAATTTGTGTAAAAAGTGAGAGAGAGTGTTTGTGTGTGTGTGAGATTCAGAGATCAAGTGCATTTGAGAGAGAATGTGTGTGAGAGAGGGAGCGAGAGAGAAAGAACGTGTGTGAGTGTGTGTGTGTATGTGAGTGTGAGTGTGTGAGTGTGAGTGTGTGAGTGTATGTGTGTGTGTGTATGTGTGTGTGTGTATGTGTGTGAGTGTGTGTATGTGTGTGAGTGTGTGTGTGTGTGAGAGAGAAGGAGGGAGCGAGAGGGAAAGAACGTGTGTGTGTGTGTGTGTGTGTGTGTGACAGAGAGAAGGAGGGAGGGGAAAGAGCATGTGTGTGTGGGGGGGGCAAATAAAACAGAGAGAGAGAGAGAAAGGGATACAGTGAAAATTGGAGAGAGAGAAGGAAAGGATGAACAGAAGAGAGCAAGTGGGAGTAGGTTTTTGTATGGGTGTGGATAAAGAACCTGCAGATGGTGGAATCTGCAGTAAAAATACAAACTGCTGGAGGAACTCAGTGGTTCAGGCAGAATCTGTGGTGGGAAACAGATCTCTGATATTTCAGGTCAAGACCCCTCATCCCGACTGAGAGATAGTGAAGGGTTACCAGTATAAAGAGACAAGCAAGAGCATGAAGGTGATGGGTGGATCCAGGTCAAGAGAATTGATGAGCAGATAGAGAAATATATTTGTGGAATTAGTGGCAGAGCTGGGAGCTGATGGGTGAAGGCAATAAAGGGCTACAATTTCACCATGGATGGCCCCAAGCCCAGCTGCAAAAGGAAAATGGTTGGGAATGGGACTAGCAACCCCGTCCCACGAAAACGCAGAGCTACAGACACACCACACCACCTAGACCCCATCCCTGGGTGAGGAAGGATTTTTGGGCCAAGAACAGAGGCCTCTGGTGAACTGGTATCAGTGGCCTATGCCCCAGTAGGGATGATGGGTTTAAAAATACCATATTAAAAAAAAGAACTGCAAATGATGGAATCTGCTAGGAGAGGAAGGTGGAGCGTGGAGCCAAAAAAAAGGATGTGGGGAGGGCAGATGAGAACAGTAGGAGGAGGAGAGTGTGGGTGATAGAAAGAATGGGTGGAGGAGGGGAAAGAAATAGGGTGATTGCGAGCTGGGGTGGGTGTAGCAGGAACCCAGATGGATTAGGAGGAGAGAGATAGGGCCAGAGGGGGAGCAGGTTACCTGGTTGGAAAATTAAATGTTCATACCATCAGGCTGTATTCTCTTCTGGCAGAATATGAGGTTCTGTTCCTTTAGTGAGTTTAGCCTCACCATGGCAGTGGAGGAGGTCAATAATAGATAGGTTGCAGTGGTGATGGAGCTGAGGAGGGCCTCTAAAATGGGTGGCAACCGGTAACTCCAGAAGTCCCTGGTGGATAGAGTACAGATGCTTAGAAAAGAGGTCTCCTAGTCTGTGTGTGGTTTCAGCGATGTAGAGGAGGCCAAATCAAGAGTACCAGATGCAGTAGAGAAGGCTGGAGGAGTTCATGTGACAACCTCACCTAGAAGAGCTGCTTAGTTCCCTGGATGGTGGTGAGGAAGGAGGTGACAGATGTTACACCACAAGATATAGGAGCAGAATTAGGCCATTTGGCCCATCGAGTCTGCTCCGCCATTTCATCATGGCTGATCCATTTCCCTCTCAGTTCCAGTTTCATGTCTTCTCCCTGTATTCCTTCATGCCCTGACTAGTTAAGCACCTATCAACCTCCTTGTTAAATATACCCAATGACTTGGCCTCTGCAGCTGCCTGTGGCGACAAATTCCACAGATTCACCACTTCCTGGCTAAAGAAGTTCCTTCTCACCTCCTTTCTAAGAGGATGCCCCTCTATCCTGAGGCTGTGTCCTTTGGTCCTACACTCTCCCACCATAGGATACGTTCTTTTCACGTCCACCCTATCAAGAACTTTCAACATTTGATAGGTTTCAATGAGGTCACCCCTTATTCTTCTGAATTCCAGTGAGTACAGGCACAAAGGTGTCAAACATTCCTCATGTGACAAACTTTTTAATCCCAGAATCATTTTCATGAATCTCCTTTGAATCCTCTCCAATGTCAGCATATCTTTGCTTAGATAAGGGGCCCAAAACTGCTCACAGTGCTCCAAGGGAGACGTCACCAATGGCTTACAAATCCTTAACATTACATCTTTGTTTTTCTATTTTAATCCTCTTGAAATGAATGCTAACATCGCATTTGCTTGCCTCACCACCAACTCAACCTACAAATTAATCTTTAGGGAATTCTGCAGAAGGACTTCCAAGTTTTTGAATTTTCTCTCCATTTAGGAAATACCCTATGTTTTTATTTCTTCTAACCTTGGCAAGCTTCTATAGATGTGCGGTGGAGAATGTGCCAGATGGTTGCATTACAGCCCGGTATGGGAACACGAATGCCTTAGAGCAGAAACTCCTACAAACGGTAATGGATTTGGCCCAGTACATCACGTGTAAAACCCTCCCAACCACTGAGCACATCTACATGAAATTTGCATAGAAAAGCAGCATCCGTCATCAAAGGTCCTCACCACCCAGGCCGTGCTCATTTCTTGCAGCTGCCATCAGATAGAAGGTACAAGAGCCTCAGGACTTGTACCACCAGGTTCAAGAACAGTTGCTACCCCTCAACCATCAGACTTTTTAACAAAAGGAGATAACTATACTCATTTTATTTTTGGCATTCCCACAACTTTAGTCTCACTTTAAGGACTCTTTATTCTGTTATTTCATGCTCACGTTATTTATAGCTATTTATTTATATTTGCATTTGCAAAGTTTGTTGTCCATTGATCCTGGTTACAGTTACTGTTCAGTTACAGTTTGTCCACAGAAAGAGAACCTCAGGGTTGAATGTACTCTGATAATAAATTTTAATTTGAACTTCTACCAGAGTGCATGACCATACACTACCCAACACTGTATTCCAACTGCCACTTCCTTGCCTATTCTCCTCATCTGTCCAAGCCCTTCTGTAGCTTCTCTGCTTCAAAACTACCTGTGGCAAACATGACCACAAAGCAATCAATTTCTTCCACCAAATTATTGACATACAATGTAAAAAGAATCAGTCCCAACACAGACCCTGTGGAACACCATTAGTCACTGGCAGCCAACCAGAAGAGGCTCTCTTTATTCCCACTCTTTGCCCCCTGCACCTCCTAGAGATGCTGGGGAGAGGATGGGGGGGGGAGGGATAAACAAACCAGAAGTTATAGAGAGAGTGCACCCTCTGGGAAGTAGAAAGGAAGTGAGGAGGGGAAGTAAGTGGCAAAAATGTCAAAGAATAAAGTGTCTCTGGAGATCATAAGACATATGAGCAGAATTAGGCCATTCAGCCCTTCTGTTCCACCCTTCCATCATAGCTGATCTATTTTTCCTGTTGACCCCATACTCCTAATTTGTCCCCATAACCTCCGATGACCTTACTCAGCAACAACATTATGCTGTGCAGATGCCGGAAATCCAAAGCAACACACATTAAATGCTGGAGGAGCTCAACAGGTCAGGCGGCATCTGCGGAGGAGAATAACAGTCGACGTTTTGGGCTGAGACCCTTCATTAGTACTGGAAAGAAAGGGGGCAGGAGCCAGATTAATGGGAGTGGGGTTGGTGGAGGAGTACCAACTGACAGGTGAGACCAGGTGAGGGGGAAGTTGGGTGGGAGGGTGGAGGGCAGATGAAGTGAGAAGATGGTAAGCGATAGGTGGAGAGGTAATGAGCTGAAGAGGAGGTAATCTAACAGAAGACAGACCAAACATCAGACTGGGGATGAAATGTGATCGAGGTGAATTTGACCATGAATGATTGCTGGTGCCAGAAGGGGTGGTTTGAGTATCACGGAAACTGCTGATTTCCTGCAACTTTCTCCAGAGTTTACAGAGAATGGTGCAAAAAAAAGCATCCAGGGAGCAGCAGTTCTGTGGGTGAAAATGCTTTGTTAATGAGAGAGGTCAGAGGAGAATGGGCAGACTGGAAGGTGACAGTAACTCAAATAACCACACGGTACAGCAGTGGAGTGTAGAAAAGTATCTCTGAATGCACAACATGTTGAACCTTGAAGTGGTTGGGCTCCAGCAGCGGAAGGTCACAAACATACACCCAGTGGTACAAGAGATACCCAATAAAGTGGCCATTGAGTGTACGATATGTACTGTACTTCGATAATAAACTTCCTTTGACCTTGTCTGTCCACTTCCCTCCATAGATGATGTTTGACCTGCTGAGCTCCTCCAACATTCTGTGTCTCACTCTAGCATTTGAGGTCTCCTCTTCAACATTTGGGAGGTGCCTGATTAAAAAGTGACCCTTACAGTGCAGAATTCGAAGTCACATGTAGTAAAGGAAGAGCCTGATTAATGATGGACCCCAGGACAAAGTCAACCATAGCTCAGTTTAGCAACTGAGAGTTCAATTCACGCTTGTTATACCCTTCACACCAGTCCTGGGTGACTACCCATGTGTCGGGTAGTGCACAAAGTGATATACTAATAATTCAAGATACATTAGTTATTCAAAGATTCAAAGTACATTTACTATCAAAGAATGTATAAGCTATACAACCTTGAGATTTATTCGCTCACAGGTTGCCACAAAGCAAGAAACTGAAAAAAAAACCAACTGAAGAAAAAAATAAAAATTAAAGAACAACGCTTGATGCGTAAGAGAAAGGAAAAAAAATAAAAATCATGCAAACAATTGAACTGAACAACACTCCAAACCAAGTTGGGTCCTCAGATCCGACCCGGGAACAGCCGGAAGTAGGCCCTAAGCCTCACTTACAAGTTCATCACATTAGCGGGAATGAAGCATAGCAGCCGGGGCAGTCTTCATAGCCTTAGCGCCATGGAGATAGGAGTGACCATCGCGGAGAGCGAGTGAAATTGGCTCTTGTCTCAGATCCTGACACCCTTTCTTTTCAGTTTGTCTTGGCCGGTGTTTGTATTGATCAAACAATGGAACAGTGAAAGGCGCCAGTGTAGTAAAGAGGGGAGTAAACATTGCAGTGAGTGAGTGAAATTGGCTCTCGCCTTCAATCTGGGTCAGTTTTTAAATGATCTAAATAGCATATTATACCTTGCACTAGGCTGCTGTGGAGGTCTCAGGGCCTAGACCGTGCTCCGGGCCCAGATTTCACTGCCCAGTCCAAAGCCACTCTTCGGCTCTTCATATCAGCTCGGCACCCAGGCCAGTTGTACGGACGTCGAATCTCCTCTGCCCTGCCTTTTCTTCTCAGCACCCAGAGCGATCCAGCCTTGTACCCAGTCCAATTGTATGGGCATCAGAACTCCTCTCCTTTCCTCTCCGAATGGCTCTCCCCATCTGCATCAATTCTGCAACACACCATTCTAACTCATTCCCCGAACTCACCTCACCTTCGCTTTCCCCCTCACTGTTTGTGGTGAGAACTTAACACAATTTACCTCAGAAAAGGTGTTTTTAGTGATATTTTTAGTTGAAGTGCTTGCCTTTTTAACTACCAGTGAGATGTTGCGTGTGTTTGGTCATGTCATCTTAGCCAGAAGTCCCATATGTCTATGAAGGCTTCTAGTCATCCAGGCCATTGGCAGTAGTAAATCAAGGCAACTGGCCTTGCTGTGTTGTGTAGAAGACATTTCGCCACTCACCCAAGAGAGTTCTTCAGTTCTAATCGACGGTGGATAGTTTTCCAGTTTATAAACTGTGAGTTCTTTAAAGGTACAGAAATCACATGAAGGTCATTCAGAGTCATAGAGGTAGTGAGAAGGTCATTAGTCTTACCTTTGCATGAATGGAGGTGTGAAATGTTATGGAGAACCTGGGATGGAGATGTTCAGTCTGCATTGTAAGTAGCTGATAGGTGGTGTTGTACCCCACCCCCTCTGTTCAGGGATGGGTTATCCAGTTCGACAATAATGGCTTCTTTAACCCTTTTTCAAATCACCTGTCCTTCCTGTGCACATTGCTATCTCCAACACTACAGCTGAAGACAAGGAGTGCAGGTATTTGAGAGAAGCCTTGAGAGTTTCCAGCTACCCCGACTGTGTCTTCATCAAGACAACAACAAAAACCAGCAGGGAAATCAGCCCAACAGGCAGAGGTAAGGAGCAAAGCAAATGGGAAAATATAGTCATCCCATATGTAGCTGGAATTTCAGAGAAACTCGGAAGAATTTTAAACAAACACCAAATCCCATGATTTTCAAACCTACAAACACACTCAGACAGAAACTCATCCAGTCCAAGAATCCTACATCCAAACATAAACAGAGCAATATTGTATATGCTATCCAGTGCAATGAGAACCGCACAGATCTGTATATCGGCGAGACAAAACAACCACTTCACAAATGGATGGCCCAACATAGGAGAGCTAACTCCTCGGGGCAAGAGTCAGCTGTATATCTACACCTAAAGGACAAAGGACACTCTGTTGACGATAACAATGTGCATATTTTGGACAGGGAGGACAGGTGGTTTGAAAGAGGAACTAGAGAAGCCATCTTTGTCAAACTGGAAAACCCATCCCTGAACAGAGGGGGTGGGGTTTGACACCATCTATCAGCTACTTCTGATGCAGTCCTAACATCTTTACCCCAGCATCTCCACAACAGCTTACACCTCCATTCATGCAAAGATAAGACTAATGACCCTTTCAACACCCCTACAACTCTTAATGACCCTCATGTGATTGCTGTACTTTTAAACAACTCACAGAGTTTATAAGCTGGAAAACTATCCGCCATGGATCAGAACTGAAAAAGCCTCTTGGATGAGTGACAAAACGTCTTCTAGACAACACAGCAAGTTCAGTTGCCTTGATTTACTCTCACTAGCTTTTCTTTCAGTTCGTCCTGATGAAGGGTCTCGGCCCGAAATGGCGACTGTACCTCTTCCTAGAGATGCTGCCTGGCCTGCTGCGTTCACCAGCAACTTTGATGTGTGTTGCCTTGATTTACAACTGCTTGATACAGAAGTGCCATCTGAATGAGTGCTGTATCCTCAGATATTGTCAACTATTGCTGCATGTGGGCATAATCTGCCTCTGGGCTAGAATATAAAAGCAAGCAAGCATGTAATGCCGAGGCATCGGCCAGACTATGTTTGGAGTATCGTGAGTAATTTTGGGCCCCATGTCTGCGAAAGGATGTGTTGGCATTAAAGAGAGTCCAAAGAAGTTTTGTGAGAATGATCCCGAGAATGAAAAGAGTTAACGGATTGGTAGCCTTTGATGGCTCAGGGCTTGTACTCTCTGGAGGAGAATGAAGGGAGAATCTCACAGCAATCTTTCAATGCCTGGATAGAATGGATGTGAAGAAGATGTTTCCTATAGTGGGGGAGTCTCGGATCACAGCACACAGTCTCAGAACACAAGGACTTCCCTTTAGAACAATGAGGAGGAGGAATTTCTTTTGCCAGAGCGTGGTGAATCTGTGGAATTCATTGCCACAGGTGGCCATGGAGGCCGAAGTCATAGGGTATATATAAAGCGGATGTTGATAGGTTATTGATTAGTAGTGGTGTCAAAGGTTACAGGGAGAAGGCAGCAGGAGAATGGGATTGAGAGAGTTAACAGAATATGATAGAAAGGCAAAGCAGACTTGATGGGCTGAATGGCCTTATTTTGCTCGTAAGCCTTATAGATGTATTAGGAAAGGTTCTGAGAGCTCATTACAGAAGCAGGATTCACAAACTGGAGTAGCGCACGGGAGGTAACGGGACCGACCGTGCAGGCCCAGCCACCAAGGCCTAGAAAGAACCTTGCCCAGTCCAACTAACCACATCAGAGGAGGCTGCACGTCCCACAGGTATCATCCAAGATGGTCTGGTCTGTGATACGGCCCTGGAATCCTTCCTTTCAATCTGTTATCATTTACAGTAATGTGCTTGACACCTCACTCTCAGCTGCCACATAGTCACTTCACACCTTCTGGGAACACTTTATGCCTTAGGCATTGAGGAGGATCAGATGTGGGTTGCAGGCTAAAGGCTGATTTATACTTGTGCGTCCTAGTTTACGCCGCAGCCTACGCAAGTGGGCTAGGCCATTGTGAGCAGTTATACTTGTGCATAGTTGTGTCTGCGTCACTCTGCAATTCACCGCCAAAACACTAGTTGGCAGTGGGGTTTCTATGCCACTGTGTTGAGCTTCTTCACGAAGAAACTCAAACTTCAAACAATGGTGACTGAAACTGAAGGAGGGTGAATTTTCTGTACTTGTCCAGCTACTGAGAGACATGGCCAAGGAAATGCATCTCAAATATTTTTGGATGTCGGCAGGTAGATTTGACGATTTCGTTCATCGTCTCCAACCATTTATTTCGCATCAGTGTAGGCACAGTATACTCAGAGACTGGCAATCACCATTCGAGCTTTAGCTTCAGGTGGAAGTCAACAGGCTGTAGCAGCTAGCTACAACCTGGCGTCAAGCACAGGGTCCCCCATAATTTCGGAGGTCTGTAAAGCTTTATGGAAAGCATTGCAGTCAGAGTTCCTTCCCTGCCCTTCAGTCACCCAATGGGAAGCTATTGCAGCGTAGGAGGAAATGCGATGCTACCAAGTGGACCAATCACAGTTGTCGAGGTCTGCATCACCGCGACGCGTAGTTACATTTTGGGAGAGGTGCACGTTAGGCTACAGCGTAGGGTTCGGTGTAGAGTACAGTGTAGGTACACCGCACCTAGGGCTTACTTTTGACGCACGAGTATAAATCAGCCTTTACTGTATTCTTGGAGACTCAAGGGACCTGCAGATACTGGGATCTTGAGCTATTGGAGGCACTCAGCGAGTCAGGCAGCATCTGTGGAGGGAAATGAACTGTTAGCTGTTTAGGGTGAGACCCTTCATCTTGACCTGAAGTTTAAAGATTCAGGATTCAAGAATAAACTTTATTTATCATGTGTACATTGAAACATACAGTGAAATTCTTCATTTGCGTTAACAACCAACGCACCTAAGGGTGTGATGGGGCAGCCTGTATGTGTCGCCAAACATTCTGGCAGCAACTATCTCAAGAAGGTGGCATCTATCACTGAAGACACTCACTATCTGGGTCCTACCTTTGGGGAGGAGGTTCAAAGTTCAAAGTAAATTTATTATCAAAGTACATAAGGTCATCATCATCAACATCAGCGATCTCTCGTAGTCGAGTATGATTCTTCTCCTGGCGGGTGATCTGGTCACTTGTGGGTCTTGAAATGACTGAAGAGGCCGATCTGTGACCCACAAGTCCTATTGGTTGGCAAGTGTAGGTCATTGAGGTGGTGGTGGGTGTAGCTGGTTGGGCCTTTCCCATTCTCTCCTTATGATGAAGCTGCTTAGTCTCAGCGGCACGGTGGAGGTATTCTTCAAGCTGCGCATTCCCCTCATAGAGAGTCCTTCTCCAGCTTTCTCTATCCTGTGCTAATTTCTCCCATCCAATCAGGCTGATGTGGCACTTCCTCAGGTAGGTATTGATATTGTCCCTGAACTGCATTTTCTGCCTTCCAGAAGTGTGCTTTGCATCCTTGAGTTGGCCAAACAGGAGTTGTTTAGGGAGGTGGGAGTCAGGCCAACCCATCGCAATTGGAATCACGATTGAGGCTATGGAGTTAATGTTAGCTTCCTCCAGAATGCTGGAGTTAGTGTACCTGTTCTTTCGGCTAACTCTCAGAATTTTTCAGAGGCACATTTGATAGTAGGTTTCTAGGGATTTTATGTGCCTGGTGTATGTTGCCCATGACTCCACTCCATATAGCAAGGAGAGGGGACTATAGCTTTATAGACCAGAAGCTTAGTGTTCGTCTCGATATCCCGATCTTCAAAAACCCTCTTTCTCCGCCTGACAGAAGCTCCACTCGCGCAGCCTATTCTGCGATTTGTTCCAAGGTCAGTGTTGGCTCTTGAAGAAAGAAGGCTGCCAAAATATGAGAAGTGATCAGTGTTCTCCAGAGGGATGTTGTCAATTTGGATGGCTGGAAGTTTAGGAGCTTGATCAAGAGTAGGTTGGTGCAGGACTTGGTTATTTTTTTGATGTTTAGATTAAGTCCCAGGAGCTTGTATGCTCTGGCAAAAGCATCAGTTATGCTCTGCAGATCCTCCTCAGAGTGAGCTGCCATTGTGCTGTTGTCTGCATATTGGAGCTCCATGATGGAAGTAGTTGACACCTTGCTCTTTGCCTTGAACCTGTTAAGGCTAAAGAACCCCTGATCTGTCCTGCAGAGAATCTGGGCTCCTTGTGGGAGGTTATGGTCTGTGAGGTAAAGAATGGTTGCAATGAAAACAGCAAACAGAGTTGGGACAATGATGCACTTTGTTTGACCCTGGCCTTAACCTTATAAGGTGCTTTTTCAAAGCCATGTCTGCTGATGACTGTCTCACTCATATCATATGTAAGAGCTTTAGGATCTTGAGGTATTTCTCCAGGCACCCAGTTTTGGACAGTACCTGCTAAAGGACAGGATGATTTACAGAGTCAAATGCTTTTGCAAGGTTTATGAAGGCCACATAAAGTGGGAGATTTTGTTCCCGGGCTTTCTCCTGCAATTGACATGCTGTAAAAATCACGTCAGGTGTTCCTCTGGCTGGACGGAAGCCACACTGAGATTCAAGCAGGAAATCTGCTAGGGGTGAAAGTCTGACACATAAATTCAGGAGAGTACCTTTCTTGTTGTAGGGAGGAGAGAGATGCCTCTACAATTTCTGCAGTCAAGTTTGTCACCCTTTTTGAAGAGTGTAACAGTCAGGGCATCCCTGAGTTCAGCTGGAGTCTTCTCCTGGTCCCAGATCTTGACAAGCAGGTCATGGATATGATTTAAAAGTTCTGTGCCTTGAGGATTTCTTCCATCAGGCCCAATGGCCTTGCTGTTCCTCAATATCTTACAATACAGTATATGTCACCATTTTCCAACAGGTATTCACAGTAGAGCAAATAAATAAATTGAATTAGTGAAAAATTACAGACTAAGAAAGAATGACAAATAGCCAATGTACAAAGGAAGACAAACTGTGCTAATACAAAAAAGCAAATAATGATAATTCTGATCCAGTTTTAGAGTTGGAGTCCTACAAATTATATAATGGCAGATCCATTATTACAGATTGGACAATCCATAATAACCATCCAGATATAATATACAGGATAAACAAGTAAGATCAATTTGCTTAATGATTCCAATTATAATTATAATCATTCCAAACATAAAATCTACAGAAATCAATAAATGAAAAACACCAGTAGTATGCTGAATGAAAAGAGGAAATTGAAAGACTTTGGAACATGAACAGGGTAAACATTGTCCCAACAGTAATATCTACAATTGTTACCATCCAAATTCACTACACAATATACATATAAAATAAGAGTCTTAGAGTCTGTAAAAGTGATCCATAGGTTGTGGAGTCAGTTCAGTGTTGAGGTGAGTGAAGTTATCCACACTGATTCAGGAGCCTGATGGTTGAAAGAGTTTGAAGTTCCCACTCAATAATTCAGGAACAGTTTGTTCCCCTCAGACTTCTATTGGATTTTAGTAGGCGAAACATAACCCTGATCCTACCTGGGCAACAGCACGTTACGGACAACATCTTGCACTACTATCGACTTGTGTCTGGCTGTGGTTTTTTTTGCACTGATGACTGGTTTTTGCACCATCAGTTCTCTCTCTTCATTTGTATAATTTATACAGTGGATTTAATTTGCATTTTTTGTCACTGATCAACTGAAAAAGACTCTTTTGTGTCAAAGTGAAAGCAGATCTCTACAAGGTGATTTAAATTAATTGCAAATAGAAAACACAAAATAACTGATTGCATAAGTATTCACCCCCTTTCATATGACGCACCAAACCATCACTGGTGCAGCCAATTAGTTTTAGAAGTCACGTAGTCAGTTAAATGGAGATCTGTTTTTGTATAACTGTGTGCAGTCAAGGTGTTTCAATTGATTGTAGTAAAAATATACCTATATCTGGAAAGGGTTGAGATTGCAAAGGGAGATGGAAAAGATAAGTCAATCATCAAGCAATGGAAAGAATATGGCACAGCTGTGAATCTCTCTAGAGCAGGCTGTCCTCAAAAACTGAGTGACTGTGCAAGAAGGGGACTAGTGTGGGAGGCCACTGAGAGACCTATGACAACCCTGCAGGAGTTAAAAGCTTCAGTGGCTGAGATGGGAGAGACTGCGCGTATGATAACTGCTGCCCCTGGTACTTCAAAAGTCACAGCTTTATGGGAGAGTGGCAAAGAGAAAGCCACTGTCGAAAGAAAACTCATATGAAATCTTGGCTAGAGTTTGTCAGAAGGCATGTGGAAGACTCTGAAATCAGCTGGGAAAAGGTTTTATAGTCTGATGAAACCAAAATTACAAATTTGTGGCTGGACTTGAAAAAGGTTGTTCACTCACGATCTCCATGCAATCCGATGGAGCTTGAGCAGTTTTGTGAAGAAGAATGGGGAAAAATTGCAGTGTCCAGATGTGCAAAGCTAATAGAGACCAATCCACACAGACTCAAGTCTGTAATTGCTATTAAAGGTGCACCTACTAAATACTGACTTGAAGGGGGTGAGTAATTATGCAGTCAAATATTTTGTGTTTAATAATTATAATAAATTTAGACCAATTTGTAGAAATTTGTTTTCCCTTTCACGTGAAGTCTTTTCTGTTGATCAGTGTCAAAAAAGCCAAATTAAATCCACTGTGATTCCATGTTGTTTAGCAATAAAACATGAAAACTTCTGGGGGGGGGGGTGAACACTTTTTATAGGCACTGTTTATAACATATGTTCTGTATGTTGTCTGCAGTTATGTGTCCATGTTGCTGCTCCAAACAGATTTCTCACTGTGCTGTGCATAGGACAGTAAACTCAATTGGTCTGGATTTGATTCTGATATTTACTAAGTGTTTAATATTGCCCTTAAAGATTGGATTTAAGGATTAGCCTTATTTGTCATCTGTACATCACAACACCTGGGTGGTGGGGTGGAGATACGTTTCTACCAAAGGAGGTATAAGTTGCTCCTTCCCTCCGCTAACCTGCAGGTCACGCTTGGGCAAGGTGTAGCACCTGTTTAGTCCCCTGATCTGGGTCACGCGAAGCCACAGGAGCAGGCAGTGGATGGTCATTTGAGCATATCACAACTCCTGGTTACGTGATGGCTGACACCAAGCAGACAATCTCTGAAGAGTATTGATAACGGCTGGGATCACCCATCTTGTAAAGACACTGCCCAGAAGAAGGCAATGGTAAACCACTTCTGTAGAAAATTTGCCAAGAATAACCATGGTCATGGAAAGACCATGATCGCGTACGTCATATGACACAGCACATAACAAACAAATGAACGAACATCGAAACATACAGTGAAATGTATCATTTGCCTCGAGGACCAACACAGTCCACCGTGCTGCCGGTGCCAACATAGCATGCCCACTCCTCAATTACCCCATCCTGTAAACCTTCAGAATGTGGACGGAAACTGGAGCATCGGGAGAAAACCCATGCGCTCCCCGGGAGAATGTACAAATTCCTTACAGACGGTGGGAGGAATTGAACCCTGGTCTACCAGCTGGCACTGTAAAGTGTTACACTAACCATGATACTTCCATGCCAGGAGTACAGGAATGGTCTATCGAATACTTTACGACATTTATCATCTATCTATGTTATAGGAATCTCTGATTTTGGCCTGTTTTGCAAATTTTGTATTCTTTGACTATCTTGCATAACTTATGTTCTGTGTGTTGTCTGAACGTGCCTGTGATGCAGCTACAAGCAAGTTTTCCAATATTTCCATTGTACCTATACCTCACCGTGTTGTGTAAATGACAGTGAATTCCACTCAACTTGAGACATTAATTTAGTTATTTAGAGACGCAGTGCAGAGCTGGGCCTCCCAGCCTAGTGAGCCACTCTGCCCAGCAACCCAGCTATTTAACCCCGGCCTAATCACAGGATGATTTACAATCACTAATTGACATACTAACCAATACGTCTTTGAGCTGTGCGAGGAAACCGGAGCACCCAGAGGAAACCCACACAGTCATGGAGAAGATGTACAAACTCCTTACGGAAAGCCGGTATTGAACTCTGAACCCTGATTGCCCTGAGCTGTGATAGCATTGTGCTAGCTGCCGCTGATATCTCTTGGGTTCTTCATTGCTGCCGTGTCCGAATCCCGGAACACCCTCACCAGCACCATTGGTCACCTCCGCCAGGAGGACTCAGTGGTTCCAAAGGCAGTTCACCACTATCTTGTCAAGAGGGGGCAAACATTTAAAGAAAGTATTAAATGTAAAAAGATTAGTTTTATTTGTCACATGTATGTTGATACATATAGTTAAATGCCAAGGATGTGCTGGGGGCAGCCCACAAGTGTCACCATGCTTCCGACACCACCATCGCTTGCCTGCAACTTACCTAACATCGCTTGCCTGACTGTATGTCTTTGGAATGTGGAGCACCCGGAGGAAACCCTTGAGGAGAGAACATACAAACTCCTTAGAGACAGTGACAGGAATAGAGCCCCGATCTTCTATCTGTTTTTCTGCTAACCGCTGGGCTACCGTGCCACCCATAATGAGCTGACAAACTTCTCAAAGGAAAGCGGTCATAAGCAGATAGAAAAAGTGAGTCAGTCTGCATGATTGTATGCAAGTAATGAGCTACTATGAGCAAAGCTGTTTTCCAGCCAGAGTAACTTATTGTTTTTCTTTTATCATTCGACAATGGAATATTAAGAACTGTGTTTACAATGTAACATGGGAACTGCGCAAATGTTGATGTATTTGTTACAAGAACCGTCATGCCAGCAGCTTGGTAAACAAGTCTTTAGTCATCAAGTGCTTAGAATGCCCGAAAGGCTTCAGTGTGATTGTAGGTACACGTGAATGAATTCCCCTTAAAGGGATCTGTATTATTGTAGATACACGTGAATGAATTCCCCTTAAGGGGATCAGTATTGTCACTTGCCTGCACTAAATTCCATCTACCATTTTTTTCAGCTGATGCAGGTCTCGCTGTCTACTGCACCCCCAATCTTGGTGCCATCCACAAATTTGCTGATCCAGTGAACCACATTGTCATCCAGATCATTGATTATAGATGACAAGAAAACAACAAAGGACCCAGCACCGATCTCTGTGGCACTCCAAGCCTCCAGTCAGAGAGGCAGCCCTCTACTACAGCTCCCTGGCTTCTCCCGCAAAGCCAATGTCTAATACAATTCACTATCTCTTTCTGAATGCTGAGTGACTGAACCTTCTTGACCAGCCTGCCATGCGGGACCTTGTCAAATGCCTTATTAAAGTCAATGTAGACAACATCTACACCTGATGCAACCTGCACCTTGGTCATCGCTCAGGCCGAAGTACGCAGGTGTTTCCAACGAGTGGTCAGTCGCAAGGTTATGGGACCAGACAATGTCCCAGGGCGGGTACTCAGGATGTGCACGGCTCAACTGGCTGGTGTGTTTACAGATAGTTTAATCTCTCCCTCCCCCAGTGTAGAGGGCCCTCCTGCTTCAAAACATCCACCGTTGTTCTAGTACCTAAAAAGATCAAGGTAACATGTCTGAATGACTGACATCCTGTCGCACTCACCTCAATAATAAGCAAATGCTTTGAGAGGCTGGTCAAGGACGACATCTACAGCATACTGCCACCCACACTGGACTCCCTACAATTCACCTACCGACACAATCGATCGACACATAATGCAACAACCACAGCTCTACACACTGTCCTTACACATCTGGAGAAGAAGGATGCTTATGTGAGAATGCTGTTCTTGGACTACAGTTCAGCATTCAACACCATAATTCCATCCAGGCTCGACAAGAAGCTCAGAGACCTCAACCTTCACCCTGCCTTGTGTACCTGGATCCTGGACTTCCTGTCAGATCATCGGCAGGTGGTAAGAGTGGGCTCTCTCACCTCTGCTCCCTGACCCTCAATACAGGAGCCCCTCAGGGCTGTGTCCTAAGCCCCCTCCTTTACTCTCTGTATACCCATGACTGTGTCATTACCCACAGCTCCAATCTGCTAATTAAACTTGCTGACGACACTACGCTGATTGGCCTAATCTCAAATAATAAGAGGCAGTCTACAGAGAAGAAGTCATCACCCTGACACAGTGGTGTCAAGATAACAACCACAATGTCGCAAAAAACAGGAGCTGGTTGTGGACTACAGGAGGAATGGAGTCAGGCTGACCCCTATTGACATTAATGGATCTGGGGTGAGAGGGGGAACAGCTTTAAGTTCCTCAGCATAAACATCACTGAGGATTTCACGTGGTTTGTACATACCGGCTGTGTTGTGAAAAATACACAACAGCACCTCTTTAACCTCAGACGGTTGAAGAAGTTTGGTATGGGCCCCCAAATCCTAAGAACTTCCTATAGGGGCACAATTGAGAGCATCCTGACTGGCTGCATCACTGCATGGTATGGGAACTGTACTTCCCTCAAATGCAGGACTCTGCAGAGAGTGGTGTGGACAGCCTAGCGCATCTGTAGGTGTGAACTTCCCACTATTCATGACATTTACAAAGACAGGTGTGTAAAAAGGGCCCGAAGGATCATTGGGGACCTGAGTCACCCCAACCACAAATTATTCCAGCTGCTACCATCCGGGAAACGGTACCGCAGCATAAAAGCCAGGACCAACAGGCTCTGGGACAGCTTCTTCCACCAGGCCATCAGACTGATTAATTCATGCTGACGAATCTGTATTTCTATGTTATATTGACTATCCTGCTGTACATAATATTTATTATTAATTACTATAAATTGCGCATTGCACATTTAGATGGAGACATAAAGATATTTACTCCTCATGTATACTCCTAATCACATGTCCAATGAAAGAAATGTAACTTCACTGGACATTTGATTAGAGGAGAGAAGTTAGAATGCACAGTAATTTTGAGAAAGGTTGAAGGGAAGAAAGCAAGAGGAAGGCAAAGACAAATGATGATGGAGACAGCAGCCAGAGAACTGGAAATGAATATCAATGAATTGATCCACTTGACCCAAAACAGGAGTGTGTGGGCCATGGCAGTCAAAGCTCAAACTGGGCACGGCACCTGATGATGATGATGATGATATGAAGGATGTAATTCAATTTCACTGCCTTGCCTTTTAAAATTAGAGGGCGTAGGTGTAAGGTAAGAGGGAAAAGATTTGGATGGGACCTGAAGAAGAATTCTTTCAGTTAATCTGACCTCAGTGGTTAGGAATATGTTGAAGTTTACTATTATGGATGAGGTTTTGGGGTACGTGGAGGCACATGATAATATAGACCAAAGTCAGCATGGCTTCCTTAAGGGGAAATCTTGCCTGACAAATTAATTTGGAATTCTTTAAGGAAATAGCAAGCAGAATAGATCTGGACTTCCAACAAGAAGGTCCCTGTGATCAATGGTGCCATCTTGCAGACAGCTTATAAAACTCTCCTTCTTCAAGATATGCTTCTTCTTCTTCTTCTGAACAGCTACTTATCAGTGTGAAGGCTGCTGTTGTTTAGCTTGAATTGGAACATTAAACTGTAGGCTGGCCTTTGACAAAGCAACATGCGTGTCATGTTGGACGTCCAATTGCAGGGCTGCCCGATAGTTGGCCAGCTACGGTGCACGGGCGCCTGCAGCCAGGAAGACTGCGATCACGTTCAATTTAGCCGCGGGTGTAATAACTACCACAATTTTGAAGTAGTGATGAGCGTGCATTAAACAATATTTTGTGCTATTTATGACAACTGTAATGTGATATGAAAATATCTGTGATTTGGTGACAAAGTCATAGCTACAGCTATTACTACTGTGGTTTGTTGCTTACGTTCATCATTGAAGGAAATGCTAAATTTCGGTTAAAGGTTAGTGAAAATAAAGATGTAAGTTTGTTCCCATCCAAGTTTATAGACCCTTGGAATCCATCCATGGACCTCTGAGAGATCTTTGGGCCCCAAGGTAAGAACACCTGATGTATTGGGAGCTTGCACAGTTTATTTTATTTACAAAAATAACACAGTGACAGGTCAACAAACCCACACTGCCCAATTAACCTACGAAGCCAAGGAAATTGGAGCACCTGGAGGAAAGCCATGCGGTTACAGAGGAAACATGCAAACTCCTTACAGACAGCGGTGGAACTGAACCTGGGCTCCTTGCACTCTAATAGCATTATGCTAAATATTATGCTACTATGCTGGCCACTCTCTCCTCTCCCACCTCCCATCGAGCAGAAGTTACAAAAGCCTAAAAGCACCTACCAGCAGGCTCAGGGGCAGCTTTTATCCCACTGTTCTAACACTCTTGTATGATAAGATGGAATCTTGGCCTCAGATCTACCTCCTTGCACTTGTCTGTTGGCCCACACTGCACTTTCTCTGTAACTGTAACACTTCATTCTGCATTCTGTTATAGTGCTGTGTAGAGTATATTGACTGGCTGCATCACAGCCTGGTATCGAAACACCAATGCCTTTGAATGGAAAATCCGACAAAAATTGGTGGATACGGCCCAGCCCATCACAGGTAAAGCCCTCCCCACCATTGAGCACATCTACATGAAACACTTGCTAGAAAGCAGCATCCATCATCAGGGACCCCCACCACCCAGGACATGCTCTCTTCTCGCTGCTGCCATCGGGAAGAGAGTACGGGAGCCTCAGGACTCATACCACCAGGTTCAGGAACAGTTATTACCTCTCAGCCATCAGACTCTTGGACCAGATAGGGTAACTTCACTCAACTTCACTTGCCCCATTATTGAACTGTTCCCACAAACAATTGACTCACTTTTAAGGACTCTCTGTCTCATGTTCTCAATATTTTTGCTTACTTATTTATTATTATTATTTTTCTTTTTGTATTTTCACTGTTTGTTGTCTTTTGTACAGTGGTTGAAAACCCAAGTTAGTGAGGTCTTTCATTGACTCTGCTATAGTTATTATTCAATGGATTTATTGAGTATGCCCACAAGAGCATGGATCTCAGGGCTGGAAACGGTGATGTATATGTACTCACCAAGACTATGCAAAAGTCTCTAGGTGGCTGCTATACATGAATGCTCCGGATGGCTCTTGACATGAGTTGGCAACAACACATGACAAACGTCGAGCTCTATGATGACCTACCAATGCTCACCACTAAAATTGAGGCGAGAAGGCTGCAACTAGCGGGGCACTGTCTACGCATCTAATGTAGATGAACTGAACACACTGATGAGGGAGGGGGAGAAGTGGAGAGTCTGTCATGGTGCCCGACACCGGCCCCTTAGGCCTGAGTCGACGTCGTAGTAGTAGTAGCAGTAGTAGTAGTATATGTAATTTGATAATAAATTTACTTTGAACATTTCCCTTGTACTTCCTTGATGCACTGATGTGATGAAATTACCTGGAAGGATGGCATGAGAAACAAAGTTTTTCATTGCGTCTCCATACATGTGAGGATAACAAAGCAATTTACCAATTTAAAGAGAAAAGATTAACTTTACTTGTCACACGTACGTTGAAACACACGTGAAATATGTTGTTTGCATCAGCCCGCAAGTGTCGCCTTGGCTATGGCACCAACATAGCATACCCACAACTCACTGACCCTAACCCGTATGTCTTTGGAATGTGGGAAGAAACCAGAGTGCCTGGAGCCACTGATGCTCCTTACAGACAGTGGTGCGAATGAACCCCAATCGCTGAATGCTGGCTCTGTGATAACATTACACTAACCGCTACAACGCCACACCCACGCTACGCTAACGTGCCGTCCAATCTACGCTACCAATTTTACCAATGTTTTTGGGGGGGTGGGAGGGTGGCTGACTGAATGAGACTTGGATTGAGGAGGGGCACATGAAACAGAGTTTTGGATTCCTCAAGTTTATGGAGAGTTGGACAAGGGAGGATGCAGTCAAGTTTAAAAGCAACCGATAGGCCTGACTGACTTCACGACTGAGAAATGACAATGGGTCAGGTCAACATCACAGAGTAAATAAGTCCCAAAGATTTTGAAAACTCTGCGGGACTGAACACAAGATTAAATGGCAGGCTTCAAGCCTGAGCTGGTAAGCAGCTGCTTAGGAATCCACGGAAGAATAATAGACGACAATGGGTGGCGATAAATAATAGAAATTAATTGGACCATGGAGAGCCTAGATTTATGTTCACAGTTAAAGTACAATCCTTTGTGATTTGCCGTGTCTGGCTTAACTGAATCATTCCCAATTCCTGGTTCGGAGGAGAGGAAGTGTTTTCAGCATCTGCCATCTCTCCTATCGGTCCATTAATCTCTTTTATCCCCTACCGTAATGCAGGAGATACCACAGGATTTGGACAAGGACTGATAGTTTGGAAAACAGCTTCTTCCCCCAGTCCATAAGACTACTGAACACCCTGCCACCACCCAGGTCTCATCACGTATAAAGCACTAGTAGTGTAATACTGTTTACTTTTTAAACTTGGTTGTAAATGAACTTTATTATTTGTTAATTTACTAGTAGTAATATTACTTTATGTGTTGTGTGTTGTGTGTGTGTGAGTTATACGTACAGTGTGGTGCACCTTTCCTCTCAGTGTCCAACCTTATTCCTCCGTCATGAGAGCTGGAAACGGGTGAGGCCGGCTAACAGGGCTCTGGTGAAGCTGTACAGGTCAGTCCCTGGTACAGTGGAGGCAATGGATTACAGAAACGTCGATAGACACCAACCACACCATCGATTTCAGAGGCTGATGGAGACGGGAGGCCATCGATGGCCTATGCTCCACTGGGAACCAAGACCCAAGTAGCGAAGTTGTGCACCTTGGTCTGGAGGAACTTTATTTCGTTTGGCAGTATACATGTGAACGGTTGAATGACAATAAACTGAACTTTATTTTACACATCCAAATATTCTTTCAGCATCTACCCTGCCAGTGTCTTTTAGAAACCTGCACCGTTCAATCAGTTCATTGCTCACTCCTCTAGGTTCCCAACAGCACTGATCATCTTGTTCAACAGGATCTCAAAAGACAGACAGGTTCAGGAAGTTATTAGCCCTCAGCCAGAGGGGATAACTTCACTCAAATTCACTCGCCTCATCACTGAGCTCTCCTCACAACCTACAGACTCACTCTCAAAGACCCTTCTGCTCATGTTCCTGATAGTTATTGTTTATTTATTTATTTTTATTATTATAAATATTTTTTTCTTTTGGTGTTTGCCCAGTTTATTGTCTTTTGGTTGTTTGTTCATCATGTTGCATGTAGTTTTTCATTAACTCTTTTGTGCTTCTTTGTACTTACTGTGAATGCCCACAAGAAAATGAATCCCAGGGTTCTGTATGGTGGCATACAGTATAATAAATAATATAATAAATAATAAATAAATAATAAATTAATAATAATTATTTATTATTTATTCGATAATAAATTTACTTTGAACTTTTGAACTTTGATTTTGCAGGAATAAATTGATGATAAGGAGGCAGATTTTTGAACTGCAAGAGGAAACTCAGGCACCCAGAGGAAACACACACAGTCATGGCCTCCCAGAGCCCAAGGACCAGGTTATGGGTTAATTGGTCAGTGTAAATTGTCCTGTGATTAGCCTAGTGTTAAATAGGTGGGTTGCTGGGTGGAGTGGGTCATTGGGCTGGAAACGCCTGTCCTATGCTGTACCTCTAAATAAGATGCATTCTATTGTATTTTTTTATTTTCCTGTGAATGCCAACAAGAGAAATTAATCTCAAGGTGGTATATGGTGGCATATTGGTACCTTGATAATTACTTTAACCTTGACTGTGAATCTGTGATTCCTCTCCAGCAAATTCTAAAGTTCTTCCGCAGTTTGTCTTTTCACATTGTTTGTTAGTCCGTCTTTGTGTGTAATTTTTCATTGATTCTATAGTGCTTCTTTGTTCTACTGTGAATGCCTGCAAGAAAATCAATCTTGGGGTAATATTTTATGACATATATGTACTTTGGGCAGATGGAGCTTGTCAGACATGGTTGGCAGCTCATTTAGGAGAAGGAAAACCCTGATCTCAAACCTCCACTGCTTTGCCGCTGTACCCACTCATGGAGAAGGTTTCAGGAGTAAACCCCGAGGAAAAGTCCCTAAGGCAGTCCTATGTTGAGCTCAACAGTGACTGGCAGCTTTCGCAATGCCACTGGTGCCAAACTGTACCAGCCTCTGCCGTTCCATTGGCAACAGCTTGCTCTGCACATTGTATTGCCCTGGCTTATCACATAGTCAGCAGGGTGCAACTTCTATGGTTGACTGCGACCAACAGAGGGCCTCAGGAGATGGGTAGGTGGAGGGGTATGGAGAGATATGGGCCATATGCAGGGTATGTGGACAAGCTGGTTGAGCTCCATGGTTGGGCCAAAGGGCCAAATCTGTGCTTTATTAATCTGGGACTCTATGGCAGTAAACAAAGAAGGGATGAGGGATTAGTGCAGCAAAGTGGTTTTGAGGTTAACTGGCAGAGCCGAGCTTGAGAGACTGAACAACCAACCCTTGCTCCTGGTAAGGGTGAGTGTGGCTTAGACCCCTGCGCTACTTGCTTTACACTTACGACTATGTGGCTAAGCACAGCTCCAATGCCATTTTCAAGTTTGCTGATCACACCACTGTGGTAGACCGAATCAAAGGTGGTGATGAATCAGCGTATAGGAGGGTGAATGAAAATCTGGCTGAGTGGGGTCATAACAAGACCCTCTCAATCAATGCCAGTGAGACCAATTACAACATACGCTAGAAGGAAACTGAAGGTCCATGAGCCAGTCTTCATCGGGTGGTCAGAGATGGAGAGGGATAACAACTTTAAATTCTTGACGTGGGCCAAGTATGTAAGTGCAGTTATGAAGAAAGCACAGCAGTGTCACTACTTGCTTAGGAGTTTCTTTCTACAAGTGAGGGGAGGAAGGGGAGGGTTCATTCTTTGCTCCTGCTTGTGTGTGGGAGGGAAGGGGGGGCTTTGGGGTTCTAATGTTTCTCTGTCATTCTTTGGTGTTTTCTTCTGTTTCGTGGATGCCTGCGAAGAGTAAGAATTTCAGATTGTATATTGTGTACATTTTCTGATATTAAATGGAACCTTTGTGCCATTGCGATTCAACATGATATCTAAAATTCTGACAAACATCTATAGATGTGTGGTGGGGAATGTATTGACCGGCTGCGTCACGGCCTGGTATGGAGACATCAATGCCCTTGAATGGAAAATCCCCCAGGCAAATCCTTCCCAACCACAAGGCACTTCTGCATGAAACGCTGTTGCAGGAAAGTTGCATCCATCATCGGGATCCCCACCACACAGGTCAAGCTCTCTTCTCACTGCTGCCATCAGGAAGAAAGTACAGGAGCCTCAGGGCTCACACCACCAGGTTCAGAAACAGTTATTGCCCCTCAACCATCAGGCTCCTGAACCAAAGGGGATAAATTCACTCAATTTCAATTGCCCCATCATTGAAGTGTTCCCTCAACCAATGGACTCACTTTCAAGGACTCAACATTTTGTGTTCTCAATAGGTATTGCTTATTTATTTATTATTGTTTATTCTTTTTGTATTTGCCCAGCTTGTTTTCTTCTGCACGTTGGATGAACTCCTTAGTTGGGTGGTCTTTCATTGATTTTGTCATGGTTATTATTCTGTAGATTTATTGTGTATGAATCTCAGGGTTGTATATGGTGATATATAAAGTATGTACTTTGATAATAAAATTACCTAGAACTCTTGAACATGCCTGGATGAAGATTGGGCCTGTATTCACTGGATAGAGTGGAAGAGGAGATGCTGTTTCCATTAGTAGGACAGTCTAGGATCTAAGGACACAGTCTCAGAATAAAGCGATATCCCTTTAAAACTATGATGAGGATGGTGGTGAATTTGTGGAATTCATTGGCACAGAGGGCTGTGGATGCCAAATCATCGGGTATACTTAAGGCAGAGAGTGATAGGTCCTTGATAAATTATGAGGAGAAGGTGGAAGAATAAGGTAGAGAGAAATATCAGGCAGGCATGGTGGAGCAGACTCAATGACCTGACTGGCCTAAATCTGCTCCTTTATCTTACGGTCTTAAAGGAAACATTTTCCCTTCATTGGCAAATTGAACAAAAAAATCTGAGTGAGCTGTTTTATTATCTTTAAAAGTTATTAATTAACTGGGTGAGAACTTGGCTATGCACACAGACTCAACAGTAAAGATACACTTTGATCTGTCTAAGCATTTACTGATGTTGGTGTTCAGACGGGGAAGGGCTGCAAGTATAACAATTTAGGGAGCTTACTCACAAAAAAGCCTGACATTGGCATAGGCAGGGAACCTCTTCACAATGCAAACCCTTTCCTCTTACATAAATGCAAACATTTATGAAATCATTTCCTGGAATCTCTTCTCATGCATGAAACATGAATATTGATAGCAAGACTAGCATGACCACCCTGCTCATGGACTGTTTGTCGCACTCCCGCCATGGAGGAGGCTATGTAGCATCCAAGCCAGGATCACCAGACTCAAAAACAGTTACTCTCCCCAAGCACCCCAACCATCATTTCCTCTCAGTCACTATGTACAGACACTCCTGTGCCTAGTGTCACTTTATGGACATACAATCAGTCTATATATATATTAGATATCTTATGTATTTATATTTATTGTGTTTTTGTTTCAAAGAACGGGGCGGACCCAAACGCAGGGCACTGGCACGGAAATTGAGTTAGGGTGCAGAAGAGGTTGTGAGAGTGGCTGGAGATGAACGGCAAACAGGAGGGTGAATGGGAAAGCAGAAGGCAGGCAGAACTTACCTCGACATGGAGCGTAGAAAAGCAAGCGGTAGACAATACTTTTCTTGACACAGAGAGACAGAGTTACACAGGTAAACCTCGGTACTGAAGTAAAACTTAAAATACACAATCTTAAGTGGCCGTGAACATTAATTACCACACTGGCTAAAACAACAATCTGGCAACGAGTGGATGCAAAGCCAGGGTTTTTATGCTGCAGGTCTTGATGAGAACCAGGTGTGTCACCATCAAAGGAAATTAGGAGAAAATGGGGAATTAACGGTCGGGACCATGATACAATCAAAGGGAATTCAGATAAAATGGGGGGTTAAAGGTCGGGACCATGATACAATCAAAAGGAAGGAGAAAATGGGGAATTAACGGTTGGGACCATGACATTTTTTATCATTGTGTTCTTTATCTTATTGACTTTTTTGTGCTACACCAGATCTGGTGTAACAATTATTTTGTTCTCCTTTACACTTGTGTACAGGAAATAATGTTAAACAATTTTGAACTTAGAATCTTGATTTATTGTTTATCTTAAAGTGGCCGTAAATGGAGTGAATGACTGGTCCATTTAAGGGAGTGTTTAGAAATTTTCCACAATACTTGTTCTGGAGTTACAAGGATTCCAGCAAATTTCAGCAGTTGTTCCATGGAGACCATCTGATTGGTTGCTTCACCATGTTCTATGATAGGGCCACAGCACAAGATCCAGAAAAGCTGCAGAAAATTGGAAACTCAGCCAGCTCCATCTCCCACCTTCAATGACACCTTCAAAAGGTGATGCCTCAAGAGGGGAGCATCCTCCACCATCCAGGATATACCCTCTTCTCATTACTACCATCAGGGAGGAGATACAGGAGCCTGAAGACTCACATTCAACATTTAGGAATAGCTTCTTCCCCTCTGTGATCAGATTTCTGAATGGACCACAAACCTGTGAGCACTACCTCACTACTTATGTCATGCCAACCAACATCTTTTATAAACCTACCGATTTCCACAGTTATCTTAACTATACCTTTTCCCACCCTGTCTCCAGTAAAGATGCTATTCCCCTTTCTCTTGTTCCTTCATGTCCACCACATCTGTTCCTAGGATGCACCCTTTCTTTCCAGAACCTCAGTGACATCCTGCTTCTTTAAAGATTGGAGTTTCCCTTCCTCCACCATTGATGTTGCCCTCACCTGCAATTCCTCCATTTCCTGAACATCCACGCTGACCCCATTTTCCCGCCACATCAACAGTGATGGAGTTCCTCTTGTCCTTACCTACCACCCCATGGGCCTCCGCATCCAACAGTTCATTCTCTGTAACTTCCACCATCACCACGGAGATCCTACCACTAAACATATATTTACCTGCTCCCCTCGCACCCGCTCTCGGCTTTCTGCAGGGATTTCTCCCTCCGTTCCACCCCTCTAAATTCCTTGTCCCTCCCTCCCACTCCTCTAAATTCCTTGTCCCTCCATCCCACTCCTCTAAATTCCTTGTCCCTCCGTCCCAACCCTCTAACTTCCTTGTCCATTCAGTAGACAATAGACAATAGACAATAGGTGCAGGAGTAGGCCATTCGGCCCTTCGAGCCAGTGTCGCCATTCACTGTGATCATGGCTGATCATCCACAATCAGTATCCAGTTCCTGCCTTATCTCCATAACCTTTGGTTCCGCTATCTTTAAGAGCTCTATCCATCTCTTTCTTGAAAGCATCCAGAGACTTGGCCTCCACAGCCTTCTGGGGCAGAGCATTCCATATATCCACCACTCTCTGGGTGAAAAAGTTTTTCCTCAACTCCGTTCTAAATGGTCTACCCCTTATTCTTAAACTGTGGCCTCTGGTTCTGGACTCACCCATCAGCAGGAACATGCTTCCTGCCTCCAGCGTGTCCAATCCCTTAATAATCTTCTATGTTTCAATCAGATCCCCTCTCATCCTTCTAAATTCCAGTGTACACGAGCCCAGTCGCTCCAATCTTTCAATATATGACAGTCCCGCCATCCCGGGAATTAACCTTGTGAACCTACGCTGCACTCCCTCAATAGCAAGAATGTCCTTCCTCAAATTTGGAGACCAAAACTGCACACAGTACTCCACGTGTGGTCTCATCTGGGCCCTGTACAGCTGCAGAAGGACCTCTTTGCTCTTATACTCAATTCCCCTTGTTATGAAGGCCAGCATGCTATTAGCTTTCTTCACTGCCTGCTGTACTTGCATGCTTGCTTTCAGTGACTGATGTACAAGAACACCTAGATCTCGTTGTACTTCCCCTTTCCCTAACTTGACTCCATTTAGATAATAATCTGCCTTCCTGTTCTTACCACAAAAGTGGATAACCTCACATTTATCCACATTAAACTGCATCTGCCATGCATCTGCCCACTCACCCAGCCTGTCCAAGTCACCCCGCATTCTCATAACATCCTCCTCACATTTCACACTGCCACTCAGCTTTGTGTCATCGGCAAACTTGCTAATGTTACTTTTAATTCCCTCATCTAAATCATTAATATATATTGTAAACAGCTGTGCTCCCAGCACTGAACCCTGCGGTACCCCACTGGTCACCGCCTGCCATTCCGAAAGGGACCTGTTAATCGCTCTTTGTTTTCTGTCAGCCAGCCAATTTTCAATCCATGTCAGTACTCTGCCCCCAGTACCATGTGCCCTAATTTTGCCCACTAATCTCCTATGTGGGACTTTATCAAAGGCTTTCTGAAAGTCCAGGTACACTACATCCACTGGCTGTCCCTTGTCCATTTTCATAGTTACATCCTCAAAAAATTCCAGAAGATTAGTCAAGCACGATTTCCCCTTCGTAAATCCATGCTGACTTGGACTGATCCTGTTACTGCTATCCAGATGTGTCGTAATTTCATCTTTTATAATTGACTTTAGCATCTTTCCCACCACCGACGTCAGGCTAACCGGTCTATAATTCCCTGTTTTCTCTCTTCCTCCCTTCTTGAAGAGAGGGACAACATTACCCACCCTCCAATCCACAGGAACTGATTCTGAATCTATAGAACATTGGAAAATGATTACCAATGCGTCCACGATTTCTAAAGCCACCTCCTTAAGTACCCTGGGATGCAGACCATCATGTCCCGGGGGCTTATCAGTCTTCAGACCCAACAGTCTATCCAACACCATTTCCTGCCTAATATAAATTTCTTTCAGTTCATCCATTACCCTAGGTCCTTTGGCCACTATTACATCTGGGAGATTGTTTGTGTCTTCCCTAGTGAAGACAGATCCAAAATACCTGTTCAACTCGTCTGCCATTTCCTTGTTCCCCATAATAAATTCACCCGTTTCTGTCTTCAAGGGCCCAATTTTGGTCTTAACTATTTTTTCCTTTTCACATACCTAAAGACGCTTTTACTATCCTCCTTTATATTCTTGGCTAGTTTACCTTCGTACCTCATTTTTTCTCCGCGTATTGCCTTTTTAGTTACCTTCTGTTGCTCCTTAAAAGTTTCCCAATCCTCCAGCTTCCCACTCGTCTTTGCTATGTTATACTTCTTCTCTTTTACTTTTATACTGTCCATTACTTCCCTTGTCAACCACGGCCTCCCCTTACTCCCCTTAGGATCTTTCTTCCTCTTTGGAATAAACTGATCCTGCACCTTCTGCATTATTCCCAGAAACACTTGCCATTGCTGTTCCACTGTCATCCCTGCTGGGGTATTGTTCCATTGAACTTTGGCCAGCTCCTCCCTCATAGCCCCATAGTTCCCTTTGTTCAACTGATACTATTGAGGTTCCCTTCTCCCTCTCAAATTGTAGATTAAAACTTATCTTATTATGGTCACTATCTCCTAATGGCTCCTTTACCTCGAGGTCCCTGATCAAATCCGGTTCATTTCACAACACACTATCTAGAATAGCGTTCTGTCTGGTAGGCTCCAGTACAAGCTGTTCTAAGAATCCATCTCGGAGGGACTCCACAAACTCCCTTTCTTGGGGTCCAGTACCAACCTGATTCCTCCAGTCTACCTGCATGTTGAGGTCCCCCATAACAACTGTAGCATTACCTTTGCCACATGCCAATTTTAACTCTTGATTCAACTTACACCCTACATCCCACTGTTTGGGAGCCGGTAGATAACTCCCATTAGGGTCTTTCTACCCTTAGAATTTCTCAGTTCTATCTATACTGACTCTACATCTCTTGATTCTCTAAATTCCTTGTCCATTCATCCCACTAATCGCTCTCCCGGCGCTTAAATCTGTAAGTGGCCAAATTGCTACAGCTGCCTATCCACCTCTCCCCTCAGTTCCATTCAAGTCATGCACTTCATATGTGAATCTGCTAGGTTGTCTATTGTGTCTGGTGCTTCCAATGCGGTCAGACCCCTCATAAATTGGGAGACCGCTTTGTTGAACATCTCCGCTCCATCCGCCAAAAGTGGACCTTCCTGCTGGCCAAACATTTTAATTCTGATTCTCATACCCGTCCAACATGTCAGTCCATGACCTCTTTTTGAGCCAAGATGAGGCCACCTTCAGGGTGGAGGAGCAACACTTTTCTTCCATTTGTGTAGCCTCCAACTTGATGGTGTGAATATTGATTTCTCCTTCAAGTAAAGGAAGTATTCCCTCCCCTCCCCCCTCTCTCTCTATTCCCCATTCTGGTCAGTTACCTCTTCTCATCTCCCCAGGGTCCCCTCCTCCTTTGCTTTCTCCTATAGTCCACTCTCCTCTCCCATCAGATCCTTTCCTCTCCAGCCCTTTGCTTTGCCTACCCAGCTGGCTTCACTTATCACCTATCTGAAGGTGTCTGAGATCATTGGAACCCGCATTGATGGTGGTGGAGTCTGGGTTTTGAATCTGCTTGGGATCGTTAGAATCGTTGAGGTTAGAAGCAGGGATTGCGGTCTGGGAATGTCCGTGCCTGCCGGTGTAGGAAGGGTCTCACCCCAAAATGTCGACTGTTTATTCCCCTCCATAGATGCTGCCTGACCTGCTGAGTTCTTTCAGCATTTTGTATGTGTTGCTCTGGATTTCCAGTATCTGCAGAATCTCTTGTGTTCACAATTTTTGCTCTCTTTTTAAATTATTTATGAATTGCACTGTACTGATACAGCAAAGCAAGAGCTTAACAGCTAGCATATTGCTTTCAGTGGCAACTGTAAGACCAGGGTTCGGTTCCTGTTGTGCAAAAAGAATTTGTATGTTCACCCCACAATTGTGGGTTTCTTTCAGGTGTTCTGGTTTCCTCCATGTTGCAAAGGTGTAAGGGTTATGGTTAGTGAGTTATGAGTATGCTATGTTGGCGCTGGAAGTATGGCGATGTTTGAGCAAGCACAATCCTCATTCAATTGATTTGATGCAAATGATGCATATGTTTTTATGTATATGTGACAAATAAAGCTAATCTTTTTTCTGAATTTCATGACATATGTCAGTGGTAATAAACCTGATTTTGATTCTGATATGAGCCAATGCTGGTGTCTGCTCGGTGCTGCTCCCCAGTGTTCGCTTGGTGCTACCTTCCAGTGTTCACTCCGTGCTGCTCTCCGGTGTTCACTTGGTGCTGCTCTCCGGCGTTCACTCGGTACTGCTCTCCGGTGTTCACTCGGTGCTGCTCTCCAGTGTTCACTCGGTGCTGCTCTCCAGTATTCACTCGGTGCTGCTCTCCGGCGTTCACTTGGTACTGCTCTCCGGTGTTCACTCGGTGCTGCTCTCCAGTGTTCAGTCGGTGCCGCTCTCCAGTGTTCGCTCGATGCTGCTCTCCAGTGTTCGCTCGGTGCTGCTCTCCAGTATTCACTCGGTGCTGCTCTCCAGTGTTCAGTCGGTGCCGCTCTCCAGTGTTCGCTCGATGCTGCTCTCCGGTGTTCGCTCAGTGCTGCACTCCAGTGTTCACTCTGTGCTGCTGTCCAGTGTTTGCTCCGGGCTGCTCTCCAGTGCTCGCTCGGTGCTGCTCTCCGGTGCTCACCCGGGGCTGCTCTCCGGTGCTCGCTCGGGGCTGCTCTCCGGTGCTCGCTCGGGGCTGCTCTCCAGTGCTCGCTCGGTGATTCTCTCCGGTGCTCGCTCGGGGCTGCTCTCCGGTGCTCACTTGGTGCTGCTCTCCAGTGTTCACTCGGTGTTGCCCTCCGGTGCTCGCTCCGTGCTGCTTTCCAGTGTTCACTAGGTGCTGCTCTCCGGTGTTCGCTCAGTGCTGCTCTCCAGTGTTCACTCGGTGCTGTTCGCTCGGTGCTACTCTCCAGTGTTCACTCGGTGCTGCTCTCCGGTGTTCGCTCGGTGCTGCTCTCCGGTGTTCGCTAGGTGCTGCTGTCCAGTGTCCACTCAGTGCTGCTCTCCGGTGTTCACTCGGTGCTGTTCTCCAGTGTTCACTCGGTGCTGCTCTCCGGTGTTCGCTCGGTGATACTCTCCGGTGTTCACTCGGTGCTGCTCTCCGGTGTTCGCTCGGTGATACTCTCCGGTGTTCACTCGGTGCTGCTCTCCGGTGTTCACTCGGTGCTGCTCTCCAGTGTTCGCTCGGTGCTGCTCTCCGGTGTTCGCTCGGTGCTGCTCTCCGGTGTTCGCTGGGTGCTGCTCTCTGGTGTTCGCTCAATGCTGCTCTCCGGTGTTCACTCCGTGATACTCTCCGGTGTTCGCTCGGTGATGCTCTCCGGTCTTCACTTGGTGCTGCTCACCGGTGTTGGCTCGGTGCTGCTCACCGGTGTTGGCTCGGTGCTGCTCTCCGGTGTCCACTCAGTGCTGCTGTCCAGTGTCCACTCGGTGCTGCTCTCCGGTGTTTGCTCGGTGCTGCTCTCCAGTGTTCGCTCGGTGCTGCTCTCCGGTGTTCGCTCGGTGCTGCTCTCCGGTGTTCGCTCGACGCTGCTCTCCGGTGTTCACTCCGTGATACTCTCCGGTGTTCGCTCGGTGATGCTCTCCGGTCTTCGCTTGGTGCTGCTCACCAGTGTTGGCTCGGTGCTGCTCTCCGGTGTTCGCTCGGTGCTGCTCTCCGGTGTTTGCTGGGTGCTGCTCTCTGGTGTTCGCTCGATGCTGCTCTCCGGTGTTCACTCCGTGATACTCTCCGGTGTTCGCTCGGTGATGCTCTCCGGTCTTCACTTGGTGCTGCTCACCGGTGTTGGCTCGGTGCTGCTCTCCAGTGTTCGCTCGGTGCTGCTCTTCGTTGTTCGCTCGGTGCTGCTCTCCAGTGTCCACTCGGTGCTGTTGTCCAGTGTCCACTCGGTGCTGCTCTCCGGTATTCGCTCGGTGCTGCTCTCCGGTGTTCGCTCGGTGCTGCTGTCCAGTTTTCACTCGGTGCTGCTCTCCGGTGTTCGCTCGGTGCTGCTGTCCGGCGTTCCCGCGGTGCTGCTCTCCGGTGTTCGCTCGGTGCTGCTCTCCGGTGTTCGCTCGGTGCTGCTCTCCAGTGTTCACTTGGTGCTGTTCACTCGGTGCTACTCTCCAGTGTTCACTCGGTGCTGCTCTCCGGTGTTCGCTCGGTGATACTCTCCGGTGTTCACTCGGTGCTGCTCTCTGGTGTTCGCTCGGTGCTGCTCTCCGGTGTTCACTCGGTGCTGCTCTCCAGTGTTCGCTCGGTGCTGCTCTCCGGTGTTCCCTCCGTGCTGCTCTCCGGTGTTCCCTCCGTGCTGCTCTCCAGTGTTCACTCGGTGCTGCTCTCCAGTGTTCGCTCAATGGATGAATAAGCTGGACCAGGACCATCTACAGTCATGACATGCTGGGACTTGGGCTAATTTGTTATTTTTTGTGACTGCGTATGTTTCTGAAATTGTAACCATATGTGCTATTTGTAGTGTACTGTTGGTAATGTGTTTTGCATTTTGGTGCTGGAGGAATGTTGTTTTGTTTGGCTATATTCATGTAAGGGTGTATGATAATTAATCTTGAACTTCAACTTTTTGTGATCTTTTGTTTCTACCAACCAGAGGGACTGTGAGCAATCCTTTACAAATTTGAATTCCCATAGAAATCATCTGCTTTCTGCATCTGCTCATTGATGGCAGGCAAGTCGCAACTTTAACGAATTGGTTCACAATCCATCCGGTCTCAGTACGGACAGAAGGTATCAACTCAACTCATTCCTTAATTTAATTTTATTTAGAAATGTCGTGCAGACCAGTCCCTTCCGGCCCAATGAGTTGTACCACCCATCAAACCACCAATTTAACCATTAACTAATGACAAGACAATTTACAATGCCCAATTAACCTACTAACCAATATATCTTCGGACTGTGGAGGAAACTGGAGCACCCAGAGAAAACGAGCACACTCACTGGAAGAATATACCAACTTTCTTGTAGAGGATGGCAGAATTGAACTCCACACTCAGACACCCCAGCTGTAAAACCGCTGGCTAACCACTATGCAAACGTGGCACCCCTTTAAAAACCTGCATGCACTTACGAAATAAACCCATTACTTACTAATCCTGACATCTTCGGGATGCGGAGGAAACTGGAGCACCTGGAGGAAACTCACGTGGTCACAAGGAGAACATACAAACCTTTTACAGCCAGAAGCAGTAATTCAACCCGGGTCATGGGCATTGTGAAGTGTTACACAAACTGCTACTCTACCATGCTGCCTTATTCTCAATAGGTCACTTCTCACTTGTAAAGATATTGCATAAAAGAGGCCTTCAAGTGCCAAGTTTGATAGGTTTAGCCCTTAACAGCTTTGAAGACATCTACTAGAGCAGGGTTCCCAACATGCGATCCATGGACCACTCGTGTTAATGGCAGAGTGTGTTGCTACCTGTTACACCGCTGACATTCAGGGCAGCAATGATGGTCCTCCATCTCTGGCGGTGTTCAGGGCTTCCTTCATCGTGTCAGTAGCCTCCTCTCAGTTTTCACTACTGTCAGTCACGCAAATCCCGGCTGGAGACTCAGGAATACCATCACACTCAATGTAGAAGGAATCTTCACTGCTGTTTCTGTAACAATTTTGTTTTACCAGTAGGGTTGTTAGCCCTGAGCTGAACCCTTGAACCTGGCAGACTGGTGCACCATTCAATGCTTTGACCTGTTTGGGAAGGGCGACCCTACCAACAGCCAAAGCATAAAACCTTGACTCCAGCCAACATTGCTCTCTGGGTCATTGAGGCACACAAGCCTCCAAACCACGACAAGATTGTGGTCCTCTTGGAGGAGAGGTCCACGTCCATGGCATAAAAATGGTTGGGAATTCCTGTACTGGAGGAATTGTCTCAGGAAGCTGAGATTTCCCCACTGAGGCCATATCCTCTTTTTGATGCTGCTAGCAGGCAGCGGGTACAGGAGCCTGAAGACCCACATCTCATGGTTCAACAGTGGCTTCTTCCCCACTGCCCTTCAGGTGATTGAACTGACATGAAAATCCCTGATGCTGCCTTGGACTAGTTGCAGTCTTCGATGCCTCAAAAAGGTGGCATCCATTATTAAGGACTCCCACCACCCAGGATATTCTGTTTTGTAACTTCAAAACATTAAACTAGCATAAAACATTAAAAGGAAGACATGGAAATCGGAAATGTGAGCCAGTGTGTGGTGGTTTTCAAAAAGGAAAAGGACGTGGTGACGTGAGACACTGATCCACATTGTCCAGTGAAGCTTGCCTGACATATCTAGCTTAAAGTAAAACACAAAGTTAGACTCACATTTTGGTCTCCCATGTTTTCCTTTGAATTAATTTGATGTTTTGCAGTTACAAAACATAACCCAGGACATACCCTTCTCTCATTGCTAGCATCAGGGAGGAGGTACAGGAGCTTGAAGACACACCCTCAACAATTGAGGAACAGATTCATGTACATGTGTGTGTTTCATGTTTTATTGTTTCACAACATTGAATCACAGTGGATTTTATTTGGCTTTTTTGACACTGATCAACAGAAAAAGACTCTTTGGTATCAAAGTGAAAGTAGATCTCTATAAAGTGGCTTAAATTAACAACAAGTATAAAACACAAAATAATTGATTGCATAAGTATTCACCCTTTCATGTCAGTGTTTAGTAGATGCACCTTTGGCAGCAGTTACAGCCTTGAGTCTGTGTGGATAGGTCTCTATCAGCTTTGCACATCTGGGCCCTGTAATTTTTCCCCATTCTTCTTTACAAAACTGCTCAATCTCTGTCAGATTGCATGGGGATCATGAGTGAACAGCCCTTTTCAAGTCCAGCCACAAATTTTCAATTTGAAAGGATGCACAGGAGATTTACAAGGATGTTGCCAGGATTGGGGAAGCATGTCTTATGAGAATAGATTGAGTGAACTCGGCCTTTTTTCCTTGGAGCGACGGAGGATGAGAGGTGACCTGATAGAGGTGTATAAGGTGATGAGAGGCATTGATCATGTGGATAGTCAGAGGCTTTTTCCCAGGGATGAAATGGCTAACATGAGAGGGCAAAGTTTTATGGTGCTTGGAAGTAGGTACAGAGGAGATGTCAGGGGTAAGTTTTTTTATTCAGAGAGTGGTTAGTATGTGGAATGGGCTGCTGATGACGGTGGTAGAGGTGGGTACGATAGGGTCTTTCAATAGGTACATGGAGCTTAGAAAAATAGAGGGCTATAGGTAACCCTAGGTAATTTGTAAGCAAGTACATGTTCGGCACAACATTGTGGGCTGAAGGGCCTGTATTGTGCTGTAGGTTTTCTGTGTTTCTATGACTGAGGTCTGGACTCTGATTTGTCCACTCCAGGACATTAACTTTGTTGTTTTTAAGCCTTTCCAGTGTATGCTTGAGGTCACTGTCCTGCTGGAAAACAAAACTTCTCCCAAGTTACAGTTTTCTTGCAGACTACATCAGGTTTTCCTGCAGAATTTCCCTGAATTTTGCTGCATTCATTTTACCCTCTACCTTCACAAACCTTCCAGGGCCTGCTGCAGTGAAGCATCCCCACAGCATAATGCAGCCACTACCATACTTCACAGTAGGGGTGATGTCTTTTTAATGATGTGCAGTGCTTGGCTTACGCCAAACATAGCATTTAATTGATGGGCAAAAAGCTCAATTTTGGTTTCATCAGACCAAGGAACCTTCTTCCTGCTGACTTCAGAGTTTCCCACATGCATTCTGACAAACTCTAGGCGAAGTTTCATGTGAGTTTTTTTCAGCAGTGGCTTTCTCTTTGCCACCCTCCCATAAAGCTGTGACTGGTGAAGCACCCAGGCAATAGTTGTCGTAACTGCATTCTCTCCCATCTCAGCTCACTGAAGCTTCTAACTCCTCCAGAGTTGTCATAGCTCTCTTGGTGACCTCCCTCACTAGTCCCCTTCTTGTACAATCACTCAACTTTTGAGGATGACCTGCTCTAGGCAAATTTACAGCTGTGCCATATTCTTTCTATATCTTGATGATTGACTTAACTGTACTCCAAGGTGTATTCAGTGACTTGGAAATTCTCTTGTATCCATCTCCTGACTTGTGCTTTTCAATAACCTTTTTGCAGAGTTGCTTGGTGTGTTCTTTTGTCTTCATGGTATAGTTTTTGTCAGGAAACTGACTCACCAGAGCTGGGTCAAAAGACCTTAAGATATAGGCCATTCATCCCATTAAGTCAGCTTTGCCATTCCATCATGGCTGATCCTGGACGCCACTCAACCCCACACACCTGCCTTCTCGCCATATCCTTTGAGGTCCTGACCCATCAGGGAACTATCAAGTCCGCCTTAAGTATACCCAGCGACTAGGCTTCCACCACAGTCTGTGGCAGAGCATTCCCCAGATTCTGGCTGAAAAGAATCCTCCTTACCTCTGTTCTAAAAGGTCACCCCTCAATTTGAGGCTGTGTCCTCCTTTCTGGATACCCCCACATACTCTCCAAATCCACTCTATCGAGTCTGTTCAACATTTGGTAAGTTTCAATGAGATCACCCTGTATTGTTCTAAATTCCAGTGAGTACAGACCCAAAGCTGCCAAACACTTCTCATATGTTAAACTCTTCATTCCCGGAATCATCCTCGTGAACCTCCTCTGGACTCTCTCCAATGACAACACGTCCTTTCTGGGATATGAGGCCCAGAACTATTGACGGTACTGCAAATGTGGTCTGACTAGTGTCTTATAAAGCCTCAGCATTATCTCCTTGGTTTTATATTCTATTCCCCTTGAAATAAATGCCAACATCGCATTTGCCTTCTTTACCACAGACTCGATCTGTAAATTAACCTCAGGGACTCTTGCACGAGGTCTCCAAAGTCCCTCTGCACCTCTGATGTTTGAACCTTCGCCCCATTTAGATAATAGTCTGCATTATTGTTCCTTTTACCAAAAAGCATTATCATACATTTCCCAACACTGTATTCCATCGGCCATTTTTTTGCCCATTCTTCCAATTTGTCTAAGTCCTGCTGCAATCGTATTGCTTCCTCAGCACTACTTACCCTTTCACCTATCTTTGTTTCATACACAAACTGCCACAAAGCCTTCAATTCCATTATCTAAATCATTGACAAACAATGTGAAAAGTAGTGGTCCCAATACCACAAAGAAAAACCACTAGTCACTGGTAGCCAACCATAAAAGGCTCCTTTTATTCCCACTCACTGCCTGCTGCCTGTCAGCAATTCCCCTATCCATGCCAATGCCAATATCTTTCGCAACTATTGAGGTTCGGCTAACTGGCCTATAATTTCCTTTTTTTTTGCTGTCCTCCCTTCTTAAAGAGTGGAGTCACATTTACAACCTTCTAGTCTTCCGGGACCATGCCAGAATCAAGTGATTCTTGAAAGATCATGACCAATGCATCCGTTATCTCTTCAGCAACCTCCCTCAGGACTCTGGGATGTAGTCCACCTGGTCCAGGTGACTTATCCACATTAAGACCTTTGAGTTTGCCTGGCATGTTTTCCTTTGTAATAGCAATGGCACTCAGTCTTCTCCCTGACACTCACGGATGTCTGGCACACTGCTATTGGCTTCCACAGTGTAGTTTGATGCAAAGTACCCATTAAGTTCATCTGCCATTTCTTTGTCCCCCATTACTACCTCACCAGCATCATTTTCCGGTGGTCCAATATCAACTCTCACCTCCCTTTCACTCCTTATATAACTGAAAAATCTTTGGAATTCTGCTTCATGTTTTTGGCTAGTTTGCCCTCATACTTCATCTTTTCTCTTTAGTTGCCTTTTGTTGGGTTTTAAAAGCTTCTTAATCATTCAACTCCCCACTCACTTTTACTACCTTGTATGCCCTTTCCTTGGCTTTTATGCAGTCCTTAACCTCCTTTGTAGCCACGGTTGTCTACCCCTGCCATTTGAGAACATCTTCTGTGGGACATATCCACATTGCGCCTTGTGAACTATTCACAGCAACTTCAGCCATCTCTGCTCTGCTGTTATATCCCGCCAGCATCCTCCTCCAATCCACGTGGGCAAGCTCCTCTCTCATGCCATTGTAGTCCCTTTATTCCATTGTGACACTAACACCTGTGAGTTATATTTCATTCTCTCAAATTGCAGTATGAATTCAATCATATTATGATCACTGTCTCCTAAGAGCTCCTTTACATTAAGCTCCCTAATAAGACCTGCATTATTATACAACACCCAATCTATGATAGCCTTTTCCTGAGTAGGTTCAAGCACAAGCTGCTCTAAAAAGCCATCTTGCAGGCATTCACCAAATCCCCTCTCTTGTGAACTGACACCAACCTGATTTTCCCAATCCCCTGTCTTGCATATTGAAGTCTCCTATTACAATTGTGTCATTGCCCTTATTACATGCCTTTTCCAGCTCCCTTTGCAATCTCCTCCTTCCAGATACAGGTGTATTTTTACTACAATCAGTTGAAACACCTTGACTACATACAGGTCTCAGACAACAGATCTCCATTTAAGTAATTATGTGACTTCTAAAGCCAATTGGCTACACCCGTGATGATTTGGTGTGTGATATTAAAGGGGGGGGGGTGAATACTTATGCAATCAATTATTTTGTGTTTTATATTTGTAATTAATTTAGATCACTTTGGTGAGATCTGTTTTCAGTTTGACTTGAAAGAGCCTTTTTCTGTTGATCAGTGTCAAAATGCCAAATTAAGTCCACTGATTCAATATTGTAAAACAATAGAGCATGAAGACTTCCGGGGGTGGGGGAGGGTGAATACTTTTTACAGGCACTGTATATATTTGTGTGTGTATATACTATACTTATTGTAATTTATAGGCTTCATTGCAATACATTACAATGTATTGCTGCTGCAAAACTACAAATTTCATGACATACTGTATGCTGGTGATATTAAACCTGATTCTGAACTTGCACTAGTCATTATGTTTATTCTGTTGTTTAAATTATGCATAATTTATGCTAATTTAACATGTAATTTAGATTTGTTGTGGTTTGCTATATTTTGTACTGCTGCTGCAAGAAGCTAATTTTCATGGCATTTATACCCTGGTATGCCCACAACAATGAGCTCAAACTATTGGTAACTGGTTTATTACTGTGACTTATAACAGTGAAAAACTTTTGCTAGTGTGCCGTCTGGCATGGTAATGTAGTGGTTAGCACATCAGTTTACAACACCAGCTGGAAGACCGAGGTTCAGTTCCTACCATTGTCCATGAGGAGGCTGCATGTTCTCCCTGTGACCATGTGGGTTTTCTCCGGGTGCGCTGGTTACCTCCCACATTCCCAAGACATAAGAGTTAGGGTTTGGTGAGTTGTGGGCATGCTATGTTGGCACTGGAAGGCTGGTGACACTTGTGGGCTGCCACCAGTGCATCCTCGGACTTTGTTGGTCACTGCCCAGCACCAACCTTGCTAATTTGATTTGATTTTACGCAAACGATGCATTTTACTGTATACTTCTATGTACATGCGACAAGTAAAGCTAGTCTTGATCTTGATAGACCATTCCATACATGATTACCTTGAGGTAGTATAAAGAAAACAGAATACAGAATATAATGTAGTTACAGAGAAAGTGCAGAACAGTATACAAAGTAAATGCAAGGGCCATGGCCTGGTAGATTGCGAGATCCAGTTTTTAAGAATTCATCTTTTAGCATATGAGAGTCTGATAACAATGGGATAGCAGCTGGCCTTGAGCATGATCGTACCATAAGACAAGAAGGCACAGGAGGAGAATGAGGCCATTCAGCCCATTGAGTCTTCTCCGCCATTCCATCATGGCTGATCCCGGGTCCCACTCAACTCCATTCACCTGCCTTTTCGCATTATGCGTTGATGCCCTGACTGATTGGGAAATGAACAACTTCCGCCTTAAATATACCCAGGACTTAGCCTCCATCGCAGTCTGTGGCAGAGCATTCCCCAGATTCACTACTCTCTGGCTAACAAAATCCTCCTTACCTCTGTTCTAAAGGGTCGCCCCTCAGTTTTGAGGCTGTGCCCTAGTTCTGGATGTCCCCACCATAGGAAACATTCTCTCCACATCCTCCCTATATAGTCCTTTCAGCGTTCAGTAGGTTTCAATGAGATCCCCATGCATTCTTCTAAATTCCAGCTGCCAACCAGTCCTCATATGTTAACCCCTTCATTCCTGGAATCATCCTCGTGAACCTCCTCTCTCCAATGACAACACATCCTTATATACTTTTAGACTTGTATATCTTCTGCTAACAGGAAGAAGGAGGAGAGAGAATGACCATAACAAAGCTGAGCAATTTGGTATCACTATATTTCATATTAAAGATTACATCACAAACTATTATCCTTTATTCAGCATGAAACTGTATTATGAAAGTTTTCTTTTTGCCCCTCCCTTTCTGTTTTGTTTTGTAACTTAATATAATGAATAATAATCCCAACCAATGCTTGGGGAAGTTATGTTGAAATGCTGCCACATCACAAAGAGCTTCAATGAATTAGATTTTGAAATCTAGTCGTTGCTGGCCAGCCAACTTATGTGCAGCGAGTTCCCAGAAATAGCAAAGAGATATAAATAACTAATTTGTTCTGGAGGTGTTGACTGATTAGAAAATGTTGTCTCCAGACCAGAAAAATTCCTTATGCTTCATGGAATCGTGGAATCATGCCAAGAGACGCTTCACTTACGAAACAGAAAATGCAGCAAACAAGTCAGACATGATCTGTGGACACGGCAGGGTGAAAACCTTCTTCAGAACTGGGAAAGAGTTGAATTTGCAGAGAAGGTAGTGGGAGGGTCACAAAGGGAAATCAGTTGATAGGAAAGTTTTAAAGGGGACCCAAGGGGCAACTTCTTCACACAGAGGGTGGTGTATATCACAGTTCAAAGTCCAAAGTAAACTTATTATCAAAGTATGTTCATGTCACCATGTACTTCCCTGAGATTCATTTTCTTGTGGACATTCACAGTAGAACAAAGAATTACAATTGACTCAATGAAAAACTACACATGAACCAACAAAATGGAAATCAAGACATTCAGTCAGTCAGTCAGTAGGTGCTGTCCCGAATCTGGGGTTGGCGGCTATGCACCTCCATCTTCTTCGATCTTGTGACAGCACCGAGTACGGCCTCTCCTCCAGTTTGTTCTCGCTGGCCACCTTGGCACTGCCTGCCGCTTCTCCCACTGAACTCGAGCCCGAGGCCGTGTTGGCCTCCAGCCGCGGCCGCTTCTTCGAGCTCGGCCCTTCCTTAGGCGGAGGCCTTGGGCAGGTCCAGGCACACGGCACAGTGCCCAAGTTCATCGTGTCTCTTCTAACCAGGTGCATAGCATACGATTCGTAGATAAGTGGTGAGGCTTTAATCTCTTCCACGGAAGATGGCCATTGGCTCACAAGGAGCTCATCCGCCCTTTGTCAGGTCCTGCTGGGTGTCCTCACACCCTCCTCACCAGACTAAGTCCGTTGGGGGAGTCGGCCCAAATTGCCGACCACTCGACCACGGCCCCCGGCCGAGTGCTGGGCACTCGCCCCCCGCTGAATCTCTCCGAGCGTCCGGCGCCCGACCGAAAACCATGGTCGAGCGGCCGGCGACCAAACCAGAAGTTCCCCTACTATCAAGACAAACTAGGCAAATAAAAATAAATAAATGCATATAATGCTTTGTAACATTAAGCTAGTTCAAAGGAAGATACTGAAGTCCAAAATATGAGTCTAACTTCATGTTTACTTTTAGTGAGACACACACGTATCATGTGGGGGCATGATGACGAATGCCATTTGCGTTTTTATACATATAACCCGTAATGAGGTATTTAAACAAACAAGATTGCTGAATCAAATAATATATATACACAAGCTTACTCGAATGTTACTGAAATATTAAATACATGACACAACAATACTGAGAACATGAGTGCATAGTCCTTGAAAGTGACTTCATAGTGGGTATATGGAACAAGCTGGAAAAGGAAGTGGTAGAGGTGGCTGCAGCTACTATTTTTAAAAGACTTTTTGAAAAAGGTATATGGACAGGAAACGTTCAGGGCAGACAGACAGGACTAGCTCAGATAGAAACGTCGGTCAGTAAGGATGAGTTGGGCTGAAGGGCCTGTTTCAGAGCAGTATGACAATCACTCTATTGTTTTCAAGGACTGAACAATAACAACCTTCTGAGAAAAAGAATGCCGAAGATTCCAAATTCCAGGTAAACAATTCTAAAGGCACAATTTAAAAATGCAAACACGAGGAAATCTGCAGCTGCTGGAAATTCAAGCAACACACACAAAATGCTGGTGGAACGCAGCAGGCCAGACAGCATCTATAGGAAGAAGCACAGTCGACGTTTTGGGCCAAGACCCTTAGTCAGGTATCTAAGGGTCCCAGCCCGAAACGTCGACTGTGCTTCTTCCTATGGATGCTGTCTGACCTGCTGCGTTCCACCAGCATTTTGTGTGTGTTGCTCCAAAGATACAATTTACTGAATTAAGAATTCCAGAGATTCCAGAGATTTCCAGGAATAGAGAATTTCAAAGCCTCACCATACACTGATGTCAGTAATTGAGTTGGAGTCAGATTTTGAAGAGCTTTAGGACACTGGATGACGTCAAAGCCTCTAGATTCAGAAGCCTCTTACAGTTTTGTATACTGTGTGTGCCTAAAGGTTTGAAGACCGAAATTGGTGAGTCTGCAGGTCAAGGTTCAAGGTTCAAAGACCATGGATTGGTATGCCAAAAGGTCAGAGATCTATGAGTTTGCAAGTCTGGTCTGGGAACTGGAGGTTGGATGTCTGATTTCTGTAAGTCAGAAAGTCCAGGGACTGGTCGTCTGGCTTGGCTTGGGGTTGTGTGTGTGTGCGTGTGTGTGTGTGTGTGTGTATGTGCATGTCTGTGTGTGTCTGTGTGTGTGTGTGTTTGTGTCTGTATGTTTGTGTGTCTGTGTTTGTGTGTGTGTGTGTGTGTGTGTGTTTGTGTGTGTCTGTGTCTCTGTGTGTGTGTGTATATCTGTGGGGGGTTGAAGGAGCTTGTTTTTGCTGTTGCTGTTTTCTTGTGGATGATGATCACTGTGTCGCTGTGCTGGGCACAGAGGGCATGTTATGTTGGCATCAGAATGAGAGGCAGTCCACACAACTTTAGGCTGTGTTGCAACACACACAAAATGCTGGAAGAACTCAGCAGATCAAATAGCCTCTACAGAAAAGAGTAAAGAGTGGATGTTTCGGGCTGAGACTCCTTCAGAACTGAGATTAAAAGTGGTGAGATGGGAAAGAGGCTGGCTGGAAGGTGATCGCTGAAGCCAGGTGGGTGGGAAAGGTCAAGGGCTGGAGAGGAAGGAATCTGACTGGAGAGGACAGTGGACCATTGGAGAAAGGGCAGGGGGAAGGGACCCTGGGAGAATTAATAGGCAGGTGAGAATAAGTGAAAGGTCAGAGTGGGAATGAAGGAGAGGTGGGGGCAGGAACTTTATTCTTGGGAAGGCAAACCCAAATGGAATAAGGTGCTGCTCCTCCACCCTGATGGTGGCCTCAACTTGGCACAAGAGGAGACCATGGACCACATGTCGGTATGAAAATGGGAATCGGAATTAAAATGTCTGGCCACCAGGAAGTCCCACTTAGGCAGATGGAGTGGAGTTGCTCGATGAAACAATCCTTCAGTTTAGAAACGGCCTCACCAATGTAGAGGAGGTCACATCGGGAGCACCGGTCACAAGAGATGACCCCAGCAGATTTGCAGGTGAAGTGCTGCCTCACCTGGAAGGACTGCTTGGGGCCCTGAATGGAGTGAGTGGGCAGGTGTAGGACCTGGGCCATTTGCGGGGATAAGTGATGTGAGGGAGATTAGTGGGGAGGGATAACTGGACAAGGAAATCGCTGAGGGAGTAATCTCTGCAGAAAGTGGGGTTGAGGTAAAGGTATGTTTAGTGGTAAAGTTCCTTTGGAGATGATGGATTTTGTGCAGGATAATGTGTTAAAAGTGGAGGCTGATGAGGTGGTAGGTAAGGACAAGAGCGACCCTATCAGTATTACGATGGTGATTGTGTTGATTGTTAACACAAACGATTAATGTTACAGCATGTTTCGATGTACATGTGATAAGTAAATTAATCTGAATTTGTAGCTGTCATCACTAGGGTTGCCAACTTTCTCACTCTCAAATAAGGGACAAAAGTAGCAGTCAAATACGGGACACTTGTGTGACACTTGAGGATGTGACTAAACACGTGGATGAAGGTAGACCCATAGATGTAGTGTATATGGATTTTAGCAAGGCATTTGATAACGTACCCCATGCAAGGCTTATTGAGAAAGTAAGGAGGCATGGGATCCAAGAGGAAATTGCTTTGTGAATCCAGAACTGGCTTGCCCACAGAAGGCAAAGAGTAGTTGTAGATGGGTCATATTCTGCATGGAGGTCAGTGACCAGTGGTGTGCCTCAGGGATCTGTTCTGGGACCCTTACTCTTCGTGATTTTTATAAATAACCTGGATGAGGAAGTGGAGGGATGTGTTTGTAAATTTGCTGATGACACAAAAGTTGGGTGTGTTGTGGATAGTGTGGAGGGTTGTCAGATGTTACAACAGGACATCGATAGGATGCAAAACTGGGCTGAGAAGTGGCAGATGGAATTCAACCCGGCTAAGTGTGAGGTGGTTCATTTTGGTAGGTCAAGTATGATGGCAGAATATAGCATGAATGGTAAGACTCTTGGCAGTGTGGAGGATCAGAGGGATCTTGGGGTCCAAGTCCATAGGACACTCAAAGCTGTTACACAGGTTGACTCTGTGGTTAAGAGGGCATACAGTGTATTGGCCTTCATCAATCGTGGGATTGAGTTTAAGAGCCGAGAGGTAATGTTGCAGCTATATAGGACCCTGGTCAGACCCCACATGGAGTACTGTGCTCAGTTCTGGTCGCCTCACTACAGGAAGGATGTGGAAACTTTAGAAAGGGTGCAGAGGAGATTTACAAGGATGTTGCCTGGATTGGGGAGCATTCATTATGAGAATAGGTCGAGTGAACTCGGCCTTTTCTCCTTGGAGCGATGGAGGACGAGAGGTGACCTGATAGAGGTGTACAAGATAATGAGAGGCACTGATTGTGTGGATAGTCAGAGGCTTTTCTCCAGGGCTGAAATGGCTAGCACAAGAGGGCACAGTTTTAAGGTGCTTGGAAGTAGGTACAGAGATGTCAGGGGTAAGTTTTTTACGCAGAGATTGGTGAGTGAGTGGAATGGGCTGCCGGCGATGGTGGTGGAGGTGGATATGATAGGGTCTTTTAAGAGGCTCCTGGATGGCTACATGAAGCTTAGAAAAATAGGGGGCTATGTAGTTCTATACTAGCCTAGGTAGTTCTTAGGGACATGTTTGGCACAGATTTGTGGGCCGAAGGGGCTGTATTGAGCTGAAGGTTTTCTATGTTTCTATGTTTCTATATTTTGACCCAGACTGATGTGGGTGAGCGAGATTACAAACTGTCTGTTATAGGCACGAAGCCAGAAGGCAGGTCTGAGTTTACCTTTACTGCTAAACTAATGATGAAAGACACTCGTTTGTACAGCACCCTCCACAGCACTACCATGACCAAAATGCTGAACTTACCTGTTGGATTACATTTGTTGTCGTTACACCTCAGTGAGCGAGTCAATAACAGCTTGGACTTAGGCCTCCCAACATGTGCAAACAGCTACTCTGCTCCAAGTAACACACTCAGTGTGCTGGAGGAACTCAGCAGGCCAGGCAGCATCTATGGAAAGGAGTAAAGAGCCAACATGTTGGGCCAAGATGCTTCATCATGATCTGGCGAGACCTAATGAAAGGTCTCAGCCTGAAATATCCTCTCCACAGAGGCTGCCTGACCTGCTGACTTCCTCCTGCATTCTGTGTGTATTGCTCTGGATTTCCAGCGTCTGTAGAGGCTCTTGTGTTTTCTCTACTCTGAGCTGTGTCTCGGAAAGAGATTCTCGGACAGTCAGAGCAAGAGGTGGATTGTACATGCAAACCTTGTGTGAAAACGCAATGATTATTGGGGAATCCCTGGTCCATGTCTGTTCGAAGTGGACTTGCGCTGACGCCGTGATCCTCGTGTTCGTGCATTGGGAGCAGAGACAGAGTCCTCGTGTAATGGCAGAGGAGTGTAACTCTTCACAAACCATCCACCTCCTACCCTATCTGTGAGCCCCAACCTGCTCTCATCGCTCCCCTCATAGCCCACAGATGCAGAGTGGGAGACAAGTCATCTTTCGTTCCCAGACACGACCCAGATAGTTCCAGTACAGGAAAGGCGCAGGCAAGGTGGTAATGATGAGATAATCTGGCTTTGTGAGATTGCTTGAGGAACGTACACAACTCTCACACTACGGACTACCACTGACTTTTCTCTGACTGTGTCTTTTTTCACTTTCATTTTCATTCTGTCTATAAATTGCAGGCTGTTTATCTCTCTTTCAGATTCAGATTCATTTATCAGATCTACATCCAAACGTTCGGAGGGAAATGTGTTGTTTAACACCATAAGAACATAAGGTATAAAACTAGAGCAGGATTAGGCCATTTGGCCCATCGAGTCTGCTCTGCCATTTCATCATGGCTCTCTCTCAGCCCCAATCTCCTGCCTTCTCCCCATATCCCTTCATGTCCTGACTAATCAAGAATCTGTCAACCTCTGCCTTAAATATAGCCAATGACTTGGTAGCCACAGCTGTCAGTGGCAATGAGTTCCACAGATTCACCCTGGTCCCTGATCTCCAAGAGACAGCTCTCTGAATGCAGCCCAGCACTGGATACTTTGAGCCAGATTCAAACTGTACGTCACAGGCTCCAACAGTTTCTGTGACACAAGCAAGACGAAAGGAACAAGCAGGAGGTGTAGAAAAAGTGAAAAAATTGGAGAGGTTTGCTATCTGAAAGGCGTTGCCTGAGGAATCGTTGTTCGCAACCGCCATCTTAACTGGAAGATCTTGCATAATAAACAGGTTATTTATATCCTGAGGGTTGTCTATACCTACAGTCAGCCCTCCTTATACGCGGGTTCCGCATGCGCGTATTCAACCTACTGCGGATTGGGAAAACTCCAGCACTCATTGTTTGAGCATTTTTTCTTGTCATTATTCCCTGAACATTACAGTATAACAACTATTTACATAGCATTTGCATTGTATTAGGTATTATAAGTAATCTAGATATAATTTAAAGTATATGGGAGGATGTGTGTAGGTTTTATGCAAATACTACGCCATTTTATATAATGGACTTGAGCATCTGTGTTTTTTGGTATCCGCGGGGGGTCCCGGAACCACTCCCACGCGGCTAAGGAGGGCCGACTGTACTTTACGTGCCTGTGATGTTGCTGTTATCAAGCTTTTCATTGTCCCTGTACCTGTGCACATGACAGGACTTAGTCCTGGTCCCTGGAACAAACTTTTCCGCTGTCCTGTGAAGTGGTGGCCCCAGGAACTTTCCCACTCACTGGAGGGGACAGTGGGCTCTCTGCCTGATGCCTTTGTGGCACCCCTTTGCCATTCAAGCTCAGTCCAGCCTGGGATGGTGCACCATGGTTTCTGACTTCTGCTTCCCATTGGCTTTACAAACAGCAAACATGAGGAAATCTGCAGATGCTGGAATTTCGAGCAACACACATCAAAGTTGCTGGTGAATACAGCAGACCAGGCAGCATCTCTAGGAAGAGGTACAGTCGACGTTTCGGACCTAGACCCTTCGTCAGGACTAACTGAAAGAAGAGCTAGTAAGAGATTTAAAAGTGGGAGGGGGAGGGGGAGATCCAAAATGATAGGAGAAGACAGGAGGGGGAAGGGATGGAGAAGTCAATGTTCATGCCATCAGGTTGGAGGCTACAACCTGATGGCATGAACATTGACTTCTCTAACTTCCGTTAATGCCCCACCTACCCTTCGTACCCCATCCGTTATTTATTTATCTTTTATTATTATATATTCTTTCTCTCTCTCCCTCTCTTTTTTCTCCCTCTGTCCTTCTCACTATACTCCTTGCCCATCCTCTGGGCTTTCCCCCTCCCCCTTTCTTTCTCCCTAGGCCTCCCGTCCGTCCCATAATCCTCTCATATCCCTTTTGCCAATCAAGTTTCCAGCTCTTGGCTCCATCCTTTCCCCCTCCTGTCTTCTCCTATCATTTCGGATCTCCCCCTCCCAATCCCGCTTTCAAATCTCTTACTATCTCTTCTTTCAGTTAGTCCTGACGAAGGGTCTCGGCCCGAGACCTCGACTGTACCTCTTCCTAGAGGTGCTGCCTGGCCTGCTGCGTTCACCAGCAATTTTTATGTGTGTGGTTTTACAAAAGGTCTCGTGTGATAGTCAGCATTGATATGCACAACCCAGACGTTCTCTCTTCTCTACTCTCCCATCAGGCAGAAGATACAAAAGCCTGAAAGCACATACCACCATCTCAAGGACAGCTTCTATCCCACTGTTGTCAGACTCTTGATATAGGCCTCGTGTACGATAAGATGGACTCTTGACCTCACAATCTACCTCATTAGGTTATGGAGTACTTGGTGACAAATGACAAGAAAGTCAGTATGGTTTCCTTAAGGAAACATTTTGCCTGACAAACCTTTGAAATTCTTTGAGGAGATTACATGTAGGATAGATAAAGGAGATGCAGTGGATGCTGTATATTTGAGCTTTCAGAAGTGCTTTGACAAGGTGCCACACATGTGGCTGCTTACCAAGTTAAGAGGCCATGATATTACAGGAAAGTTATTAACATGGTTAGAGCATTGCCTGATTAGTAGGAGGCAGCGAGTGGGAATAAAAGGATCCTTTTCTGGTTGGCTGCCAGTGACTAGTGGTCTTCCGCAGGGTCAATGTTGAGACCGCTTCTTTTTATGCTGTATATCAATGATTTAGATGATGGAATAGATGGCTTTGTTGCCAATTTTGCGGATGATATGAAGATTGGTGGAGCGGCAGGTACTGTTGAGGAAACAGGTAGGATGCAGAAGGACTTAGATTAGCAGAATAAGCAAGAAAGTGACAAATGAAATGCAAAGTTGTATTCTTCTTTTCAGGCTAAGTCTAGGGGAGTTTCGATTTTTATGGATAACACAGTTCCCTTCGTCCAACATAAAGTAGTGTCTGATACTAATAGCCGTTTTGTTATGGTGTCAGGAAAATTAGATAATAAGTTACTGGTATTTGCTAATCTGTATGCCCTGAATACAGATGATCCAGGATTCTTTGAGCATTTTTTTTCGTTTTTGCCAGGTTTGAGTCTTTATTCATTGGTGATAGGAGGAGACTTTAATTGCTGGTTAGATCATCTTCTAAACCAGCAACATTTAATAAATCAGCTTTGTTTATTTAATCTTTTTTAATGAAATGTGCTATTGTTGATGTCTGGCATCTTTTATATCTAGTAGACAGGGAGTATTCGTTTTTATCTCATGTTAATCACACGTATTCAAGGATTGATATTTTAATTGATAGCCAAATGATTCCATGAGTTCGATATCGTGACTGTAAAGAGATTGCTGTCTCAGATCATGCTCCTGTGCTTTTATCTTTAAGTCTCCCTGGTCTCCCTCAAATAAATAGGTTTTGGCATTTTAATCTAACTTGCTATCTGATAAGGATTTTTTAAAGTTTCTGGAGAGACAAATTATTCTTTTTTTTGAAGAGAATACGCTGGAAGAGACTTCTAGTCTTATTATATGGGATGCCTTCAAGGCTTATATTAGAGGACAAATTATTTCCTATACTGCAAGTGTTAAGAGAAAAGCTAATAAAGAGAGAATTGAATTAGCTAATCAGTTGAAACAATTAGACCAAAAATATGCCTTGGCTCCAGATCCTGCTTTATATAAAAGGCGTGTTGAAACTAAAACTAAATATGATCTTCTTTTAACTTATTCAATTGAAACTCAACTCTTAAAAGATAAAAGTCAGTTTTATATTCATGGAGATAAAACAGGTAAATTGTTGGCTAACCAATTAAAAACCTTTATAGCTAAACGGCAAATTAAAGACATTTGCAAAGCTAATGGTGATAGGACAACTGACCATTTAGAAATTAATGATACCTTTAGAGAATTTTATTCTAACCTTTATAAGTCCGACCCTCATAAAGATATTACTGCAATGAATAATTTTTTAGACCAATTAAACATTCCTACACTTTCTGTTGATAACTGAAAATAGTTGGATCAACCTATTTCTTATGAGGAAGTTGCCGAGGCTGTACGTTCATTGCACTCGGGGAAGGTTCCGGGTCCTGATGGATTTTCTGAAGGCTTTTTCCTCACTGCTTATACCTCATTTATGTTCAGTCTTTTCGGACTCCTTTAAGTTGGGTAGGTTGCTACAATCTTTTTATGCAGCTTCTATTTCACTTATTCTTAGTAAGAATAAGAACCCAATTGAATGTTCTTCATACAGACCAATCTCCTTACTTAGTGTTGATACTAAAATCCTATCCAAAGTTCTGGCTCGTAGGATTGAAGATATTTTACCATCCATCATTTCTGATAATCAGACTGGATTTATTAAAAATTGATATTCCCACTTTAATATTTGTCATTTATTAAATGTTATTTATTCTCCTTCTAAGGAGATATCAGAATGCATGATATCCTTAGATGCTGAGAAGGCTTTCGATCCGGTTGAATGGAATTATTTATTTAGAACCTTAGAAGAATTTAATTTTGGGCCCGATTTCATTCCATGAATTAAATTACTTTATCTATCTCCCTCTGCTCAGGTTCTTACTAATTTTCAGAATTCCAAACCATTTAAACTTCAACGTGGAACTAGACAAGGTTGTCCCCTGAGCCCTTTGCTCTTTGATCTGGCTTTAGAACCCTTAGCCATAGCTTTTCGAGAATCTAATGATATTACTGGTAGCTTAAGAAGAGGTACTACCCACAAAGTTTCGCTCAATGTTTATGACCTATTGCTTTTTACTTCTAATGTCGAGACTTCGTTACCTCCTGTGCTTTCTCTGCTCTCCTGTTTTAGTCAGTTTTCAGGATATAAACTGAATATATATAAGAGTGAACTTTTTCCTTTGAATAGTTTGGTATCAATTAATACTAGCCTTCCTTTTAAAATTGTAAGAAATCAATTTACCTATTTGGGTGTAACAATTACTTTTTTTAAATTTCAAAATATACTTTATTCAAAAATAAATATATACAATAAACCATTCAATAACTTTTCATCCTTTACATACGTTTCCATTATAGTCAGTACATATCCGTATTTATAGCCACCCACTCCAGTAGTTCAGCTTACCATATCATTGTTGAGGGGTATACTCCCCGCCCACCGACCCCTCCCACTCCCATGGGTGGAGAAACCTATACTGTGGTCCTTCCCCACCGGGCCCTTGCGGTGGCTGCACCGAGTTTCAGCACGTCCCTCAGCACGTACTCCTGCAGCTGAGAATGTGCCAGTCGGCAGCATTCTCCCACGGACATCTCCATGTGCTGGTAGATCATCAAGTTTCGGGCCGACCAAAGAGTGTCTTTCACCGAGTTGATGATCTGCCAGCAGCACCGGATGTTTGTCTCCATGTGCGTTCCTGGGAACAGCCCGTAGATCAGAGAGTCCTCTGTTACGCAGCTGCTGGGATGAAACGTGACACTAGCCCGTCCATCCTCCTCCACACTCTCTTTGCGAACTGACAGTGTGCAAAGAGTTGGGTCACAGACTCCTCCTCACTGCAGTCCTCCCGTGGGCAGTGGGGTGCGGAGACGACGTTCCGGTAACAATTACCAAGAATGATAAACATCTACTTAAAGAAAATTTTCTTACCCTACTGAATTATGTTAAAAGGGCACTATCAAACTGGTCACCCCTTTTGTTATCATTGGTTGGCCGAATTAATTCTATTAAAATGAATATCTTACCTAAATTTATATACCTTTTCCAGGACGTACCTGTTTTCATTCCTAAATCTTTTTTTGGTTCTCTTGATTCTATTCTATCTTCTTATATATGGAAAAATAAACATTCTTGATTAAATAAAATTCATCTTCAAAAAGCTAAGAAAAATGGAGGTTCAGCTTTATCCAATTTTAGGTTTTATTACCGGGCAGTCAATATACGAAACCTCACGTTTTGGTCATATTATATCAACCGTGAGGACTGTCTGGTATGGGTCTCTTTAGAAGCTAACTCTGTTAATAAATTTTCTATGATTTCTCTTCTTGGATCCTCACTTCCTTTATCTTTAAGTAAACTAACTGACAATTTAGTAGTTAAGCATACTTTGAGGATCTGGGTACAATTTAGAAAATATTTTGTTTTATTGAGATTTTCTCTTTCTAGTCCCAATTTTTCTAATTATTTTTTTAAACCCTGTATGACCGATCTAGTTTTTAAAGAATGGGATAGATTAGGTATTAAATGCTTCCAGGATTTGTTTGTTGGAGGAAGTCTCTTTGTCTGAGCAATTGTCAGCTAAATATAGCTTACCAAAAACCCACATTTTTTGATATCTACAAATTAAAGACTTTCTGCGATCTCAGTTATATATATTTCCTAAAAGTCCTGATAAGAACTTATTAGATGTAATTTTTAATTTGAAACCTTTTCATAATGGTTCAATATCTAATATTTATGGTATGTTGCTGGGAATGAGAAATGCTCCTTTAGACAAAATTAAAAATCTTTAGGAACAAGATTTACGGACTTCAATTTCTGAGGGAACTTGGAATGAAATTTTTAAATTGTTTAACACTTCATCGTTATGTGTCGTCACTCCCTCTTATAATTTAAGGTGGTCCATAGGGCCCATATGACCAAGGATAAGCTATTTCGTTTTTATTCGGATATATCTCCCTTTTTTGATAGATGTAATAATGGAGAAGCTTCAATAATTCATATGTTTTGGATATGTCCGAGTCTTGGGAGACACGGGAAAGAAGCATTTCAAACTTTCTCTGTACTTTTCAAAGTAAATTTTAAGCCTAACCCTTTGACTGCTTTATTCGGTATTGTTGGAGAAAAAGATATTATTCTGGAGACATCTAATTTGCACATTTTGGTTTTTATTTCTCTTATAGCCAGGAGGATGCTCTTTCTTAAATAGAAGGACGTTGTTCCACCTACTCACGCTCAATGGTTACGTGATGGTACGTCATGTTTAAATTTAGAAAAGATCCATTGTTCAATTTCTGAATCTAGCCAAGACTTTCACACATTGTGGGGACCATTTTTGAACTATTTTCAAAACCTTTGATTTGTTGTTAAAGTACAGATGTTGGCTAATAACTTATTTCATTATATGATAAGGATTTTTTTCCTTCTTTCTTTCTTTACCAAGCAGGTTCGATCTTGGTAGTGGGTTTAGATTTTTTTTCTGCATAATAATAAAATTATCATATTTCAATATTATGATTTAATTTAATTTACATGAATATAGAGTAATGAGATTACAAGTGTGATTCAAATATGTATTGGTATTATTTTATCTTTTTTTACTTATATACTCCTTGTACTCTGTATTCCTTATGTAGAAATTAGTAATAAAATATTGAAAAGGAAATGCAAAGTTGGAAAATGCATGGTCATGCACTTTGGTAGCAGAAATAAATGTGCAGTCTATGTTCTAAACAGGGAGAAAATCCAAAAATCTGAGATACAAAGGGACTTGGGAATCTTTGTGCAGAACACCCTGAAGGTTAACTTGACAGTTGAGTCGGTGCTGAGGAAGGCAAATGCAATGTTAGCATTAATTTCAAGAGGTCTAGAGTACAAGAACAGGGAAGTGATGCTGAGGCTTTATAAGACACTGTAAAGCTTTACCTCCGCGGCCTCTCCGGTGATGAATATCTGTTATCTGTCAAGTAGGGGACCGTGCACAATCCTGATTTGATGGAGACAGGCATGAGTGCATAGCGGAACATTGGGAAAACTTCTGAAATGCCCACTTTGCTACCGCTGCTACTGTGTGGTAACCGGAACCTCTGGAGCTGAAGGCCTCGAAATCCGCTGCTTTGCGTGTTTCAGCGGCTGGGGAAAGGTCAAAGGCACTCGGGAGGCTCTATTGGAGAGGCTGCTCGGAAGCTCGGAGTTTTCAGACGGATGGACTCAGGGTCGGCTGTGCTCCGCTGCTTCCAAGGTATCGGCAAGTTGACGGTGCCTGGAGGTTTATGGCAGGGAGTTTCTTCCTTTTGCCGCCACTATCGGGGACTCGGGAGTCGATCAACTCGGGACTTTGTGACTTTTTTCTTACTGCGCCTATAGACTGTTCTTCATCAAATTATGGTATTGCTTTGCACTGCTGTAACTATATGTTATAATTATGTGGTTCTATCAGTGTTAGTCTTTGGTCTGTCTTGTTTTCTGTGATATCACTCCGGAGAAACATTGTATCATTTCTTAATGCATGTATGCATTTCTAAATGATAATAAAAGGGGACTGAGTGTTCTCATAATCTAAAATAAAAGTATTATGAAGAATTTTGGGCTTGAAGAGACGTACTGGCATTGGAGAGGGTCCAGAAGAGGGTCACAAGGATGATTCCAGGAATGAAAGGATTATCATATGAGGAACGTTTGATGGCTCTGGGTCTGTACTTGCTGGAATTTAGAAGGATGAAGGACTGAGTTGTTGGCAACGGTGGTGGAGGCAGATATGATCGGGTCTTTTAAGAGGCTCCTGGATAGGTACATGGAGCTTAGAAAAATAGAGGGCTATGGGTAACCCGAGGTAATTTCTAAGGTAAGGACGTGTTCGGCACAGCTTTGTGAGCCGAAGGGCCTGTATTGTGCTGTAGGTTTTCTATGTTTCTATGAATCTTATTGAAACTTTTTGAATGTTGAAAGGTCTAGACAGAGTAGATGTGGAAAGGATGTTTCCCATGGTGGGGGAATCTAGGACAAGAGGGCACAGCCTCAGGATAGAGGGGGTGTCCATTTAAAACAAGGATGTAGAGACATTTCATTAGCCAGAGTGTGGTGAATTTGAGGAACTTATTACCAAAGGCAGCTGGATGTTGGATCTATTTAAGGCAGAGATTGATAGGTTCTTGAATGGACACGGCATCAAAAGTTACAGGGAGAAGACCGGGGAGTGGGTTTGAGGAGGGGAGAAAAGGATCAGCCATTGATTGAAAGGTGGAGCAGACTCAATTTGCCAAATGGCCTAATTCTGTTCCTGTGCCTTATGGTCTTATGGGATTATAGAATATAGAATATGGTGGAGTATGGTTCCTTCAGCCCACGATGTTGTACAGACCTCTTAACGTACTCTAAGATCAATCTAACCTTTCCCTCCCACACAGTCCTCCATTTTTCTCTCATCCACGTACCTATCTAAGAGTTTCTTAAATGTGCCTCTACCATAATCCTTGGCATGATAATAGAATATATATTTATTTGTTTAGCGATACTGTGTGGACCAGGCAATATCAGCTCAACGAATCATACTGCCCAGCAACCCAATTATTTAACCCACTCACAGGACAATTTACAATGAGCAATGGACCTACCAACTGGTTCATTTTGGACTGTGGGAGGAAACTAGAGCATCCAGAGGAAGCCTACGCGGTCACGGTAAGGACGTACAAACCCTTCACGGGCAGTGTCAGCTTGAACTCTGAACTCTGACGCCCTGAGTCGTAAAAGCATCACAGTAACCCCTATGTTTCCGTAGTGCCCTGTTCTGATCTTGCACTTTATTGTTTACCCTTTTTGGGAGCTTTTACACTTTACTCTTTATCGTTATTGTTTTACTTTATCCTAGCTCAATACACTGTGTAATGATCTGACCTGTGTGAACGGTTTGCAAGACAAGCTTTTCATTGTATCTTGGTAGGTGTGACAATAATAAACCAACACCAACAGCAAGAACAACCCAGACGGTTTGTCTGGAATCTGCAGAGACAGTGGACATTGAGTCAGTCTGGCTTGTGATATCATTGCTGAATGATTATTATTTTTTATTTCAGAAACAAACTTCCTTTGGTACCAATGTCATAAATAAATTTGCCAATGATAACACAATTGTTGGATGAATCACATTGACAATGAGTCAATGTTGAGTGAACAACTCAGTAGTGTAGTGTTTCGCATAATGGATTACAGCACCAATGATTGGGGTTCAATTCCTGCCACTGCCTGTGAAGAGTTTGTACTTTCATCCCGTGACTGCATGGGTTTCCTGCGGGTGCTCCAGTTTCCTTTCGTATTCCAAAGACGTACAGGTTAAGGTCTCCATTCAGGGCCCCAAACATTCCTTCCAGGTGAGGCAACACTTCCCCTGCGAATCTGCTAGGGCTGTCCGTTGTGTCCGGTGCTCCCAATGTGGCCTCCGTTACATTGGTGAGACCTCTCGTAAATTGGGGGACTGCTTCGTTGAGCACCTTCACTCCATTCACCAAAAGCGGAACTTCCTGATGGCTAAACATTTTAATTCCCATTCCCACTCCCATATTGGTCCGTGGCCTCCTCCTGTGCCATGATGAGGCTACACTCAGGCTGCAAGAGCAACACTTTACATTCCTTTTCAGTCCTGATAAAGGGTCTCGGCCCGAAACATTGACTGTTTAGTCAATTCCATTAATGCTGCCTGACCTTTTGAGGTTTTCCAGCATTTTGAAGGTGGAACTTAGGAAGGTTAATGGCACCTAATGGCGACTCCTTTGTTTGCATCTTTGGAAACAGCTCTATTTCTATCTTTAATATCTCTATTTTTCCCTTTCAGGGTTTCTTTGAAGACCTTGTCCTGGAGTTACATGCTGACTATGGTTCTTTGCAGGAATGGGACCCACTCTCGGGGTTCCATAACTGGCTGTTGTTTGGCACGCCAAAGGCTCGGCCTGAGAGGGTCAGCGTCACGACAGGAGACCCGTGTGTTGTCGGAGGAGTCAGGATATCTGCTGTGTGCCTGGAGACCCGGGATCTTTGCGATCTTCAGGCACAGAGCTCGAAAAAAGCGACATAACAGTCTTTTAACATCATAAACCAAGGAATTGTTTGTTTTGTCTTACCGCTCATTGGGAAAATGGAGACACCGCCTTCTCCCTTATTAGGGAGAGGGAGAACCTGTGGTATGTCGAATACCGGTGAAATGTGAAGTCTTTGGGGCAAGTCTGTGTCTTTGCTGTTGCTTTGCTCACGCTTGAGTGTTCGGTGGGGGGTGCTGATGCTTTTTTTTTGTCGGTGGGGGGAGGGGGGATTGTTGTTCCCTGCCACTTATGCGCGGGAGGGGGAGCTGCGGGGGGGACTTTGGGGTTCTAACATTTAACTGTTGATCATTCTTTAGGGCACTCCCCTGTTTTCGTGGATGGTTGCGAAGAAAAAGCATTTCAGGATGTATATTCTATATATTTCTCTGATATTAAATTGGATCTTTGAACCTTTGAACCTTTTGTGTGTATTACCTTGTACTCTCTCTGTGTAGCCTCCAACCTGATGGCATGAATATCGGTTTCTCCTTCTGGTTAAAAAAAAATTCCCTCCCCCTCCCCTCTTCTTCTATTCCCCACTGTGGCCTCTTACCTCTTCTCACCTGTCTATCACCTCCCCTTGGATCCCCGCCTCCATCCCTTCCTCCTATGGTCCACTCTCCTCTCCTATCAAATTCCTTCCTCTCCTGCCCCTTTACCTTTCCCACCCACCTGGAATGACCTATCACCTTCTGAATAGCTTCCTCCCCTCCCCCCACCTTACAAGTCTGACATTTTCCTCCTTCTTTTCCAGAAGGGTCTCAGCCCAAAACGTGACTGCCGTTCATTTCCATAGATGCTGCCTGAGTTGCTCCAGCATTTTACGTGTGTTGCTTTATGGGCAACACCTGCGGGCTGCCCCCACCACGCCCTGGGTCTACGTTGGCTGTTGATGCAAATGAGGCACTTCACTGCATGTTTCGATGTGACAAAGAAAGCTGATTTTTATCATCTTTATCTTTACTGGAGTGAGACAGATCACCTGGTCGAGTGGTGCTGCAACAACATCCTCTCAACGCCAGCAAAACTAACGAGCTGATCGTTAACTTCAGGAAGGGGAAAGAGGGTGAAAATTTGCCAGTCTCCAGAGGGGCATCAGCAGTGGAGAGCATCAGTAAGTAACTTTCTTTCTTTCTTTATTAATCTTTTTATTGATTTAAAAGGAACATAAAGACAAACAAGAGGAGAATTATCTCAAATATCTATATCAATAGCAATACAAACTGAGATTGAGATAGACATTATCAAAATCATACATAGTGTTAAGCTAATATATAGTATATAATAAAAAAGAAAACAGCAATTCTCCCCTTATCAGTTCATAAAGAGGAAAGAGAAAAACTTTAGATTTTAAATGAAGGGAAAAAAACTCCCCCACTACACTATACAAAAAAAAGGGACTGGGCAGTCCATTCTGAGGATATGACCAAAAAAAAGAAAAACTTTCTGATCAAATCTAAAACTTTGAGAAAAAAAATTGGTAGGGTCATAAATCAAATTAAGTGAAAATATTGAATAAGAGGTGAACACAAGGAATTCTGCAGATGCTGGAAATTCAAGCAACACACATCAAAGTTGCTGGTGAACGCAGCAGGCCAGGCAGCATCTCTTGGAAGAGGTACAGTCGACATTTCTGGCCGAGACCCTTTGTCAGGACTAACTGAAGGAAGAACTAGTAAGAGATTTGAAAGTGGGAGGGGGAGAGGGAGATCCGAAATGATAGGAGAAGACAGGAGGGGGAGGGATGGATCCAAGAGCTGGACAGGTGATTGGCAAAAGGGGATACGAGAGGATCATGGGACAGGAGGCCCAGGGAGAAGGAAAAGGGGGAGGGGGGAAAACCCAGAGGATGGGCAAGGGGTATAGTCAGAGGGGCAGAGGGAGAAAAAGGAGAGAGAGAGAAAGAATGTGTGTATATAAATAAATAACGGATGGGGTACGAGGGGGAGGTGGGGTGTACTGCGTCCGGTGCTCCTGATGTGGCCTTCTATATATTGGCGAGACCCGATGTAGACTGGGAGATCGTTTTGCTGAACACCTACGCTCTGTCCGCCAGAGAAAGCAGGATTTCCCAGTGGCCACACATTTTAATTCCACATCCCATTCCCATTCTGACATGTCTATCCACGGCCTCCTCTACTGTAAAGATGAAGTCACACTCAGGCTGGAGAAACAACACCTTATATTCCCTCTGGGTAGCCTCCAACCTGATGGCATGAACATTGACTTCTCTAACTTCTGCTAATGCCCCACCTCTTCCTTGTACCCCATCCGTTATTTATTTATATACACACATTCTTTTTCTCCCTCTGTCCCTCTGACTATACCCCTTGCCCATCCTCAGGGTTTCCCTCCCTCCCCCTTTTCCTTCTCCCTAGGCCTCCTGTCCCATGATCCTCTCATATCCCTTTTGCCAATCACCTGTACAGCTCTTGGCTCCATCCCTCCCCCTCCTGTCTTCTCCTATCATTTTGGATCTCCCCCTCCCCCTCCCACTTTCAAATCTCTTACTATCTCTTCTTTCAGTTAGTCCTGACGAAGGGTCTTTGCCCGAAACGTCGACTGTACCTCTTCCTAAGATGCTGCCTGGCCTGTTGCGTTCACCAGCAACTTTGAATAAAAGGTCGCCAGATTAGCTCAAATTTAAAGGATGTATCAAATGTCCAACTTCTTATTTTCTCTAAACTTAAACAGGACATAATGGAGGAAAGCCAATAAAAGACCGCAGGTGGATTAGAATCCTTCCACTTCAATAAAATGGCTCTGCTTGCCAGTAAAGTCAAAGAGGCTATTATACGTTCAGCGGAAACAGGAAGTAAGTAGTTATAAAATGTCAGGTGACCTGTCCTGGTCTCAGTACACAGATAGAACCACAAGGTGTGCCTTTCTTAGGAGATTAAGGAGGTTTGGTTTGCCACTGAGCAAGCTTCTACAGATGTCCTGTTGATAGTACCCTATCTGCTTGCATCATAGCCCGGTACAGCAATACGAACGCACAGAAATGTAAGAGGCTGCAGAGAGGAGTGAGCTCTGCCCAGTACGTCACAGACACATCGCTCCCCACCATCAGTAACATCTACAGGAGACATCCATCATCCCCACCATCTGGGCCATGCCATCTTCTCACAGGTCCTGCCAGGCAGGAGGTACAGCAGCCTGGCGTCCCACACCACCAGGTCCAAGGACAGTGACTTCACTTCAACCATTGGCTTCTGCAGAACGCTAATCACGCCAGTTTAGCAACTCGGTATCACTTTGCACTAAAATGCACGTTGTCTTTTTGTTCTAATTGTCTTCTTCCTTGTAAAATTTGTAGGTTATTTATGTTTAATTCAAGTTTTATGTTGTAAATGCTGGGTATTGATACAATGGGCCTGTGCTGCTGCTGCAAGGAAGTTTTTCATGGTTCTGTGCAGACATGTACTTGTGCATCCGATGATAAACTTGACTTTTAGAATAAAAAAATATGTACACAGTAAAAAAGTATATACACACAGTGCAAAACCCTTTTATTTTCTTAGTGTCAATTGGTTAATTAAATTATCATTGGCACTCGTGGCCCCCTGGGTCAACTTTTGAGAGGCCTCGCCACCCAAAGCAGCCCTGCCAGGTGTGGTGGCAGAAGGAGCCCAGGCTGTGGGCCTTCCCACCATCCCCCAGCATGTCCTCCTGCAACCTGCATTGTGCCAGTCAGCAGTATTCCCTCAAGGGTATCTCGATGTGCTGGCAGACCAATACGTTTCGAGGCAGATCAATGGGCGTCTTCTCTGAATTGACGATCTTCCAGCGGTACGTGGTGTGTGACCCTGGACACAGACACAGGTCTGAGGATCCTCACCAAAGGAACCAAGAACAGCCAGGCTGGGAGGCAGACCTGAGTCCCATCGAGCTCCTCAAAGCAAAACTGGGCAAGATAGAAGATGAGGTCAATCAATGCAGGAGATTGTGACGATTAGCATCCAATAAGCAGTGAGTACCTATCAGTGAGGACCCCAGTGCCCAGGACATGTCCCCTTCTCAGCAAGGAGGAAGTAAGGAGTCTGAAGACGCAGCCTCATCGCTTCAGGAACAGCTTCTTCCCCTCCGCCATCAGTTTTCTGAATGGACAATGAACCCATGAGCTTCCTCACTGTTTTTTTTCTTTTCTCTCTCTCTTTTTGCACTAATTTAATTTATATATATAATTATTGTAATTTAACGCTTCTTTATTGAGAATTGCAATGTGTTGCTGTCGCAAAACAACGAATTTCACGATATCTGCTGGTGATATTTAACCTGATTCTGCGTACTGGAATTCACCAGTGTGAAAGCAGTGGAGAGATAGTATTGGTGCAGAGGCCGGTCCAGAGTATTGGCCATCTTCCCGGACAGGTTCTCCAGGACAGAGGAACAGACCCCACCTAAATTGCTATCCCCAAGGAGATTCCCCTCTCAACTTCAAGGATAGACTTCATTCGTCACACACACTTACAGGTATTAGGAACTTGTTGATATATGTAAAAGGATGTATATTGTGAATAAGGTTGATCCTCACCCCTTCTAACCTATCAATCAACTCCCTCTGATAGCCGACAGTCCACTTTCCTCTCCTATCAGATTCAGCCTTTTCCACCTATCATCTCCCAGTTCCCACTTCATTGCCCCTCCCACCCACCCACCTTCTCCCTCACTTGACTTCACCTATCGCCTGCTGGCTTGAACTGGTTCCTCTCCTTCCCACCTCCTTATTCTGGCTTCTACCTCTTCCTTTCCAGTCCTGATGAAGGGTCTCGGTCTGAAATGTCGATTGTTTCTTCTATTCCATAGATACTGCCTGACCTGCCGAGTTCCTGCAGAAATTTGTGTGTGTTACAAATTAGTAAAGGAGCTGATTTGCATATGATGTGGCAACTATATATTTTACACAGGCTGAAGTCTGACCATGGTTGGTTTGGAGTGGGAAGCTATGACTGGAAAGAGCTAACAATGGGACAAGACAGAGAGTACAGGAAGGGGACTACAGCTCAGACAGTGATTCCCACAGCTGCATTCCAGCATTTTATCTCATGGGTGTATGTTGTTCAAAGTTCTTCCATAATAAATGACTAATCAGATCAGATTGTGTGAGATCAGGGAGGGAGCAAGGAAAACAGGGATTGGAACTAGTTCTTGGTTGACATTTAAAACAAGTTAGCAGTCAGAGGTGGGGCAAACTTACAATTTTTTGGATTTGATTGTGTGTTTGTGTGTGTGCTTTTTGTGTGACTGAGAATGAGAGAGGAGAGAGGTAGAGAGGTAGGGAAAGGAAAAGAAAAAGGTGGGATACAAGAGGAGAGAGAGAGCGAGACACACACACACACACACACACACACACACACACACACACACACACACACACACACACACACACACACAGAGGAACTGGCACAGTTGTGTGTGTGGACCATAAGACCATAAGAAATAGGAGCAGAATTAGGTCATTCAGCCTATCGAGTCTTCTCTGCCATTACATCATGGCTGATTTATTATTCCTCTCAATCCCGTTCTCCTGCCTTCTCCTTTTAACCTTTGACCCTTACTAATCAAGAACTTCTGCTTTAAATGTATTGAATGACTTGACTTCCACAGCCATCTGTGGTAATGAGTTCCACAGTGTGTTTGTATGTGTGTCTGTGTGTTTGTCTATAACTCTGAGTGTGGGTGTGTTTATGGTTAACTATCTGTGATTTTATCTGCATGCGTGCGTGAGTGCGTGAGTGTGTGTGTGTGTGTGTGTGTGTGTGTGTGTGTGTGTGTGTTCATGTACGTATAACTCTGTGTGTATACAGATGTAGGTGCCTGTGTGTGTGATGGAGCGAGGAGATTTTGCGGGGTGGTCTGTGGTCAGGCCTCTGTGTTTAGGAGCTGAGGTTCAGAGATCACAGCCTTCCATCAGTGGGCTGCCTTCAGATGAAATGTCACAGCATTTACTGTCATGTTCCTGATGTCACTTTCTGTGTGGGTATCGCTCACATCTGCTCCATTGCTGCAGAATGTGGAAGGCAAACTCCCCCACTCCACCTCCTAAGATCACTCCTCTAGAAAGAGCTCACAGTTTTGTTTCCTGTTCTGTTCACATCTGTCAGCATGGTAAGAAAGGGCTTTGCAGAGGACTTGTAGGTGCACCAGGTCAGAGTCAGATCGTGTCAGTGTTGCTCTCTACGGCCAATTAATAACGACCCTCAATGCACAGAGCAGGTAATTGAGAATTATGAAGAGGTAAAGGACTGAAGAAAAAGGAATCTGATAGTAGATTCTGACAGCTGTCACAAAGAGGGTTAATATGAGAATAAAAACGAGCTAATTTATCTTTAGACATATGTGCTCTATGGACAACTTTAAATTGAATTAGGGAGTGTTTAGAACAAATAGAGGAAGTATTGACTAGTTGTAAAATATGGCCCAGTCATCCGCCAAAATAATAAAGCCCAATTCCTTTTCCCAATCTGACCTAATCTTATTGAATGGAGCTTTCCTAAGTTTCATAATAGTATTATAAATAATAACCGTTACACCTTTCTGACATGGATTAAGGTTAGTTATAGTATCTAAAATATATGTAGGAGGTAAGGTCGGAAAGGAAGAGAGTATAGTACTTAGGAAATTTCTAACTTGGAGATATCTAAAAAAATTTATTCTTGGTAAGTTATATTTGTTAGATAATTGTTCAAAAGACATAAGGGAACCATCTAAAAATAAATCCAAAAACCGTGAAATACCATTAGTCTTCCAAATTTGAAAGGCACGGTCCGTGGAAGAGGGGGGAAAGAATATGTTGCCTAAAATAGGAATCGCAAGCCCAAATTGATTAAGATCGAAAAATTTTTGGAATTGAAACCAAATACGTAAGGTATATTTAACTATTGAGTTACAAACCTGTTTGTGGCGTTTCAAATCAAAAGGAAGAGAAGAACCTAAAATGGAGCCAAGTGCATAACCTTGAGCAGATTGTAATTCCAATACTACCCATTTAGGAATGGATAGTGTATCTTGATCAAGTAACCAAAATTTCATGTGTCGAAAATTAATTGCCCAATAATAGAATCTGAAGTTAGGTAATGCCAAACCTCCATCTCTCTTAGCTTTCTGTAGATGTATCTTACCCAATCTCGGGTTTTTATTTTGCCAAATAAATGAAGAAATTTTAGAGTCAACTTTGTCAAAAAAGGATTTTGGAACAAAAATCGGTAGTGCCTGAAATACATATAAAAATTTTGGCAGAATAAACATCTTAACAGCATTAATATGACCAATCAAAGTTAAATAAAATGGAAACCATTTAAATGAAAGTTGAGTAATGTGATCAATTAAGGGTAGGAAATTAGTCTTAAATAAATCTTTATTTTTACAGGTAATTTTAATCCCAAGATATGAAAAATGATTATTAACCAATTTAAATGGAAGGTTCTGATATAAGGGAACAGATGTCATGGGGAAATAGCTTCCTTAACTCATATGTTTTGGTCCTGTCCTGTCCTACTTTGGAAACTTTTTGGAAAGACATTTTTAATATTATTTCAAAGGTATTGAATATAGATATTTCTCCCCATCCTATTACTGCTATCTTTGGATTACCTAAAATTTCCAGTGATCTTTCCTCTTCAGCCCATAGAATGATTGCATTTCTTACTTTAATGGCGAAAAGATGTATTTTACAACATTGGAAGGAGATTAATGCCCCAACTACGTTCTTTTGGTTTTCCCAGACGATACTATGTTTAAATTTGGAGAAAATTAGAAGTAATGTTTATGATTCTTCAGTTAAATTTGAACAGACCTGGAGATCTTTTATTCAACATTTTCATTTATTGTAATTTTTTTTCTCTCTCTGTTCATATTTACATTCCCTTCTTGCTTTTTAACTGTTTTTAATGGAGGTTGGGTTTGAGGACGTGATTGTTTTAAGCTGTTTAACTCTACTTGATACCTAGCTAGACCATTGCTTTGCTTTGCATTTTAGATTAGTTGCATGGTGGGTTTTTTTTGGGGGGGGGTTGGGTTTTTTTTTCTTTTCCTTATTGATATGTATGAAAATTAGTATGCTATTATATTACCTTGTTATTTTATATCTAAACTGCACTGTTTGTACTAACTTCTTTTTGTGTATTAATATCTCTTGTAAAGTTATATTGCAACGGTGTATTAGTGCCTACATGGTTTGCCTTTTGTGTACTAATTCAATAAAAAGATTCTGACAGAAAGTTTACAAGGATGTTGCCAGGTCTGGAGGACCTGAGTTATAAGGAAAGATTAAATAGGTTAGGACTGTATTCTTCACAACATAGAAGACTGAGATGAGATTTGATAGAGGGATACAAAATTATGAGGTGTATAGATAGGGTAAATGCAAGCAGGCTTCTTCCACTGAGGTTGGATGGGACAAAAGTCATGGGTTAAGGGTGAAAGGTGAAAAGTTTAAGGAGAACACAAGGCGGAACTTCTTTCCTCAGAGGGTTGTGAGCATGTGGAATGAACTGCCAGCGCAAGTGCTGCTTGCGAGCTTGATTTCAACGTTTAAGCGAACTTTGGATAGGTACGTGGATGGGAGAGTATGGAGGACTATGGTCCGGGTGTGGGTCGATGGGACTAGGGAGAGGTTTGGATAGGTACGTGGATGGGAGGGTATGGAGGACTATGGTCCGGGTGTGGGTCGATGGGACTAGGGAGAAGTTTGGATAGGTACGTGGATGGGAGGGTATGGAGGACTATGGTCCGGGTGTGGGTCGATGGGACCAGGGAGAGGTTTGGATAGGTAAGTGGATGGGAGGGTATGGAGGACTATGGTCCGGGTGTGGGTCGATGGGACCAGGGAGAGGTTTGGATAGGTAAGTGGATGGGAGGGTATGGAGGACTATGGTCCGGGTGTGGGTCGATGGGACCAGGGAGAGGTTTGGATAGGTACGTGGATGGGAGGGTATGGAGGACTATGGTCCGGGTGTGGGTCGATGGGACCAGGGAGAGGTTTGGATAGGTACGTGGATGGGAGGGTATGGAGGACTATGGTCCGGGTGTGGGTCGATGGGACCAGGGAGAGGTTTGGATAGGTACGTGGATGGGAGGGTATGGAGGACTATGGTCCGGGTGTGGGTCGATGGGACCAGGGAGAGGTTTGGATAGGTACGTGGATGGGAGGGTATGGAGGACTATGGTCCGGGTGTGGGTCGATGGGACCAGGGAGAGGTTTGGATAGGTACGTGGATGGGAGGGTATGGAGGACTATGGTCCGGGTGTGGGTCGATGGGACCAGGGAGAGGTTTGGATAGGTACGTGGATGGGAGGGTATGGAGGACTATGGTCCGGGTGTGGGTCGATGGGACCAGGGAGAGGTTTGGATAGGTACGTGGATGGGAGGGTATGGAGGACTATGGTCCGGGTGTGGGTCGATGGGACCAGGGAGAGGTTTGGATAGGTACGTGGATGGGAGGGTATGGAGGACTATGGTCCGGGTGTGGGTCGATGGGACCAGGGAGAGGTTTGGATAGGTACGTGGATGGGAGGGTATGGAGGACTATGGTCCGGGTGTGGGTCGATGGGACCAGGGAGAGGTTTGGATAGGTACACGGATGGGAGGGTATGGAGGACTATGGTCCGGGTGTGGGTCGATGGGACCAGGGAGAGGTTTGGATAGGTACACGGATGGGAGGGTATGGAGGACTATGGTCCGGGTGTGGGTCGATGGGACCAGGGAGAAGTTTGGATAGGTACACGGATGGGAGGGTATGGAGGACTATGGTCCGGGTGTGGGTCGATGGGACCAGGGAGAAGTTTGGATAGGTACACGGATGGGAGGGTATGGAGGACTATGGTCCGGGTGTGGGTCGATGGGACCAGGGAGAAGTTTGGATAGGTACACGGATGGGAGGGTATGGAGGACTATGGTCTGGGTGTGGGTCGATGGGACTAGGGAGAAGCTTGGATAGGTACACGGATGGGAGGGTATGGAGGACTATGGTTCGGGTGTGAGTCGATGGGACTAGGGAGAGGTTTGGATAGGTACATGGATGGCAGGGGTATTGAGGCTATGGTCCGGGTGTTGGTCGATGGGACCAGGGAGAAGCTTGGATAGGTACATGGATGGTAGGGGTATTGAGGCTATGGTCCGGGTGTGGGTCGATGGGACCAGGGAGAAGTTTGGATAGGTACGTGGATGGCAGGGGTATTGAGGCTATGGTCCGGGTGTGGGTCGATGGGACCAGGGAGAAGTTTGGATAGGTACGTGGATGGGATAGTATGGAGGACTATGGTCCGGGTGTGGGTCGATGGGACTAGGGAGAAGTTTGGATAGGTACATGGATGGGAGGGCATGGAGGACTATGGTCCGGGTGTGGGTCGAAGGGACCAGGGAGAAGTTTGGATAGGTACATGGATGGGAGGGTATGGAGGACTATGGTCTGGGTGTGGGTTGATGGGACTAGGGAGAAGTTTGGATAGGTACATGGATGGGAGGGTATGGAGGACTATGGTCCGGGTGTGGGTCGATGGGACTAGGGAGAGGTTTGGATAGGTACATGGATGGCAGGGGTATTGAGGCTATGGTCCGGGTGTGGGTCGATGGGACCAGGGAGAAGCTTGGATAGGTACATGGATGGTAGGGGTATTGAGGCTATGGTCCGGGTGCGGGTCGATGGGACCAGGGAGAAGTTTGGATAGGTACATGGATGGGAGGGTATGGAGGACTATGGTCCGGGTGTGGGTCGATGGGACTAGGGAGAAGTTTGGATAGGTACATGGATGGGAGGGTATGGAGGACTATGGTCCGGGTGTGGGTCGATGGGACTAGGGAGAAGTTTGGATAGGTACGTGGATGGGAGGGTATGAAGGACTATGGTCCGGGTGTGGGTCGATGGTACCAGGGAGAAGTTTGGATAGGTACGTGGATGGGAGGGTATGGAGGACTATGGTCCGGGTGTGGGTCCATGAGACTGGGGAGAAGTTTGGATAGGTACTTTGATGGGAGTGATATGGAGGGCTATGGTCCCGGCGAAGGTCGATGGGACTAGGCTGTTTAAATGGTTTTGGCATGGACTAGATGGGCCAAAGGGCCTGTTTCTGTGCTGTCCTTCTCCATGACTCTACGACAGGACAGTGGACCATGAATGAAGGAGGAGGGGCACCAGAGGGAGGTGAGGAGAAGTGGTAATGTGGAATGGAAGAAGAGAGAAAGGTGGAGTGAGGAGAAATGACTGGAAGCTGGAGAACTTTATGTTCACACCATCAAGACAGAATATGAGATGTTGCTTCTCTGGTCTGAGTGTGGCCTTATTGTGGCAGTGGATGAGGCAATGGACCGACATGCCGAACAGGGAATGGGAGGTCAAATTGAAATGGGTGGCCACTGGGAAATCCCTCAGTTCGAGTTCCCATTCCCATTTCTCCCTCTTCCCCATTCTCCTTTCTGGCTTCTCCACCCTTTGTCTCCAGTCCTGATGATGCCTGAAATGTCATTGTCGTTTATTCCCCACCATAGATGCTGCCTGACCTGCTGAGTTCCTCCAGCATTTTCTGTGTGCTGCTTGGATTTCCAGCATCTGCAGAACCTCCTGTGTCTCCACCACAGGGAGTGAGAGAACATGAGGGAATGAGCTGCTGGTGGAGAGTGGGAGGGACGAGACAAGGACAGGTAGGTGATTGGTGGACTGCGGATGACGGGCAGGTGGAGCCAGGTGGAGGAATGGCAGGTGAATGTGGAGAGAGAGGCTGGAAGATGATAAGACCATAAAGACCATTAGACATCGGACACCAGCAGAATTTGGCCAATTAGCCCATCAAGTCTGTTCGGCTGTTATGGCTGATTTATTATCTTTCTCAATCCCATTCTCCTGCCTTCTCCCCATAACCTTTCATACCCTGATTAATCGAGAACCTACCAACTTCCGCCTTAAATATACTTTGACCTCCACAGGAGCCTGTGGCAATTAATTCCACAATGTGTTTGCATAAGTTTCTGGTTGTGTCTGTGTGTTTGTATATAACTCAGAGTGTGCACGCGCATGTGTGTGTTTATGTATAACTATGCCTGAGTGCATCTGCACACGTGTGTGAGTGAGTGTGTGTTCATGTACATATATTTTATCTTTATCTTTATCAATCTTTTTATTAATTTTAAAAAGGTACATATATACAGACAAGAGGAGGATTATCTCAGATAGCGATATCGATAACTATATATAAAAGGTAAAATCAACATTATCAAGATCATACATAGTATTAATCTAATAGTATATAATAAAAAATAAGATAATCAATTCTCCTGTTATCATTTCATAAAAAGAAAAAAAAGATAAAGAAATTTTTATAATTTATATATATATATATAAAACCACTGTTCTCTATAAACAAAAAAAACATTAAAAAAAGAAAAGGAGAAAAAAAAGGGGACTGGGCAGCTCATATGAGAGTAAAAGCAAGAAAAAAGAAAAACTTTCTGATCAAATGCAAAGTTTCGAGAGAGTAACTGGAAGAGCAATAAATCAAACCATATGAAAATATTGAATAAAAGGTCGCCAGGTTTCTTCAAATTTAAAGGATGTATCAAATGTCCGACTTCTTATTTTCTCTAAACTTAGTCAGGACATAATGGAGGAAAGCCAATAAAAAACAATAGGTGGATTAGAGTCCTTCCATTTAAGCAAAATGGCTGTCCTAGCCAATAAAGTTGTAAAAGCTATCATCCGTTGAGCGGAAACAGGAACATATCCTGCTTCTGGTGGAATGATCTCAAAAATTGCTGTAAATAAATTCGGTTGTAGGTCGAAATTCAAAAATTTTGATAAAGTTTTAAAGACATCTTTCCAAAAATTATCTACCTTGATACAAGACCAAAACATATGAGTTAAAGTAGCCACCTCAATATTACATCTGTTGCAAATAGGATTAATATTGGGACAAATATGGGCTAATTTATCCTTTGACATATATGCCCGATATACTACCTTGAATTGTATCAAGGAATGACGGGCACAAATAGATGAGGTATTTACCAAATGAAAAATTTTATCCCATTGATTATCTGAAAGTGACTCTTGAAATTCCAATTCCGACACACCTTTAATTTTATCGTTAGATACCTTTCGCAAATTCAATAACCATTTATAAATTATAGCTATCAGTCCTTTTTGAAATGGTTTAACCTGAAAAAGAGTATCTATCATATTGGGTGGATAAGCAGAGGGAAAATTTGGAAGTAAGCTATGTAAAAAATTCCTAATTTGTAAAGATCTAATGTGTGTCTGTGTGTTTGTCTATAACTCTGAGTGTGTGTGTGTGTGTGTGTGTGTGTGTGTGTGTGTGTGTGTGTGTGTGTGTGTGTGTGAGTGTGTGTGAGTTTATTTATAACTCTGTGTGTTCATGTACGTATAACTCTGTGTGTATACAGATGTAGATGCCTGTGTGTGACGAAGCGAGGAGATTTTGCGGGTTGTCTGTGGTCGGGCCTCTGTGTTTAGGATCTGAGGTTCAGAGATCACAGCCGTCCATCAGTGGGCTGCCTTCAGATGAAATGTCACAGCATTTATTGTCATGTTCCTGATGTCACTTTCCGTGGGAAGTGCCATCTTTTCCATTGCTGCACAATGTGGAAGGTAAACTCCCCCACTCCACCTCCTAAGATCACTCGTCTAGAAAGAGCTCACAGTTTTGTTTCCTGTCCTGCTCACATCTGTCAGCATGGTAAGAAAGGGCTTTGTAGAGGACTTGTAGGTGCACCAGGTCAGAATCAGATTGTGTCAGTGTTGCTCTCTACGGCCATATAATAATGACCCTCAACGGACAGAGCAGGTAATTGATAATTATGAAGAGGTAAAGGGGTGATAAAGAAGGAATCTGACAGGAGAGGAGAGTGAACCATGGGAGAAAGGGAAGGAGGAGGGGAACCAGGGAGATGCAATGGGCAGGTGAGGAGAAGAGAAGGTGTAAGAGAGGAATGTGGAATGGAAAAAGGGAGAAAGGCGGAGGGTGGAGAAATTACTGAAAGTTGGAGAAATTGATGTTCACGCTATCAGGACGGAATACAAGGTGTTGCTCCTCCAATCTGAGTGTGGCGTTATTGTGGCAATGGACCGACGTGTTGAACAGGGAATGGGAAGTCAAGTTGAATTGGGTGGCCACTGGGAAATCCTTCAATTCGAGGTCCCATTCCCATTTCTCCCTCTTCCCCCTTCTCCTTTCTGGCTTCTCCACCCTTTGTCTCCAGTCCTGATGAAGAGTCTTGGCCCGAAATGTCAATGTCATTTATTCCCCTCCATAGATGCTGCCTGACCTCAAACATTCAGAGGTTCATTTATTATGAAAGTAGGTATCCATTCACAACTCCGAAATTTGCATTCTCCAGATAGTCACCTAACAAAGAAAGAAGATGGAAGTTATTCAGAGAGAAACATTAAACCACCCCCGTACAAAAAAGAATGGCATCCTGATCACCAATCCCCCCAAAACCCCTCTCCCCCCAGTCAAATGGAGCAGGAAATTCGACCCCCCCCAAGAAACATCCCCATCCCCACACAAAAAATTAACAGAACATCAACCCCAAACACCCTCAGAATGGGCGATAAAAAAACACAGAGTATGAAAACGATTAAATCTGAAAAAGCTGAGTTCCTCCAGCATTTTGTGTGTGCTGCTTGGATTTCCAACATCTGCAGAACCTCCTGTGTCTCCACCACAGGGAGTGAGGGAACATGAGGGAATGAGCTGTTGGTGGAGAGTGGGAGGGGCGAGACAAGGACTGGTAGGTGATTGGTGGACTGCGGATGACGGGCAGGTGGAGCCAGGTGGAGGAATGGCAGGTGAATGTGGAGAGAGAGGCTGGAAGGTGATAAGACCATAAAGACCATTAGACTTTAGAGCAGAAGTAGACCAATTGGCCCATCAAGTCTGTTCGGCCATTCCATTATGTCTGATTTATTATCTCTCTCAACCCCATTCTCCTGCCTTCTCCCCGTAACCTTTTATACCCTTTCTAATCAAGAACCTATCAACCTCTGCTTTAAATGTACCCAATGACATGGCCTTCACAGCCGTCTGTAGCAAAGAATTCCACAGATTCACTACCTCTGGCTACCGAAATCCCTCTTGAGCTCTGTTCTAAAGGGATGTCCTAGTATTCAGAGGTTCTGCCCTCTGGTCCTAGATTCCCCCACTATAGGAAACATCCTCTCACTCCTCTCATTGCCCACTCCGCGTAGGCCTTTCAGTTTCTGATGGGTTTCAGTGAGATTCCCCTATCATTCATAAGCCAGAACACAAAGGCTATTAGTGCAGCAATCTGATTACTAAGGAAGGAGATAAAGCTCTCGTGTTTGACACAGGTTTATAGTCAGAAGGTTATAGTTTGCATGGAATGTAGGAGGCTGAGGGGTGATCTTATAGAGTTATTTAAGATCATGAAGGGCATGGGCAGGGTAAAAGGACATAGCTGTTTTTTTATCCAGGGAGGGGTGCTACAAACAAGAAGGCTCAGGTTTAAGAGCAGAGCCGAGAGATTTAAAAGGGACAACATAAGACCATAGGAATAGTGTTAGGCCATTCAGCCCATCTAGTCTGTTCCATCATTCCATCATAACAGATTTATTTTCCCTCTCCACCCCATACCCCCGTCTTCTCCCCGTAGCCTTTGACTCCCTTGAAGTCAATCTTGAACTGATCCTAATTTCTTATGTTCTTATGACAACCCTTAACATCTCAATAAGCATCTGCAAAAAGTTGAAAGATCTTGTATGGTACCAGCCTCTTCCAGAGGCACTCCTGTGTGGTCCAAGAATTCCAAATGGAATTAACTAGAAGACCATAAAACACAGGGGCAGAATTAGGCCATTTAGTCCATTTAGTCTGTTCCGCCATTCCATCATGGCTGATTTATTATCCCCCCAACCTCATTCTCCTGCCTTCTCCCCATAACCTTGATGCCCTGACTAAGCAAGAACCTATCAACTTCTGCTTTAAATGGCAGGAAAATTGTGTGGGAGAATTTTTAAAAGTGGAAGAGCCTTTGCACTGGTCAGTTCCATTCTCTCGACCTTAGAACTCTGGGTCAGGTGGTATGAGGAAATGTCACAAACTGGGGTCTTCCTTGATTTCAGTAGATGACCAAGATGTCTTCTGTGCCGTGTCATGCCCTTCACTTGCCAGGAAGCGTTGCAGAACTGCCTTCCTGGCCACTGGATCTCATCCACTTAGTCTGCCAGAGCAGACTTTGCATTCTGGGACAGGCATGTTCCTATCTCACCGGTAACGAGAACCTTCGGCTATCCTCACCTGCTTCAGCCCTCCTGTCAAAGCGGTGCACCGGGATGTGGCCACCGTCAAATGCAAACAGCTTCATGGAGCCTCAGGTGAGAGCTGAGTGTCTGGTGGGGACCAAAGGTGAGTGAGAACTGTCCGGGAATGGACACGACAAGTCCCTTCACCAAAGGTGCTACCTCACTCTCTGGACATATGCTTTAAATACTGCATACCCAATGACTTGGCCTCCACAGCCGTCTGTGGCCGTGAATTCCACAGGTCAGGGGCAGCTTCTTTACACAATGGCTGGTGCGTATTTGGAATAGCGGTTGAGGTGGACAAAGTCAGCATGGATTTGTGAGAGGAAAATCATGTCTGACGAATCTCATAGAATTTTTTGAGGATGTAACTAGTAGAGTGGATAGGGGAGAACCAGTGGATGTGGTATATTTGGATTTTCAGAAGGGTTTTGACAAGGTCCCACACAGGAGATTAGTGTGCAAACTTAAAGGACACAGTATTGGGGGTACAGTATTGATGTGGATAGAGAATTGGTTGGCAGACAGGAAGCAAAGAGTGGGAATAAATGGGACCTTTTCAGAATGGCAGGCGGTGACTAGTGGGGTACCGCAAGGCTCAGTGCTGGGACCCCAGTTGTTTACAATATATATTAATGATTTAGACGAGGGAATTAAATGCAGCATCTCCAAGTTTGCGGATGACACGAAGCTGGGTGGCAGTGTTAGCTGTGAGGAGGATGCTAAGAGGATGCAGGGTGACTTGGATAGGTTAGGTGAGTGGGCAAATTCATGGCAGATGCAATTTAATGTGGATAAAGGTGAGGTTATCCACTTTGGTGGCAGAAACAGGAAAACAGATTATTATTTGAATGGTGGCCGATTAGGAAAAGGGGAGGTGCAACGAGACCTGGGTGTTATTGTACACCAGTCATTGAAAGTGGGCATGCAGGTACAGCAGGCGGTGAAAAAGGCAAATGGTATGCTGGCATTCATAGCAAGAGGATTTGAGTACAGGAGCAGGGAGGTATTACTGCAATTGTACAAGGCCTTGGTGAGACCACACCTGGAGTATTGTGTGCAATTTTGGTCCCCTAATCTGAGGAAAGACATTCTTGCCATAGAGGGAGTACAAAGAAGATTCACCAGATTGGTTCCTGGGATGGCAGGGCTTTCATATGATGAAAGACTGGATCGACTAGGCTTATACTCGCTGGAATTTAGAAGATTGAGGGGGGATCTTATTGAAACGTATAAAATCCTAAAGGGATTGGACAGGCTATCTGCAGGAAGATTGTTCCCGATGTTGAGGAAGTCCAGAATGAGGGGTCACAGTTTAAGGATAAGGGGGAAGCCTTTTAGGATCAAGATGAGGAAAAACTTCTTCACACAGAGAGTGGTGAATCTGTGGAATTCTCTGCCACAGGAAACAGTTGAGGCCAATTCATTGGCTATATTTAAGAGGGAGTTAGATATGGCCCTTGTGGCTAAAGGGATCGGGGGTATGGAGAGAAGGCAGGTACAGGGTTCTGAGTTGGATGATCAGCCATGATCATACTGAATGGCAGTGCAGGCTCGAAGGGCCAAATGGCCTACTCCTGTACCTATTTTCTATATTTCTATGTTTTATTTAGCGCCAATAAAAAGCCATCTGGATAAGTACATGGACAGGAGAGGTGTAGGGACGATAGGGCAGGTGGGTCAAGCACACTGGAAAAAAGGAACATCGACCCCCTAAACCCAACCCCTGCCCCACACAAAAAGCTAACAGAACACAACACCCTCCCCTCCACAACAAAATGGAAAATGAATGGGCCTCTTTCTAAGATCTGAGGCGCTATGACGTATGCTCTAAAGATACCATTTCACCTTCCTGAAGAACAGGAACTTATTCTCCGGTTACGGAGTCTGCAATTATCCCTCATCTGAGCTACAAACCACATAGAACATTGCAGCACAGTACAGGCCCTTTGGCCCACAATGTCATGCTGACCCTTTAATCTACTCTATGACCAATCTAACCCTTTCTTCCTGCATCGCTCTCCAGCTTTCAATCATCTATGTGCCTATCTAAGAGTTTCTTAAATACCCCTAACATATCTGCCTTTACCACCACCCCAGCAGGGCATTCCAAGCACCCACCACTCTGTGTGTAAAAAACCTACCTCTGACATCCCCCCTACCTTTTCCTAAAATCAGCTTAAATTTTCCCTGTCGTATTAGCCATTTACACCCTAGGAACAATTCTCAGGCTGTGCACTTCCTCTGTGCTTCTCATCGTCTTGTACCTATTATCAAGTCGGCTCTCATTCTCTTTCGCTCCAAAGGGAAAAGCCTTAGCTCATGTCACCTTTCCTCATAAAACATGCTCTCCAGTTCAGGCAGCATCCTGGTCAGTCTCCTCTGCGCCCTCTTTAAAGCCTTCGCACGTTATATAATGAGGCAACCAGACCTACATGGTGAAGAGAGGGAGGAGAGGCGGTCTCCAAGCTAGACTCAAACATTGAGGTGTAAAACTTCCTCTACCCAGCATCTTGTTAGTGAATAGGCAGGCGCTGGAGACTAAGGGCAGGATTGCTGTATCGGAGGGAAATGAGAAATTAGTCTATTCTGTGCTACACAGAGACATGGCTCACTCTGGCAAGCCGGATATGTCAGTAAGACCTGAGAGCTTCTCACTCTACCAGAAGCACTGGAGTGCTGATTCAGAGAAGGCAAAATGTGGGGGTCTATATTTCATGATAAATTTTTGTTGGTGCTCAGACGTAACGGTCTTGTTGCACGCTTGTTCCCCCGACCAGGAACATCTAATGAATATATGGCCGACTTTTGTACTTACCGAGAGAGCTCTCCTTGTGATCCTGACCACAGTTTCCGGCCACCAAAGGCCGATGTTAAGCAAGAACTCGGGGTATTGAGTGCTGTGATTAGCAAACAAGCATCGGCCTACAGAAACACGTTTCAAATCATTTTTGGGGACTTCATTTAGGCTCGTCTGAAGAAATTTCTGCCCTATTATCATCAGCACCAGGGGTCCCAACACATTCAACCACTTCTATACTACCAGTAAGAATGCATACTGTTCCATGCCCAGACTGCATTTTGTGAAATTTGATCATTTACCTGTCCGCCTCCTACCTGCACACAAATGGAGGCGACAGTGCGAAGCTCCAGAGGTAAAGACAACAGAGAGGTGGTCTCGGGAGGCAAAGGGACGGCGAAGGGGTTGCTTCATGTCGGTGGATTGGGCCGTGTTCAGGGACTCATGAGAGGATCTGAACGAATACACCACGGTTGTCACGGACCTTATAAAACAGTCGCCACAAAATCATTCAGCGTCTTGTCCAGTCAGCATCTCTGGGTGAGCCAACCTGCTGAGGGCCAGATCAATGGCATTCAGGCCTGGTGACCAAGTAAAATACACGAGGTCCATGTATAACCTCCAGAAAGCCACTTGGATCCAGTCCAGTTTGCCTACCATCACAGCAGGTCAACAGCAGATGCCATTTCATTGGCTCTTCACACGAACCTGGAGCAATTGGACGGTAAAGGTGCATACATCAGGATGCTCTTCATTGACTACAGCTCGACATTCAATGCTATCATCCCCATAAAACTAATCAATAAGGTTCAAGACCTTGACCTCAATACCTCCTTGTGCAATTGGATCCTTCATCCCAGTCAGTTTGGACTAGCAACAATATCTCCTCCACAATCTCCATCAACACAGGTGCTCCACAAGGCTGTGTGCTTAGTCCCCTGCTCTACTCATTTTATACATATGACTATGAGGCACAGCTCCAATGCCATATTTCAGTTTGCTGATGATACCACTGTCAATGGTCAAATCAAAGGTGGTGATGAATCAGTATACAAGAGAGAGATTGAAAATCTGGCTGAGTGGTGCTAGGGCAACAACCTCTCGCTCAACGTCAGCAAAACCAAGGAGCGGATTATTGACTACAGGAGGAAGAAAGCGGAGGTCCATGAGCTAGTCCTAGTGATCAGAGGTGGAGAGGGAGGGTCAGCAACTTTAAATTCCTTGACGTCATCATTTCCGAGGATCTGTCCTGGACCCAGCATATAGGTGCAATTATAAAGAAAGCACAGCAACGTCTCTACTTCCTTAGGGATTAGATTCAGCAACACATTGAAATCTTGGACAAATTTCTATAGATATATAGTGGAGAGTATATTGAGTGGTTACATCACAGCCTGGTACGGAAATACCAATGTCCTTAAATGGAAAATCCTACAAAATGCAGAGGATACAGGCCAGTCCATCACGGGTAAAACCCACGCGCCACTGAACACATCTACATGAAACCCTGTCGCAGGAGACCATCAAGGACCCCCACCATCCAGGCTATGCTCTCTTCTCACTGCTACCTTCAGGAAGCAGATACAGGACCTCAGGGCCTACAACACCAGGTTCAGAAATAGTTATTACTTCTCAACCATCAGCCTCTTGAACCAAAGGTGATAAATTCACTTAACTCACTTGCTCCATCATTGAACTGTTCCCGCAACCAATGGATTCATTTTCAAGGACTCTTCATATCATGTCCTTGATCTTTATTGTTTATTTATTTATTTATTTATTTTTCTTCTTTATACACACACACACACACACATATATATATACTTGCACAGTTTGTTGACTTTTGCACATTGGTTGTTTGCTCATCTTGTTATGTGTGGTCTTTCATTGATTCTATTGTGTTTCTTTGCATTTAACGTGAATACCTGCAAGAAAAAACAAATCACAGGGTTGTATATATGGTGACATGTATGTATTTTGATAATAAACTTACATTGTTTTGAACTTTGAACACTTGAGTTATTACCATCCGCTCCAGCCTGTGCCTTGTATCTCTGGGGTTCTGCTGTGCGTCAGTGGCCTGCCCCTCCCCTCCCCTGTACGTGACTGTTTCCTCGCTCATGAGGTCTTGACGTAGTGGGTGCCTCAGGCTGCTGATGATCAGTGGCGGGCAGTTAGCAGTTGTTGAAGCGTCTCTGTTTATTAGTGTCGGTACCTGCCTTGTCGTACCTGGTGGAGACCCACCCTTCCTGTGCGAGCAGCATTTAGTTACCGCTCTTTGTGTTTGTCTGGTCTCCAGCTGCTGACGTGCTTGTCAGCCAATCTGTAGTAAAGACACTGGCAATCACCAAGCAGAACCAGATTTTACAAGGATGTTGTCGAGACTTCAGAACCTGAGCTCTCATGATTTAAGTGTTTGCTTTATTTGTCATACGTATATCGAAACATCGAGACGTTCAGTGAAGTGCACACAAAATACTGGAGGGGCTCAGGCTCAGGAGATAGTGGAGGATACGGAACAGGAGTATTTAAGCGCACAAAAACCGCTGGAGGAACTCAGCAGGTCAGGCGGCATTGACGGAGTTAATGTTTTGGGCCAAGACCCTTCATCAGGACTGAAAAGGAAGGGGGAAGAAGCCAGAATAAGAAAGTGGGGGAGGGGAAGGGGTACAAGCTGGCAGGTGACAGGTGAGACCAGGTGAGGGGGAAGGTGAGTGGGTGGGGGAGGGGGGAGCGTCGTTCTGAATTTCCAGCCTCTGCAGAACATCTTGTGTTTAAAAGATACAGCGAAATGCATCGTTTGTGTCCAACAGACTCTGAGGTTCTGCCAAGGACAGCCCACATTTGCCACCATGCTTCTGGTGACAACACGGCATGGCACGCAATACCGAAGCATGCGTCTTCTTTTGGATGTGGGAGGAAACCGGAGCACCTGGAGGAAACTCACACAGTCACAGGAGAACATACAAACTTCTTACAGGATTTGAACCCAGGTCACTGGCACTGTAAAGCATTACACCAACCACTATTCTACTGCACCACCCTAGGGGAAGCTTGAATAGATTAAGACATTATTCCCTGGAGTGCAGGAGACTGAGGAGAGATTTGATAGAGATAGTAGATTAGAGTAGATTCAACTTTATTGTCATTGTGCCGAGTACAGATACAAAGCCAATGAAATGCAGTTAGCATCTAACCAGAAGTGCAAAGAATAGTGTTATTTACAAAATAGCTGCGAATAAAAAGTAAGTGCTACAGCACACAAATATAGACGTACTGAGACAGTACAAGATGGGTACAATACTGCTTAGCGCTGTGATGTGAGGTTCAGCAGTGTCACAGTCTCAGGGAAGAAGCTCTTCCTGTGCCTGCTGGTGCGGGAGCGGAGGCTCCTGTAGCACCTACTGGATGGGAGGAGAGTAAAAAGTCCATGGTTAGGGTGAGATGCATCCCTGATAATGCTTTTCGCCCTGCCCAGGCAGCGTTTATGGTAGATGTTCTCAATGGTCAGCAATTGGGTGCCGATAATCCGCTGGGCAGTTTTCACCACACGCTGGAATGCTTTTCACCACACTCACCAGTGATAGAAGACAATTGCCTTACCACACTGAGATGCAGTTGGTGAGTATGCTCTCAATGGTACAGCGGTAAAAGTCCGTCAGTATCCTGGGACAGAGGTGAGCTTTCTTGATGCTCTGCAGGAAATAAAGGTGCTGTTGCGCCTTTTTGATCGGGATGAAGGAGTTCAGGGACCAGGTGAGATCCCCGGAAATGTGGACACCAAGGAATTTGAAGCTTGGTACACGCTCCACTACAGCTCCGTTGATGTAGATGGGGACGTGAGTGTGGATGTGAATACAAAATTATGGGGTGTATAAATAGGGAAAATGCAGACAGGCTTTTTCCACTGATGTTGGGTGGGACTACAACTAGAGGTCATGGGTTAAGGGTGAAAGGTGAAATGTTTGAGGGGAACCTGAGGGTGAACTTCTTCACTCAAGATGGTAAGGGTGTGGAATGAACTGCTAGTGGAAATGGTGGATGTGGATCCAATTGTATCGTTTAAAAGATACTCGGACAGGTACATGGATGGGAGGGGTATGGATGATTGTGGTCCAGGTACAGGTCGATGGGCTAGGCAGAAGGCCAGGCCAGCTGATTAGATGGGCTGAAAGGCCTGTTTCCATGCTGCAGTGCTCTAAGATTCTGTGACTCTATTTTTGCTGACTTATTTGACACAGAATTTGGGGGTTTACCGCAACAGTACAATTCAAAAACTTAAAATTGCTCCAAGTTCCCCATTTCATGTTTTGTGCTGAGTTCTATGCTTTACAGTCCAAGTTCTGTCTTCTGTGTTGTATGCTGTATATTGTATGTTTTACATTCTGGCATGTTCTATGTTTAATGTCTGTATTCTGTTTTCTGCTTACTCCATTGTCTTGCTTAACCTGATGAACCTGTTTCAGATTTAATTAAGTTTGTTGACAGGAACATTTTACTTTCGGTGGTTTGGCAGATTTGGAGAAATGTTGTTACTGAGTGAACAGCTCCCTCTAGAGGATTATTTCACCAAACGCATTGCTGCTGACAGGACTGGCATTAGAATCAGGTTTAACATCACTGGCAAATGTCATGAAATTTGTTGTTTGGCAGCAACAGTATATTGCAATACATAATAATAAAAAATTGTAAAATACAATGTAAAAAAGTATTGAGGTAGTGTTCACGGGTTCAATGTCCATTTAGGAATTGGATGGCAGAGGGGAAGAAGCTGTTCCTGATTCACTGAGTATGTGTCTTCAGGCTCCTGTACTTCCTTCCTGGTGGTAGCAATGAGAAGAGGACATGGCCCAGGCAGTGGAGGCCCTTAATGATGGACGCCGCCTTTTTGAGACATCGCTGCTTGAAGATGTCCTGGATGCTGGGGAGACTAGTGCCCATGATGGAGCTGACTGAGTTTACAGCTGTCTGCAGTTTGTTTCAATCCTGTGCAGTGCCCCCTCACCCCCATACCAGACAGTGATGCAGCCAGTTAGAATGCTCTCCATGGTACATCTGTAGAAATTTGAGAATCTCCTCAAACTTCTAATGAAGTATAGCTGCTGTCGTGCCTCCTTTGTCGCTGTTGAGTCCAGGATAGATCCTCAGAGATCTTGACACCCAGGAACTTGAAATTGCTCACTCTCTCCACTTCTGATCCCTCTACAAGGACTGGTGTGTGTTTCCTAGTCTTATCCTCTTTCTGTTTGCATCTTGTTTTGCAGCTTTTTGTTCTCTTCACTGCCTTGAATAATAAATGTTTAATGAGCCCTGATGAAGGGTCTTGGCCCAAAACGTTGACTGTTTATTCCTCTCCACAGGTTCGGCCTGACATGCTGAGTTCCTCCAGCAGTTTGTGTGGGTATGTTTCTCAAAATTCCCAGCATTTGCAGAATCTTTTGTGTTTATGATTTATAATCGGAGTGTTTCCTGTAACCACGCGCCTGTGATGCTGCCACAAACACGTTTCCCATTGTTCTCATATCTTGCCATCCCTGGGCACATGACTCGACTTGACTTCACTTGGGTGTGTTCACACAACTTCACTTTGTCATAAAAATTTCCTTTGTTCCACCTAACACTCTTCACCGCCTCCTCTGCTACCCAGACACAAGAGACTGCAGGCGCTGTGATCTTGAACTGCAGACACAGACTGCTGGAGGATCTCAGCAGGCCAACTGGCATCTATGAGGGGAAGTGGACAGTCAGTGTTTTGAGTGGAGACTTTGACATCTGACCCAGACCTCTCTAGCTGGATTTGAGGGTCCTCACTCCCAGTCACCGATTGCTCAGATAACCTTGCTTGCAGCATATTCTGATGGTTGTCCACCAGAGACAACCTTCGTCCCTGCAGCTTCGCAAGCTACTGTCTTTCCCTCTCAGTTCATCAACCTGAAACAGCAAACTCTCTGTCTCTTCCCATAAGGTGCAACCGGCTCTGAATCAGAATCAGAATCACAATCTGAATCAGAAACAGGATTAGAATCAAAGTGGCAGGGTCTGGGTCCGAGAGCGAGGAACAGGCTGACATTTGGCCAATTTAAGCGCTGGGCGAGACTGCAAAGGTCAGGGTGTCAGGGCCGGAGGCGAGGTGTTCCATCAGGTTTACTGGTCTTAGAGGTGAGCTGAGGCTGTGGCCGGGCCTGCAGCTGACAGGCTCCTGAATCGGCTATGCTGATAACTGGCGTCGTGGCTGTGAACTCACCTTCATGAACTTTGGTTCTGAATGTTTTTTGCTTACTTTTTATCATTTACACAATTTGGTCTTTATTCTTGTACACTGGGTGTTTGACAGTTTTCTTTTTTAATGAGTTCTATTGTGTTTCTTGGTTTTCTGGCTGCCTGTAAAGAGATGAATCTCAAGGTTGTATACAGTATACATACTTTGATAATAAATGTATTTTGAACTTTGAACTTAGAATCAGCTTTATTATCACTGATGTATATTGTGAAAGTTGTTGTTTTGTGGCATTTGTACAGTGCAATACATAAAATATTCTATAAGTTACAAACAATGAATAAGTACAGTAGTGTAAAAGCGGTGGTGTTCATGGGTTCATTGACCATTCAAAAATTGGACGGCAGAGGGGAAGAAGCTGTTCCTGAATTGTTGAGTGTGTGTCTTCAGGCTCCTGTACCTCCTCCCTGACGGTAGCGATGAGAAGAAGGCGTGTCCTGGGTGGTGAGGGTCCTTGATGATGGAAGACACCTTCTGAAGATGTCCTTGATGGTGGGGAGGATTGTGTGCATCTGGCTGAGTCTACAGCCCTCTGAGCCTCTTTCAATCCTGTGAAGAGGAGCCTCTATATCAGGTGGTGATGTAACCAGTCAGAATGGCCGCCATGGTACATCAGTGGAAATTTGAGTCTTTGGTGACTCAACCAAATCTCTTTAAATTCCTAATGAAATATAGCCACTGGCACGTCTACCTCATAATTGCATCAATATTTTTGGCCCACGACAGATCCTCTGAGATGTTGATTACCTGGAACTTGAAACCTCTCACCCTTTTTACTGCTGAACCCTTGAAGCGGACAAGTGTGTGTTTCCTCGACTTTTCCTTTCTGGAGTCCACAATCAATTCCCCGGGCTAGCTAATGCTGAGTGAGAGGTTGTCGTGACACCATTCGTCCAGCTGATCAATTTCGCTTCTGTACGTCTCCTTGTCTCTGCCTAAGATTGTGCCAACAACAGTGGTGTCATTGGCGAATTTATAGATGGTGTTTGAGCTGTACCTAGCCACACAATTGTGGGCGTAGAGAGAGTAGAGCAGTGGGTTAAGCGTGCATCCTTCAGGTGTGGCAGTGTTGATTGTCAGCGAGGAGGAGATGTTATTTCCAATCTGGAATGTTTCCAGCATTATCTGCTTTTATCTTAGATTTCCATCATCTGCAGTTTTTTTGATTTTCACTAATGCAGTCACAACTCGACAAAACGCTCTGAACGATGACTTCCCTGTCTGCTGTGACAGAGTTGACTCCAGTCCTAGATTCTCACTTCCCAATGCTCTCCCCATTCTCACTTTCTTACTCTGCCAAGATTTTGCTTTTTAAACAGCATTGATTTATCTCAGTGGAATTAGGTGAAATGTATGAGGGAGAAAGGATTTGCAGTATTTGAGGTGACAAGGGGTGGGAGGACATGTGTTTATTGGCTGTGAATTCAGTGCACCATCTAATAATGTGTCACACACACACACACACACACACACACACACACACACACACACACATACACACACACACAAAATGCTGGAGGAACTCAGCAGGTCAGGCAGCATCTATGGAAATGAACAAACAGTTGATGTTTTGGCCCGAGACCCTTCATCAGGACTGGAAAGGATGGGTGCAAATCCAGAAACCTCCAATTCTGATTCTGATTCTGGCTTCTGCCCACTTCCTTTCTAGTCCTGATGAAGGGTCTCGGCCTGAAACATCAACTGTTTCGTCCCCTCTGTAGATGCTGCCTGACCTGCTGAGTTCCTCCGGTATTGAAGCTGTATTGTTCTGGGTGTCCAGCATCTATCGCATCACATTCGAAGTGTCACCGGATAATTTGTACTGTCCCCTACAATATTTGATTTATGCACTTTTCTTTGTTTTTCTGTGCATAATTCATTTGTAGATTTAGTTCTTACTTTCCTGGATTATTGTGTGTTATGTGCTTTACACCCTGGTCCAGAGAAATGTTGTCTTGTTTGACACTATACATGCATATATAGTCGAACGACAATAAACTTGAATTGACTGTATCTGTAGAATCTCTTGTGTTTATTGAGTTGAGGCCTGGCCATGTGCACCATCACTCCCAGACACCAGAGAGCACCAGTGCTCCACCTTATGGCTATTTACACAAAGTGTCACTCAATACAGAAAATGGGGGGAGTTAGAAAACTTGATGCAGTACCAGATTTGTGTGGTGGTGGTGGTGGGGGGATGTCGCAGTACTGACTCTGAACAAGCAGAATTATTAGCAAAACATATGTCAGTGTACATAGTTTGGCCAATTTAAGTAAAGAAGAGAGGTCTTATAGAGGAACAATTTTGGCAAGTAATCCTCAAATTGCTGAGAAAAACGAATGTTTCACTTCCTGCTTGAATGTCGAATTTACATTGTCTGAACTTAAAAGGGATATTAATAGTGCCTGTGAGACATCACCTGGGAAAGATGGTATGTTTACACAGTTATGGGATTCCCAATATGGCTTGAAGGGCAACTTTCCGCTTCCTGAAAATTAACTGTTGTTATCCCTAATATTGAAATCTGATAAGGATCAATCAGAGCCTTCCACTTATAGACCTATTTCACTAAATTCACATGCACGTAAGATAATGAATGGTTACATCAAGGCTTTCTTATTTTGTGGAAAGTAATGGAAATTAGCTGTAGACCAATCTGCATTTTGTAAAGGAGGAATGGCTATGTACTCAGTGTTAAGTCTGGAATCTGATAATGATAAGGGCCAAGTTAATAAAGAATCAGTGGTAACAGTTCTGTTTGATGTAAAGAAAGCTTATGTTAAGAGTTGCTGCTTACACTGGAAAAGCTGGGAATAGGTGGGAGAATGTTCAATTTTCATGCAGTGGGAAGATGCAAGTTAGGGTGGGAACAACATTCTCTAAGGAGTGTGAGATAGGGAATGGGACTCCACAGGGGAGCGTATGTAGCCCACTCCTTTGTAATATTGTGATTAGTGATATTTTCTTAAATGTTGGCTCAGACATTTCCAATCTGTCATACACTGACAATGGTGCAGTGTGGAAGAGAGTCAGGATTTTAAATTAAATAACCAGAGATGCCTCAGAAAGGAGAGTCCATCATTAAGGGCCCCCGTCTCCCAGGGCATGCTGCCATCAGGCAGGAGGGACAGGAGCCGGAAGACACACACTCAACCATTCAGGAGCAGCTTCTTCCCCTCTGCCATCCGGTTTCTGAATGGACTTGACTCAGAAATGCAGCCAGCTATTAATGAAATAGAGGAATGGGGACGTTGACAGGGGGTGGGGGTGGTTAAATTTTCTGTTGCAAAGACTCAAGTTGGTTGTTCTTCTACAAGGAAGGTTACCCCACAATTGATCTCAAGTTATTTGGCAAATCCCTTGATGGTGAGTCAGTGGCACAATTTCTAGGTGCTGTATGTGGACGGGCACAAGGCTAACATGGAGGTGTATGGGAGTAAAATTCTAGAGAAGTGTGAAAAAGGCCTTAATGTGCTCAGATGCTTAGTTAGGTGTGAATGGGGTGCGAGCAGGAGGTCACTTAAACAAATGTATATTGCTTAATCAGGTCTGTCTTTGATTGTGGGTCAGCCTCACCAGCGGTCTGAAAGCCCCGAGACAAGGTGCAAGCTCAAGCATTGAGAATGTTGCGGTGCTTTTAAATCATTCCGAACGTCGGCATTACTGGTAGAGATGGGTGAGGTATCTTTGCATCTACGCAGGTTACACTTAATAGGGCATTCTGACAGGCTGCATCGCTCCCTAGTATGGGGGGGGGGGCGGGGAGGCTACCGCACAGGACCGAAAGAAGCTGCACAGGTCCTGTGATTAGGCTAAGACTAAATTGGGGGCTGCTGGGGGGGGGGGTATGGCATGAAGGGCTGAAATGACTATTCCACACTGTGTTTCAATAATAATAAATAAATAAAATCAGGCATTGCTGGGGGTGCGGCTCGAATTGCCAGAAGGACCTATTCCTCACTGTATCTCAAGAAATAAATAAATAAGACAAGAGAGTGAAAGTGTAAGGAAGATTAATGAGGCAAGGTTTTTACACTGAGGACAGCGAATGTCTGGGGAGCTGGTGGAAACAAATATGATAACAGAATATTACAGCCAATGAGAGACATGGACAGGTGGTCTGTCACACAAACCGCCCCCCCCCCAGTGAGATAAATGGACAGGAAGTCCATCACACAAACCATCTCCCCAGCGAGATACATGGACAGGTAGTCCATCACACAAACCATCTCCCCAGCGAGATACATGGACAGGTAGTCCATCACACAAACTATCCACCCAGTGAGATACATGGACAGGTAGTCCATCACACAAACTATCCACCCAGTGAGATACATGGACAGGTAGTCCATCACACAAACCATCCACCCAGTGAGATACATGGACAGGTAGTCCATCACACAAACCATCTCTCCAGCGAGATACATGGACAGGTGATCCATCACACAAATCATCCACCCAGTGAGATACATGGACAAGTAGTCCATCACACAAATCATCTCCCCAGTGAGATACATGGACAAGTAGTCCATCACACAAATCATCCACCCAGCGAGATACATGCACAGGTAGGCCATCACACAAACCATCCACCCAGTGAGACACATGGACAGGTAGTCCATCACACAAACCATCCACCCAGTGAGATACATGGACATGTAGTCCATCACACAAACCACCCTTTACGTCAATGACTCAGTCTAAACTTCTCACTGCCCTTGGACAGTAGCCCACAAAGTCAAGGACACATCCCTTTCGGTCATTCTCTCCACTTCCTTGCCACTCACAGTAGCCTTTCTCTCTATTCCCTCCTCCTGCCAAGTAGAAAGCAAAGGAGTTTGAGAACACGTACCACCAGGCTCAAGGACCGATTCTACCCCTCTGTTATCAGGCTCTAATATACCAAAGATGAACCCTTGGTCTCCCAGTCTATCCCATTGTGGCCCTTGCACTTGATTTGTCTGCCTACACTGCACGTACTCTACAGCTGTAATGTAATGTAGTCCCCAACTACCATCATCATCAGGTGCCGTGCCCAGTTTGAGCTTTGACTGCCATGGCCCACACACTCCTGTTTAGGGTCAAGTGGATCAATTCATTGGTATTCATTTCCAGTTCTCTGGCTGCTGTCTCCATCATCATTTGTCTTTGTCTTCCTCTTGCTTTCTTCCCTTCAATCTTTCCCATAAATACCGTGCATTCTAACTCCTCTTTCCTAATCATATGTCCAATGAAGTTACGTTGCCTTTTCATGATCTCATACATTATTTCTCTTTTTGTGTTTGCTCTGTTCATGACATCCTCGTTAGATATTCATTTCATCCATGATATTCTTTGCATCCTCCTCAAAAACCACATCTCTGTTGCTTCAATTCATTTCCTCATGTTATTAGATATTGTCCAACATTCTGAGCCATATAACATAACTGGATAAACATAACATTTCAGTACTCTGAGGCCGGTTGTCCTGCCTTGTTTAGTGTTGGTCATTATACTCTTCATTCTCGTAAAGGTGTCTTTTGCAGTCCCCAACTTTAACACTATGAAATGTAGTCACTTTGACTAAACGTACTGCACTCTCTAACTGTAATGCTTTGGAATGTCGTCATCAATTATCAACTCAATGCCAAGCTTGTTCTCAAAGTTAAAAGTTGAAAGTCAATTTATTATCAAAGTGGGTATGTATGTCCTTATGCAACCCTGAAATTCTTTTACTTGCAGGCATTCATAGTAGCAGAAAGGAATACGATAGAATCAATGAGAAACTACACATTAAGACTGGCAAACAACCAGTGTGCAAAAGACAAACTGCAAATACAAAAACACAAATTATAAATAATGCTGAGAACATGAATTGTAGAGTCCTTGAATGTGAGTCTGTAGGTTGTGTAATCATTTCAGAGCTGAGGTGAGTGAAGTTATCTTGGTAGTTGAGGGATAATAACTGTCCCTGAACCTGGTGGTGTGGATCCTAAGGCTCCTGTACCTCCTGCCTGATGGTAAGAAGAGTGCATGGACTGTGTGGTGGGGTCCTTGATGAAAAGAACATGTCCTGTGTGGTGGGGTCCTTGATGAAAAGAACATGTCCTGGGTGGTGGGTTCCTTGATGGAAAGAACATGTCCTGGGTGGTGGGTTCCTTGATGAGAAGAACATGCCCTGGGTGGTGGGGTCCTTGATGAGAAGAACATGCCCTGAGTGGTGGGGTCCTTGATGAGAAGAACATGTCCTGGGTGGTGGGGTCCTTGATGAAAAGAACATGTCCTGGGTGGTGGGGTCCTGGATGAGAAGAACATGTCCTGGGTGGTGGCGTCCTTGATGGAAAGAACATGTCCTGGGTGGTGGGTTCCTTGATGAGAAGAACATGCCCTGAGTGGTGGGGTCCTTGATGAGAAGAACATGTCCTGGGTGGTGGGGTCCTTGATGGAAAGAACATGTCCTGGGTGGTGGGTTCCTTGATGAGAAGAACATGTCCTGGGTGGTGGGGTCCTTGATGAAAAGAACATGTCCTGGGTGGTGGGTTCCTTGATGAAAAGAACATGCCCTGGGTGGTGGGGTCCTGGATGAGAAGAACATGTCCTGGGTGGTGGCGTCCTTGATGGAAAGAACATGTCCTGGGTGGTGGGGTCCTTGATGAGAAGAACATGTCCTGGGTGGTGGGGTCCTTGATGGAAAGAACATGTCCTGGGTGGTGGCGTCCTTGATGGAAAGAACATGTCCTGGGTGGTGGGGTCCTTGATGAGAAGAACATGCCCTGAGTGGTGGGGTCCTTGATGAGAAGAACATGTCCTGGGTGGTGGGTTCCTTGATGAGAAGAACATGTCCTGGGTGGTGGGGTCCTTGATGAGAAGAACATGCCCTGAGTTGTGGGGTCCTTGATGAAAAGAACATGTCCTGGGTGGTGGGGTCCTTGATGAGAAGAACATGCCCTGGGTGGTGGGGTCCTTGATGAGAAGAACATGTCCTGAGTGGTGGGGTCCTTGATGAGAAGAACATGTCCTGGGTGGTGGGGTCCTTGATGGAACGTGTCCTGGGTGGTGGAGTCCTTGATGGAACGTGTCCTGGGTGGTGGGGTCCTTGATGGAACGTGCCCTGGGTGGTGGGGTCCTTGATGAGAAGAACATGTCCTGGGTAGTGGGGTCCTTGATGAGAAGAACATGTCCTGGGTGGTGGGGTCCTTGATGGAAAGAACGTGCCCTGGGTAGTGGGGTCCTTGATGAGAAGAACATGTCCTGGGTGGTGGGGTCCTTGATGGAACGTGCGCTGGGTGGTGGGGTCCTTGATGGAACATGCCCTGGGTGGTGGGGTCCTTGATGGAACGTGCCCTGGGTGGTGGGGTCCTTGATGAGAAGAACATGTCCTGGGTGGTGGGGTCCTTGATGGAACGTGCACTAGGTAGTGGGGTCCTTGATGGAACATGTCCTGGGTGGTGGGGTCCTCGATAGAACATGTCCTGGGTGGTGGGGTCCTTGATGAGAAGAACATGCCCTGGGTGGTGGGGTCCTTGATGAGAAGAACATGCTCTGGGTGGTGGGGTCTTTGTACAAGTACACGTATGCATGGGCACAGAGCACAACTTGCAGTAACATCACAGGCATATAGCAACGGATACACAACCTTCACAACAAAAACATAAACATAAATTTTACAAGAAAACCACAAGCAAAATTTAAAAATTCAAAAAGCCTAGCTTAGTGCAAAGTGATCAAAACAGTCACAGTGCTGCTAAACTGTAGGGATTGGGGATTTACAACTGGTTCAAGAACCAAATGGTTGAGGGGATGTAGCTGTTGTTGAACCTGGGCCCGTGGGACTTCAGGCCTCCTGCTGTGGGGTAGCTGGGAGAAGGTGGCAGGGCCCAGCCAGACGGAAGGATTTTTGATGACAGGTATTGCCTTCTTGAGGCAGTGCCACTTGCAGAAACGACCGATGGTGGAGAGGGAAGTGCCTGTGCTGTATTGGGCTGAACCTACCGATCTCTGCAGGTTCTTACGTTCCTGCCTCATTCAAATTGCTGTGAATATTTTTAGACTTCTGAACATGCACCAGGTCTGCACTGGGGATGGATGGTGGAGAGGGTCATCAGCTGTAAATTCCTGGGCACTGATGTGTCCTGGGCTATCCTGGGCCTGACCTGGGCTCAGCACATTGATGCACTCACAAGGAAAGGGCGCCAGCGTCTTTACTTTCTTAGAAGGTGAAGGAGGTGACTAACCAAACCTCAATCGCCTACTAAGGTTTCTGTGTCAGCTGTGGTGGAGGAGACTGATGGAGACAGGTGGGCACAGAACATGGGGTGTACCACAAAGATCCCAAGGATGTTGCCAGGGCTGCAGGGCTTGAGTTAAACTTCAAAGTTCAAAGTGAATCTATTATCAAAGTACATATATATCACCATATACACCCCTGAGAATTATTTTCTTGTGGGCATACTCAATAAATCTAGAGAAGAATAACCATAACAGAATCAATGATTGACTGCCCAACTAGGGCACTCCACCAGAGTGCAGATGACAACAAACTGAGCAAATATGAAAAAAAAGCAAAATCATAATAATAAATAAACAAGCAATAAGTATCAAGAAGATGAGATGAAGAGTCCCTGAAAGGGAGTCCGTTGGTTGTTCAGTGATGGGGCAAGGGAAGCTGAGTGAAGTTCTCCCCTCTAGTTCATGAGTCTGATGGTTGAGGGGTTCCTGAACCTGGTGATGTGAGTCTGGAGATGGAAATCAGATAGCCTAGGACTGTCTCCCCTTCAGCGAAGAAGTCTGTGGGGTGACCTTACAGAGGTTTATATAACCACGTGGGTTGTAGATAAGACGTGAAGCACACCGTTAAATGGTCAACTCGACATAAGACTACCAATCCCACATCAAACCCAGACCTATTAGGCGCAGACGAGGGCACTCAGCTCAATTTGAAATACTAACTACCAAGTCAGATGTATACAGCAATTCATCCCCCCCCCCCCGCACAATTAAAGCATGGAATAATCTTATTCCTAACACAGTCACACAACCAAACCCGATTAAATTTAAGGCAGCTTTCCTTCTTCAAAAGTCTCCTTCTTAAGCCCACCCTCCACCACCTCCAGTTTAAATTCCATGCAGAATATTTTGGAGGATCAAGAACCCAGAACCAGGGGGAAAAGCTTATTCTGCACTGCATCTCAATAAATAAATAGTAAGTAAATAGTGTCGCCATAGAGACAATAAGGTGCAAGGTCATAATGAGTCAGATCGTGATGTCATGGGTCCTTCATATTGTACCAGGGTGCTGTTCATTCATCTGATAACAGCAGGGTACAAGCTGTCTTTATGCCCAGTGGTAGATGTTTTTGGGCTTTTGTATCTACTGGCTGATGGGAGAGGAGAAAAAAGAGAGTGCATGGGGTGGAAGGGGTCTTTGGCTGCTTTCCCAAGGCAGCAAGAAGTATAGACAGAGACCTTAGAGGGGAGGCTAGTTTTGGGTCAGAGGACCTTCCAATTTGCTTCAGAAGAGCTCTGTGGAGTGTCTTTATTCACCCTGAGAGAGCAGATGGGGCATCAGCTTGACACCTGATCCAATACAGCTGCTCTGACCTACACAGAAGAGGAAAAGAGAGTGGGGTGGTAAAGCTCTGGTGAAAGCACAAAGCCAAGACACTTCTGGTGCAAGTAGAGATAGGCAGGAAGGGAGAAGAGATCCTGGATAGCACAGGGAGTTAGGCTGAAGTTTCGGCAGCAGGACCTCCAGGGAAGTAATCTCAGGATCACTCTCCGGGTCATGAGCTCAAGAGGATTGGAATAGGAGGACAGGACAAAGGAATGAGCAACTAGGGAAAATGGGAAGATGGCGGCGCGCTTGATCGCTGCAGCCTTTCCAGGTCCCACAAATGGTGCAAGTGTGTGTCTTAAACACTTCTCTTGTGAACTCAAGACCTGCTGGACATTGGTAACACAAAATCCTACAAGTCCGGTTCACGGGTTCATTAGTGAGACTGACGGAGAGAAGAAGAGTGGATTTGGTTGTTATGCGAACCATCCTCTTACTGCTGTTACAGCCTCCCAGAGAGAAAGTGTGTGAGAGAACAGTGGGGTGGCAGAGACTGGAATCCGTGCTGGGTTCCCGTTGGGGCTGCTCTTCTGTGTTTGCTCCATACAAGACAAGCTGGGTTGCTGACCCAGCATGAGACAAGCTAATTTGTCTTTATCTGTGGTTAAACCAGAGAGAGATGAAGAACTGCTGCGTACTTGCTCTCGGAGAAACGTGGCTCCAGAACAACATCCCATGCACCATCAATCTTCAGGCCATGCCAGTCAGGGACTTGTGCTAATATTATGTGCCTGCATGTGCTATTGTAACTATGAGAGTGGTAGAGATCATGAAGTGTATGAACTTTCCTTTACTAGGGAGAAGGTTCTTGGAAAACTGAAAGGTCTGAAGGTAGATAAAGGTCTGATGGTATACATCAGGTTCTGAAAGAGGTGGTTGAAGAGAATGCAGAGGCATTAGTAATGATTGTTCAAGAATCAATTGATTCTGGAATGATTCCAGAGGACTGGAAAATTGTGAATGCCACTCCACTCTTCAAGAAGGGAGAGAGGCAGAAGAAAGGAAATTATAGGCCAGTTAGTCTGACCTCAGTGGTTGGGAAGATGTTGGAGTCAATTGTTAAGGATGTGGTTTTGGGGTACTTGGAGGTACATGATAAAATAGGTTCTGGTCAACATAGGGTTCATCAGCTGTGGTTGGCAGCTGATCTATGAGAAGGAAACTCTGATCTCAAACCTCTGCTGCCTTGCAGCTATACCTACTCATGGGGAAGGCTTCAGGAATAAACTCCGAGGGAAAAATCTGGAGGTGGTGTCCCTAAGGCAGCCCTACAATGTTAACTGGCAACTCCTGCAATGCTGCTGGTACCAAACTGCATCAGTCTCTGTCGTTCCTTTGGGTTCATCACATGCATGGAGAGGGGAAGCTTGCTACATGGGCAACAGCTTGTTCTCTATATTGTACTGCCCTGGCTTGCGTATCTAGACAGCTAGGATGCAATATCAATGATCGACTCTGACTGATGGAGGCCTCAGTCACCATGATTTCCTGATGGGAAAATCTGGCCTGATAAATCTGTTGGAATTCCAGAAGACCTTTAACACGAGGCTGCTTAACAAGCTACAAGCCCAAGGTATTACAGGAAAGATTCTAGCATGGATAAAGCAGTGGCTGATTGGCAGGAGGAACTAGTGGGAATAAAGGGGGCCTTTACAGGTTGGCTACTGGTGACAAATGGTTGAGATTGCTTCTTTTCATATTAGAAGTCAACAATTCGGATGATGGAATTGATGGCTTTGTGGACAATACAAAGATAGTTGGATGAGCAGGTAGTTTTGAGAAAGTAGAGAGGCCACAGAAGGACTTAGACAGATTAGCAGAATGGACAAGTAGGTGGCAGATAGGATACAGTGTTAAAAAGTGTACGGTCATGCACTTTGGTCGAAGAAATAAAAATATAGACAATTTTCTAAATGGAGAGAAATTCAAAAATTGGAAGTATAAAGGGACTTGGGAGTTCTTATGCAGGATTTCCTGAAGGTTAATTTGCAGGTTGAGTCTGTGGCGAGGAAGTCAAATGCGATGTTAGTATTCATTTCAAGAGGACGCGAATATAACAGCAAGGATGTAATGTTGAGATTTTATAAAACACTGGTGAGGCCTCACTTGGAGTATTGTGAGCAGTTTTGGGTACCTTATCCTGGAACGGATGTGCTGACATTGGTAGGGGTTCAAAGGAGGTTCATGAAAATAACTTGTGGATTGAAAAGCTAGTCATATGAGGAGCATTTGATGGCTCTGGGCCTGTACTCACTGGAATTTAGAAGAATGAGGGATGACCACGTTGAAACCTATCGGATGGTGAAAGGCCTCAATAGAGTGGATGTGGAGAGGATGTTTCCTGTGGTGGGGAAGTCTACAAACAAAGGACGCAGCCTTAGAATAGAGGGACATCTTTAACCAGAGATCGGTGAATCTGTGGAATTCATTGCCACAGGAGGCTATGGAGAATAAGGCATTGGGTATATTTAAGGCGGGGGTTGATAGATTCTTGATTCGTCAGGTCATGAAGGAATACGGGAGAAAGCAGGAGACTGGGGCCAAAAAGAAAATGGATAGACCACGATGAAATGGCAGAGCTAATTCGATAGGCCAAATGGTCTAATTCTGCTCCTATATCTTATGGTCTTATGGTAGCAATATGTGCTGAGTACGTACTGTGGTTTGCTCCTTGGCTTCAGCGGAACGATGTTTCATTTGGCTGTATACTTGCGTATGGTTGCATGAACAGGAAATTGAACTTGAAGAGACGGTGCAATGAGAGGTCTTCACTGAAGACTCAATGAACTTTGGGAATCCATACAGACAGGTCACATGAATGCAGTGGTATTTATAACAAAGATCGCTAAACCTTCTGCAGACACTGGAAATCGAAAGCAACAGACACAAAATGCTGAAGAAACTCAACAGGTCAGGCAGCAACTATGGAAATGAATAGATGGTCAATGCTTAGGACTGAAAAGGAAGGGGGGAAAGTGCCAGAAGAAAAAGGTGGGGGCAGGAGGATGAAGTAAGAAGCTGGAAGGTGATAGGTGGAAAAGGTAAAGGGCTAGAGAAAAGATCTGAGAGGTGAAGAGAGTGGACCATGGGAGAAAAGGAAGGAGGGAGATATCCAGGGGGAGGAGGGAGGAGAGGTAAGAGGCCAGAGTGGGGAATAGAAGAGGGAAGGAGGAGAAAAAAATTATTATTACTGGAAGGAGAAATCGATGTTCATGGCATCAGGTTGGGCTACCTAGTTGGAAAATGAGGTGTTGCTCTCCCCTGATCTCTGGGGCTGAAATATTCATGGTGAACTCAGGAATGAAAGAGTTAATGTATAAGGGATTCTTGATGGCTCTGGATCTGAGGTTCAGAAGAATGAGGAGAGGATCTCATTGAAACCTACTGAATATTGAAGGGCTGAGGTAGAATGGACGTGGAGAAGATGTTTCCTACAGTGGGGGAGTCTAAGACCAGAGCGCACAGCCTTAGAGTAGTAGGATGTTCCTTAAGTATAGAGATGAGGAGGAATTTCTTTCCCAAGAGGGTAGTGTATCTGTGGAATTTATTATCTCAGATGGCTGTGAAGGCCAAGTCATTGGGTACATTTTTAGCAGAGGTTGATTGGTTCTTGATTAGCCTGGATGTCAAAGGTTATGGGGAGAAACTAGGAGAATGGGGTTGAGGGGGATAATAAATAAGACATAATTGTTTGGCAGAGCAGACATGATGGACTGAATGGCCTACTCCTGGTTCTACAGTACGTCATATGGTCTCATAGTCTAATTTAACTTCTGATGTAAGAACATCTGACCAGAGCACATCTGGAGTGCTGAGACACCATTCTGTCTTCGAAAGGATACTTTGCCAGGACATAAAGTCATCACATCCGAGGTGAGGCAATTGAGCAGGATTTCCCAGAATGTTAAAGGCGAAACAGTGCCTTTAATGGGGATTTGTATTTTTAAAAATTGATTGACAGAGTTGTAGATCTTTCCCGCTCAAGGGTAAGGAGACATAATTTGAAAACTGGAGCAGATCTTCCATGGGGCAAGAACAATTCCTTTTACAAAGGGTGATGGAAATGTGGAACACACTTCCACTGTCAAACTCTATATTCTTCAACTTAAGAATTAGGAAATATTTTCTGAGCCAAATGCCAAGGAAAATGATGGACACAAGAGAAACTGCAGTTGCTGGAAATCCATGCAACACACACAAAATGCTGGAGGAACTCAGCAGGTCAGGCAGTTTCTATGGAGAGGAATAAAGAGTCAATGTTTTGGGCTGAGACCTTTCTTCAGGGCTGGAAAGGAAGAAGCCAGAATAAGCTGGGAAGAGGGGAAGGAATACAAGCTGGAAGATGATAGGAGAGAACAGGTGAGGTGGAAGTTGGGTGGGTGAGGGACAGGGGTGAAGTAAGAAGCTGGGAGGCGATGGATGGAAAAAATAAAGGGCTGAAAAAGAAGAAATCTGATAAGAGAGGAAAGTGGACCAAAGAGGAAAGGGAAGGAGGAGGGGGCAGGTGAGGAGAAGAGAAGGGGAAAGAGGGGAACCAGAATGGGAATGGAAAAAGAGAGAAGGAGGAGAAATTATCAGAAGCCAGAGAAATTGATGTTCATACCATCAGGTTGGAGACTACCCAGACAGAATATGATCCTCCAATCTGACTGTGGCCTAATCATGGCAGTAGAGGAAGCCATGGACCCGCTATGTTAGAATGGAAATCAGAAGTCAATTTGAAATGTGTGGCCGCTGGGAAAACCTGCTTGCCATGATGGATGGAGCTCAGGTGCTCTGTGATAGAGTTGTATCAGATGGGTGCAAGTAAGTTCAGTCTTGACCTCAATAGTGAGGCTTGAGGGGCTGACACATTCACTGTGTTGAACGGACAAATGGATTCAGACATGAAACTTTGCTTCTCTCTCCACAGGTGCTGCCTGACCTGGTTGTCTTTCAAAAGAAGTTTGTTAACAAACTCAACGGATTGACTGACTTCCTCAAGTTCAAGTTCAAATTCATTGCCACCAGCTTGCATCATGATGGTTGTCCATTGTGTCTGACGATGACAGGAATCTTGTGTAGAAGAGTTTTAAAGTGGAAAAGGTGTTGCATTGGGGCAGTTCCACTTCCTCAACCTCAGAAGTCTGGGCCCAGTGGTATGAACAAGCGTCACAAACTGGGGTCTTCCCTAGTTGCAGGGGATGATGACCATGACGTCCTCTGTGCCTTGTCGTGCCCTTCGCTCTCCACGGAGTGTCGCAGTACCGTCATCCTGGTCGTTGAATCTCACTGTAGATCTCACCTGCTCAGTCCGCTGGAGCTGACTTCATGTGCTGGGGCAGGCATGTCCCTATCTCAGCGGGTTACGAGTCACGCCGACTACCCTCACCTGGTTTAGCCTGTCTATCGGAGCGGTGTACTGGGGTGTGGCCGCTGTCGCATGCAAACAGCTACTGGGAGCTCAGTGTCCAGTGGGGGGGGAACCAAAGTAGGCACAACAAGCCCCTTCACCAGAGGTGCTACCCCTCCCTAGACAATCCATACACAGGGTATAACAGACTTTTTTTGCAGCAGCAGCAACACAATGCAAGATGAGGACAATTGCATAAATTATATGTAACTTCCCTGTGTGCAAAGTCAATGAGACTTGTGCAAGACTGAGAGAGAGAAATAAGTGTGAACTAGTGCCAAGGAGCTAAAGATCAGTTCGAGAACTTGATGGCAGTAGGGAAGAAGTTATCGTTGAACCTCAAGGTGTGGGTCTTCAGCCTCCTGGACCTCCTGCTGATGCCAGTATTGAGAAAACAGCAAGGCCAGAGGGTGGGTGTTCCTGATGATGGGTGTCACATTCCTAAGACATCGTCTCCTGTAGATGTCCCTGATGGTGGGTAATCCTGTGCCCATGATGGAGCTGGGTGAGTCCACCATTCTCCATGGCCTCGACTGTTCCAGTGTCTAGAACTTTCCATACCAGGCCGGGTCCACCATTCTCCATGGCCTCGAGTGTTCCAGTGTCTAGAACTTTCCGTACCAGGCCGGGTCCACCATTCTCTATGGCCTCGAGTGTTCCAGTGTCTAGAACTTTCCATACGTGGTTGTGATGCAGCCAGCTGGAACTCTTCCTGTGCTTTAATCTATGACCCTCTTTCTTCCATATATCGGTGACAACAGAGGATGGTGAAGAAGGTGTTTTTCTCACCGACCTGCATGAGTCAGGGCACTGAGTATAGGGACAGGGAAGTTATCCTGCTGATGTATAAGGTGCTGCTGAGGCCTCATGTGGAGTATTGACATCGAGGCGATTGCGGAAGGCGAGTGAGAGTTCAGCGTTGACTGCCTTCCTTCTGATCGCTGCCGGAGAAGGAATCTGTGAGTGGCCTATCACTGTGTGGCTCGCTGTGGCAGGCGGGCAGGCCTTTCTGTCTTGCGTAGTGTCCCTCTCTTTCGGTGATATTGGAGGATGGTATCGTGGTTTTGTGTTTATGGGTTGTGGACTTTTCAGACTTATGGTTTTTATATTCAGTAGCTTTTATTGCCTGTTCCTTTTCTGTTTTGTTGTGCAGGATGTTTTTGATGTTCTGCTGTGTTCAGTTAGTTTTTTTTGTGCAGAGGAGGGGTTGTTTGGGGATTGATGTTCTTGTTCTGTTTTACGTGAAGGGAGGAGTTTTGGGGGTTGATGACTTGGGGGGTTACTGCTCCCTTTTTGTGCAGGTGGGGTGGGTTTGGTGTTTCTCTCTGAACAACTTTCACCTTCATCCTTTGTTTTGTGGCTATCTGGAGAAGACAAATTTCAGAGTTGTACATGGATACCTGCTTTGATAATAAATGAACCTTTGGACATTTTGAACCTTTCAACCCTTTTATTGGAAAGATGTTACTAAACTATAAAGACTGCAAAGAAGATTCACCAGGATGTCATCTTGACCTGGGGGCCCGAGTTACAAGGAGAGGTTGTGTGGGTGAGGAATTCATTTACTAATTCAAAGTGAGGGGCAACCTGCTGTGATAATGGTGGGCACAGACAGGGTTAACACACATAGATCTTTCCCCAGGGAAGGGGTGCAAAAATCAAGAAGCTGTAAGGTTAAGATCAGAAGTTAGAGATTTTTAAAGGACTTTAGGGGGCAGCTTCTTCACACAGAGGTGTGTATTTGGAATGAGCAGAAAGAAATAGTGGCTGGGGCAGGCACAGCAGCAATGCTTAAAACCATCTAGGTAAGTACATGGATAGAAGAGGTTTCAAGGGCTGTGGGCCAAATGCGGGCAGATGGGCCTAATCTGCTGAGAAAAGGGGAGGTAAGAGGCAGCTTGATAGAAATGTACAGCAAAACCCTTCCGCACATATTTATAGCCAGGGTGCCTAAGACTGTATTTGTCAACATGGAGCAGAGAGCACGTTTGTAAATCTGGCGGGAGCAAAGGATGTTGGGAATGGTGAGGGTGGAGCGCCATGGCAGGGGTGGGAGGCAGTTGGCAGTGAAGGATTGCCAGGGCTGGATGGCATGGGAGCAGACCCTGTCAAGAAATTTGTTTTTTTTTCGCAGGCAGCATTACAATGTAATACATAAAATTACTACACTGCTGTGCTGTGTAAAAGTCTTAGGTACTCTAGCACTATATATATGTGCCTGAGACCTTTGCACAGTCTGTACAAAATGATAAGAGGGGGCCATAACTTTAAGGAGATTGGAGGGAAGTATAGGAGGGATGTCCGAGGTAGGTTTTATTTTACACAGAGAGTGGTGAGTATGTGGAATGTGCTGTCAGGGGTGGAAGTAGAGGCAGATACATTAGGGACATTTAAGAGCCATTTAGATAGGTACATGGATGATAGAAAAATGGAGGGCTATGGAGGAGGAAAGGGTTAGAGCAGAGGTAGGCAACCCTAAGCACAAATGATTTTCTAGCATGCGTTATTCATTAATTTGAGGCCAAACATAACTAGATGTATTTAAGTGGATAATTCCCATATTTCAAGTTTTTTATGACATTTATCTGGCCCGCTGTTCGCTCATTAATACGCAATCCGGCCCACAGAGGCAAAAAGGTTGCCAACCCCTGGGTTAGAGAAAGGTTTCACTAGTGTTTTATAAAGTCTTAACATTATATCCTTGCTTTTATACTCTGGTCCTCTGGAAAGGAATGCTAACATTGTATTTGCCTTCTTCACCACAGACTCAACCTGCAAATTAACCTTTAGGGAATCCTGCACAAGTCTCTTTGTGCCTCAGTTTTCTTTTTGTATTCTCTGTCCATTTAGAAAATAGTCTATCCTATTACATCTTCTAATCAAGTGCATGAACATACTTTTCCTGACACTGTATTCCATCTGCCACTTCTTTGTCCATTCTCTTCATTTGTCTGTCCATGTGTAGCCTCTCAAAATGACCTACCCCTCTACCTATCTTTGCAACAAAGCCATAAATTCTGTCATCCAGATCAACGATGTATAATGTAAAAAGAAGGGGTCCCAACACAGACCCCTGTGGAACACCAACAGTCATTGGCAGCTAACCAGAAAAAGCTCCATTTATTCCTACGCTTTGCCTCCTGCCAGTCAGCCACTGCTTTCTCTATGCTAGAATCCTTCCTGTAATACCATGGGCCTGAGGCTTGTTCAGCAGCTTCATGTGTGGCACCTTGTCAAAGGCCTTCTGAAAATCCAAACACAACATCAACCAATTCTCCTTTGTCTATCCTGCGTGTTATTTCTTCAAAGAATTCCAAAAGATTTGTCAGGTGAGATTTTCCCTTCAGGAAACCACACTGGCTGCGGCCTATTTTATCATGTGCCTCCAAGTACCCTGAAACCACATCCTTAACAATCGACTCCAACATCTTTCCAACCACCGAGGTCAGACGAACTGGCCTATAATTTCCTTTCTCCTCCCTCTATCTCTTCTTGAAGAGTGGAATGACTTGCAATTTTCCAGTCTTCTGGAACCATTCCAGAATCTAGTGATTCTTGAAAGATCACTACGAATGCCTCCACAGTCTGTTCAGCCACCCTTTCAGAACCTGTGGCATCCAGACGACTTATCTAACTTCAAACCTTTCAGTTTCTAAGCACCTTCTCCCTCGTAATGGCAACTTCACTCACTTCTGCCCCCGACACTCTCGAACTTCCAGCATAGTGCTAGTGTCTTCCACAGTGAGGTCTGATACAAAATACTCAGTCATTTCATCTGCCATTTCTTTGTTCCTCATTACAACCTCTCCAGTCTCATTTTCCTGTGGTCCAATATCCACTCTTGCCTGTCCTTTACACTTTGTGTATCTGAAGAAACTTTTTGTATCCTCTTTAATATTATTACCTCACTTACTTTTGTATTCCACCTTTTCCTTCTTAATGACTTTTTTGGTGCCTTCTGTTGGGTCTTAAAAGCTTCCCAATTCTCTAGCTTCCCACTAATTTTTGCTCTGTTATGCACTCTCTCTTTGGCTTTTAGGTTGGCTTTGACTTTTCTTGTTAGTTACAGTTGTGTCATCTTGCCTTTAGAATCCTTCTTCCTCTTTGGGATGTATGTATCCTGTGCCTTCTGAATTGGTTCCAGAAATTCCAGCCATTGCTGCTCTGCCATCATCCCTGTCTATGTTCTTTTCCAATCAATTTTGGCCAACTCCTCTCTCATGCCTGTGTAATTCTCTTTACTCTACTGTAATACTGATCCATCTGACTTTAGCTTCTCCTTCTCAAATTTCAGGGTGAATGTAATCATATTAGGATCACTTAAACTTAAAGGTTCCTTTATCTTAAGCTCTCTAATTAATTTTGGTTCATTGCACTTGCACAACAAATTGGTCTAAAAAAGCCAATTCGTAGGTATTCTAGAAATTCCCCTTCTTGGGATCTAGCACCAACCTAACTTTCCCAATTTACCTACATATTGAAATCCCCCATGTTTATTGTTTCATTGCCCTTTCAGCATGCATTTTCTATTTCCCATTGTAATTTGTAGACCACATCCTTGATACTATTTGGGGTCTACATACAGCTTCCAAGGGGGTCTTTTTAGCCTTAGAGTTCCTTAGCTCTATCCACAGTGATTCAGCACCTTCTGACCCTATGTCACCTCTTTCTAATGATTTCACTTCATTTTTTACCAACAGAGCAACTTCACCCCCTCTGCCTTCATGCCTGTCCTTTTGATACAATGTGTATCCTTGGATATTAAGCTCCCAGCTATAAGCTTGTTTCACCCATGATTCAGTGACTTACAGGTCATACTTTCCCCAGAAGAGTTCCCAATGGTCCATAAATCTGTATCCCTGTGCCCTACACCAATTCCTCAGCCACATATTCACCTGCCAAATCATCTTATTTTTACCCCCATTGGCACGTGGCACAGGCAACAATTCAGAGGTCCTGTTTTTCAGCTTTCTACCTGGCTCCCTAAAATCTCTCTTCAGGACCTCCTCACCTTGTCTACCTATGTCATTGGTGTCGATATGTACCGAGACTTCTGTTTGCTCACCCTTGCCCTTGAGAATGCCAAGGACACAACCCAAGACATCCCTGATCCTGGCACCAAGCCATCTGGATGTCTCTATCATGCCCACAGAATCTCATCTCTGTTCCTCTGACTAAGTAATCTCCCATCAACACTGCAGTCCTCTTCACCTCTCTGCTCGTTTGAGCCATAGCTCCAGACTCAGTGCCAGAGATCCGGTCACTGTACTCCCCCCAATAGGTCATCACCCTCAATAGTATCTAAAGTTTTATACTTATTACTGAGGGGAACGGCCACAGGTGTACTCTGCACTAGCTGTGCATTTCCCCTCCTTCTCCTGACCGTCACCCAGTTACCTGTCTCCTGCAACCTAGAGGCCACTACCTCCCTGTAGCTCCTATTTATCACCTTCTCATTCTTCCGTATGAGCCAAAGGCCATCGAGGTGCAGCTCCAGTTCCTTAATATGTTCCCTGAGGAGCTGCAGCTCCATGCACCTAGTGCAAATGTGTTTATCTGGGAGACTGGAGATCTCCAAGACTTCCCTCATCCCACACAGAGTACAAAACACTGCCCCTGGAGCCCTTGTCATGACACTACCATGCCCTAACAGATAAGGATGAACAAATAAGAACAGAAATTCAGAAACCTACCAAATACTTAACCTCGCCCAAGCCCAATCTTGCCTAAGCCTGATGTGTCAAAGCCACTGGTACACTTTAAAGAATAGAGGGAATATTCCTGTTCATCTTGATATTTCATGAGTAAATTCCTTTACTCTTTCCCTCCCAAAGAGGGACTGATTTCACTGTAGGTCATAATAAAGTAATATAGTTACTATCCAAATGAAACAACACAGCTTAGTTACTGCAATGTTTTCATATTTTAATCTCCTGCTAATATGAAAGGCAAAGTCCTGTGACCCTTAATTGCGAGACTATTTATTCAGCTGCAGGGAAATTGTGTCCCTCACATTGCTATCACATCAGAAGCTTGCAGCTCATGCAAAACTGACAGCTAACAGTTTGAGATGTAAATTAACGAAATATTTCTGCTAATCTTTTATTATTTCTATATCTTGAAAGCTGAAACTTCCATTCCTGTCCAACAGTCCAACATCAGGGGCTTGCCAATTAGTTCAAGAAGTGAACTTCAACGCAATTTGCCCACAGCTTGGTCACGTCGGGTTCAGCCTCACTTCCTCACTGTGTCACTGTTTCCAGCATCATACCAGAGGTGCTAATCCCTGGGGTGGGACGTTTCCTGTCTTAAAAGCATTGCCACTTTTACCACGTTCACTTGAAGCATCAACCTTTAGACCTCAGAAGTTTGATCAGATTTGGCATGTCATTTGACAGGCTTCCATAGATGCAGAGCAGGGAGTATACTGACTGGCTACAGCAGGGCCTGGTATGGAATGGAAAAGCCTACCCTACAAAAAGTGGTGGATACAGCCCATTCCATCACAAGAAAAGCCCTCCCCACTATTGAGCACATCTGCAAGTATCGCTGCCACAAGAAGGCAACGTCCGCCATCGAAGACCCCCATCACCCAGACCGTGCTCTCTTCTTGCTCCCACCATCAGGCAGGAGGTACAGGAGCTGTAGACCCCACAGCACCAGGTTCAGGAACAGATATTACCCTTCAACCATCAGGCTCCTGAACTAGCATGGATAACTTCACTCACCTCAACAATGAACAACAAACAACTCATTTCTTCAGTATTATTTATTTATTTATCATATTTGCACAGTCTATCTTCTCTTGCACATTGGTTGCTTGTCAGTCTTTGTTGTGTGCAGTTTTTCATTGATCCTATCGTATTTCTTTATTCTACTATGAATCCCTGCAAGAAAAATTATCACAGTGAAATATACATATTTTCATAATGTCATGGTCTGGATCGGGGTCCCTTTAAATTTACTTTGTTTATGTTACGATCCGGACCGTTGATTCCCTGTTTCCCCGTGTCCCTCGGCCTTGGTGATTGGAGGCAATTTACTCTTGGTTGAACCGGTAGTTTATAGTCTCCGGCTTTCAGCCGTTCGGCACGAGAACGTCTGCAAAGTCATCAAAGGTACAGTGTGTCGATGTCATCTGGCCGGAACAAGCCTAGTCTCTGCTGAAGTGAGTGCCGGTAAATTGCCCTTCCTCACCGGAGCAACCCTGTTCAGTTACCTCGCCGAAGTGAGCCTGCAAAGTTTCCTCATCAAGGTGGGTCCATCAGTTAACCAGCTGGAGAGAATCAGGAGTCACTGTCTACTGTTCCTGGGCCGAGTCTAGAGCTCGGCACTACCCGGAGGTTCCAAGTACCACGTCCTGGCTCTGGCGGCGTCCAAGTCCAAGTCAAGTCCTGGCTCCGGTGGCATCCAAGTACCACGTTCAAGTCCTGGCTCTGGCGACATCCGAGTACCAAGTCAAGTCCTGGCCCTGGCGGTCTGTGATTCCTGTCCTACCCCCCTGTCTGAATTCCTTCTCTGCCCCTCTCGCCTCTAGCCCTCGTCTGTAGCCCTCGCCTGCACCTCTATCGCTGGAGCTAGATAGGAACTGTGTTGTTCTTTGGTGTTTGTCTTGTCCTGTCCTCGCCTCTGTGGGGTAAGTCAGGCCGTCTTGCCGTTGTCCCGCGGGGGTCGTAAGTCCCGGCCCAATGTCCTGTACCCAAGGAGGGGTCCCGGCTCTCTGTTCTGTGTGTGAGTCCCGGCCCTATGTCCTGTCTCCAAGAAGGGGTCCCAACTCTCTGTTCTGTGTGTGAGTCCCGGCCCTATGTCCTGTCTCCAAGGAGGGGTCCTGGCTCTCTGTTCTGTGTGTGTGAGTCCCAGCCCTATGTCCTGTTCCCAAGGAGGGGACCCAGCTTTGTGTTCTGTGTATGTGTCCATGGTTCCATGTACCTGCTCTCCCGAGACCGAGGCTCTGTGTTCCCATGTTCCTCCTCTCCCTAGCTCATGTCATGTCCTTGCCTGGTTCTGGGGTCCGAGCCCGAGGCAAGACCCAGGTACTGGGTCTTTGCCCAGTCTCAGGCTCGGAGTCCATACCCTCACCTCTTCATGTCTCCTCTAGTTCTGGGATCCAATTCCGAGTCCTAGCCCAGACCCCTAGTCCCAGCCTAGTAGTAGTCCTGAGTCCTTGTCCAGTTCGCTACTCCTGCTCCTGCTTAGCTCTCCTGGTATCGAACAATAAACTAAATCTAAGTAACCTCACAAGATGTGTCTTGCATTTGGGTCCACCCTTGCCCCCATTGCTCCCATTCTGACACATAATAAATCTATTTATTTATTTATCTATCTATCTATCTATCAATCAATTTATTTATTTATTTAGACGCAGCGTGGAATAGGCTGTTCCAGCCCATTGGGCCATACTGACCAGCAGCCCCCTGATTTAATCCTAGCCTAAAGACAAGACAATTTACAAAGACCAATTAACCTACCAATTGGACTGTGGGAGGAAACTGGAGCATTTGGAGGAAACCCACATGGTCACGGGGAGAACATACAAACTCCTTACAGGCATCAACGGGAACTGAACCCAGATCACTGGTATCATAGAGTGTTGTACTAACCACTACCGCGCCACCCCAAATTTGCTTTGAACTTTGAAATTTGATAAGATAAAGGCCAATCAGCCCATTTAGTCTACTCCACCATACAAAGTACTTCTTATCTGGTAATAAACCCAACTCTGACCTCGATGTTGATTTTTTTCTCAACCCCTTTCACTCTATTCCTTTCCCATAACCATTAACACCTCCACCCCACAAATCAAGACTCTATCAATACCTTCAATACACCCAATGATTTGACCTCCACAGCTGTGCATGACTACAAATTCCACAGGCGATGGTAGGGCAGATAAGGAAACGGATAATTCCACCCCTTGGCTCTGAAGATAAACCAAGCCCTTTTCCCCTCTCAGGTGGATCCAAAATCAGGAAAACTCTCCAGATATCCTGCTCAGTATTTATTACAGACTTAATTTGCCACGTTGAATTCTCTAGTTTTAGCTAACCTGGTCTCCCTCTGTCTCTTTTCTCCTCTCTTCCTGATCTACTCAGTTCCTCCTACACCATTCTCCATCACCCTCCCCCACCCTCCTCGTGGACTGTTGGTCCCACTCCCATGAGGGAGGAGGCTATGTAGCGTCCACGCCAAGACCACCAGACTCAAAAACAGTTACGTTCCCCAAGCAGTAAGGCTGAAGACCTCCACCCACCAACCCATCCTTCCACGCCCCCAACCATCATTTCCTGTCAGAGTCACCTTATGTACAGACACACCTGTGCCTAGCATCACTTTATGGACCTACAATCAATCTATGTATATAACGTATCTTATGTATTTTTTTGATTTAATATGTTCTTTATCTCATTGTGTGTGTTCTTTTTGTGCTGTATGTACAGAACAACAATAACCTCAGCACTCAACGTCAACCATTACAATCTGCAACAATGCTACAAGTTCATCTACCTTATTCCGTAAACTGTGCGCATTCAAATATAACACCTTCAGTCCTGCATTCACCTCTTTTGATCTTGACTGCCTTTTACATTGCAACTCATCCTGTTGACTACAATTATGCCCTATCAACCGTCTCTCTTCACTACACATTGCCTCTGTTTGTAAACCAGCAGCCTCATCTTCAGCACAATTATCCACCTGCATTGAAATATACACATTTCAGGACATTAGTCGCACCATGCTCAGCCTTTTGATTCCTAACTTTGTCTGAGGTCTTACCAACATCTGCCTCCACAAGCTCTCCACTAACTGTTCTGGCACTCTGGTTCCCATCCCCCAGCAGCTCTAGTTTAAACCCCACTGTGCAGCATTAACAAACCTTCCTGCTAGGATATTAGTCCCCCTCCAGTTCAGGTGCAAACTGTCCCTTCTGTATAGGTCGACCTTCCTTGGAAGAGAACCTAATGATCCGAAAATCTTATGCCCCCCTCTACACCAACTCCTTAGCCACATATTAAACTGTATAACCTTCACAGTTCTGGCCTCACTAGCACGTGGCACAGGTTGAAATCCTGAGATCACAACCATGGAGGTCCTGCTCTTTAAGTTATGACCTATCTCCCTGAACTTTACTTGTCATACTTAGGTCATTGGTACCTACATGGACCACAACCACTAGCTGTTCACCCTGAGGACTCAAGCCAAGATAGTCAGGGCCCTGGCACCCGGGAGGCAACATACCAACTGGGAATCTCATTCTCACCCACAGAATCTCCTGTCTGTTCCCCTATCACTACAGTGTACTTTTCCTTCCCCTTTCCTTCTGAGATATAGAGCCAGACTCAGTGCCAAAGACCTAACCACTGTGACTTTCCTCTGTTAGGACAAACCCCTGTCCCCTCCAAAAGTATTCAAAGTGATATATCTGTTGTTGAGGGGAATGGCCACAGGGGTTCTGCACTGGCTCCTTAACCCCTTTCCCCGATTGTCACCCAGTTTCCTGTGTCCTGCACCTTGGGTGTAACTACCTCTCTATATGTCTTATCTGTCATCCCTTCAGTCTCCCGAATGATCCAGAGTTCATCCAGTTCCAGCTCCTGCTCCTAAATGAAGTATGTTAGATAATGCAGCTGTATGCATTTCTCGCACTTGTAGTCGTCTCCCACATGCTGCAAGAGGAGCATTCCACTATCCTGTTTGGCATCTCCACCATCCTAATTGAACAAGTATAAAGAAGGGAAGGGAGAAAAGCCTAACTTTGTGTTTTTTTTTGCTTTCTGTGACCGAAGCCTCTCTTCACCGAAGCTGCAAGATCACCACTCTGACTCTGCCCACTCAGATGATGGCAGCTGTGCTTGTCCCCACCTTCCTCTGATTTGCTCTTGTTAATCATCACAAACGCAGAATGGTTTCCGCTCAAAGCTTTATGGCGCTGCAGCAGTGACACGCTGCTTATTTTTCTACTCGTGCAGTGGACCTGAGTGAAATCCCCTCCTCCCTAAATTTTCAATGTCTAGATTGGTCACTGGTCAAAGCTCTATTGTATGCATGGGGTTTATGGGGTTTTGAGGGAGGGGCAGCACCTCTGGTGAAGGGGCTTGTCATGTCCATTCTAGGGTGGGTCACTCACTTTTTGTCCCCACTGGACCCTCAACTCCAAGTAGCTGTTTGCATGTGACAGCGGCCATAACCCAGTGTACCAATTTGACAGGTGGGCTAAAACAGGTGAGGGTAGCCAGCGGGCCTTGTACTCCGGTGAGGAGGGGACATGCCTGTCTCAGCATGTGCAGTCATCCCTAGCGGACTGGAGGGTTGAGACCGACAGTGAGGTCCAGCAGCCAGAAAGGCGGTACTGCGACGCTCCATGCAGAGCGAAGGGAATAACAAGGCACAGAAAATGTCATGGTCATCCACTGCAACCAAGGAAGACCCCAGTTTGTGACGCTTTCTCGTACCACTGGACCCAGACTCCTGAGGTCAAGAGAGTGGAACAGCCACAGTGCAATGGTTTTTCCACTTTAAAAACTCTCCCGCACAGGTTTCCTGTCATCGTTGGACACAACAGAGAACCATCATCAATATATGGTGAGCATGGACAACCACCAACAGAGTTACGCACAATATACCCAATATGGTCGCACCAACATCTTATACAACTTCAACATAACATCCAAACTTCTGTACTCAATACATTGATTAATGAATTAGGGACACCCCATCAGCTCCTGAACCAGTGTGGATGAGTGGAACTTCACTTACCCCAACACTGAGCCGTCACTTACCCTAACACTGAGCCGTTCCCACAACTTAAGGGCTCACTTTATAGGACTCTTCATCTCATGTTCTTGATATTTATTAATTAATGACTTTTTCTCCTTTTTTTGTATTTGCACTCTATGTCGCCATTTGCACATTGGTTGTTTGTCAGTCTTTGTTACTGGCTATCTTCCCTCAATCTTTTATTCCAGATGAAGGGTCTCAACCCAAAATGTCTTCTGTCCACAGACGCCTGACCCGCTGAGTTCTCCGTTTTCTTTGCGTGCAGTTCCAAACGGGCGCTGTGGTAGTGCAGCAGTCAGCGTGATGCTATTACAGCTTGAGATGTTTGGAGTTTGGGGTTCTGTACCTCCTCCCTCGTGGAATGCATGGGCTTTCTCGGGATGCTGCGGTTTCCTCCCACATTCCAAAGATATACCGGTTAGTAGGTTAATTGGTCACGATAAATTGTCTTGTGATTAGGATAGGGTAAAATCAGGGTTGTGGGGTTGCTGGGCAGCGGGGCTCGAAGGGCCTACTCCACATTTTATCACTAAATAAGTAAATAAATGCCCCTTTACAACTAACATCAGTGTAGGAAATCCACATTTTCTGTTGTGTTGCTGATGAAACAAAGATTGGTGAATTCACATCTTCATAGGGAGAAGGAGGCAAAGAACCTGCAAAGGAATACAGAACATACCTAAAACACAGAACACAGAACATAAAACACAGGACATGGAACATAGAACATAGAACATAAAACACAGAACATAGAGCAGGAACAGACCCTTCAGCCCATGATGTCTGTGCTGAACACAATACAGAATTAAACTAAATCTCTTCTGTCTGAACATGATCCACATCCCTCCATTCCTGTATATTTATCTAACAACCTCTTTAATGGCTCTATCATATTGGCTTGCTCTATGTCTCCCCAACAGACTTTTCTAGCCACCTATTACTCTCTGACTAAAAACTTGTCCTGTACATCTCCTTTAAGCTCCCCCGCCCCCCCCCCCTTACCTTAAATGCACGTTCTCTAGTATTTACATTTCCACCCTGGGAAAAAATTTTGACTGTCTACCCTATCTATGCCTTTGGGCAATGAGACTGTGGTGGAGTTTTTATCTGCGGGGGTCCCCACTTAAAGCGGTGGCTCTGTGTAGCAGAGTATGGTGGCGTAGTGGTTATCATGGTGCTTTACAGCACCAGCAGCAAGATCGGGATTCAAGTCCCACCGCTGTCTGTAAGGAGTTGTACGCTTTCCTAGTGAACTTGTGTGGGATTCCTCCGGGTGCTCTGGTTATCTCTCACATTCCAAAGACATACGGGTTAGGCTAAGTGAGTTGGGAGCATGCTACGTTGGCGGCAGAAGGCTGGTGACACTTGTGGGCTGCCCCCAGCACATCGTCAGACTGTGTTGGTTGTCGACGCATTTCTCTGTACGTTTCAATGTTTTAGTGCACCGTACATGTGACAAATAAAGCGAATCTTTAACCTTCTATCAGGTCTTCCCTCAGCCTCTGCTGCCCCACAGAGAATGACTCAAATTTTTCCAACCTCTCCCTAATCCTCGCAGCATCCTGGTGAATCTCTTCTGCATTCTCTGCAAACCTGTACATCCTCCTGTACTGGAGTGACTAGAACTGAATCAGAAGCAGAGTCAGGTTGTTATTGTTGTCTTACATGATGGTTTTGAATTTGTTGTTTGCAACTGCAGTACAGTGGAGAGACAAGCACTCAGTGGCCACTTTATTAGGTATACCTGTACACCAGCTCATTAATGCAGATATCTAATCAGCCAATCATGTGGCAGCAATTCAGTGCATAAAAGCATGCAGACAAGGTCAAGAGGTTCAGCTGTTGTTCAGACCAAGCATCAGAATATAGAAGAAATGTGATCTAAGTAGTTTTGACTGTGGAATGATTGTTGGTGCCAGATGGGGTGGTTTGAGTATCTCAGAAAATGTTGATCTCCTGGGATTTTCATGCACAACAGTCTCTAGAGTTTACAGATGATGGTGCAAACAAACAAACAAACAAAAATCCAGTGAGCAGCAGTTCTGTGGGAGAAAACTCCTTGTTAATGAGAGGGGTCGGAGGCAATTGGCCAGATGGGTTCAAACTGACAGGAGGGCGACAGAAACTTAACTAAGCACACGTTACAACAGTGCTGAACAGAAGAGCATCTCTGAACGTACAACACATCCTATCTTGAAGTGGATGGGCTACAGCAGCGGAAGACCATGAACATAAACTCAGTAGCCACTTTATTAGATACAAGGGGCACATAATGAAGTCTCTATTAAGTGTAAGCTGCATAAGATATAGTTGCACCTAGTAAAGTACAACTATACATGGGTAGGAGAAGTGTGTCTGTGTGTGGGGAGATGGCAGAGGGAGGACAACGTGAATAAGTGTTGGGAAGGCAGAACTTAAAAACAAATTAATATTTAAGTGGAGTGAAACTACAAAATGTCCCCATGTAAAGGAATTTAGGGTTCTAATACAGAATAATAAAAAGGTTAGAATGCAAATAAAATCAAATGCAAAATAAATTTGTTATCAAAGTATGTATTTTTGTGTGTATTGCCAAATTTCTCCTTATAACCCAGTCACTCAAGTCTCGACAGCATCCTTATAAATCTTTTCTGTGCTCTTTCCAGATTAATGCCAACTTTCCAACAGCGGGACACAATATCCCAAGTCCGGCCTCAGCAGTATCCTGTACAACTGAGCCATGATCCAGAGGAGGGAACCAAAAGTAGAGTCTCCAAGATTCCCAAATATTCAGCAACAGTTGGAAAAGCACTTTGCGATGAGCAGCAAATCCTAAACTCAGCAGATTCTGCAGATGCTGGAAATCCAGAGCATCTCACACAAAGTGCTGGAGGAACTCAGCAAGTCAGGAAGCATCTATGGAAATGAATAAACAGTTGACACTTCAGGCAGATAGACTTCACTAATCCCTCACAGTACAAGCCCTTAAGCCCACAATGTTGTTCTGATCTTTTAACCAACTCCAAAGTGAATCTAACCCTTCCCTTCTATATACCCCTCGATTTTTCTTTCATCCATATGCATAAGAGTTTGTTAAATGTGCTTAACGTATCTGCCTCTACCATCACCCCTAGCGGCATATTCCATGCACCCAGCACTCTCTGTGTAAAACACTTACCTCTGACATCCCCTCACTATACTCTCCTCCAATCACCTTAAAATTATGCTTCCATGTATTAGCCATTTCCTGCCTTGGAAAAAGCCTCGCTGTTCACTCTATGTATGCCTCTTTTCAACATGCACATTTCTATCAAGTCACCTCTCATCCTCCTTCGTCCAAAGGGAAAATCCTGAGCTCACTCAACCTATCCTCATAAGACACGCTCTCTAATCCAGGCAGCATCTTGATAAATCTCCTCTGCACCCTCTCTAAAGCTTCCACATCCTTCCTATAATGAAGTGGCCAGAACTGAACACATTACTCAAAGTGTGGTCAAACCAGAGTTTAACAGAGCTGTAACATTACCTCACTTCCCCTGACTAATGAAGGCCAACCCACCACATGCCATCTCAACTATCCCATCAACTTTGGTGGCAACTTTGAGGGGTTTATAGGTGTGGATCCTAGGGCTCTCTCTGTTCCTTCACACTGCTAAGACTCCTGTCATTACAAGATTGATCTGCCTTCAAGTTTGACCTTCTGAAATGATTCACTTTCCTGGGTTGAATTCCATCTGCCACTTCTCATCCCAGTTCTGCATCCTATGTCCCTATAGATAGAAAAGACAGAATCCCTATAGATAATTGGACAAAATCCTGACAAGCAGTTTAATGTGGGGATTTGTGAGTTAATTCACTGAGCTAAGGTGAATTCCATAATCATCATTACATGCCATGTCGCATGATGTGGGCGATTATGGTCTGTTCTTAGTCTCTTTCTCCCTATGAAGATGCATAGTTCACCAATCTTTGTTTCATCAGCAAAATGAGGATTTCCTGCACTGTTGTTATTTAGTTATAAATGGACTTGAATTATCATTTAAAACAATTAGCAGAGTCAGACACTCCCAAACCCAGACATAATTTTGTTTCTTGATTTCCCTGTTCTGAGATACTGCATTGTATATTTTCAGTGCATCTTCCTATCATCGTCATCATTATGTGCTGTGTCATATGTTGTGGGCGATTATGGTCTTATGACCATGATTGTTCTTGGCAAATTTTTCTACAGAAGTGGTTTGCCATTGCCTTCTCCTGGGCAGTGTCTTTACAAGATGGTTGACCCCAGCCATTATCAATACCCTTCAGAGATTTCCGCCTGGCATCAGTCGCATAACCAGGACTTGTGATATGCACCAGCTGCTCATATGACCACCCACCACCTGCTCCCATGGCTTCACATGACCCCATTCGGAAGTGGGGGGTGGGGGAGTGTTGCTAAACAGGTGCTTCTCCTTGCCTGAGACTGACCTGCAGGCTAGCAGAGGGAAGGAGCACCTTACACCTCCTTTAGTAGAGACATATCTCTGCCCTGCTACCCAGTATTAACTAAATGGAAAGACAATGCAAATGTTAGTTGTAGTCGATTAATCACAGGAAGTTAGCAGGCAGGCCCAACAAATAGTTAAAAATGCAAATGATACTTTAGCTTTTGTTGTGAAGAGGCTGGAGCTTAAGAATTCATTCCAGTTGTACAGGGTGTCAGCGAGGCCACGCCTGAAATACCGAGCACAGTTGTGGTCCACATACCTGAAACAGGATAGAGCAGCACTGAAGGATTTCCAAAGAGCATTCACCAGGATAATTAATGGCATACGAGCAAGGTTCTATCAAGATAGTTTGGGATAATATTCTTTGGAATTTGGAAGAATTTTGGGAAAAAATATGAGATCCTATGGAGTTTAATAGTGTAGATGTTGAGATGTGTCCACAGGTGGCAGAGTAACGAACAAGGGGAAATATTTACAAAATAAGGGGATAGTCACTTAAAGCAGAGGTGTGTAGAATATTTTTAGAGTGTGGTGAATCTCTCATTAATCTCTGGAATTCTCCACACCCAAGGGTGGTGGGAGTCAGGCACTGGATATTTTTAAGGCAGAGATTGATAAATGTTGGAAAGATCAAGAGATTTAGGACTATAAGGAGTTGGCAGGGAGGGTGAATCTTTTACCAGTGAATCCACATGCACAATGGTCACCTGAGATGTTGGAGATATAATGATTAATGTGAATGGGTGTTGGGGAGGGAGGATGGGGACTATTGATGCAGAGGGGATGGAGGTGGAGTTTGAGATATGAATGAGGTTGTATGCCTATAGTATACAACCTTGAGATTCATCTTCTTGCAGGTACGCTACAAAACAAACAAACATAACCCATTCAAAGAAAAGCCCCACACAATAAGACCATCAAACACCCAATGTGCAAAAAAAACCACAAATTGTACAAACAATAAAAAGTAAGCAAATAATATTATCCACAGAGTCACTGAAAGTGCGTCCTCAGCTTTGTTCTGAAGGTAGTTCTTTGCACTGTGCCGATAGATACAGGTCACAGCTGCGGAGTTAGTTCAAAGCTGAAGTGCCCCGATCATATCGTTCAAATAGTAAAAAAAGAAATAAACAAAATAACATGAACTTCAGAGTCCCCGAAAGGAGTCTGCAACTGTGGTCCAGTTCTGCTCATGGGCAAAGAAAGACTTGCTGGTGTCAACATCAGAGTTCATGGTGAAGGATGGTAGTCACATAGCTCAAATCTATGCTAACCATCAATCCAGTACTGAGACACTGGAGGCTTACTAGCAGGGGTACGGAGACAAAGCCTCCAAGATCGAGATCAAGGACATCCTCATACAGTATGACAGAATTCTGCTACTTGCTGATCCTCATCATCGTGAAGCCTAGAAATCTGGTGGACCTGGTGCCCATGCACATTATCAGAAAGCTCGCCATTAAAATGTCTTACTTTGATTTGTGGGAAATAAATATCTAACTGTCTGGAAAACATCCTGGAGCTCCCTATCATTTCCTCAGGGCTGTCAGGGGTATACTTACCAGAGATGGCCACATCCCATTAATGAGTAGAAGAGATTTCATTCCTTCGCTGGAGCACCATGTGTGTATGTCAAAGCAATACCATTCATCACTCTGACAAGTGTACACAAACACACTCAGCATAAGGAATGAACATCCCTGATATCGCAGGTGCAATAATATCTTCCAAATATCAATTGCAAAAGTGAAATAACAAGCAGTTACTAATATTTTCCTTGCAATCTTATACCATTGCGCCGATGTCATCATGACATTTAACCCTTTCAGTACCAAGCACAAGTTTGTCCAGGCAAGAATGAGGGGTCGTCGCACATATTGGTGTGTAACCAATCGTGATCTGTGTTTTAGTTTTTCTCAGCTGGTTGGGATGTTACTTTATTTGTGCTATTGAAGTGAACAGTTGGAAGTATGCAGGTGGTTTTGGCTATAATAGGGCATTGTATTCATAGTGTGCCTTTCAAGGATCATCACCTTGTCGTGGTGGTGTCACAGTGAACACCGGTAATATCTGAACCCAGGTGCAGATGAACGACAGACTCCCATGAAGAGATAGAAGCAAAAGTTCATACATAGGAATACCAACAGATGGAGCCACATCAAAAGACGAACCATTCTTTACTCAAGGAGCCCCACGATGAACGTTAACCGGGAGTCTGCTTTAAATAATCACAGATGTGGAAAACCCATGCCAGTCACAATTAACTCGACAAGACTGAACAGAAAGCACAAAGGGCTTAACGACTCTTGTTAAGACAACAATGAGCACATACAGGTGTTTGAGAAATAGAAGCCCATGGCTTTATGGCTCACTATAGAAGCCCACGGGGATCATGACAGATGGAATAGCCCATGGTGAGGATCTTTGATAATGGATGATACCTTTTTGAGGCAGAGTCCCTAGTAGATAGTACTGATACTCTTTGACCCATTGAGTTCCTCCAGCTTTGTGTGCTGCTCTAGATCCCAGCACCTGTCGTCTCTTCTGCCTCCTTCAAGCCAACTCGGATTGCCCAACCTATCGGTCACCTGACCCAATATCTTGCACTAATGAGCAGGTGTACCTAATAAAGTGGCCACTGAGGGTACACCCATGTGACCAACTAACCAACTAACCTGTACACTTTGGGACTGTGGGAGGAAACTGGAGCACCTGGAGGAAATCCACATGATCACGTGGAGAACATACAAACTCCTTACAGCCAGCGGCAGGAATTGAACCGTGATTGGTGACCACTGGCACGGTAAAACATTATGCCAACCACTATACTACTGTGTCACCATAAAATATCCATCAGCTGGTGAATAAATGGTTTTGTCCAGGAATTGAGCTGAAACCTTTCATCTATTACATATTTTATTACTGAAAGTGAGAATCATATGGCTAGGCCAACTAGCTGGATAAGTTGCCTCTCAACTCCCTTCTAAATCTTTCCCTTCTCAATTTAAGTCTTATACTGCTTTATACTGGGAAAAACACTAGCTATTCACCACATCCATATACCTCATGAACTATAAGGTAACCCCTCAGCCTCTTACGTGTTATGGTTATTATGCTATAAATTGGAAGTATACCCACCTGAAAATGAATTTGAATTTGTACATGGTGACGTACATGTACTTTGGTAATAAATTTACTCTGAACTTTGCTGAATTGGGAATTTACCGTGGTGTGGTGGTTAGGGCATGATGTGCAACAAAAGTAGTATTCAACGATTACAAAGGACAAATAATTATATAAAACATGAAATATGGAATAAAATGTGGATTAATGCAGACATTTTATATGCAATAAATGTATAAAAATACATAAATATCTGCATGCATTTGTGAAAATAGGAGGGAGGAGAGGGGAGAGAACACGGCCCTGGGGTGCCCCAGTGCTGACTAAGCAGAATGTGGAGGTGTGCTTGCTGCCTCCTGTCAAAGAGGAAGTTTATGACCCACCTGCAGATTGGTACCTGGTTTGTTAACTTTGGATAGCACCTCCCGTCCTGATAATATCCTTGTGAATATTTTCTGCACCCTTTACAACTTCATGACATCCTTCCTATGTGTAGTTGGGCAGAACTGTTTGCAGTTGATATCAATGTTCAAAGTTCAAAGTAAATTTATTATCAAAGTATGTCACTATATACTATCCTGAGACTAATTTTCTTGAAGACATTCACAGAAGAACAAAGGATCATAATGGAATCAATGAAAAAATACACAGAATTCATCTAGGAGAGCTTATGTTCACACTACTTGCAACTTACATTAGGAACCAATATTCAGATTCTGAGATATCTAAAATAGCAATCAACGGTCACATGTTCAAGTTCAAATTTATTATCATTCACCGTACACATGTATAGCACCAAACGAAACAATGTTCCTTCGGACCAAAGGGCACAATCCAGCACATATAACTCACACACAACACATAAAGTAATATTACCACAAATGAATTAACAAATAATTGTACTTCTTTTCCATAAGATGCTGCCTGGCCTGCTGAGTTCCTTCAGCATTTTGTGTGTGTTGCTAACAAACAATAAAATAGATTCCAGAAGATCGGCATTTAGCATAATGTGCACTTATGACGCAAGGCAAAAAGTAAACAGTATAACACTACCGGCACTTCATATTCCATGAGACCTGGGTGGTGGCAGAGAATTCAGTAGTCTTGCGGCTTTGGGAAAGAAGTTGTTTCCAATCCTATCAGTTCTTGTCCTATTGCTGCCATACCTCCTGCCTATTGGCAGGGGTCAAAGTGAGTGTGAGATGAATGGGAAGGACTCTTGACAATGGTAAGGACCCTGTGTATGCAGCGCTCCTGATAAATGTCTTGGATGAGTGGAAGAGAGACCTCGATGATCTTCCCAACACTCCTTGAAATCCTTTGCAGGGTCTTGCGGTCAGATGCCTTGCAATTCCCATACCAGACAGTGATGCAGTCACATGGTTTAACTCTAGGTCAAAGACCAATAATCACAGTCTACCATCTACAGTAATGACCAACACACACACACTCTCTTAGCAATTTACTATATGCAAGAATTCTTGCACAGATTATAATCTACGGAACAATGCTTGTGTTGTTTTCGTAGAGAAAGAATCAATACTCCATTTGTAAGTAATTAACTACAAGTAATACTCATATGTAGTATTTTATAATGACAGGCTATTATTATGTCTGCAAACTCTGGTGAGAACTAATATTCAATCCATAGGAAGCAGCAATCAGAAGCAGCCATCTATAGGAAGAAATACTCACAGTTAGAAATTTACAACAGCATCGATATTTCTAATCAACAGAAAGATTAGTAGTATTGTAATCAATAATTAACAATTCTTTGTCTTGCAGTGAAGATATATTGTTGTAATGAAGTTATATGTAGAAAGCCAAAAAAAAAATTCTGTTAGGTGAAATGTAGCTCTCCCCAGTCTGAGGCAGAGAGTTTGGAATGAGAAACTAGGAAATGACAGAGCTGTTAAACAAATACTGGACTTTGATCCTGTATTCACACAAGAGTACTTAAGTGATGTTCCAGAAATGTTAGGGAACCAAGAATCTTGGAAATTGTTGTTAGTAAGGTTCAAGGTCCATTGACTATCAAAGTACGTATGCAGTATACAACTTGGAGATTTGCCTTCAGAGTAAGGAAATGCCAATGAAAATAGAACACTACAAGCCCCTAGGCCTATAATGTTGCACTGAACTTATATGACCCACTCTAAGATCAATCTACTCCTTCTTTCCTACATATCCCTCCATTTTCCTTTCATCCATCTGCCCATCTAAGTTTTTTTTAAAATATCCCCCATGTATCTGTCCCTAGCAGCACCTTCCCTGTACCTATCATTCTCTGTGTAAAAACTTACCATAAGACCAGAAGACATGGGAGCAGGATTAGGCCATTTGACCCATTGAGTCTGCTCCACTATTCCGTCATGGCTGATTTATTTTCCCTCTCAACCCCATTCTTCTGTCTCTTTTCCCCATTACCTTTGATGTTCCGACTAATCAAAGATGTATCAACCTCAGCTTTAAATATACCCAATGATTTGGCATCCACAGCCACTTGTGGCAATGAATTCCACAGGTTCACCACCCTCTGGCTAACAAAATTCCTCCTCATCTCTGTTCTAAATGGACTTACATTTGACATCCTCCTTATGCTTTCCCCCAAGCATCATAGAATAATGTCCCCTAATGTTAGCTATTTCTGCCTTGGGAAAAAGTCTGTTGCTATCCACTCAATCTATACTTCTAATCTTCTTGTGCAGCTCTATCAAGTCACTTCTCATCCCCATTCCCTCCATAGAGAGAATCCCTAGCTCACTCAACCTATCCTCATAAGACCTGTTCTCTAATCCGGGAAGCATCCTAGTAAATCTCCACTGTGCCCTCTCTAAAGCTTCCTCATTGTTTCTATACTGAAGTGACCAGAACTGAACACAATATTCCAAGTGTGGTCTAACCAGAGCTGCAACAATACCTCATGGCTCTTGAGCTCAATTCCCCTACTAATGAAGACTAACATACATCCAACTTCTTAACCACCCTATTAACTTGTATGGTAACTTTGCGGGATTGGCGAATTGTCAGTAGATTCCTGGGCCTGAGCTCCATGTGGCTGAAGGATCGAGTTCCAATGATCCCCTGGATTTGTGAATTGATGAGACCAGAGTTTGAGGCCTAGTGTTCAGGTTCCCATCATCGACAATTCCGGATTTTAAGGATGTTTGGTGATCGGCATTCCCTGAGACTGATGATGAGGATCGAGGCCTGAGAACGTATTGGATGTCCAGAGGTCGAGGCCCATTGATCGGAACCAAGCCTACAAATCTCTGTGACACACATAAAAATCGCTGGTGAACGCAGCAGGCCAGGCAGCATCTCTAGGAAGAGGTATAGTCAACGTTTCGGGCCGAGACCCTTCGTCAGGACCCTTCATCAGTGGAATTCTGACAAAGGGTCTGGCCCCGAAACGTCGACTGTACCTCTTCCTAGAGATGCTGCCTGGCCTGCTGCGTTCACCAGCAACTTTTATGTGTGTTGCTTGAAATTTCAGCATCTGCAGATTTCCTCGTGTTTGCATTTTTAAAATCTCTGTGAGTCCTCTGGGGAGGTCGAAGGCGGGTATCTGCAGGCCCAAGTTCAAGTCTGCTGGAGGCCTGCCCTGGAGTTAAAGGACTATCTAAGTGCGTGGGTGGGAGGGAGGAACAGAGCGGGCTTTGCTGTTGTTTTGTTCCTAAGACTTTTGCACAGTACTGCATTTGTTAACACGGAGCGGAAAGCACGTTTGTAAACCTGGTGGGAGCAGAGGACGTTGGGCGTGGTGAGGGTGGAGCACTGCGGGAGGGGTGCGGGACATGTGGCAGAGAAGGAGTGTCAGGCCAGGTGGTTAACATGAGTGCAGACACACCCAGCCCGCAGGCACCAGGCAAGGTCATTTGATTCTAAATAATTGGTGTATCGATCATTACAGAATGTCTCTCTGGTGCTTCCCACTCCCTCCCCTCTCCCTGCCCCCTTTCCACTCTCAGTCCACAACAGAGACTCATATCAGAATCAGGTTTATCATCACTCACAAGTGTCATGAAACGTGTTTATTTTTGAGGCAGGGCAGCAATACAATGCAATACAGAAAATTACTACAGTGCTGTGCACAAGTAAGGCAACCTAACCATATTTAAGTGTCTTAGACTTTTGCACAGAACTGTACATGTCCATTATGTCACTGTATTCTGTCTTGAGATTCTTTTTTTTGGGGGCATTTGCAGGAAAATAAAGAAATACAATAGAATTCATGAAAAAATACACATAAGCAAAGACTGACAAACAAAACATGTGTGAAAGATGACAAATTATGCAAATAAAAAATAAATAATACTGACAACATGAGTTGTAGAGACCTTGAAACTGAGACTGTAAGCAGTTCAGTGTTGAGGTGAGTGAAGTCAGGAACATGATGGTTGAGGGGTAATAACGCTTCCTGCACCTGGTGGGGTGGGACCTGAAGCTTCTTAACCTCCTACCAGTTTCAGGAACAGTTACTACCCCTCAACCATCAGGCTCTTGAACAAAAGGGAATAACTACACTCATCCATTTCTGGTATTCTCACTTTAAGTACTCTTTATTTTGTTGTTTCATGTTCTTGTTATTTATTTATATTTGCATCTGAGAGTTTGTTGTTCTTTGATCCTGTTGGCAGTTACTGGTCTACAGATTTGTTAAGCAACTCCACAGGAAAAGAATCTCAGGGTTGTATGTGGTGATATGTATGTACTCCGATAATAAATTTTACTTTGAACTTTGCCTGTTGGTTGTAGGGTAATAACTGTTCCTGAATTGATGAGGTGGTGTGGGACCTGAGGCTCTTGTATCTCCTGCTTGATAGTTGAGGGATAATAACTGTTCCTGAACCTGATAGTGTGGGATCTGAGGTTCTTTACCTCCTGCCTAATGGTTGAGGGGTAATAACTGTTCCTGAACCTGGTAGTGTGGGATCTGAGGTTCTTTACCTCCTGCCTGATGGTTGAGGGGTAATAGTTGTTCCTGAACCTGGTAGTGTGGGACCTGAGGTTGCTTTTCCCTCCTGCCTGATGGCTGAGGGGTAATAAATGTTCCTGAACCTGGTGGTATGGGATCTGAGGCTCCTGTACCTCCTGCCTGATAGTTGAGGGGTAATAATTGTTTCTGAAGCTGGTGGTGTGGGACCTAAGGCTCTTTTAACTTCTGCTTAGAACCATTTTGTGCTTGAAGGTGTATTATTTTTTATTACTGTGAGCACTGTTTACTCTGGAAACTTCACACAAGCAAGGAATTTCATTGCACACTGGGGCACTTGACAATAAACTGATCTGAATCTGAATCTGAAAACTGAGTATGTGTACTAGGCTTTTCAGAAGGCATTTAATAAAGTCCCATGAGGAAAGTTAGTATGTAAAATTAAAGCAGATGTTATTGGAGGTTACGTACTGGCGAGGATTGAAAATTTGTTGACAGATAGCGAATAGGGAGTAGAAGTGAGTGGAAGCTTTCCAGGGCAGCAGACATTGACCAGTGGGATACATTAGAGAACTGTGCTTAAGCCTCAGCTATTCATAATACATACCAACAACTTGGTTGAGTGAATAACTTTTTTTCAAAGTTCGGAAATGATGAAAAGCAAACGTGCAGGTGCAGTGGGCCGTCCTGGAGACAAGTGGTGCATTGGCCGTCACACCAAGAGGACATGATGTCAGGACATGCAAAAGAGGCTTGCCCAAGAGCAGAACAGTGAAGACAAATGTAGCAGCAAACGATAACTTTATTAATGCACTGCAATATAACCAGCCATGGGGGGACAGAAATGAGGCAGGGAGAGTGAAGGCTGGAAGCAACCGGTTGAGTCCAGCTGATTCAATACTGAACAAGGGCTGTGGGTAAGGACTGGGGTTAAATAGGCTGCGGGCAATGAGTCTGGAATGAGCAGCAGGTGAATCCGATTACCTGGGTGGAGGCTGGGAGGTGCCTACATGTGCAGGCCTGACACATGGGAACAGGAACATGGGGGTCTTGCTACAGTTAGGCAGGGTCTTGGTGAGACAACACATGCAGCAATGTGTGCCAAGTTAGTCTCCTTAACTAAGAAAAGTCAGAAAGTCTTTAAGTTATATAGCATAGAGACAGAACCTACATCCCAACTCGTTCATGTCAACCAAGATGTTTCCCTGTGCTAGAATATGGCTAGGAACAATAACTGTCAGTATTTTGTCCTCAGGACTAATCAGTACCAGTAATCTGTTCTCAGGACCAATCACTGTCAGTAATCTGTTCTCAGGACCAATCAACATCAGTAATCTGTTCTCAGGACCAATCAATGTCAGTAATCTGTTCTTAGGACCAATCACTGTCAGTAATCTGTTCTCAGGACCAATCAGTATCAGTAATCTGCACTCAAGACCAATCAGGAGCAGTAATTTACAACAAGCTCCATGAATCGCAGCTAAATTTGTATTAAGGACAAATGCTCCAACTGTCATGAAGTTATTCTAAACACAAGGCTCATAATTACTCTGATGTACAAGAAGAAATTGTCCTATTTATAATAATTCAAAACAATGCTCTCTATAAACTAAAGACCAAAACCAACAATACAAGAGGTGATTGATAAGTTTGTGGCCTAAGGTAGAAGAAGTCAATTTTAGAAAACCTAACACATTTATTTTGCAACATAGTCCTCCTATATTTACACACTTAGTCCAGCGGTTGTGGAGCATACGGATCTCAGACGTCCAGCAGGGGTGAGTGATAAGTTCGTGGTCTAAGGTAGAAGGAGATGAGTTATTAACTTCAAACTTTCTGCATAATCACTCAAAGAGTTGAACTGCATGTGCATGTAACAAGAGCTCCTTCTACCTTAGGCCACGAACTTATCAATCACCCCTGCTGTGGACACTTTCCGGAGGTCTAGGATCTGTATGCTCCACGACCGCTGGACTAAGTGTGTAAATGTAGGAGGGGACTATGTTGAAAAACAAATGTACTAGGTTTTCTAAAACTGACTCCTTCTACCTTAGGCCACAAACTTATCAATCACCCCTCATCTCTAGTAATTCACACCATAATCCGCAGTAAAGACCAAGACTCCTGTTTATGTTAATCCACAGTAATCCTGTCAAAGGATGAGAACTCTTGTTTTAATGGTTCAGAATGCCCTATAATCTCCAGTAAGGGTCAAGATTTCTACTGATTTTTATCTTTGGTTTAAAACTGACTGTCTATAATTTGTAGAAATGGTGCACAGATGTGGTAGTAATTTGTACCGAACGTTCCCATTGCTAGTTGTACACATAGGGAGAGAATGAGTAACTAAATTCCTGTTCAGTGAGGAATCTACTATGCACCGACCGCGTTGATGAATGGGTGATCGTGTTCATCAGTGGCCACTTTATTAGGTACCTCCTGTACCCGAGAGCATGCTGGTCACCTTCTGCTGGTGTAGCCCATCCGTTTCAAAGTTTGATGCGTTGTGAAATGCTCTTCTACACACACCTGTTGTAATATGTAATCGAGTTACTGTCACCTTCCTTGAACCAGTATGGTCATTCGCATCTGACCTCTCTCATTACCAAAGTGCTTTTTGCCCACAGAACTGCTGCTCACTGGATTTTTTTAATTTGCTTTTTGTTTGCAGCATGCTCAGTAAATGCTAAAGACTGCTGTATACTCTATAGAGAAAATCCCAGGAGATCAGCAGTTTCTGAGATACTCAAACCACCCCATCTGGCACCAACGATCATTCCATGGTCATTGTTTCTTCACCATTCTCATGTTTGCTCTGAACAACTCTTGCTTTTGTGCATTAAGTTGCTGCCACATGATTGACTGATTAGATACCTGCGTTAACAAGCAGGCGTACCTAATATATGACTACTGAGTGCATATTGGCCAGATCACTGTGACGAGAACACTCATGAACAGGGGTCATATGAGAGTGTCAGAAACAGGAGTCTGAGTTTACAAGCTCACACGGAGCAACTTGTTATTCAAGTTCCATCACCAGCCCAAACCTCCGTACCATCGACGGCATCCTCGTGAGGTGGATCCTCAAGAAGGCTGCATCACTAAGGACCCACACATGCCCTCTTCTTGTTACTACAATCAGAGGAAGTACTGGAGTCTGAAGATACACACTCGGTGATTCAGGGTCACAAGAGATTCTGCAGATGCTGGCAACCTTGAATAAAATGCTGGAGGAACTCAGCAAGTCAGGCAGCATCTATCGATGGAAATAAATAGTTTCTTTCTAAAAGCATCTATTAGGACTGATTCAGGAACAGCTTCTGCCTCTCTGCTTCAGATTTCTGAATGCTCCATGAGCCCATGCACACTATCGCATTATTCTTTTTGTTTACTATTGTTTATTTATCAATTTATAGTCATTATAATGTATTTGCACTGTATCACTGTCTCAAAACAACAACGTTCATGTCATATAAATCAGTGATTAGATTATGAGAACACTCAGTCCTCTTTTATTGTCATTTAGAAATGCATACATGCATTAAGAAATGATACAATGTTTCTCCGGAGTGATATAACAGAAAACAGGACAAACCAAAGACTAACAGTGACAGAACCACATAATTATAACATATAGTTACAGCAGTGCAAAGCAATACCATAATTTGATGAAGAACAGACCATGGGCACGGTAAATAAAGTCTCAAAAGTCCCGAGTCAATCGACTCCCGAGTCCCCGATAGCGGCGGCAAAAGGGAGAAGCTCCCTGCCATAACCCTCCAGGCACCGTCAAATTGCCGATGCCTTGGAAGCAGCCGACCACAGCCAACACCAAGTCCATCCGTCCGAAAACTTCGAGCCTCCGACCAGCCTCTCCGATACAGCCTCCCGAGCGCCATCCTCTGCTGAGTGCCTTCGACCTAGCCCCGGCCGCTGAAACAAGCAAAGCTGAGCATTTCAGGGCCTTCTGCTCCAGAGATTCCGGTTACCACACAGTAGCAGCGGCAGCGAAGTGGGCATTTCAGAAGTTTTCCAGATGTTCCTCCGTACTCTCACGTCTGTCTCCATCAAATCAGAATAGTGCACGGTCCCCTACTTGACAGATAACAGATATTCATTACCGGAGAGGCCGCGTGCACTGCCATTGCGCCACCATCTTCTCCTCCAATCTAGTTAATGAACCTAGTTGTAATTCCGAAGTTTGCAAGATTATGAGAGTGACTTATAGAGCAGACAGCCAGCATATTGGAAAATTGGGTTAAACATCGGCTTCGCAGGGGAAGACAAAGAGTGGTAATAGGTGGTTGCCTCTCTGACTGGAGGCCTGTCACGAGTGATGTGTCACAGGGATCAGTGCTGTGTCTGTTCCTGTTTATCATCTATATCAATGACCTGAATTATAATGTGGTTAACTGGATCAGCAAGTTTGCAGATGACACCAAGAGTAAGCAGTAAGGAAGACTACCAAATCTTGCAGCAGAATCTGGGCCAGATGGAAAAAATGGGCTGAAAAACAGCAAATGGAATTTAAATGCAGACAAGTGTGAGGTGTTGCACTTTGGAAGAACCAGCCAGTGCAGGTCTTACATGGTGAGTGGTAGGGCACTGAGGAGTGCAGGGGAACAAAGGGATCTCGGAACGCAGATCAATAATTTGTTCCAAGTGGTGTCACAGGTCGGCAGGACTGTAAAGAAAGCTTTTGACATATTGGCCTTCGTAAATCAATATGTTGAGTACAAGAGTTGAGATGTTATGTTGAAATTGTATAAGACACTGGTGGGGCCTAATTTAGAGAAATGTGTGCTGTTTTGGACATCTACCTACAGGAAAGATGTAAAAAAGTCGAAAGAGTGCAGAGAAAATTGACACAGATGTTGCTGGGGTTTGAGGAACTGAGTTAAAGGGAAAGATTAAATAGATTAGGACATTATTCCCTAGAACATAGAAAATTGAAGGGAGATTTTTTAGAGGTATACAAAAATACGAGGGGTATTAAAGGGTAAGTGCAAAAAGGTTGGGGTAGGGTTGGGTGAGGCTTCAATGTGAGGTCATGGGTTAAGGATGATAGGTGAAATGTTTTAGGAGAACATGAGGAGGAACTTCTTCACTCAGAGAGTGGTGAGAGTGTGTAATAAGCTGCCAGCACAAGTGGTGGATGTGGGTTTGATTTCAAAGTTTAAGAGAAATTTGGATAGGTACGTGGATGGGAGGGGTTTGGAGGAGATTACCAGTAGGATAGATAAAGGGGATGCAGTGGATGTTGTATATTTGGACTTTCAAAAAGGCCTTTGACAAGGTGCCACACATGAGGCTGCTTCCCAAGTTAAGAGCACATGGTATTACAGGAATGTTACTAACATGGTTAGAGCATTGACTGATTGGTAGAAGGCAGCGAATGGGAATAAGAGGATCCTTTTCTGGTTGGCTGCCAGTAATTAGTGGTATTCTGCAGGGGTTGGTGTTGGGACCACTTCTTTTTATGTTGTATATAAATAATTTAGATGATGGAATAGATGGATTTGTTGCCAAGTCTGCAGATGATATGAAGATTGGTGAAGGGGTAGGTAGGGTAGAGGAAACAGGTAGGATGCAGAAGGACTTAGAAAGATTAGAAGTATGGGCAAGAAAGTGGCAAATGAAATATAATGTTGGAAAATGCATGGTCATGAACTTTGGTAGAAGAAATAAATGTGCAGACTATTTTCTAAACAGGGAGAAAATCCAAAGATATGAGATACAGAGGGACTTGGGAGTCCTTGTGCAGAACACCCTGAAGGTTAACTTGTAGGTTGATTTGGTGGTGAGGAAGGCAAATGCCATGTTAGTATTCATTTCAAGAGGTCTAGAATACAAGGGCAGGGATGTGCTACTGAGGCTTTATAAGGCACTGGTGAGGCCTCACCTTGAGTATTGTGAACAGTTTTGGGCCCCTCATCTTAGATAAGATGGGCTGGTATTGGAAAGGGTCCAGAGGAGGTTCACAAGGATGATTCCAGGATTGAAAGGATTATCATACGATGAACATTTGATGGCTCTGGGTCTGTACTCGCTGGAATTCAGAAGGATGAGGGAGGATTTCATTGAAATCTTTCGAATGTTGAAACACCTAGACATAGTAGGTGTGGAAAGGATGTTTCCCATGGTGGGAGAGTCAAGGACAGGAGGGCACAGCCTCAGGATAGAGGGGCGCCCTTTCAAAACAGAGATGCGGAGAAATTTCTTTAGCCAAAGGGTGGTGAATTTGTGGAATTTGTTACCACATGTACGTAGCTGTGGAGGCCAGGTCGTTGGGTGTATTTGAGGCAGAGATTCATACTGTAGGTTCTTGAATGGCATGAAAGGCTGCGGGGAGAAGGCTGGGAACTGGGGCTGAGTAGGAGATAGAGAAAAGGATCAGCCATGATTGAATGACGGAGCAGATTCGATGGACCAGATGGCCTAATTCTGCTCCTATGTCTTATGGTCTTATAGAGGGCTATGATCCAGGTACAGGATGATGGGTCTCAGCAGATCAATGGCTCAGCATGGACTAGATGGGCCAAAGGGCCTGTTTCTGTGTTGCAGTGTTCTATCATTCTTTGGATCTCTATTTTTCTCAGCGTCAAAGTATCAAATACAAGAGGTCATAGAATTAAGGTTAGAGGGGTTAAGTTCAAAGGAGATATGCATGGCAAGTTTTATACATAGGGTGGTGGGTGCCTGGAGTAGTGGGTGCCTGGTTCCTTAAGGTTGTTATAGCTGGGGTTGGTAATGGGGATAATCTCCTACTGCCTATTAAATGCTCCCAATGATGTATGCCTCAAATAGCCTCTGACAACCAAGTCCAACTCCTAGCCTTCACGTGTGGCTTGGCTACTAAGCTTGGCCCAACTCTTTCTACTGACAGGAGAAGGGGCAAAGGCAGGATACTGGTGCTTTGAAACCAGTCATTTCAGGCAGATGGATCTCATCAACCATGATCGGCTGCTCATCTAGGAGAAGGGAAACTCTAATTTCAAACCTGCTGCCTTGCGGCTATACCCACTCATGGGGAAGGCTTTGGGGGTAAGCCCTGAGGAAGCATACAGAGCTGGAGCCCCTAAGGCAGTCCTGCATTGAGTTCAATGCTGACTGGCAACTCCTGTGGTGCTGCTGGTGCCAAACTGTATCGGTCTCTGCCGTTCCTTTGGGTTCATCAGCTGCGTGGAGAGGGGGAGCTTACTACATGGCCGACAGCTTGCTCTCCACATTGTACTGCCCAGACTTGCGTATCTAGACAGCCAGGATGCAACATCCATGGTCGACCCTGACTGACAGAGGACTCATCATTCCTTCATCAAGTGGGTGCCTGGAATGTGTTGCCGGGGGTTCTGGGGGAGGCTGTGCCCCCCCCCCAGTGTTTAAGAGGTTCTTAAATCGGCAAATGAATGGGCAGAGAATGGAAAAATCTGGACAGAATGAATTAGTTTAATTAGGCATTTAACTACTATTTTAATTAGTTCAACACTACCTGATTGACTGAATGGCCTGTTCTTCTACTGTACTGTTCTACAATTGATGTAGAAGGGAGAGAAAGATGAACTGGCGTATTTTCAATGTGTCATCCAATGTTAGAGGTATCCACCTTAAAGACCAATTGCCATTCATTGTAGGTGGGGCTCTTTATAAACACATTAAATCTACTATCTGAACTCCTTACAAATGCATGCAATTTTTATTTTGGAAGTGGGCCTGGCTTTGCAATCTCTCACACTGAAATTGTAGTTGGAAAAACTTAGTTTTGCATGCCACCCATACAGAACATTTCTAAACATCAATACATTGAACAAGGGAAAAGCAATAACAGAATGCAGAATAGACACCCAGTGTGTGCTTGCTTCGATACACCTGTACACCTGTTCTTTAATGTAAATATCTAATCAGACAATCATGTGGCAGCAACTCAATGCATAAAATCATGCAGACATGGTCAAGAGGTTCAGTTGTTGTTCAGACCAAACAGCAGAATTGGCAAGAAATGTGATATAAGTGATTTTGACTCTGGAATGATTGTTGGTGCCAGAAAGGGTGGTTTGAGTATCTCAGAAACTGCTGATCTCCTGGGTTTTCACACACAACAGTCTCTAGAATTTACAGAAAATAGTGTTAAAAAGAAAAATAAAACATCCAGTGAGTGCCATTTATGTGTGTGAAAATACCTCGTTACTGAGAGAGGTCAGAAGAGAATGGCCCGACTAGCTCAAGCTGACAAGAAGGTGACAGTAACTCAAATAACCATGTATTACACCGGTGAAATGCAGAAGAGCATCTCTGAATGCACAACATGTTGAAGCTTGGGTGGCCTACAGCAGCCGAAGACCATGAGCATAGTTACTTTATTAAATATAGCAGGTATCTAAGAAAAGGAGCCAATTGAGTGTAGTTTTACCGTTATAGAACAAGTGCCGCGTTGGTAAACAAGGTGCAAGGGCTATGACAAGGTAGACGTGGTTCAAGAATTCATCTCATCTTACTTGGGGGGACTGTTCTATGTTCTTACAATAGTGATGGAAAAGGTGTCCTTGAGTCAGGTGGTTTAGACTTTGGGGAGTAGGAAGGGAAGGGAGAATGTCTTGTGTGGGTGGGGTCTTTGAGTCAGGTGGTTTGGACTTTGGGAAGTAGGAAGAGAAGAGAGAATCTTTGTGTGGGTGGGGTCTTTGATTCGGTTTGCTGCTTGACCCAGACAGCGAGACGCGCAGACAGAGCCCATGGATGGATTCTGTGATGTGCTAAGCTGTGTTCACGGCTCTCTGGAGTTGCACCCGGATAGGATGCTCTCTATCGTGCAGCGATAAACATCGGCGAGGGTCAACGGGGACATGCCAAATTTCCCTCGGCCTTCCCAGGGTGTAGAGGCGCTGGTGTGCTTTCTTGACCGTAGCGTCGACGTGGTTGGACCACTGCGGAAGACTGTCTATAATTCTACGGTAATGTATTGCATCAATAGCTAAAGACAGCTTTGGAATAGTATATAACATCAACAAGTTATTATGGAGAGGGTCTCCCCTCCCCTTTCCTGCGTCTCGCTCACTCGCAGGACTGTTGACGTTCTGCGAGAGCAGGTCCATAAGCACCTGCCCGCAGCCGCAGCTTGAGTGCGAAATATTTTTACTGGATGTGATTCAAAACTTTGGAAGTTTGTAGAGGAGCTCGCTGGGCAGGGCCACGCCATTTCTGCCTCTCGGATATGGGATTTAAACGAGCTTGAGTCATCCCGGCCTGGGGAAGGAGCGAGGGAAGTGTTTTTTTCCCCTTCTCTCTCTCTCTCTGCCCCTGTTAGTCTGGGTCCTCCGCAGTCTGAAAGGATCCGGGATTGTGTGCGGGTGACAAAATTCCACTATGGGACAGACTGACAAAGTTCGGAGGAAAGTTGTGAAGAAGTTTGCCTGGGAGTTTTGGGAGCCGTTGCATGCGCAGCTGGAAGAATCTGTCCCCGGCCAAAACGGAGCATGGAATTACTGAGGAACCTCGCTCTCTTCGTCTGTTACCTCGGCTGCTTCGGGAACCTGACCGGCTCCGAGCCGTCCCGCAAGAGCCAGCCCGGGCTCCGACAGGGCATCGCCGGAGCTGCGCCAGGCAAGAGGAACCCCAGCGAGAGGGGGCCGAACCTCGGAGCGGGGAGATGGAGCGCCGGGCTCGGCAGAGCGACAGCAGGAGCTAGGGCGGCGGTGGCCGGCAGGGGCAAAGGCAGCGGCAGGACCGGGGAGGGGGAGAGAGGCAAAGGAGAGGGCGGCGGCCGGCGGCGCCTGAAGGCGGCAAGCGGCAGCCCGCAGGTGACCCCTCACGACTACATGCTGTTCCTCTACAAGACGCTGTCCGTCACTTCGCGCAGCGGCTTCAACGGGAGCCTGCAGCAGCCGGCGGCGCTTGCCAACACCGTCACCAGCTTCGTGGACAGAGGGCAAGGTGAGAATCGGGGGGTTCAGACGCGGGGCTGGGAGGAGGGGGTGGTAGAATCTCCACCCTAACACACACCGTCACACACACAGACACAGGCACAGACACACACACACACACACACACACACACTTACAGTAACATGGTCATACACAGTGACACGCGGATACACGCACACGTACAAATTAGTAGACACAGCGACACACACATTGGCACACACGCGCGCGCGCACAGTGTCACACGGATACACAATAGCACGCTGACACACTAACGCACAGACGCACGCACATTCACACACTCACACACAAACACACACACTGACATACTAGGGGCACATATAGTGATAGACACACGTTCTCTCTCTCACACACACACCCACACACATACACACACCACACACACACTGACATACTACGGGCACATATAGTGATAGACTCTCTCTCTCTCTCTCTTTCTCTCTCTCTCTCTCTCTCTCTCTCTCTCTCTCTCGGGAACTGGCCGATACAGACATCGTCTTCAACTGTTAGAAAGTTCTGCCCTATGTTAAACTTAATTTGGTAAATCTTGGCGGACCCCGACACTCTCTGTTTACCCGCTTTGTTACCCGGGATCCGGCAGTTTAATTTACATAGTGGAATTGGCTGGCGGCTGAGGAGAGGAGACACGACACACCATCCTTCGGACTCGGGGCAGGTGAGGGAGGATAGCCGGTCCGAGTGTGAGGTAAATTCCAGGCTGCCCTTAAACAAGCCGGAGTTGGTGAGGGGAAAAATTCTCCCCAGCGCCGGAATCGTGAGGGGAAGCCCCGGGGCTGGTCGCCGCCCAGCCGGGGTAACTTGGACACTCGCTATCGAGAGGCGACCCCACCCCCGCCCCCGGGTCGCCCAGATCTCGGGCTAAGACCACAACCACCGCTTCTCGCGCCTCTTCTAACCTCTCTGTGGGTCTGCTGTGCCCCGATATCGCGGAAGGCTTGTGGTCCGAAAATAACGGGGAGGGTCACCCCATCTACCCCTTCTCCCACACGCTGGGTGCCTGGAATTCAGTAACAAAAGCCCAGCTCTCTCACCTCCCAGGGAAATTCACCTCCCCCTCCCCCCAACCCCGACCCTCTCCCGTGCTCCCGTGTAGCCGGGACAATCGGTCAAGCCGGTTGACACCACTGTTTGAGCGCACGTCAGTCGCGGGGGACGCGGCCGCAATACAGAAGAGGTACCTTTTGCTGGGGTTTAATGGTGGAATGGGGATCTATGGCGGTCGGCATTAAACAGGGACTGGCCAGTGTTAACACTGACTCTTTGCTCTTCCAATTCCTTCCTTAACTGTTGCAAGGCTCACTGAGTGTGGGTATCGTTACATAGAACAAAGAATATTGAACATTACAGTACAGGAGAGGCGCTTCGGCCCACAATGCTGTGCCAACCTTTCCACCTACTCTGAGATCCCACATAGCCCTCAATTTCTATCATGCAAGTGTCTATGTAAGAGTCTATGGAAGTGCTTTTACCACCAAACCGACAGGGCTTTCCTTATACCCTGGGTAAAAATCATTATCTCTGACCCCCGCCTCCCCCGCCTCCCCCACTTTCCTCCAGTCATCTTAAAATTATGCCCTCTTCCGCCCTGGGAAAAAGTATCTCAGTATCTGGCTGACCACTTTAATCCACGCCTCTCACCATTTTATTCACCTCTATTAAGACACTTTTCATCTTCCTCCGCTCCCACTTTGTCGGCAAATAGATGGAGCTCATTGAATGCCGGCAGAGATTAATCGTTCCCTCCGCTGCAGCTTCCACCTCCCTCCGCCCCCCCCCCGGGCAAAAGACCACCCTTTGACCGTCTCCAGTGAGCCGCTTTTTGCGCATGGAGTCTGGCTGATGGCGGTGCGTTCGCGTCACCGGGAGCCCAGGGTGCCGCGGTGAGAAGGTTGGGGCAGTGTAAAGCGAATTGTCCCGCTTACTGTCTTTGGACTGGACCGCAGAAACCTTGACGCAACCTGTGGCGCTAAGATTTCTTTGAATGTCTCCCCATATCTTACACCCAGCAGAAGCTGGCTGATTGGAGCGGGGAAGGCGCTGGTTACCATGACCCGGATGATTGCCCCACCACAGCTGGCGTTCCCGTGAAGACCCATCCTTCTGCTTCACCGGAGCAGGTTGCAAAGCACCGGTAGTCGGGGTGGACGCAGGAGAAACCTGCACCGACCCGGTGGAGGGCAGAAGGAGAGGCCCATGTCAGGGCAACGGGCAGGGAATGGTGGGGGGGGGGGAGTGGGGGTGAAGGGGAGCTTCTAGAGTGAGGAGGAGGCAGAGTATGAGAGGGTCTGGGGTGAGAGTGGTAGAGAGGCAGGAGTTTGTGTGTGGGGGGAGGAGTGTCAGGTTGGGCAAAGCCTTGTCTTATTCTGACAGGTGAGAGGGTGCGGGGCCAACATGAAAAGTTAGATAGAGGTTAAACTGAACTGAAGCCATCTCTATCCCTCCTCTTCATCTCCCATCTCTCTCCTTTCTCCCTTTGTTCTCATTCTCCCCATCTCCTCCTTCCCTTCCCTGTCTCCTTCTGCATCTACCCTCTTCTCTCCCTCTTTCTCTTTGCTCTCTTCGCACACATTAATTTGACCCTTGTTTCTCCAGATAATGAAAAACAAAGAACTAAAAGATGCTTGTGTGCAGTGGTATCCATTTCCACGGTGACATGTCACCTGTTCAGGTCTCATGGCGGCCGACCAGATGATTTGGATAGAGTTGAGGCCCTCCGTTGGTCAGAGTTGTCCATGGCTGTTGTGTCCTAGCAAGCCAGGGCAGTACGATGGAGAGCAAGCAGAGACCGATATAGTTTGGTATCAACAGTGTCACAAGAGTTGTCAGTCAGCATTGAACTCAACGTAGGGCTGCCCTGGGGACTCCAGCTCTGGATATTTCCTTGGAGTTAATTCCTGGAGCCTTCAGGACAGTGGAAGTATGAGATCAGAATTTTCCTTCTCCTTGATGAACTGCCAACTACGGCTGATGAGCCCCATCTGCCTGAAGTGACTGGTTTTGCCCCTTCTCCTGTTAGTAAGAATAGTTTTAAGGCAACAAGAACCTACCTTTGCCCTTTCCGCTTGTAGAAATGGTTTGACCAGGCTTAATAGCTAAGGCACATGTGAAGGCCAGGAGCTGGACTTGGTTATCAGAGGCTATTTGAGATGCTCTCCACTGGGAGCAGTTAATAGGGGAGGAGCCTACCCTCACTACCTTCCCCCGACTATGAGAACCTTAAGGAACCTGGATAGAGTTAACATTGGCTAAAACAAATGTGAAATCAGTGGGTGTTTAGGGTCAGCAACTTTTGTGGAATAAGCCCTATCTTACCTCTGTCTCCTCATTTAAGATGCAATGCTGACCTCTTTGATCAAGCTCTGTGTCACCTGTCTCAAGATCCATCAAAATGGCTTAAGGTTAATCTTGCAAGATGTTCGGACATGTTAATGATGCTGTTAAAGATTGGATTGTTTATTATTAAATATTATCCGCAGGCAGGACCAGTAACCCATGCAAGTTTCATCATTCCCATCTTACAGACTATTCTTAAAATGAAAACCATATTTTCACACTGGAGTTGTGTGTATGTGTGGGTGTGTGTGTCTACTTGTTTCTGTGTGAGAGAGAAAGAGAGGGTAAGAGAGAGAAAGAGAAACAGAGAGAGGGAAAGAGAGACAGAGAGAGCAATTAATGTATTGCATTCATCTTTCTTGGTGGTAGACGTCATGTGTTTGGGAAGCTGTCAAAGATACCTTGATAAGTTGCTGTAGAGCATTTGTAGATAATGCTCACTGCAGCCTGGGTGCATCTGTGGTGGAGGGGGTGGGTGCTCAGCTGGTGATACTGTGTGTCAAACAAATGCGCTGCCTTGTCTGAAGTTTGCAGGTCTTGTTGGAGTTACACTCATCCAGGCAAGTGGAGAGGATTCTACCACTCTCCTGACTTTTGCCTTGTAAATGGTGGAAAGTCTTTGAGGAGGCTGACCTGTATTTGTATGGCTGCTGCAGTTAAATGCAATCCTAGTATGATCAAAAAGACAACAGATTCTGCAGATGCTGGAAATCCAGAGTACACACATAAAATGCTGGAGGAACTCAGCAGCTCGGGTAGCATCTATGGAAATGAATAAAAAGTCAACATTCTTCAGGAATAGAAAGGAATGGGGGAAGAAACCAGAATAAGAAGATGGGGGGAGGAGAAAGCATGCAGGCTAGAAGGTGATAGGTGAGACCAGGTGAGGGGAAAGGTGGCGGGGGGTGGGGGGGGATGATGTGAGAAGCTGAGAGGTGATTGGTGGAAAAGGTAAAGGCTGAAGAAGAAGGAATCTAATACCAAGAGGAGAGTGGATCCTGGGAGGAGGGGCACCAGAGGGAGGTGATAGGCAGGTGCGGAGAAGAGAAGGGGTGAGAGGGGAACCAGAGTGGGGAACGGAAGAGGAGGGGAGGGGAGAAGAAAAATTACCTGAAGCTTGAGAGATAATCTAGTAATGATCGGTTACCTGTTCAGGATCGAAGTTGAAACTGTCCTCTTTGGTTGGGGAGCTGAAGATAATTTTCAAGGCCACCATGCTGCAAGACCCAGATCTTCAGGTTCTGCAGAATGGGGCCTGGATGTCCCAGTGGCGGTCTTCCTTCGTCATGCTAGTAGCTTCTTCTTGGTTATCACTACAGTCAGTCATGCAAGTTCCAGCTGGAGACTCAGGAATACATTGCACTCAAATGTAGAAGGATTCTTCATTGCTGTTTGACCAGTCAGGATTGTTAACCCTGGGCTGAACTCCTGAAGCTGGAGCACCAGAGGATTTATTTTCCAACGGTCCAGGATTGATTTATTCGAGATTAATTCACCTAAGGGGTGGAATTGGAATTGAACTGGTTTACTATTGTCAAATGCACTGAGATACAGCGAAAATCTTTTCTCTGCGTGCCGTCCAGACTGGTAATTGTAAACGTAAGTGTAATGAGGCAGTACAAGAGGAAAAACAATAACAGAATGCAGAATATTACAGAGAAAGTGCAGTGCAGCTGGACAATAAGATCCGAGGGCCTTGATGAGGAAGATTGTGCGATCAAGAGCTCACCTTTATCATACAAAAGGTCCGTTTAAAAGTCTTATAACAGCAGAAGGAGCGGGAAATATTTGTTTAAGGTCCCTGTAAATTTTAGTGTCTTTGATCACACTCAGACATGTTCTCACCCAATGGTGCCCAACACAGGATGGAGGACAGGTGCAGCTAACTCAGAACAGTTGCTATTTAATGATCGAATCCCTGTCAATCTGTGGCAGTGGTGCAGTAGGTTCTTCTGCTACTTGACCATTCCAGGGACCTGGGCTCAATCCTGACCTCGAGTCTCTCTATGCCAAGTGTGAACACATGGTTTTCTACTGAAATTCTGTTCTCCTCCCACATCCCAAAGATGCGCTGATAGGTCAATGTGTTCTGCAATTACCCGCGGTGTAGGTGAATGGCAGACAGTCAACTGGGGGGGGAGGGGGTTATTTGGTGTGTCTGAGAGAGAATAATTTGTATTGTGACAGGGCAAGGAGAGGGGGAGCAAGGCTGATGGGATAGTTCTCCTTGGAGCTGAAGGGCCAAATGGCCTTCTGCATCATTATAAGCATAAGGTAATCTTCTCATCCCATCTATACCACAGTAGCATAGTGGTTAGTGTGATTCTATTGCAGCTCGGGGCATCAGAGTTCAATTCTGACGCTGTCTGTAAGGAGTTTGTACGTTCTTTCCGTGACTGTGTGGGTTTCTTCCGGGTGCTGCGGTTTCCTCCCATAGTCCAAAGAGGTCAATATTAGGTCAATTGATTGTTGTGAATTGTCCTGCGATTAGGCTAGGATTAAGTTGATGGGCTGCTGGGTGGTGCAGACTATTGCAACTGTTTTCTGTTGTATCTTTTCTAAATAAATAAATATGCAAGAAGTGAGTAGCAGAAAATCATCGGTGTTAGGGCGATAGAGTGATGCGTCGTACAAATAGGCCATTCCGCCCAACTCACCCATGCTGACTTTAGCCCAGCTCAGTTGTCCTGTGTGCCTGTAATTGCCCCATATCCCTCTAAATCTTCTCTATCAACATACAAATGACTATCCTATCCAAGTGTCCTTTAGATATTATCATTGTAAATATTAGCTTTATTTGTCACATAGACAACGAAATGCATCATTTTGCGTCAACGACCAGCACAGTCCAAGGAGGGACCAGGGGCAGCCTACAAGAGTTGCCATGTCACCAGTGCCAACAAAGCATGCCGATAGCTGACTAACCCTAATCTGCGTGTCTCTTTGGACATGCCATTTTGGCGCTGGAATATGTGGCAACATTTGCGGGCTGCCCTCAAGGCACCCATGGGTGTGTTGACTGTTAGTGCAAACACAGCATTTCACAGTATATTTCAGTGTGTTTGTGATAAATAAACTCGGATCTTGAATCTTGGAAACCCACATGGCCATGTGGAGAACGAACAAACGTGTTACAGACAGAGGAGGGAAATGAACCCCAGTCGCTGGTACTGTAAAGCGTTGTGCTAACCACTGTGCTACTTTTCCACCTCGTCTATGTGCCAGCACTTATTGTACTCACCTCAACTACTTTCTGTGGTAATGGACTGCATGTACTCCCCGCATTCTGCATATCAACAACAAGCGTGACCAACGACAAATAAGCCCATTTACAATCTCCACAGCTGGCCCTTCCCTGGCCAATGGAGGCTGGTCTTCTGTGTAACCAGGAACTAAAAAACAAAAGAATCAGAGAGAGTATCAGAACCAGGATTAATATCACTAGCATTTGTCATGAAATTTGTTGTTTTGCGGCAGCAGTACAGTGTAATACAAAATAATAAATAACCATAAATTACATATATATATATATATATATATATATATATATACACACACACACACACACACACACAGAATTTATATAGAACAGAGATGAGGAGAAATTTCTTTAGCCAGAGGTAGTGAATCTGTGGAATTCATTGCTACAGACAACTGTTGAAGCCAAGTCATTGGGTATATTTAAAGCAGAAGTTGATTGGTTCTTGATTAGTCAGGATGTTAAAGATTAAGGGGAGAAGACAGGAGAATGGAGTTCAGAGGGAAAATAAATCAGCCATGATAGGATAGCGGAGAAGACATGATGGGCTGAATGGCCTAATTCTGTTCCTATGTCTTATGGGCTTACGGCTGAATAGCCTAGTTCTGTCCCTATGTCTTATGATTTTATGGTTTGGCAGTTTAACTTCCCTCCGGATCATTAGTAAACCAAATGGGATTTTCCAAAGATCTGCTAGTCTTGTGGTAACAGTTTGATTCCAGATCATTTTAAAATTCCTCAGGTGGTTTTGGTGAGCGTTGATCTTGGTCCCTGGATTTGAGTTACTGGTCCGATCACAGTAATGTAATCGCTACGATACAGACCCGGTTTACACCCAGCCCTTGTGGTGCTGCTGCTCCACATCCAGACCACTAAGAGGAGCTCAAGATCCTTCAGATGGACGAATCTGATGATGCAATTGACAAAGTGATTACATCACGGATTTGCCCGTGGTACTGGATACTCTCTACTTTGTGTCCATGTCCCACAGAGCAACACTTACCTCGGCGGTAGAGGAGAGAGTAAGCAGGTTTGTCCCAGTTAATGTATAGAGCCTTCGGCCCAACTAGTCCATGCAAACATGGGCACTCACCCAGCTAGTCCCGACTTCCTGCGTTCGGCCCATCCCTCCATGTACCTGTCCAGGTGCTTATTAGATGATAAACACGAGACTCTGCAGATGTTTCTTAAATGAGACTATTGTTCCCGTCTTAACCACTTCCTCTCGGAGTTCATTCAATATACTCACCACCTTCTGTGTGAAAAGTTGCTCCTCGGGTCCCATTTTAAATCTCCCCCCTCTCACCCTAAACCCATGTCTCCTAGTTTTGGTCACCCTTACCCTGGGGAGAAGACTGCTACCTTCCACCTCATCTAAGCCGTGTTTCTAAATCTACAGGAGAAGAATTAGACTATTTGTCCTATCAAGTCTGCTCTGCCATTCCATCATGGTTGATTTGTCAACCTTCTTATTCCGATTCTCCTGCCTTCTTCTCATAACCTTTGACACCCTGACAAATCAAGACCCTATCAACCTCTGCTTTAAATATACTCAATGACTTGGCCTCCATAGCCATCCAGGGCAATAAATTCTACAGATTTGTCTTAAGAAACTTCTTCTCATCTCTGTTGTAAATTGATGCCCCTCTCTTCTGAGGCTGTGTCCCCCGGTTTTATTTTCACCCACTATAGGAAACATCTTCTCCACGTCCACTCATCATCTTTTCCAGGGCTAAACTGGGAGAGTCTTTGTCCAACAGACACATGTTCCCAGTGATAATGCTGAGACATGGACACTGTGCTTGTCTCTGACAGACTCTGTAGACTCCATGGACCCATTTGGTAGCGGTAAGAATCCATTACATAAAAAAGGACTTGGGAACCCCTGCTGCAAATTAAGAACAGAAGAAGCACGGAGTAGCAAAAGGGTGGTAATCTAACAAATACCTCCAACAAGCAATACATGGGCTGTTCTGTCCTGTCATTCATTTGGCTTTCTAAGGGATATTTGGCAGCATTTCTTCCTGAGAGGTCTTGGCAGGGTTAATGTGAAGTCAATGTTGCTGCTTGTCAGAGAACCCTGAAGTAAGGGTCATTGTTTGAAAGCAAGTGCTCACTCGTTTCAGACAGCGATGTCATAGAGTCATAGAATAATGTAGGACAGAAACAGACCATTCAGCCCAACTGATCCATGCTGACCTAGCCCCATCCAACCAAGCTCCATTTGCCCTGGTCTCTCTAAACCAGGGGTTCCCAACCTGGGGCCCATGGACCCCTCGGTTAATGGTAGGTGTCCATGGCATAAAAAAGGTAGAGAACCCCTGATCTAAACCTTTCGTATCTATGTAACTCTCCAAGTATCTTTTAAATGTTATTAATATACCTGCATCAACCACCTCCTTTGGCAGACTATACCACCCTCTGTATAAAAAAAGTTGCTACCCAAGTTCCTTTCAAATCTCTCCTCTCACTCTACCCTTACCATTTAGTTCCTAATGCCCCTATCCTGGGGAAAAGATGGTATGCATTCACCCTGTTTGCGCCCCTCATGAACTTATACCCCTCTGTAATATCACCTCTCATTCTCCTACCCTCCAAGGAAAACATTCTGCTCTTTTCAACTTCTCCCTGTAAGCCAGCCCTTGAAGTAGTGGCAACATTCTTGTAAATCTTTTAGTCTCTCTTTCCAGTTCAGTAACATTTTTCAGAATCAGAATCAGATCTAATATCACTGCTGTATGTCATCAAATTTGCTACTTTACAGCAGCAGTACAGTGGAATACATAAAAAGCATATGTATATAAAATAAATTAAATAAGTAGGGCCAAAACTATAGTGAGGTAATAGAAACATAGAAACATAGAAAATAGGTGCAGGAGTAGGCCATTTGGCCCTTCGAGCCTGCACCGCCATTTATTATGATCATGGCTGATCATCCAACTCAGAACCCCGCCCCAGCCTTCCTTCCATACCCCCTGATCCCCGTAGCCACAAGGGCCATATCTAACTCCCTCTTAAATATAACCAATGTACTGGCCTCAACTGCTTCCTGTGGCAGAGAATTCCACAGATTCACCACTCTCTGAGTGAAGAAGTTTTTCCTAATCTTGGTCCTAAAAGGCTTCCCCTTTATCCTCAAACTGTGACCCCTTGTTCTGGACTTCCCCAACATCCGGAACAATCTTCCTGCATCTAGCCTGTCCAATTCCTTTAGGATTTTATACGTTTCAATCAGATCCCCCCTCAATCTTCTAAATTCCAACGAGTACAAGCCCAGTTCATCCAGTCTTTCTTCACATGAAAGTCCTGCCATCCCAGGAATCAATCTGGTGAACCTTCTTTGTACTCCCTCTATGGCAAGGATGTCTTTCCTCAGATTAGGGGACCAAAACTGCACACAATACTCCAGGTGTGGTCTCACCAAGGCCTTGTACAACTGCAGTAGTACCTCTCTGCTCCTGTACTCAAATCCTCTCGCTATAAATGCCAGCATACCATTCGCCTTTTTCACCTCCTGCTGTACCTGCATGCCCACTTTCAATGACTGGTGTATAATGACACCCAGGTCTTGTTGCACCTCCCCTTTTCCTAATCGGCCACCATTCAGATAGTAATCTGTTTTCCGATTTTTGCTACCAAAGTGGATAACTTCACATTTATCCACATTAAATTGCATCTGCCATGAATTTGCCCACTCACCCAACCTATCCAAGTCACTCTGCATCCTCTTAGCATCCTCCTCACAGCTAACACTGCCACCCAGCTTCGTGTCATCCGCAAACTTGGAGATGCTGCATTTAATCCCCTCATCCAAGTCATTAATATATATTGTAAACAACTGGGGTCCCAGCACTGAGCCTTGCGGTACCCCACTAGTCACCGCCTGCCGTTTATTCCCACTCTTTGCTTCCTGTCTGCTAACCAATTCTCCATTCACATCAATACTATACCCCCAATACCGTGTGCTTTAAGTTTGCACACTAATCTCCTGTGTGGGACCTTGTCAAAAGCCTTTTGAAAATCCAGATATACCACATCCACTGGTTCTCCCCTATCCACTCTACTAGTTACATCCTCAAAAAATTCAATGAGATTCGTCAGACATGATTTTCCCTTCACAAATCCATGCTGACTTTGTCCGATGATTTCACCGCTTTCCAAATGTGCTGTTATCACATCTTTGATAACTGACTCCAGCAGTTTCCCCACCACCGACGTTAGGCTAACCGGTCTATAATTCCCCGGTTTCTCTCTCCCTCCTTTTTTAAAAAGTGGGGTTACTTTAGCCACCCTCATTGGTTCATTGTCCGTTCAGAAGTTGGCTGGCAGAGGGGAAGACGTTGTTCCTGAAATATTGAGTGAGTGTTTTCAGGCTCCTGTACCTCCTCATGATGGTAACCATGAGAGTAGGTCTTGTCCTGGTTGGTGAGGCTCCAGCATGATGGGGGATTCACAGCTTGGGATATCTGATAGCAGAGGGCAAGTAGCGTGTATGTCTTCAGGCTCCTGTACCTCCTTCCTGAGAGTAGCAATGAGAAAGGGGCATGTTCTGGGTGATGGGGGTCCTTGATGACAGATGCCACCTTTTTGAGACATCGCCTTTTGAAGGTGTCTTGGATACTGGGGAGACTAGTGCCCATGATGTTCACAACTTTCTGCAGCTTTTTACAATCTTGTGCGGTGGCCTCTCCCCCCATACAGATTGGAAGGAAACTATACCTCCTCCCTGATCGAAGTAAGGAGAAGCGGGCTTGTCTTTCCTATAGCAAGGTGATTGAACACAATACTCCAGGTGTGGGGCCCCACCATTGTCACGTACAACTGCAAATGACAGCTGCGATGAAACCTTTCCTATTGAAGGATAATGGTTTTGGAAATCTCTTCCTCATACAGCAATCACAGAAAGGACCTTCAATATTTACAAAGCTGATGGTAAGCAAGAACATAAACATTCTCTATATAGACAGGACTGTGATGTTTGGGTTACAGTCAGGTTAGGGCAGAGTGCACAGTAGCATAGCGGCTAGCATAGCACCAGTGATCGGCGTTCAGTCACAGACAACGGCAGAATTGAACCCGGGTCGTTGGCACCATAATAGTGTGACACCAAATGCTACACTATACTGTCGCTGAGGAGGTTCTGCACTCCTCCCGCTGGCTCCCCCATGGTCCTGGCCAAGAGACTATGAAGTGCTCAAGCCATGGATTGATGGGGATTTGGTATTATGTTTTATGAGCAGGTTCTTCCCCTCTGATGTTGCATTATCTTTAGAAACAGCCTCTTCCCCTCCTGCCATCAGATTTATGAATAGTCCATGAACCCATGTTATGCTACCTCACAATTTCTCTTTTGTACTATTTATTTATTTCTTTATTGACTTTGTAGTAATTGTTTATGTCTCACACTGTACTGTTGCCAGAAAACAACAACTTTCTCCTCATACTTCAGTGACAATAAAAATAATTCTGAATATTCAAGGAGGTTCTGAGAAGCAATTTTTCTGTCCTCTGACTGATTTGCAGCAGGATTTCTTTTAAATTTTACAATCTGATACAAAGGTGAATGTTCGATTTAAGGGTTCTCATCTGAGGTATTAAACTGAGGCCCTATCTGCCCTCTCAGGAGGATATAGGTGCTTTTTTTGATGTTCTGGTTAATATCCAGGACATCTTTGAGGAGCAATGCCTCGAAAGGGCAGTGTCCATCAATAAGGACCATCGTCACCCAGGACAAGCCCTCTTCGCATTGTTACCGTCAGGAAGGAGGTACAGGAGACTGAAGTCACACATTCAGCAATTCAAGAACAGTTTCGTCTCCTCTGCCATCTGATTGTTGAATGGACATTTAACTCGTGAACAGTACCTCACCACTTTTTTACACTTGGCAGGAGCAAAGGATGTTTGGAATGGAAAGGGTGGAGTGCCGTGGGAGGGGTGTTGACAGATGGCAGAGAAGGAGTGATAGGGGCAGGGGTTGGTATGGGTGCAGACACACCCAACCCTGAGACACCGGGCAAAGTTATTATGATTCTAAACAATTTGCTTATTGATCATTACAGAATGTCTCTCAGGTGCTTTCTGCTCCCTCCCCTCTCCATTCCCCTTTTCCCAACCATGTCTCCCCTCTCCCTGTCCCTTCGCACTCTCAGTCCACAATAGAGACCCATTTCAAAATCAGGTTTATAATCACTCACATCTGTCAGTTAACATCAACTGAAAAAAAAACAGATTGCTTGTTCATGATCACACTGCTGTTCATATAGGTACATCTGTACACCTTAGGTAGCATTAGGTAATATGTACACCTGCTCATTGATGCAATTATCTCATCAGACAATCAACAACTGAACCTCTTGACCATGTCAACATGCTGTTATGCATTGAGTTACTGTCACATGATTGGCTGACTAGATATTTGCATTAATGAGCAGGTGTACAAGTGTTCCTAATAAAGTAGCCACAGAGTGCACATGTTGGAGGGATTCAAATGGCTGAATCCAGTTCTCCACAACAAATTAACTGCTGGAGGAACTCAGTGGCCAGGCAGCATCTCTGGAAGAAAATGCCCGTCCCACTGAGTTCCTCCAATATTTTATGTGTGTTGGTCCAGACTTCCAGCCTCTGCCGTTTCTCTTGTATCTGCTGGAGGAATTAAGCAGGTCAAGTGGGGGAGGGAGGGGGGTTGAGAAAGGAATTCAAGAGCTGTGAGGTAATGGTGCAAATCAACAGGGCCCTGCTTAGACCACACTTGGAGAATTGTATTCAGTTCTGCTTGCCTCATTATAGGAAGGGTGTAGAAGTTTTAGAGAAGGTGCAGAGGAGATTCACCAGAGACATGCCTTCTCAGGATCGGTTGTGTGAGCTGGGACATTTTGAGCAACACTCTTTTGAGTGAGTGAATCCAGTTCCCCACAACAAATTAATACTGGAGGAACTCAGCAGGTCAATCGGCTTCTATTGAGGGGAATAGACAGTTGACACTTCAGGCAATGGCCCTTCATCAGGACTGGAAAGGAAGTGGGTGGGGCAGAAGCCAGGAGAGGCAAGGAGAAGGAGTACAAGCTGGCAGGTGACAGGTGAGACCAGGTGAAGGGGAATGTAAGTAGGTGGGGGAAAGAAGGAGGATAAAGTAAGAAGCTTGGGGGTGATAGGTGGAAGAGGTAAAGGGCAGAAGAAAAAGAAATTTGATGGGAGAGGACAGTAGACCATGAAATAAAAGGAAGGAGGAGGGGCAGCGGGGGAGGTGATGGGCAGGTGAGAAAGGAAGAGGTAAGAGGGGGGCAAGAATGAGAAATGGAAGAAGAGACAAGGAGGGGGAGGTTGTTTATTCCCCTCTGTAGATGCAGCCTAACCTGCTGAATTTCTCCAGCATTTTATGTGTGTTCCCTATGAAATTCATTAAGGTCCTGCTCTCAATAATTGGATCTACCCTAATGTAACTTTTGCGTTAATAAAAGAGGCCTCTAAGCTGGAGTAACCACCTTCTCTGGTGGAGATGAGACATTGGTAATATAGACCAGCCTTGCCAGGAACACTATTTAAAAAAAATATTCAGTGGTGGTGTTATAGGAGAGGCTTCCTTCCTGAGCCGAAGGCTTGTGAGATTGCAGTATGACTGGTTTATTTTTTTAAGAGCAAAGTTTAGGAAACTTTAGTATCCTGTGTATAATATCCATTTACATCACAGGCTGACTGCAATCGCATGTAGATTTATCATTCAAAATAGTTGGAGTGCTTACACAGCAATCAATAATCCTTTCGTAACACACACAAAATGCTGGAGGAACTCAGCACGTCAGGGGGCATCTACGGAAATGAAAAAACAGTCAACGTTCTGGGCTCAGACCCTTCTTCAGGACTGGAAAGGAAGGAGGACCATGCCAGAATAAAACAGTGGGGGGAGAAGGAGACTGAAGACAATCTAGAAGGTGATAGGTGAAGCCAGGCAGGTGGGAAAGGTAAAGGGCTGGAGAAGAAGGAATCTGATAGAAGAGGAGAATGGACCATAGGAGAAAGGAAAGGAGGAAGGGACCCTAGTGGAGGTGATAGGCAGGTGAGAAGAGGTAAGGGGTCAGAGTGGTGAATAGAAGAAGGGGAGGGGAAGAAAAATCTTTTAGTGTGGTCTTTAAAGAGAATCTATTTTGGACAGAACAGCACAGGAACAGGCTCTTAAACCCAGAATGTTGTGCTCAGCTAACTAAATGAACACGGATCCCTTTTGCCCACACAATTTCCATATCCCTTTATTCTCTATGTATTCATGTGTCTATCTATGAGCCTCTTAAACATCTCTCTTGTATTTGCCTTTATCACCACCCCTGCCAGAACATTCCACACGTACCACTCTGTAGGTAAAGAATTTGTCCAGCACATCTCCTTTCAATGGTGTCCCGGTGTTCATAGTTACTGTAGGTGTTACAAGCAACCAGGGTAGAATTTCACCTGCAGGAGATGTTGACGCACACTCATTGGCCACTTTGTTGATATCTCCTGTACCTAATAAAGTGGTCACTGAGTATATTTTCGTGATCTGCTACTGTAGCCCACCCACTTCAAAGTTCGAAGTGCTGTGCATTCATTCAGAGATGCTCTTCTACACACCACTGTTGTAACACATGGTTCTTTGAGTTACTGTCGCCTTCTTGTCAGTTTGAACCAGTTTGGAAATTCTCCTCTGACCTCTCTCTCTAATGAGGCAGTTTCACCCACAGAGCTGCTGCTCCCTGGATTTTTTTTTTTGTTTTTCACACCAAACTCTAATGACCTTTGTGCGTGAAAATTCCAGGAGATCAGCAGTTTCTGAGATACTCAAACCACCCTGTCTGGCGCCAACATTCATTCCACAGTCATAGTCACTAAGATCACCTTTCTTGCCCGTTCTGATGTTTGGCCTGAACAACAACTGAACCTCTTGACCATGTCTGCATGCTTTTATGCATTGAATTGCTGCTATATGATTGGCTGATTAGATATTTGCAGTAACAAATACCTAATAAAGTGGCCACTCTGTGTAAGTAAACAAGCAACATTATCAAAACCCTCTATCAGTTTATTAGAAGCTTTAAAAAGTTTCCTTGTTTCTTCACCCACTAACCCACCCCAACACCCCCCCCCCAACATCAGTACTTTATCATTTCCTGTCAGTCACCTTATGTACATGTACTCCTGTGCCTAACATCACTTCATAGACATACACTCAATCTATATACTATATATACAAGCTATCTTATGTATTTGTCGGCTATGTGAAATGGTCTATGTTCCAAGCCTATACTGGTATCGCTCCCCGACTTTTCCCATGCTACATCAACAACTGCATTGGTACTGCTTCCTGCACCCATGTGGAGCTCGTCAACTTCACCAACCTTGCCTCCAACTTCCACCCTGCCCTCAAATTTATCGGGTCCATTTCCAACACTTCTCTCCACTTTCTCGATCTCTCTGTCTCTATCTCTGGAGACAGCTTATCTACGATGTCTATTACGGCCTACAGGGAAGAGATCCAGCACCTGGCCGTGTGGTGTGCTGACAACAACCTGGCCCTTAACACCCAGAAGACCAAGGAGATCATTGTGGACTTCAGGCATGCTAGGAGCCACACTCACGTCCCCATCTACATCAACGGAGCTGTGGTGGAGCATGTATCAAGCTTCAAATTCCTTAAACAACAGGAATTCTGCAGATGCTGGAAATTCAAGCAACACACATATTGCTGTGTGTTGCTTCAAACCCCTTGGTGGCAACATTTCCGAGGATCTCACCTGGTCCCTGAACTCCTCCATCCTGGTCAAAAAGGCACAACAGTGCCTTTATTTCCTGCAGAGCATCAAGAAAACTCACCTCTGTCCCAGGATACTGACGGACTTTTACCACTGTACCATTGAGAGCATACTCACTAACTGCATCTCAGTGTGGTATGGCAATTGTCCCGTATCGGACCTCAAAGCACTCCAGCATGTGGTGAAAACTGCCCAGCATATTATCGGCACCCAATGGCCCACCATTGAGAACATCTACCATAAACGCTGCCTGGGCAGGGCGAAAAGCATTATCAAGGATACATCTCACCCTAACCATTTTACTCTCCTCCCATCCAGTAGGCGCTACAGGAGCCTCCGCTCCCGCACCAGCAGGCACAGGAAGAGCTTCTTCCCTGAGGCTGTGACCCTGCTGAACCTCACATCACAGCACTAAGCACTATTGCACCCATCTTGTACTGTCTCAGTACTTTTATATTTGTGTGCTGTAGCACTTACTTTTTATTCACAGTTATTTTGTAAGTAACACTATTCTTTGCATTTTTGGTCAGATGCTAACTGCATTTCATTGGCTTTGTATCTGTACTTGGCACAATGACAATAAAGTTGAATCTAATCTAATCTAATCTAATAAACCATGATTCTCACAGCTACCTGGACTATACCTCTTCCCACCCTGTTACTTGTAAAAATGTGATAACCTTCTGTCAGTTCCTCTGTCTCCATCGCATCTTCTCTTAGGTTAAGGCATTTCATTTGAGAACTAAGGAGACATTCTCCTTCTTCAAAGAAAGGATCTTCCCTTCCTCCACCACCAATGCTGCCTCAACCACATCTCTTCCATTTCGCGCACGTCTGCCCTCACCCCAGGGATTCTCCCGCCACCCCAGGGATAGGGTTGCTCTTGTCTTCACCTACCACCCCACTAGCCTCCACGCCCAACACATAATTCTCTGTAACTCCTACCATCTCCACAGGATCCCACCACCAATCCCATCTTTCCCTCCTGCGCCACTTTCTGCTTTTTGCAGGGATCGTTCCCTACACGACTCACTTGTCCATTTGTCCCTCCCGACTGACCTCCCTCCTGACACTGATCCTTGCAAGCAGAACAAGTGCTACACCTGCCCCTACATCATCTCCCTCACCAGCATCCAGTGCCCCAAACAGTCCTCCCAGGTGAGGCGGCACTTCACCTGTGAGTCTGTTGGGGTCATCTACTGTATCCGGTGATCCCAGTGTGGCCTCTTGTATGTCGGTGAGACCCGGTGCAGATTGGGAGACCACTTCACTGAGCACCTACACTCCGTCCGCCAGAAAAAGCAAGATGTCCCAGTGGCCACCCTTTTCAATTCCACTTGCCATTCCCATTCCAACATGTTAGTCCATGCCTCCTCTTCTGTCACGATGAGACCACACTCAAGCTGGAGGAACAACACCTTATATTCGGTCTGGGTAGCCTCCAACCTGATGGCATGAACATTGATTACTCTAACTTTTGGTAATACCCATCCCCCCTTCACCATTCCCAATTTTCATTTCTCTCTCTCACCATATTACCTCCCTCTGGTGCTCCTTCCCCTTTTCTTTCTTACATACTTTCTGTCCTCCCCTATCAGATTCCCCCTTCTCCAGCCCTGTATCTCTTTCACCAATCGACTTCCCAGCTCTTTACTTCACCTCCTCCCCACTCCTGGTTTCAACTATCACCTGTTGGGTTTTCCTCCCCTCCCTTCACCTGCTTACTCTGACTCTTCAGCTTTTTCTCCCAGACCTGCTGAACGGACTCGGCCTGAAACGTTGCCTGTACTCTTTTCCACAGATGCTGCCTGGCCTGCTGAGTTCCTCCAGCATTTTGTGTGTGTTGCTCTGATTTCCAGCATCTGCAGATTTTCTCTTGTTTATTTATATTTATTAGTTTTTATTATCGTGTTCTTTGTCTTATTCTGTTTTTTTTTGGTGCTGCATCAGATTTCAAGTAACAATTATTTAATTCTCCTTTACACTCATGAACTGGAAACGATCTTGAATCTTGAAAGCTACGCCCTTGTGGGCATGCTATGTTGGTGCTGGAATGTGTGGCAATGCTTAGCTTCCACTGACTCAGAATATCCCCATAATAACGGGTGAATGAGGTCTGTGATTTCCCCAATGCACTGTGACACTAGTAGACATCTTACTGGTGATGTTGTCAGAGAGGGTAGCAACCACAAGGCCAAGAAATGGTCTGGAGTCAACGTTGAGTTAAAGAATTATGTAATGTGATCCATTCTGCATTGTCCCTTTGATTTGCCATAGTGGTTGGCAGGTCAATGGAAAGCATTCAGTTTGTGGTGGACTCCGTTCCCTGCTCAGCCATTAGTCCCAAATAATGGAATGTGTGCAGATTGCCCCAGTAATAGTTTACAAGCAGGGTCTTACAGGCAGGAGGTACCTCCACTGACATCACCTCCAAAAACTGCGTGCTGTTACTAACCCGTAACTGTGGCGCTGTGTCAAGTAGGCAACAGCCTGTTTTACTGGGTGAACTGTGGTCCTTCAACCAGAAAGTAAAACCAAGCATTTCACCACAGGGAAGGATGGCTTTCTGTCAAATTAAACCACTCGGCTCCACGGCTCCCAGACACATTCTACACCAGGGCTACCATTTGGGGAGGCGGGGGAGCTGTGGTTGAAACTTAGTTAACCCTTCAGATGTTCCTCAAGATCCTTAATAGCCCAATTTGGATTATCTGAGTTTTAAGCCTATGGCAGTGGGGAAGAAGCTGTTGTTGAACCTTAAGAAGTGGTCTTCAAGCTCCTCACCTCCTCCCTGATGGCATCATCAAGAAGGGGGCACAGCCTGGATGGTGGGGGTCCTTGATGATGGTTGTCACCCTCCTGAGGAATCATCTCTTGTTGATGTCGCTAACGGTAGGGAGAGCTGTATTCATGAAGAAACTGGCTAAGTCCACAGGGAGTATTTCCATTTCGTTATGGTTTTATTTTCCATATGTTTTTATTTTAGATTTCCAGTATCTGCAGTTGTTTTTTTAAAATTTTCATTTACTGTAACATTCTGCCTGTTTACATCTTCCAGTCACTCACATGGATAACTTTACACTTGGATAGTTCTGACCACTGTTCTTAAGGGAGCGTCTCTCAATGCACCAGAGAACTCTTAAGACTGAGAGAAGGCTGTTAGTTTGCACAGGCACATGGAATTTTTCAAAGATACTGTTATATTCCATTGCGGCAGCGGTGCCAACCAATGAATTGGGCAATGGTGGGAAGGGCACATGCTCTGTATTTGATGCGAGCCTGGTTGCATCACTTGTACATCAAAACCAGTCAGTCATAATGAGTCATAGCACAGAGATATCAGGCTCCTAAACTGGTGTGGGTAACTTCACTCACCACAACTGGTTCCACAACCTATGGACTCCCTTTCACAGTCTCTGTAACCCATGTTCCCACTATTATTTATTTGATTGTTTATTTATTTATTATTTGTGATTTTTTTTATATTTGCACATTTTCTCTTCTTTTACACATTGGCTGTTTGTTTGGTTTTTTGTTGATTTTATTGTATTTCTCTGTTCTACTGCAAATGCCCACAAGACAGTAAATCTCAGGTGACTCATACCTACTTTGATAAAAAATTTACTTTGGATTTTGAACTTTAAAACAGTCCCTTCAGCCAATCACATACAGTACGTGCCAACTTTTCTTCCCATTTGTTCAAATCCCAGTTGCCTGCAGTAGGTCTGCATCCTTATGCCTTATCTATTTAAGTGTCCGTCTAAATGCTTTGTAAATATATAATTATTGCATCAGATACACTATCTCCTAAAAGGACAGAAGATTGGCTTTATTTGTCACGTGTACATTGAAACACACAGTGAAGTGCTTCATTTGCGTCAAATCGAGTTGGTGAGGATTCTGCTGGGCAGCCTGCAAGTATTGCTGGTTCCTTCAGTATTTTGTGTGTGTTGCCTTATACTTGGAGTATTGGGTACAGTTCTGGTCTCCTCATCATAGGAGGGATGTGGTGGCTTTAAAGAGGGTGCAGAGGGGATTTACTAGGATGCTAGGTGCGTAGAATGCCCTGCCAGGGGTGGTTGTAGAGGCAGATACATCAGGGACATTTAAGAGACTCTCAGATAAGAGAATTGATTAAAAAAAAGAAGTGGAGAGCTTTGTGGGAGGGAAGAATCAGATGAACTCTTGCCCTCACAATCTAACTTGTTATTGTGGATCTGCACTGCACTTCTGTAGCGGTAACACTTTACTCTGCATCCTCTATTGTTTTATCTTGTACTATCTCGGTACACTGTGTGATGATCTGATCTGTATGAGCAGTATACAAGACAGGCTTTTCACTGTATCTTGGTACATGTGATTGTAATAAACCCATTCCAATTCCAGTAAGATAGCTCCAAGATGACCATCTCATAATGTAACATATTCCGTGGTGGTGAATGAGGGATAAGTATTGACTACTAATTGTGGGGGTGATAGTCTGTTTTTCAATCTGTACTATGAGAACTCAGTCTAATGGAAAGGCAGAGGTTCTAATTCTTCATTACAATGTGCTGTTACCTCATTAATTCAATTATTAATTCCCTTCTGAGCATCAACAGATTTGTCTTGAGTCCTGATGAAAGGCTCCAGCCCAAAACGTTGACTGTTTATTCCTCTCCATAGATGCTTCCTGAGTTGCTGAGTTCCTCCAGCAATTTGTGTATTACTCTGGCTTTCCAGAATCCCGCATATAACTGATTTGTCTTCTTCTCTTTTGCCAGATGATCGCCACCCCTTTGTGAGGAAGCAGAAGTACATCTTCAACATCAGTGCAATGGAGAAGGAAGGGTTGCTGGGCGCAGAGCTGCGGATCCTGAGAACAAGGCCAGTGGATGGGAGGAGAGTGCGGACTCCAGGGAATGTGTACACTCTCCGATTGTCCAAGTGCCCTTCGGACAGGCAGAAACCCATTGTTATTGACTCTCGGTCCGTTGACCCATTGGATGCACCAAAGTGGGAGGTCTTTAACATTTGGAAGCTCTTCCGTACGTCCAGGAAGGACCAGCTGTTGACACAACTTTGTTTTGAGCTGGAAGCTTTGGATAGAGGCAGGACAGTGGATCTGAGAAGCTTGGGCTTTGGCAGGGTGGGACGGCAGACCAAAGAGAAGGCCCTGCTACTCGTGTCTGGTAGGACCAAAAAACGGGACTTGTTCTTCAACGAGGTCAAAGCCAGGTCCGGGCAGGACGACAAGACAGTTTACGAGTTCCTGTTCAATCAGAGAAGAAAGAGGAGAGCCCCTCACACGAGCCGCCAGTCTAAAGGCAAGAAAACTAAGCCACGGTGCACACGAAGACCTCTCCATGTGAACTTTAAGGAGATGGGCTGGGATGACTGGATCATTGCACCGTTGGACTATGAAGCATATCACTGTGAGGGGGTTTGCGACTTCCCCCTCCGCTCTCACTTGGAGCCCACAAACCATGCCATAATCCAGACGCTCATGAACTCTATGGACCCAGAATCTACCCCACCAAGTTGCTGCGTACCGACGAAACTAAGCCCCATTAGTATTTTGTACATAGACTCAGCCAATAATGTGGTGTACAAACAGTACGAGGATATGGTGGTAGAGTCCTGTGGCTGTAGGTAGCATTGGTCTGTGTTGCCAGGCAACCAGTACAAGATGCACACTGGGACTTGAACCATATTGAGTGCAGCAGGTACAGTTGGTTTCCTGGTATTCTCATTTGCAGTCGAGATGCCATAAGCTATCGGTAGGGAGTCGGTGAAAATGTTCCGTGGTGGTGAAACTGCTGCTAAAGCTAAAAGAGCATCAGTGCAGCTTACAATTAACCAACTGACCACAACGGCCCCAATGAGATTCAGTTAATCGAGAGTCAGTTCCTCGAGGAATCTGGTGCCAATATCTAAGGCTGACAGATAGAACACATTTAGTGCAATACAGCCACCACTCACTACCTTACCTAACTCAGACAGATGGGGAAGTGTGTCAGGGCTTAATCTGTGCTGGAAAGAACTGGGTGGGGACGGAAGGGAGGTCAATCTGTGAGGCAGCTCCAGGAGGATTCTTTTCACTAAACCCTATGAAAATGTGGCTGGTGTTTTAGCAAATCTGTCGCCATCAAGGTGATCCCATTGGAACAGTTCACAGATTAGATCCAGGGAGCACTGATAGACTGAGAGACATTCTCAGTTGTGTAACATCGGGAAAAAAAGGAGAGCGTTTTACCAGTGAACTGTTTGCAGCTCACTGGACCTGCTTTGACACTCCAGGTATGGGTCCTCAGCCGTTCTGCTGATGGACACCGTATGATGCTGGTAAGGGGAGGCTACAGAACACACCCCACCTAAAGCACCCTCAACCACATAGACTCCAGTGTGGCAGGGCTGTTTGCCTGACATACTAATCTCAGGCGAGGCAGCTAGCAAATCATATCCTGTTTAAATATTTTTATTTTTATTTAGTGATACGGCACAGAGTAAGCCAGTCTGACCCTTCGAGTCACACCGTGCAATCCCCGACAAACCCAATTAACCCTAACCAAATCACGGGACAAATTACAATGACCGACTCACGTGGCCGGTACGTCTTTGGACTGTGGAAGGAAACCGGAGCACCCAAAGAAAATCCACACATTCTATGGGGGAGAACACACAGACTCCTTATAGAATGGTGCCAGAATTTAACTCTGAACTCTGGTATGCCCAGAGCTGTACTGTAATAACATCGTGCTAACTGCTAAGCTACCGTTGCACCCATAATTAAAAGCCCTTGAGCAGTCTTGTGGATAACAGTGCACGAGGCAGTGGCCTCCTTAAGCCAGTGGCCATGTAAATCCTGCAACCTCGAGAAAAATAACAGGCCAGCATCTTCCAAATAAAATGGCATCCTGGGCTTAATCCTAGAACATATCTAGAGCATGTAACAGTACAGCACAGTACAGGCTCTTTGGCCCCAGAGTTGTGCCGACCTTGTAATGTAGTCTAACGTAGAAACATAGAAAATCTACAGCACAACTCAGGCCCTTCAGCCCACAAAGTTGTGCCAAACATGTCCCTACCTTAGAAATTACTAGCCCTCTATAATCAATCTACAATCAATCTAATCTTTCGCTCCTACATAGCCCTCCATTTTTCTATCATCCATGTGTCTATCTAAGAGTCTCTTAATTGTCCCTAATGTATCTGCTTCCACTACCACCCCTGTATTCACCATACACTCACCCCTCTCAGTGTAAAATACTTCCCCCGCTTAACTTTCCTCCAATCACCTTAAAGTTAGGCTCCCCTCATATTAGCTATTTCAACCCTGCGAAAAGGGCACTGGCCATCCGCTGGATCCATGCCTCTTATCATCTTGTATACCTCTATCAAGTCCTGTTAGAAATGAGAGCCCAGATGTTTGCTGGAGTATGCATGGCCACAGCTGCCACAGCAAGAATGAAGCAGCCCGCTCGATTGTCATCTCAAATACCTTCTTCAGCACTGATCTCCCCTCATCACCAATGCACCGTGGCTGCAGTGCAACGCATCTACAAGGTGAATTGCCGTTACTTGCGCTAACCGGCGACCTCTGCCACTTAGGAGGTCAAAGGGCAGCAGGTACAGGACAATAGTGCCTCTTGCAGGTTGGCCCCAAGTTGCCCAACCATCCTGACTTGGAGATATACGCTTCATTGTCACTGGGTCTTAGTCATTGACTTTCCTCCCCAGTTCCTCTATCTTCCTGAGGAGGACTGCAGCTGGACAGTAAGGACCACCTTGTCAGCATCGAATAGGGATGGGCAATAAATGCTGGCATCCATGATGAGACCAGGTGTTTTAAAGTAATGATTCAAAGTTCAAAGGTTCAAAGCTTCATTTATTATCAAATTATGTATGCAATATGCAACTCTGAGATTCATCTTCTCCAGATAGCCATAAAAACAAAGAAATCCATGGAAAGGGGAGGGATGAAAGGCCATAAATCTACCTCACCATTTACCAAACTACAATAAATGAGTTAACAAATTTCACGACACATGCCGGTGATTATAAACCTGATTCTGATAAATGCATCAAGGGTGGGAAGGGTGCTTGTTTATGTTGGCTACTTTCCTGAGGCAGCTGCAAGTGTAGACAGAGTCTACGGAAAGGAAACTGGTTTGTGTGATGGGCTAGGCTGTGTCCACAACTCTATGATTCCTTGCAGTCTTGTTAGTGGCAGAATCCTGGGGGAGGGGCAATGAAAAAGGAAAACGGGATTATTATGCTCAGTGGGCCCAAAAGGCCTGTTTCCATTTTCCGTGCTGTTATACCTCCAGTTAACTCGATGAACATCTCATACGTTACTGCTCAACACTGTGTCACGCTTATGTTCCATGGTACACTTCACTGTTAGCAAGAATGACAGAGTTCAAAGTTCAAGGTACATATATGTCACCATATACAACCCTGAGATTAGTTTCCTTGTGGGCGTTTGCAGTAAATACAAAAAAACACAATAGAATCAATGAAAAACCCCACACAAGATGGACAAAAAACCAGTGTGCAAAGTGGTACCAGTGGACACGTGGCTATCAGATGGTTTCATGTGCCAGTCTGCTCTATAAAGTAAACTCTAATACTGTATAGAATTTGCTCTTGGTAGGGAAGGGGAGATTTAATTTTTGGAAACAGCCACAGATGTAATCAGTGCATGTTGGAACGAAAATGATTATGTGAACTGTTTACTGTGTGTGCGTGTGTGTACAATGAAGAATCTGTTACTTGTTCATAAATATAACTGTAAATTGGAATTTGTCACAATTTTCCTGAATCCCTGTACTGCACAAGAAGCTGAACAAATGGGGATGTTCAAGATATAAAAAAATAGTTCAAGTTCATGTTTGTCGTCATCTGATTGTATGTTTACACAACCAAATGCAACAATGTTCACCCCGGACCACGCCACGATGCACCCACACAACATATATCACTCACAGCACATAAAACAAAACATTACCACAAATAAGTTAATGAAGTATAATTCAAAATGCATGTCGTGCACAGCGGAGGCAAAAATATATATTGAATGCAAAAAAAAATCTTAAATGAACAAAAACTACACAAATTGCATTGCATCACAAGGCCGTGATGAATCTAAATGGGGCAAATCGAGGAAAATTGCTCCCACTAGCCAAGCATTCAGACTTAAAGATCTGTGCTCATGCTTTGAGGAAGGCAAAGAAATCTTCTGTTGACTCGAGACAGAGGAGTTAAAATCAGGAGCTCACTGCCTGTGGATGCAGTGGAAACATTCAGGGGTTTTCTAATAGGGAATTGGATAGGTGCTTGAGACAATGATGTGCAGGGCTGTGGAAGAAAGCACAGGGAATGGGACTGTGATTAACAAAATGATGGGGGAACTCAGGAGGTCAGGCAGCCGACTGTTTATTCATTTCCATAGATGTTGACTGACCTGCTGAGTTCTTCCATCATGTCTGGTGTGTTACTCTGGATATCCAGCCTCTGCAACATCTCTTTAGTTCATGCGACTGAGAGACACTTCAACTCAGAACCAGCATGGGTCCTATAGGCTGAATGGCCTCCTCCTGTGGTTTTATGTATCCTCAACACAGAACCTGGGTTTTCCCACCCCTCTTCATTCTACTAATGCTCCTTTGTCCCTGCCCTTCACGTTTACCAGCCTTCCCACAAACCTACCTTCACCTTCACTCTCTTTTGAGTTCACTATTTCTCCAGTCTCTCTGGAACTCCCTTTTTGATTTATCAGAAAATAGAACATAGAACACCGCAGGTCTTTTGGCCCACGATGTTGTGCCAATCCTTTAACTCACTCCAAAATCTATCTAACTCTTCCCTCCCATATAGCCATCCATTTATCTTTTATCCATCTGCCTACCTAGGTGTTGTAAATGTCTCTAACAATCTATCGTCCTCTCTAACCACCCCTCCCACCCCGGCAGCGCTGTCTGAAAAGCCTTCCTCTGGCATTCCCACCTGTGTTTTCCTCCACTCTAATCACTTTAAAATTTTGCCCTCTATTGCCACTGGCTGTCCACTCTATCTATCACCTCTCTCCTGTACACCTTCATCCCAAAGAGAAAAGCCCTATAGTTTGCAATTTTGTATTGCCGTCCTCCTCCTTTCTCCCGCAGGAGAAGATGCAGGTTGGATCCTTGCCTGAGGTGTTTAATGTTGTGTTGGTACCACCAGATTTATTTATTCAACACGCATACAGCAAGACATACAGAGAAATTCATTGTTTGCATTCGCACCCAACACAGCTTAGGTGTCACCACGCATTCTGTTGCCCACAATTCTCTGCAGAGAAACACAAGCAACAATGATAGTAAAACCAAATCCCTCTCCTCCCTCTCATGCACCCCCGCTCACAGTCAGGGCTCCAATCGCAGAACGGGCCATTACCAGGCCTCCTACCCCCAGCAGACCCACAGACCCAAGGCTTCAACTTCCAGACTCGCCAACTTCAGCCTTTGGCCTTCGGGCTTCGATCCTCGGTTCACACGTCATGCCTCCTTTCACCCTGATTTAGTAGTAGTAGTAGTAGTAGTAGTCATACTTTTTTGATCCCGGGAGAAACTGGTTTTCATTACAGTTGCACCATAAATAATAAATAGTAATAAAACCATAAATAGTTAAATAGTAATTTGTAAATTATGCCAAGAAATAAGTCCAGGACCAGCCTATTGGCTCAGGGTTTCTGACCCTCCAAGGGAGGAGTTGTAAAGTTTGATGGCCACAGGCAGGAATGACTTCCTATGACGCTCTGTGCTGCATCTCGGTGGAATGAGTCTCTGGCTGAATGTACTCCTGTGCCCACCCAGTACATTATGTAGTGGATGGGAGACATTGTCCAAGATGGCATGCAACTTGGACAGCATTCTCTTTTCAGACACCACCGTGAGAGAGTCCAGTTCCATCTCCACAACATCACTGGCCTTACAAATGAGTTTGTTGATTCTGTTGGTGTCTGCTACCCTCAGCCTGCTGCCCCAGCACACAACAGCAAACATGATAGCACTGGCCACCACAGACTCGTAGAACATCCTCAGCATCGTCCGGCAGATATTAAAGGACCTCAGTCTCCTCAGGAAATAGAGATGGCCCTGACCCTTCTTGTAGACAGCCTCAGTGTTCTTTGACCAGTCCAGCTTATTGTCAATTCGTATCGTATTTTGAATGCTCCTAATGTCCTCCACTGCCAAGGTCCCAAGCTCTGAAAACTCAACGTGATCAGGATCAAGGAACAAGGATCAGGACTAACTTTATTCACCACATGTATTGGGAATTTGCTGTGGAGCGCTGGTGCGACATGCAACAAAAAACAACATTCGACAATTATAAAGAATAAAGAATTACATAAAAATAAAGTTAGGGGATAAAGTATGGATACGGAATAAAATGTGTCAATACCTGTGTGCATTTACAATGTAAACAGCTTTAATAAAAGTGATTTAAAGTGTTTACAGTACAGTGCATGACTGAGGTAATAGATAGAGGGGGTGGGGGGACAATTAGAATGGTCGATCAGATTATCTGCCTGGGGGGGAAGAAACTTTTAAAACGGTGTGACCGTTTTGTTTTAATAACCGTATAGCACTCTACAGAAGGGAGATTTTGGAGAAGGCAGTTTGCTGGGTGGGTGGTGCCCACAATGGCTTTTCTTCCCCATTTTGTTGTCCATAAGACCATAAGACAAAGAAGCACAATTAGGCCATTTGGCTTATCAAGTCTGCTCTGGTAACCCATCATGGTTGACTTATTAACCCGCTTAACTCCATCCACCTGCCTTCTCCCCATTACTTTTGACACCCTTACTAATCAAGAACCTATCATCCTTTGCTTTAAATATATCCACTGACCTGTCTCCACAGCCATCTGTGGCAATGAATTCCACAGATTCACTACCCTCTGGCTAAAGAAAATCCTCTTCATCTCTGTTATAAAGGGACATCTGGATATATTCTGAGGCTGTGTCTTCTGGTCCTAAACTGCCTCAATATTGGAAACATCCTCTGCATGCCCACTCTATCTAGGCCTTTCAATATTTGATAGGTTTCAATGAGATCCCCCCTCATTCTTCTAAATTCCAGCAAGTATAGAAACATAGAAAATAGGTGCAGGAGTAGGCCATTCGGCCCTTCGAGCCTGCACCGCCATTCAGTACGATCATGGCTGATCATCCAACTCAGAACGCTATACCAGCCTTCCCTCCATACCCCCGATCCCTTTAGCCACAAGGGCCTTATCTAACTCCCTCTTAGGCTCAGGGTCACCAAACTCTGTTCACACATTAACCCTGTCATTCCTGGAATTATTCTTATGAATCTCCTCTGGACTCTCTCCAATTCCAGCACTTCTTTTTGTAGATAAGCAGCCCAAAACTGCTCAAAATATTCCAAGTGCAGTCTGACCAATGCCTTATAAGGCCTCAGTACTACATCCTTGCTCTTATATTCTAGTTTTCTCAAAATGAATGCTAGCATTGCGTTTGCCTTCCTTGCCACCAAATCAACCTGCAAATTAAACTTTAGGGAATCCTGCACATGGACTCCCAATCAAAACAAGAGAAAATCTGCAGATGCTGGAAATCCAAGCAACACACACAAAATGCTGGAGGAACTCAGCAGGCCAGGTAGCATGCCTTATGAGAATAGGTCGAGTGAACTCGGCCTTTTCTCCTTGGAGCGACAGAGGATGAGAGGTGACTTGATAGAGGTGTACAAGATAAAGAGAAGCATTGATTGTGTGGATAGTCAGAGGCTTTCTCCCAGGGCTGAAGTGTCTAGCACGAGAGGCCATAGTTTTAAGGCGCTTGGAAGTAGGTACAGAGATGTCAGGGGTAAGTTTTTTACGCAGAGAGTGGTGAGTGCGTGGAATGGGCTGCCGGCAGCGGTAGTGGAGGCGGAAACAACAGGGTCTTTTAAGAGACTCCTGGATGGCTACATGGAGCTTAGAAAAATAGAGGGCTATGGGTAAAGCCTAGGTAGTTCTTAGGGACATTTTTGGCACAGCTTTGTATTGTGCTGTGGGTTTTCTATGTTTCTATTTCTGGAAAAGAGTAAACAGTTGACGTTTTGGGATAAAACCCTTCATCAGGACATTAGAGTTTCGACCCAAAACATCAACGATTCCTTTCCTCCTCCTGATACTGCTTGGCCTGTTGAGTTCCCCCAGTGGATTGTTTATTGCTTCCTGTCATACATTTCCCTCAGTGTTTTCCCCAACAATTAGGCTCTCCCCGAGACCTGCCCTCGGACCACACCTTTGATTATTTGTCCTGATGCCTCATTTCTGTCTTGATGTGTAACTTAAATGATGAAAGGCCGAAGCAGAGCAGGTGCGGCGAGGATGCTTCCAATAGAGAAAGAGATGAGGACTACAGGCACAGCCTCACGTTAGGAGGATGTCTATTTAGGTCAGAGATGAGGAGAAATTTCATTAGTCAGAGGGTGGTGAATTTGAGGAATTCATTGCCACAGGCAGCCGTGGAGGCCAAGTCATTGGGTGTATTTAAAGCAGAGGTTGATAGGTTCTTAATTAGGAAGGGTGTCAAAGGTTCTAGGGAGAAGGCAGAAGAATGAGGTTGAGAGGAAAAATAAATTAGCTATGATTGAATGCTGGAGCAGACCCAATGGGCTGAATGGCCTATTTCTGCTACTATGTCTTATGGTCTTATATCAGGTGCTATATAAATTCTGTTACACACAAGAAATTCTGCAAATGCTGGAAATCCGGAGAAATGCAAAATGCGGGAGGAACTCAGCACTTACGGAAATGAATAAATAGTCGACGTTTCAGGCCGAGGCCCTTCTTCAGGACTTCTGTACGTCGGTATAAATTCTGTTGTGGCTTTGGCTTACCCAGTGGAAAAAAAAAACCCACCCTTCGAACCAACCTTGCCAAGCGGAGCTGCAAAAGATTTCTAGGTGCAAGAGAGAGCAGTGGAGGCTTTACCCAGAGCCGAAGGCAGAAGAGGGAGAAAGTTTTACGCAAGTTTATTTGCAAACTTAATTACAACATGGTCAGGTTTTAGGCCTTAAGCTTGGTGAAATCAGGGCTTCAAATAAACACACAATTTGGTGCAGTAATAAGTAGCTGCTGTTATTCCCCTCCAATTCCGTCAAAGAATTATAACAGTACAGGAGAGGACTTGTCCTATAATTGCTGCAATGTGCTTACTCCCATCAGGGGCTGTTCTGGTATTTAATCCACAATAGCAAGAGCCCTATGTAATCACGTGGACCATTTCCAAGGCTTTACTGGGGAGGGAATGGGATTTTCACAAGTGGAACACAGGTTAGCTGGACTGCTGCCCTTCTGCTCTCCACCCTCGGAACCCGCTCCCCAAGTTACTCATTCCTTCGCAGCCAGTTGGCACGCTACCCCAGACCCTTCGGTGGGGAATGGCATCCAAGTGCTTGCCTTCACCTCTGGCTTCTCCAGATAAATACCCTTATCCGTCCAGAATCTGAATCAGCCTCTGTCACCACAGATCAGAGTGTTTTCAGAGATTTGGTCTAAGGAGAAGGGCATGAACCCACAGTCTGTCTCACAGTTGAGTGAGCTAATCGCAGAGCCAGTACTGACTGTCACAAACCTCAGATACTGCCGCAGAGTCGGGGTACTCTTACAGGCGGGCAGCTGAAACTGATGGCAATCATGCACATGAAAATGAAATTAGGGGTTCTTTGTAATTGTGTTTAACTCTCTTCCTTTTTTTCCCAGTTTGTCAAGTCTTGATCGAAGCACAGTGATGACAATGCTCTCTGCATACCTTGGTGTACGTTTTGGGAACAAAGATCAGTGATTTAGATAGATGCTGTTAAAGGAGCGATATAAATTTAGTTCTAGGTTACTGCTTTTGAGCCACAATGACGGCGTTAGATTTTAGTTAGTTGGAGAGTTTTAGTTAGGACCCTGTTGGCCAACGTTTAATACTTTCCTTTGTTCTGTGCAGTTCAGTCAACTCTTGAGTCCGTGTCTGTGTCTCTCCCTCTGCCCTTGGGCCATCACTCAGCTCCTGTCAAAATCAGAATCAGAATCTGGTTTATTATCTTCTTCTTCTTCTTCTTAGCCCATTATCCCTACTGGGGCAGAGGCTGCCGACAGCAGCTCACCACACTCCTCTGTCCTGGGCTGAAGGTTGATTGGCCCTGTGGCTTCCACTTTCACCACACGGCTTCACACGTTTTCTAGGCAAAGATCCTTCCTCTCCCAGGGATGAGGTCTTTGGAGCTTCTGCAGCTCTGGGTTTTTACTGGATGGGTTGCTAGCCCTCTTCCGTTCCGGGCTTGGGACTGTCCATGGTTGGATTAAGGTTTATTATCGCTGGCATTTATTGAGTTCGCGATACAAGAAGGTAACAGACCGTTCCAGCCCAATGAGCCCACACTGTCCAATTACACCCATGTGACCAATGAACCTATCAACCTGCACGTCTTTGGAATGTGGGAGGAAACCAGAGCAGCTGGAGGAAATCAATGTGGTCGCAGACAGGACGCACAAACTCGTTACGGGTAGCGGTGGATGAAACCCAGGTCAATGGTGCCGCAACAGCATCTTGCTAACTGCTACATGACAGTGCCGCTCTGTCATGAAAGTTGTTTTGTGGCAACGGTACATGCAAGGCATTAAAAATTACTGTAAGTTGCAAATATAAAAATATAAATAGGGCAAAAGAGGAATAGTGAGGTAGTGTTCATGGGTTCATGGGCGCTACCTCGCAATTCCTACCACAACCAGACCCTGGTACTCTGTGTCCTTCTTCACCTGGCCTCTTTCTTGGACAAACAGTAAAATCACTGGGCTTGTACTGCAGGTCGGTGCGAACTAGTAACAATGCAGACTTTGTGCAGACAACATGCACCTTCTAAGATTTCCTGGGTTTTCACTTGCAAATCACACTACATAACCACACGGGAAAAGTCTGTGCGAAGCAAGCCAAGAATATCAGGCTTCTTTGGAGAATATTTCTTTTGCCAAAAGGAATATTGTTAGTAACCACAGCAAAAAAAAATTGTGCTAGCCTATCTCCGATCACAGGTACACTTCAGAATCCAAACGCATATTTTTTAATTAAAGTATAACTATTTTGCTTTTTTCTGTGAAGAAGCAGAGACTTTTTCTTTGGGATATAGGTGTAGTTATTTTAGACAAACTTTGTATTTTTCATTTTCACATTCCTGCATGTGAGAAAACATTAAAAATACTCATTAAAACAGCCACAAAGTAGCCTTGAGAGGAAATAACACTATTTGCAATTGGGGAGTGGAGGGGAGAGGGTAGGAGCCAGTAATAATATTAAATGATGCTGCCTGAAGAATTTACCCCTTAATAGAACAAGCCAAGTGAGATTGCGTTCAGATGGAGATTTTATTTATTTATTTACTTAGCGATGTAGTGCCGAGCAAGTCTTTCCGGCCCTTTGAGCCATGCTGTGCCAGCAGCCCCCAACAAGCCCAGTTTAACCCTAGCCGAATCACGGGACAATTTACAACGACCAATTAACCTACCTGGTACGTCTTTGGACTGTGGGAGGAAACCGGAGCACCTGGGGAAACCTTAGACATTCTACTGGGAGGACGTACAGAGGCTCTTCACAGAACAGTGCTGGAAATGAACTCTGAACTCTGGAACGCGCTGGGGTATAATAGTGTCACGATAACCGTCACGCACCTCTGAGAGGATCACAACCTTGTTGTAGGGTTTGGAGGCTCACATGCCTTGGTGACCTGCAGAGCTATGTTGGCTAGAGTCAGGGCCTTGTGCTTGGGCTCAAGGTAGGGTCACCCATACCAAACAGGTCAAAGGGTAGAGGCCAGACTCAGGGTGGTCCCCAGTCCTCCAGGTTCGGGGTTCAGCTCAGGGCGAACAATCCTGAATAGTCAAACAAAATTGTTATGGAGACAGCAATGAAGAATCCTTCTGCATCTGAGTGTGACTGTACGGACAGACAGAGGTGGAGGACATTCACTGCTGCCCTAACCTCCAGCGGCATAACGGTCAGTAAGTGATTATCCGCCACGTTACTCTGGCACCCTACTTGTCACATGTTCACATTAACGATTCAGTCTGGAGGCTGAGACCTGGTGGCCAGATTCCCGAGTCTGCGAATCTCCGTGAATCCGCTGGGGAAGTGGAAGCCCAGTGTCTGCAGGCCTGATTCACTGGAGGCTGGAAGCCAAAGAAGGCTGCCCGACCTGCTGTTAGAGAAGTGTGTAGGTGCGTCGGTGGGAGGGAAGGACGGGGCTTGTTTTGCTGCTGTTGTTTTGATGCTTGCGTGTTACACTTATTTTGAGATACGGTGCAGAACACTCCCTTCCAACCCAACGAGTCGCACCCCCCCAGCAACTCTCAGCTTAACTCCAGACTGATCAGGGCAATTTACAAGGACCAACTGACCTGCACAGTACGTCTTTGGAACGTGGGGAGAACCGCAGCACCGGGAGGAATGTACTCGCAGAACGGCCATGGAATTGAATTCCAAACTCAGGAACGCCCTACACACTAGCCACTACACTACCGTGGCAGTGTTGCACTCTGTGTTGTTCTGCCAAGCATTGTGGGCATGCTATGTTGGTACCAGAATGTGTGGCGACACTGGGGTGTGTTGGTAGTTAATGCAAATGGTACATTTCACAGTATGATTCAAAGATAAATAAACACATATGATAAATATGTAATATATTGAATCCTGAATCTTGGAACATACTGTGGAACATATCATTTTGCGTTAACAGAAAATTGAAAAGTTGTGGGCATGCTATGTTGATGCTGGAAACATGGTGACACTTGCATCTACCCGCGACACAAAAGACACATTTCACTGGATGTTTCAATATACAATGACAAATGAAGCCAATATTTAGTTTTTAAATGTACCATCTTCTTATTGTTACCGTAAAGGGGGAGGTACGGGAGCCTGAAGACACATATTCGACATTTCAGGAACAGCACCTTCCCCTCTGCCATCAGATCTCTGAATGGACATTGAACCCATGAACACTACCTCAGTAATTTCCCTTTCTTTTTGCATTACTTATTTAATTTAATTTAATATGTATAATTTATAGTTTATATTATTATGTATTGCTGTCACTAAACAACAAATGTCTCGTCATATGATGCTAAACCTGATTCTGATATAATGACTTGGCCTCTACAGCCATCTGTGGCAGTGAATTCTACAGAATCAAACATTAGGCAACAGAAGACAAACTGTGAAAATAAAGCGAAACAAATAATAATAAATACAAGCTAATATGTGCAATTTGCCAGTGCTTCATGAGTCAAAACAAGGCAGGGGAGTCGGAACAGCAGTCAGCAATCTGCCGTGAAGCGTTAAAGAGAAGGTGTTCTGAATCCCTTCAGACCAGGCTGGGCCAGAGGCCAGGTGTCACTCAGGAAGGAGCAATCGATGTGAGTGGTGCAGCCACCCAGGGGACGTAATCGGAACGCTGCCTGCTCCCAGACCAGGGCTCCGGTTTGTCAGACATACCGGGCAAGGGGTGATGTCAGAACCAGAGGCATAGGATTCCTTCTCGATGCAAGCCAAATTCCAGCTACAGCCAGATTTCCTCTATCCCTGCGCTTCATCCAACATTACTGAGACTTTCATGACATGTGACAGCTAATTTTTCATGGCATTTCTACCCTGAGTATATATGCAATAATCTCGAACTTGAACTAGAATGTTCAGCAGCAATAACTCACTCACCACTGAGGGCGGACTGACTGCAATTTGACTACAATCCTGAGCTGAGTCGTAGACTCAGCCAGCCCCATCACCGTCACAGCTCCCCCCCTCCCCGCCGCTGAGCACATCTTCAAGGGGCAGTGCCTCCGGAGGACAGCGTGCACCACCAAGGGGCCTCGCCACCAGGGACATGGCCGCTTCTGCTTACTACCATCGGGAGGGAGGTACAGGGGCCTGAAGACCCACACTCAAACAGCTTGCTCCCCTCTGCCATCAGATTTCTGAACAGCCCACAAACTCATGAACACTACCTCATTTTTCAAAGTTTTTTTGTATTATTTATTTATTTTGTAATCTATAGTAATTTTATATCTTTGCACTGCACTGCTGCCACAAAATAACAAATTTCACATCATACGTCAAAGTCAAAGTAAAATTTATTATCGAATTACATATATGTTTCCAAATACTACCATGAGATTCATTTTCTTCATTTTCTAGGAAAATAGAGAAATACAATAGAATTTACAAAAAAGTACATATAAAGTGTAGACCACACTTGGAGAATTGTGCTCAGTTCTGGTCGTCTCATTACAGGAAGGATGTGGAAGCTTGAGAGATGGTGCAGAGGAGGTTCACCAGGATGCTGCCTGGATTAGAGAGCATGTCTTATCAGGAAAGGTTGAGCGAGTTAGGGCTTTTCTCTTTGGAGTGAAGGAGGAAAAGAAGTGATGGTAGAAGTGTACAAATTGATAAGAGGCACAGATCATCCAAATAGCCAAAGGCATTCTCTCCAGGGCGGAAATGGTGAGTATGAGAGGGCATTATTTTGAATAGAGGAAAATCTAGGGGAGATGTCAGAGGTTATGTGCTTTACACAGAGAGTGGTGGCCATGTAGAACACCCTGCCAGGGCTGGTGGTGGAGGCAGATGCATAGGGACTCTTAGATAGACACACTGGTCATAGAAACATGGCATGCTATGTAGGAGGTAAGGGTTAGATTGATCTTAGAGAAGAAAAAAGGCCATTCAGTCCACAATGTTATGCTGAACCAGCTAATAGCACATCAAAAGCACCCAAACACTAATCCCTCCCACCTACACAATATCCATATCCCTCCATCTTCATTACATCCATGTGCCTATCTAACTATCTCTTAAAAACCTCTAATGCATTTGCCTCCACCACCACACCAGGCAGCGTGTTCCAGAACTCTCTGAGTGAAAAAAACTTACCCCTCACATCCCCCCCAGCCCCCCGAACCTACCCCACTCTCACTTACAATACATGTCCTCTGGTATTAGACTCTTTAATCCTGGTAAACAGATCATCTCTATCTATGCCTCTAATAATCTTGTATGCTCTAATAATCAGATCTTTCCTCAGCCTTCGGCACTCCAGAGAAAACAGCCCATTTATCCAGCTTCTTGTGATAGCACCCACCCTCTAAACCAGGCAGCATACCTGTAAGCCTCTTCTGCGCCCTGTCCGAAACCTCAACGTCCTTCCTATGGTGGGTCGACTAGAACCGTACACAATACTCCAGATGTGGTCTAACCAGAGCTTTATAAAGTTGCAACATAACCGCTTGACTTTTGAACTCAAAGCCTCGACTAATAAAAGCAAGCATTCCATTGGCCTTATCACCAATTTATTGACTAGTGTAGCCACTTTCAAGGAGCTATGAACTTGCATCCCAAGATCTCTCTACTCTGCAACACTGTTAAGGACCTTGTCCTTACACTGTCCTGTCTCCTTGCATTTGCCATGTCAAGGTGCACCACCTCACATCTATCTGGGTTCAACTCCATCTGCTATTTCTCAGCCCATACTTGTAACTGATCTATATCGTGCTGACTTCTTTGCCAGCCTTCTACGCTATCCACAACTCCACCAGTCTTGATATCATCTGCAAATTTTACTAACCCAGCCGTTTCTATATTTATCCAGGTCATTTATATACATTACAAACAGCAGAGGTGCCCACACACCTAATTACAGTCAGTCCCTCCTCTGTCTTCTATGTGCAAGCCAGTTCTGAATCCAAACAACCAATTTGCCTAGCACACCATGATGGGCTGAAGGGCCTATGCTGTGCTATAATGTTCTGTACAAACATAGAAACAAAGAAAACTTACAGCACAATACAAGTCCTTCAGCCCACAGTGCTGTGTCGAACATGTACTTACTTTAGGAGTTACCTAGGGTTACCCATATCCCTTTATTTTCCCATCCAGCAGTCTCTTAAAAGACCCTATTGTATCCACCTCCACCATCGTCGCCGGCAGCCCATTCCACGCACTCACCACTCTCTGCGTAAAAAACCTGCCCCTGACATCTCCTCTGTACCTACTTCTAAGCACCTTAAAACTGTGCTCTCTTATGATAGCCTCTGACTATCTACACAATTAATGCCTCTCATTATCTTATACGCCTCTATCAGGTCACCTCTCATCCTCCACTGTTCCAAGGAGAAAAGGCTGAGTTCATTCAATCTATTCTCATAAGGCATGCTCCCCAATACAAGCAACATGCTTGTAAATCTTCTGTGCATCCTTTCTATAGTTTCCACATCCTTCCTGTAGTGAGATGACCAGAGCTGAGCACAGTACTCCAGGTGGGGTCTGACTACAGTCCTATACAGCTGGAATATTACCTCTTGGCTCTTAAACTCAATCCCACGATTGATGAAGGCCAATGCACCGTATGCCTTCTTAACCACAGAGTCAACCTGCGCAGCAGCTTTGAGTTTCCTATGGACTCGAACCAGAAGATCCTGTACACTGCCAAAAGTCTTACTATATCCTGCCAACATATTTGACCTACTGAAACAAACTACTTTACACTTATCTGAGTTGAACTCCATCTGCCACTTCTCAGCCCAATTTTGCATCTTATCAATGTCCCGCTGTAATCTCTGACACCCTCCACACTATCCACAACACCTCCAACCTTTGTGTCATCAGCAAACTTACTAACCCATCCCTCCACTTCCTCATCCAGGTCATTTATAAAAATCACGAAGAGAAGGGGTCCCAGAACAGATCCCTGAGGCACACCACTGGTCACCGATCTCCATGCAGAATATGACCCATCTACAACCACCCTTTGCCTCCTGTGAGCAAGCCAATTCTGGATCTACAAAATAGTGTCCCCTTGGAACTCATGTCTATTTACTTTCTCAATAAGCCTTGCATGGTTACCTTATCAAATGCCTTGCTGAAATCTACATCTACTGCTCTACCTTCATCAATGTGTTTAGTCACATCCTCAAAAAATTCAGTCAGGTTCGCAAGGCATGACCTGCCTTTGACAAAGCCGTGTTGACTATTCCTAATCATATTATGTCTCTTCAAATGTTCATAAATCTTGCCTCTCAGGATCTTTTCCATCAACTTACCAACCACTGAAGTAAGATTCACTGGTCTATAGTTTCCTGGGCTATCTCTACTCCCTTTCTTGAATAACCTTCCAATGTTCCAGAACCTCCCCCATCCCCATTGATGCTGCAAAGATCATTGCCAGAGGCTCAGCAATCTCCTCCCTCACCTCCCACAATAACTTGGGATACATCTCCTCCAGTCCTGGTGACTTATCCAACTTGATGCTTTCCAGATGCTCCAGCACATCCTCTTTCTTAATGTCTGTATGCTCAGCTTTTCAGTCTGCTGTAAGTCATCCCTACAATCACCAACATCCATTTCTATACTGAATACTGAAGCAAATTACTCATTAAGTACTTCTGCTATCTCCTCCGGTTCCATACACACTTTTCCACTGTTACACTTGATTGGTCCTATTCTTTCACATCTTATCTACTTGACCTTCACACACTTGTAGAATGCCTTGGGGTTTTCCTTAATCCTGCTTGCCAGACCTTCTCATGGCCCCTTCTGGCTCTCTTAATTTCATTCTTAAGCTCCTTCCTTCTGGCCTTATAACCTTCTAGATCTCTATCATTACCTAGTTTTTTGAACCTTTCATAAGTTCTTCTTTTCTTCTTAACTAGATTTTCCAATAGCCTTTGTACATACACCACAATTCCTGTGCCCTACCATCCTTTCCTTGTCTCATTGGAACATACCTATGCAGAACCCCACGCAAATATCCCCTGAACACTTGCCACATTTCTTCCGTACATTTCCCTGAGAACATCTGTTCCCAATTTATGCTTCCAAGTTCCTGCCTGATAGCTTCATATTTCCCCTTACTCCAATTAAATGCTTTCCTAACTGTTCCTATCCCTCTCCAATGCTATGGTGAAGAAGATAGAATTGTGATCTCTATCTCCAAAATGTTCTCTCACTGAGAGATCTGACACCTGACCAGGTTCATTTCCGAATACCAGATCAAGTACAGCCTCTCTTCTTGGAGGCTTATCTACATATTGTGTCAAGAAACCTTCCGGAACACACCTAACAAACTCTATCCTGTCTAACGCCCTTGCTCTAGGGAGATGCCAATCAATATTTGGGAAATGAAAATCCCCTACCATGACAACCCTGTTATTATTACACCTTTTCAGAATCTGTCTCCCTATCTGCTCCTTGATGTCCCCCCCTGTTACTATTGGGTGGTCTATAAAAAACACCCAGTAGAGTTATTGACCCCTTCCTGTTCCTAACTTCCACCCACAGAGAGTTGGTAGACAATCCCTCTATAACTTCCTCCTTTTCTGCAGCCGTGACAATATCTCTGATCAGCAGTGCCACACGGCCACCTCTTTTGCCTCCCTCCCTGTCCTTTCTGAAACATCTAAAGCCTGGCACTCTACGTAACCATTCCTGCCCCTGAGCCATCCAAGTCTCTGTAATGGCCACAACATCATAGCTCCAAGTACTGATCCATGCTCTAATCTGCTTTGTTCATGATACTCCTTGCATTAAAATAGACGCATCTCAAACCATCGGTCTGAATGTATTCTCTCTCTATCACCTGCCTAGCCTCCCTCTCACACTGTCTCCAAGCTTTCTCTATTTGTGAGCCAACCACCCCTTCCTTTATCTCTTCAGTTCGGTTCCCACCCCCTGGCAATTCTAGTTTAAACTCTCCCCAATAGCCTTAGCAAACCTTCCCGCCAGGATATTCTATGTTCTAAGTACAATGTTCTATGTTCAATGATGCACAACACAAGAGATTCTGCAGATGCTGGAAATCCAGAGCAATGCACACAAAATGCTGGAGGAGCTCAGCAGGTCAGGAAGCATCTATGGAGGGGAATATACATCTGGACTGGAAAAGAAAGGGATAGAAGCCAGAATAATTACCCCAAAAATGCAAGAGATGTCTGCTGATGAAGAAATCTTGAATAATACGCACAAAATTATCACCTATCACCTGATTGCTTCTACCCTTCCTCCCACCTTCTTACTCTGGCTCCTGCCCCTTCTTTTCCAGTCCAGATGAAGGGTCTTGACCTGAAATGTGACTGTTTTCATGTGTGTACTTGTAACTTTCCAGATGCACATGATTTTCTATCTGTTCATTGCTGACGGTCCATGTATGTGTTTATACACCGTATTTGAGTGTGTGGTGTGTATGAGTGAGTGTACGTGTACTAGTGTGTTTATATATCTGATTTTATAAGTGTATAAGTCTCTGTATGTGTCTATATACAGTGTCTATATGTGTCTGTGATGCTGTGTGTGTGTAAAGAATGGCAGAGATACTTCAGGGGAACAGCACACCCAATGTACACTGCCATCACCGCCCAACATCTTGAAAAACAAAGTGATTATTTTTCTTTCTCAATTATTCCAACCAAATTCGAACTTGGCCTTGAATTGGTGGGATCTGGCCAATGTCTTACTCAACTGGACCCAGCTCAGGGCTGCAACCATCAGCAAACTCCTGCAGCAACTGGAAACCCAAAATAAAGGAAGGAAATGATAGAATCCTTGGTAGGTCAAGTGGTATCTGAAAAGAGAGAACATGCTAACGTTTCACATCAATGCTCCCACGCACACCTTCCACACTTTATTCCTCCACTTGTCAGTCATCATGTGGTGTTAGCGGCAATTTCTCTCTTTCACCCCGTTATTGATCCAATTGGCTCTGTCACCTTGCGATGATGTTTATCCGTTAGGCGCCATGTCGTATGACGTGGACGATTATTTTCTTTTCATGACCATGATTGTTCTTGGCAATGTTTCGACAGAGGTGGTTTACCATTGCCACCTTCTGGGCCATGTCTTTACAGGAAAGGTGACCCCAACCATTATCGATACTCTTCCGAGATTGTCTGCCTGGTGTCAGTGTCAGGACTTATGATATGTACCAACTGCTCGTACAACCATCCACCACCTGGTCCCATGGCTTCACGTGACCCTGATCAGGAGTTGGGGTGGCTGAGCAGGTGCTACACCTTGCCCAAGGGTGACCTACAGGCTCGTGGAGGGAAGGAGCACCTTACACCTCCTTTGGTGGAGACATATCTCCACCCCATCATCCAGAATGACGAAGTAAAGAAGTAAAAGCTATGCACATGAAAGACAAATTCAGATTAGGGTCCAGAAGGAAAATGCTCCTTGGACTGAGAGCTTCATGTTTTGCAAAATGGCGCGCCATCTACGTACAAGAAGAAGAGATGGACAGATGGTTACGGTTATTGTCATATGCATCCTTCTCCGAGGATTATCACCTTGTTGTGGTGGAGAGGCTTGTGAGGTTGAGATTCTGTTTGGAGTTTGGCCACCTGGCATTTAGTTCCTGCTGGGGTCACCCTTGACGGTAAGGTTTACATAGATTATTTCATCATATCAGCGCATTGAGGTGGTACAAGTGAAAAGAAGTAAAAGCTATGCATATGACAGATTAATTCAAGCAAAAAACAGTACCAGAAGCAGATCCATACAACAATCTTTTTGACCTCCCCCCCCCCCCCCCCACCGAAACCACCATCAGGTAAGAGGTAGCCTGATGGCATAGGCATCTGTTAGTCTCGTGAGACCATGGATTTGCGCCTTGGAAGGTTTCCAGGGCACAGGCCTGGGCAAGGTTGCATGGAAGACCGGCAGTTGCCCATGCTGCAAGTCTCCCCTCTCCAGGCCACTGATGTTATCCAAGGGAAGGGCATTAGGACCCATACAGCTTGGCACCGGTGTCATCACAGAGCAATGTGTGGTTAAGTGCCTTGCTCAAGGACGCAACACGCTGCCTCAGCCAAGGCTCGAACTAGCGACCTTCAGATCACTAGACGAATGCCTTAACCACTTGGTCATGCACCAACACACTAACATCCTGTTACGCGCACTGACATCCTGAATTAAGTCCTGTGGCGATCATCAAGTGGCGTAAGGGCAGGATTGTGAGGTCTGGAAGCCTCCAGTCCAGGAGATGTGGATTCTGGTTCGGCCTTCTACAGCGACCTGGAAACCCACCATTAGACAACACCTTAGGAGAGCATCATATGCGACTCGAGTGATCGCAATACTGTGAATACACCAGGGCGCTTTGAAAAACCTTATTCAATGCAGCTGGCTGAGCACACTGTACACATAATACATTAAATACAGTGACTATGCAAAAAAACAGAATGATGCAAACATTATTCTCAAGTTCAAGTTTATTGTCACTCAACCATATGCACGTCTACATCAGCAAACATTACTTGCTGATATACACGTTACAAGGCCCACAACACAGCACATAAACTCACAAACACATAAAGCAATATTACCATAAATGAATTAACAAATAGGTGCATTAATGACACAAGTTAAAAAGTGAACAGTATAATGAGGGGTGATCTCATTGAGACCTCTCGAACAGTGAAAGGCCTTGATAGAGTGGAGGTGGAGAGGATATCTAAGATCACAGGGGTGTCCTTTCAGAATGTAGAAGAGGAGGAAGTTCTTTATTTAGCAGGTGGTGAATCTGTGGAATTGATGCCACAAGCAGCTGTGGAGGCCAAGTCTTTATGTATATTTAAGGCAGAGGTTGGTAGATTCTTGATTGGTCAGGGCACCAAGGGAGGACCTTGGGGCTGAGAGGAAAACTGGATCAGCCATGATGAAATGGCAGAGCAATTCAATGGGAAAATGGCCTAATTCTGCTCCTATGTCTGATGGTCTTATAATGCTACTGGCTCTTTACATGTGATGAGACTTGGATGATGGCAGGAAGTTCAGTCGTCTCACAGACTGGGGGAAGAAGCTGTTTCCCATCCTAACAGACCTTTTCCTAAAGCTACAGTACCTCCTCCCTGATGGTCGGGGGTCAATGAGATTGTTGTGTGGATCTGCATTCTGATATGTTGTTCACTGCACTACCTCAATGCACTGATGTGATGAAATAATCTGTGTGGATGGCATGCAAAACCCCATTTTTCCTGTACCTTGTGTGGGAACAAACAGAAAGGCCACATGGAGCTGATGCTTAGAATAAGGGGCCATTTATTAAAACTGATGGGCACCAGGAGACCAGCCAAAGCTGATCTGCCTGAGTGTGAATTTGTTTACAGCTTTTACATCCTCAGTTGACAAGATTACACAGAAACCTGATTAACATTTAAACTAGGTTTCAGTAACAGAATAATGCTACGGAAAGACTTAGTTAAGGAGCAAACTAGGTCTTGATTACAGAATAAAATGATGTAGAATCAGACTAACATATGAAGTGAAATGTTGTGTTTTGTGGGAGCAGTGACACACAATGGGTCTGGTTTATTGGGACCAGTACATTTTGGTCCAATTAACCAGCTGCCCAAATTAGCTGAAGTTTCATGGAAATAGTTAGAAAGGTATAAAAAACCACAAACTACAGTATAACCAAGTCACAAAACATGTACTTAAATAAAATACAGAACAAATTAAAATGCTATCAATACTTCTAGAGTATGATAGAACTTTGTATTATTTCCTAATACTTGGTTTGGTGGTTGTCTGGCATATCCAACGATGACAGGAAACCTGTGAGGGAGAGCTTTTAACGTGGAAAAGCCACTGCCCTTAGGCAGTTCCACTCTCTTGACCTCAGAAGGCCGGGTCCAGTGGTATGAAGATCATCAGAACTGGATTTTCCTTGGATGCTGTGGTTGACCATGACATCTTCTGTTGCCTCGTCATGCTCTTTACTCTCCACAGCGCCTTCCCAGCCATTGGATCTCACCCACCCAGTCCGCCGGAGATGGATTTGCATGCTAGGACGGGCATGTCCCTATCTCACCAGGGTATGAGGCCCACCAGCTACCCTCAGCTGGTTTAGCCAGTCCTTCGGAGTGGTGCACCGTGCTGTGCCTGCTGTCACATGCAAAGAACTCTCTGGAGCTACAGGTGAGAGCTGAGTGCACACTTCCGTAACAGTTAGATTGAGTGTGAATGAACAAAAACAACACTCTCATCTTGTGTAAATAATGGATTGCCTTCATACAATTTTCGACAATTGCATCCTCTAGATCTTCATTTTCATTGTAATATTCAAGATAATTGTTGTTGATACTTTCAAAATCTTTGTAGTCCCTAACTTGTTGAAGTAGTGAAATCGTTTCATTTTCAGTCCTGGCTATTTCTGGCATCTCCAAGTCTGAGTGCTTGAAACTGCACTGAGCAAAACAGTTCTGAGTTGTCTTACTGTTTATTACTTACCAACTGTCGGTGACAGAAATGACAGCTTTTTAAACAGAAGCACATACCATTGACGCTAGTTAGAAACTGTTCGGAAACAGTCCTCTGTCCCAATTAAGTGACATTGTATCCCAAATAAATGAAGGGAATCATGGCTATTTTAGAAACATAGAAGCATAGAAAACCTACAGCATAATATAGACTTTTCCGCCCACAATGCTGTGCCGAACACGTACTTACTTTAGAAATTACTAATAGTCCTCCATTTTTCTGAGCTCCATATACCTTTCCAGGAGTCTCTTAAAAGACCCTATTGTATCCGCCTCCACCACCGTCGCCGGCAGCCCATTCCACGCACTCACCACTCTCTTGAGTAAAAAACCTACCCCTGACATCTCCTCTGTACCTACTTCTAAGCACCTTAAAACTGTGCTCTCTTGTGATAGCCTCTGACTATCTACACAATTAATGGCCGAGTTCACTCAACCTATTCTCATAAGGCATGCCTCACAATCCAGGCAACATCCTTGTAACCTCCTCTGCACCCTTTCTATAGTTTCCACATCCTTCCTATAGTGAGGGGACCAGAATTGAGCACAGTACTCCAAGTGGGGTCTGACCAGGGTCCTATATAGCTGTAACATCACCTCTCAGCTCTTAATATCAATCCCACGGTTGATGAAGGCCAATGCACCATTTCTTGATTAGTTTTTGTTCTTTAAGAGCTGTCCTAAATAAGTGGCTGTCCCAATAAACCGACAATCCAATTAACCGGAATCCACTGTCTATATCTATCAATTTGTTTCTGAGGCCTCCGTTGGTCAGGGTCAAACATAGATATTGCGTCCTAGCTGTCTAGATATGCAAGCCAGGGCAGTACAAGGTGGAGAGCAAGCTGATGCCCATGAGGCAACAGGACAATGCAGTACATAATAATAAAAAACAACAAATCACAACAAGAATATATATGTAAACTTTAGGTTTGGCCAGCAGGCATTTGTCTAGGGGAAGACAGCTTCTGGTCCTGCCAAACTGAAAAATCTCGTTTGTGTGGATGCTGCATGATGTGTTGCCTGCTTACAAATCCAAACTGCAAAATATCAGACAGTGCACCATATGCAATTAGACAATTGAACTTTGTAGATCTTTAATCTGACTACAGGGTTAGTAAAGAAAAGAAAAAGAAAAAGTGCCCATTTTAATGAAACAGTTCTAATGTGCATGTTGGAGCTCATGTATTTGTCCATCGACCCCCCTTAATCTTCTCCGAGCGTCGCTGACCGTCGGACCCTCACTCCGAGTCAACTCCCTCCGCCGGTCTGCCAAGTCTTTCCATTCGCGTCTTCTCTCTTCATCTCTCACTGACAAAAGACCGCGAAATCCCCGCTCCCAGACCCACAAGAAAGATCAACATGCCTTCATTGGATAGCACACTTTCCAAAGCCCCCATTATCTCTAGCCATAACCCAAACATTGCTGCTACAGAGAAACCATTACCTTACCAGTGAAACATTACAGGGAAGCCGTTATATTAGCAGTGAAACATTACAGTGTGTAACATATGTATGTATGTGTATATGTGTATGTGTATATATATATATATATATATATATATATATATATATATATATAGATAGAGAGAGAGAGAGAGAGAGAGAGAGAGAGAGAGCATATATATTGTTCTTGTTGAGTGCTGTCATTGTCGAGTCATTGTTGACCCTATGGATAGTGCAGTTATCCATAGGATTTTCATGGTAAGATACGGAAGCAGATTGCCAGGCCTTTCTATGCACAGGTACTGCTGCTGCCCAGGTTGGGATCCGGCTGGGTTCGAACTCAGGACCATCTGCCTTGAAGTCCAGTGCTGATGCCACTACACCATCACCCAGCCCCAAAAGAGAAAAAAAACACTGAGGTTTTAGACTTTTAGATATTCACACATGCTCACATCACAAGAAGGGAAGTCTGCACTGCAAGTTACCCACTGCTCCAACCTTCTTACATCGCATCGTGTCTCTATAAGATTGCCAACTTCCCTGAATAACCTGAGCTTCTTGCTGCTTCAAGTCCGTGCATCATTTCTTGATGCTGGATCAGAGTTCCCTGAAACTAAGGAATTCTGTCCAAAGCTCTGAGTTCAGAATCATGGAATGGGGATACTCAATCAACATCCTCAGTGGACCCCACATCCCAGGAATGGCAAGGGTATAAAGGAAAGCTTGGCAGCCTGGGGCATTGTTTTGCTGTTACACTGATGTCAGACTGGCAAACCAGTCTGATTTTGCAGCCAAAGTGTAATTTGATTGTTTAAAAATCCCAAAGTGCAGCAATGCAAAACATCACCCTTAATATAATGGGCCGAGTGACCGAGCCCTGTGGATCCCAGTTGTTGGTGATGCACTTCTGCATCAATATGTGTCAAAAAATGTACAAACAGTTGATCTGCCACAGGTGCCCCACTGGAAACAAAGGGATTACTTCGCTTTGGGATCTGTTCTAGTCTCAGGCTTGATCAGTCCGAAATGAGAGAGGGAGAGAAAGAGAGAAAGGGACAGAGGGAGTGAGTGAGAGAGAGGAGGAGAAAGAGAGAGAGAGAGAGAGAGAGAGAGAGAGAGAGGGAGAGAGGGAGAAAAGGAGAGAGAAGAACAGAGAGGGGGGAGAAAAGAAAGAGTGAGAAGGAGAAAGGGAGAGAGAGGAAGAGAGAGATAGAGAGAGGGAGAAAGGGAGAGGGAGAGGGCCACAGGGAGAAGTGGAGAGAGAGAGAGAGGGAGAGAGAGAAAGAGAGTGAGAAGGAGAGAGGGAGTGAGGGAGAGAGAGTGGGAGAAAGTGACAGTCTCATTACTTTTGTGTCTTTCACAGCCCAAGGGTTGCCCAAAACAGACTCCAGCCAGTGAAGTGTTTATTTCTGATTTGTAGTCGCTGTTGTTTTGGACAGACACAACAGTCTGTTGGCACATGGCATGTGCCAAAAAGCAGCAATGTAACAATGAGTAGATTGTCTGATTCTTTTATTATGAGAGAAAAATATAAATCAAGATGTCCTGCTCCTCTTTGATTAATGTTATGTGATCTTTCATTAACCGAAGGAGAAGTAAGAATGCTCTTGTTTTGTTTGACCTCATTAGATGCCCCATTAAGTGAGTTGGGAGTTCAAGATTTGGAGTTTGGGGTTCCCTAACCGGCGAGTCGACACTGTGAGTCATAGCCCGAAGGTCGATCGGAAGTCCGGAAGGCAAGGCCCAATGGCCAAAGACCAAGTCTGTGAGTCTGCGAACCCACTGGGGAAGTCGGGGGCCCAACATCTGCGAGTCTAGTGGAGGATGGAGGCCTGGAGGCCTGTCTCTGTGTGTGAGTGGGTGGATGGGTTGGAGGAAAGGGGCTTGTTTTGTGTTGTTGTTGCTTGTGCTGTTCTGCTGAATATTGTGGACATGATATGTTGGTACCAGAGTGTGTGGTGACACTTGCAGCCTTTTGATTGTGCTGATTGTTAATGCAAATGTTGCATTTCACTGTATGTTTCAATTTACATGTAATAAGTAAGTGAATGCGAATCAAAATCTAATAAATTTCAGTTTTTGATATTTAATTTGTAAACCAGCCTGTGTGATTCTTTTTGCCATCACAAAGCATTGAAACATTTCTTCCTGAACATAATCCTGCACCTCAGTTGTCTTTGATTCATATTTAATAACTCTGCTTACCTTGGACCTGATGTTTCTGAAGTCCCACAGCACCTGGATGAAGAACAGTTACTTCCCAACAACCTTCAGGATCTTGGACATATGTGTACAACCGGAACACAACCTTAACAATGGAGTACAAAATCGGCCAATTGGTTTACCATTGTTAAACTAATAGAATGATAGATGGCTAGATAGGTAGATAGATGGAAGGATAGACTGGTAGACAGACAGGTCCTTCTGGCCTGGGTCCACATCGCCCAATTACACCCCTGTGACCAATTAACCTACTCACCCATGTGACTTTGGAATGTGGAAAGAAAACTCAGAGGAAGCCCACACAGTCAACCACCTTACAGGCAGGATTCAAACTCATGCCTCTCACACTGTAATAGCGTTGTACGAACCGCTACACTATTGTGGTTTGCTATTGCATCCTTCTGGGCAGTGCCTTTACAAGACAGGTGACCCCAGCCATTATCAATAATCTTCAGAGATTATCTGCCTGGCGTCAGTGGTCACATGACCTGGACTTGTGACGTGCACCCGCTGCTCGTACGACCATCCACCACCTCTCCCATGGCTTCACGTGACCCTGATCAGGGGTTAAGTAGGTGCTACACCTTGTCCAAGGGTGACCTGCAGGCTAGAGGAGGGAAGGAGCACCTTACACCTCCTTTACTAGAGATGTACCTCCACCCTATCTCCCCAAATCTAACCACTTATGTAGAAAAATTTGCTAAGAACAGTCATGGTCATGGAAAGACCATGATCGCCCACTTCATACGTCAGAGCACGTAACTCACAAATGTACACTGCCATGATCGATAGATACACAGATACATAGTAAGATAGAATTATTTATTTTAAAGGTTAGCTTTATTTGTCATATCTACATCAAAACATTAAAACATACAGCGTCATACACCAAATTCTAGCGGAACTCAGCAGGCCAGGCACCATCTATGGAAATGAATAAACAGTTGATGTTTTGGACCGAGACCCTTCTTCAGGACTGGAAAGGAAGGGGGAAGATACCAGAATAAAAAGGCAGGGGAGGAGAAGGAGGATAGCTGGAAGATGATAGGCGAGGCCAGGTGGTGGGAATGATAAAGGACTGGAGATGAAGGGATCTGATAGGAGAAGAGAGTGGACCATAGGAGAAAGGGTAGGAGGAGGGGCACCAAGGGGAGGTGATAGGCAGGTAGAGAACAGGTAAGAGGGCATTGTCCTCCAATGTTCTTAGAAGAAGAGGGGAGAGGAAAATTTTTTACTGGAAGGAGAAGATATATTCATACCATCAGGTTGAATGCTACCCAGGCAGAATATAAGATGTTGCTCCTCCATCCTGATGGTGTCCTCATCCCGACACAAGTGGAGGCCATGGATCAACATGTGGTAATGGGAACGGAAATGGGAATTTAAATCTTTGGCCAACAAGGATTTCTGCTTTTGACTGATGGAGCGGAAGTACTCAAAAAAGCAGCCTTACAACTTACGACAGTTCTCACCAGTGTAGAGGAGGTCACATCAGGAGCACCGGATACAATAGACGACCCCCAGCAGATTTGCAGATGGAGTGTGGCCTCACCTGGAAGGACTGTTTGGGGCCCTGAATGGAGGTTGGCACCAAATCACACAGTGAAATGCGTCATTTACGTCAACGACCAACGCTGTCCGAGGGTGTGCCAGGGGTAGCTCGCAAGCTTCTGGTGCTAACGTAGCATGCCCACGACTTACTAAACCAAACCCTTTGGAATTCAGAAGGTAACTGGAGCACCCAGAGGAAACCCATACAGTCACATGGAAAACATATAAACTCCTTACAGACAGTTCTGGGAATCAAACTGGGATCACTGGCATTTTAGTAGCGTTATGCTAACCACTATGCTGCCATACTGCCCTTTTCCTGGGCTATACTGTTTAAAATTACATGAATGTACAGATTAAAATGGCAGTGAGTTATGGTATAGAGTCAGCGGGGACTGGATTGAGGGGCCAAATGTTTTCTTACTTTCCCTCTGTGCTGTGTCAAATCAAGGTGTAAATGTTATACCAGCAACATTACAGTCCACTTAGGTAGAGTGTGAGTGGGATAGGGTTAAATTATTTCTGCTTTCCTTCTCTGAAACTTGGTATGGCATCATTGTGACAGTCTCCATTCCTCACACCAGCCATCGTATGACCTCACTGAGCCTGTGTGCCAACTTAGTGGCAATTAGTCGTGAATTATAGGCAGTCTTGTACTGTGGACTCATACCTCTTGGGTGTAATACGGAGATTGCCCTTAATCTAGTTCACCAAGGACCAAAGTCAATATACGTCAACAAAAGAGAGATTATTTTTCTCCCATCCATCTGTGCTGGATTCAAACTCAGTCCCAAAGGTGAAGGCCTAGAGAATGAACCCTCTGCCCCACCCCCATAGTCATCACAGAAACTTTATTTGTAACTGAGAAGCTTGTCTCTATGTACCAGCTACCAGAGTTCCTGCTTTAAATTGTGTGTGTTTTCCCTTTTCTCCATTCCCCTTTCAAGTTCTGAAGGAGGTTTTGTGACTTTACACAATGTTCAGTGAGACAGAGGCCGAATTCAGACAAGGCCCATTTTGTTCCAATTTTTGTTTCGCTCCTGTGCCTGTACAGAGTAGTTCCAAGGCCGGGTCCAAGCACAGTGAATAAAGGCCAGTGTTGAAACAGGATTATAGAGAGTACAGGCCAAGGTTTATACAAGGTGAGAACAGGATATTGAAGACAATACAGACGAGGGTTTGCACGCTATGTCTGTGGTGTGTAAGCACAGGCTGGGGTTTGTACAGGGTTCAGAGGTGAATGCAGGTCAGGACTGGCACAGTACTGTGTTGGAATTGGAATTGGTTTATTATTGTCACATGTACCAAGATACAGCTTGTCTTGCATGAATGGATTTGACACTAAACCTCAACTGTTTATTCCCCTCCATAGATGCTGCCTGACTTGCTGAGTTCCTCTAGCACTTTGTGTGTGTTGCTTTTTTCCATACTGTTCATACAGAACAATTCATTACACAGTACATTGAGGTAGAAAGCTCAACAATCAAATTTCAAAGTACATTTATTATCAAAGTATGTATACAGTATCTAACCCCAAGATTCGCCTCCTTACAGGCAGCCAAAAACAAAGAACCCAAAAGAACCCTCAGAAAAAGAAGACTGCCAAACACCCAATGTGCAGAGAGAGAGAGAAAAAAACAAATTGTGCAAACAGTAAAAATAAGCAAACAGGAGTGACTCCATGGATATGAAACCTGGAGCAGCTGGAGCAGGCCACAACCACAGGCCAATGTATAGCTGAGTAAAACAATAACCCAATACAGAATAGAGTGTAACAGGTACAAAGAAAGTGCGGTGCAGATAATCAATAAGGTCTTAACAAGGTAGATTGTGAAGTCAGGTGTCCAATGTATCGTACTAGGGAACCAGACAATAGTCTTATAACAGTGGGGTAGAAGATGTCCATGAACCCAGTGGTCTGTGCCTTCAGGCTTTGATATCTTCTGCCTGATAGGAGGGGGAAGAAGAGAGAATGTGCAGGTAGGTGGATGCATGCAGTCTAGGATTGTACAGGATGGTAGCAGGTGAGTGTTCTGTAAATTGTCAGTAGGGTCGGAGGCACTGTTTCCTCTAAGCTACATGGGTGCGCATCCGCGCAGTAACTGAAACGCTCCTGCGCACATAGCCTTTGTTGCCAGAAAGCTGGAATTTTCTTTCATATAATGTTGATATAATTTTGAAATTATGCTAATATAATTATGAAATCTATGTTAATATAATTGTGAAATATCCTTTAAATAATTATATTTTAATGAACATAATCCATAAGTTTTCTAAATAATAAACATACCACAACTTTTTCTTTGAAATGTTTCGGAGCTTCAGCGCACTTACATTGTCAGCATTTCAAGTTACAACACTGTTACAAATTGTAACAATAAACACAGAATGGAAGTTGGTAAATCATTGTTAATAAGCCACCAGCCTACTGAACGCCTATGCCACCTAGTCAAAACATTTTACTTTGTGGTTTATGTTTGTTTGATGTGCATATTTAAAAATAATTAAAGTGCTGCACAGTTTTCAGGCCATTTAAAAACTTCCTGCTCAGAGCAATAGTTTTCCGCGCAGCTGCAAAAAAAATTAGAGGGAATGTTAGTCAGAGATCTGATTGAGTCTGGAAGTCAAGACCCAAAGGTCAAACCTGTGATCGGTGAGTACTGGATTCAAAGACAGAAGTCAAAGACCCATGATTGGCAAAGTCTTGAGGGCAAAGCTGGAGGTCAAAGTCCAGAGGTTGGCAACTCTGGAGGTAGAGGTCCAAAGATCGAAGTCCCTAGGTCGGCTTATCTGGGGGTCAGAGATCTGATGTCTGCAAACCTGCCGGTCAGTCCAATTGTGTTGGCAGCAATTCTGCTTAACTCAAACTCTGGTTTTCTTTAGCTGTGTTGTTGTCAGGGCATGGAGATGGGAGCTAGTGAAGACCAGCCCCTGCAAACCCCACTGTCCATATTGACAACTCTCCAGTCATGTCCCCATGTTCCACAGTTGCCCAAGAGACACAAGTCAAGACCCAGGGTCTCAATCCAAAATATCTTCTGCCTATTTTCCTCCACAGATGCAGCTGAACCTGTGAATTCCTCCAGAATCTCACTAGTTGCTCTACATTCCAGGAGTCTCTATAGTCTCCCATGTTTCTAGTCAATACAAGCTCAACTTGTCCAACCTTTCCTTAAGACAACCTATCTATTTCAGGTAGTTGTCTTGCTAACTTGGCTGAATACCAAAGATCTGTGCTGATTGACTGGCTGGGGTGTTCACTGAGATCTTTATCCTCTCGCTTCAGCAGTCTGAGGCACCCACCTGCTTCAAGCAGGCTTCAATTATACCAGTGCTCAAGAAGAGTGTGGAAACCTGCCTCAATGACTATCATCCAGTGGCACTTACACCCACTGTGATGAAGTGCTTTGAGAGGTTGGTGATGAAACATATCAACTCCTGCCTGAGCAGCAACTTACAGTATATCCACTCCAATTTGCCTACAGGCACAGGCGCCACGGAGTGTAGCAGTTGGCGCGACACTATTACAGCTTGTGGCGTCAGGGTTCAGAGTTTGATCCTGGCATCCTCCGTAAGGAGTCTCTGCACACTCTCCCCATGGAATATATGGGTTTTCTCCGGGTCATCCTCTTTCCTCCCACAATCCAAAGAGATACCAGGTAGGTTAATTGGTCATTGTAAACTGGCTCGTGACTAGGTTTGGGTTAAATAGGGGTGTCAGGGGTTGCTGGATGGTATGGCTCAGGGGACCAGAAAGACATACTTTGTGCTATATCTTGAACCAAATAAATAAACAGGTCAACAGAAGGTGCCATTTAATTGTCTCTTCACTCAACTCTGCAACATCTGGGAAGTGAAGATGCATACATCAGAATGCCCTTCATTGACAACAGCTCAGTATTCAACACTATCATCCCTCAAAACTAATCAATAAGCTCCAAGACCTAGGTCTCAATACCTCCTTGTGTAACTGGATCCTTGATTTCCTCATTTCCAGATCCTACTCAGTTCAGATTGGCAATAGCATCTCCAGGCTCGGCGAACAACCCTACAAACAAGCAGCCAACCCAAGCCACCAATCTTCTCAAGCGACTCTGGGCATTCAACGGCTCATCGATGGGAGAACGTTGCCTGCAGGGAAGCTTCCAATTGTGAGCAGCTTTTCTTTCTACATGAAAGCTTGCACAAAACGTCCCACCACTGAGCATATACCAATCAGAATAATGAGTCAGACCAATATAAATGTGAGCCCTTGGCAGAAACAATACTGAACTGTGCACCGATGACTTCACCTCATCTGGTGATGAAACATTTCCGAGCTAACCCACAGGCTTGGCAAACGTCTCTACAAACAAGCAGCCAAGCTGAGCTACCAATCTTCTCTTTCCCTTCAAGCATCTCCTCCACAATCACCATCAGCACAGGGGCACCACAAGGTTGTGTGCTTCGTTCCCTGCTCTACTCACTTTACACTCATGACTGTGAGGCCAAGCACAGCTTCAATACCATATTTAAATTTGCTGATGACACCAGTGTCATAGGTCAAATCAAAGGTGGTGATGAATCAGCTTGTAGGAAGGAGATTGAAAATCTGTCTGAGTGGTGCCACAACAACAACCTGTCACTCAATGTCAGCAAGACCAAGGAGCTGATTATTAACTCCAGGAGGAGGAGGTCCACGAGCTGGTCCTCATCGGTGGATCAGAAGTGGACAGGGTCAGCAGCTTTAAATTCCTCGGTGTTATCACTTCAGAGGATCTCTCCTGGGTCCAGCATGTAAGTGTAGTTATGAAGAAAGCATGACAGCACCTCTACTTCCTTCGAAGTTTGCAAAGATTTGGCATAATATCTAAAAACCTAGACAAATCTCTATAGATGTGTAGTGGAGAATATATTAGCTAGTTACTATAGTGGATACAGCGCAGTCTATCACAGGTAAAGCTCTCCCAACCACTGGGCACGTCTACATGGAGTGCTGTGCAGGAAAGAAGTGCCCCCACCACCCTGGAGATGTTCTCTTCTCACTGCTGCCATCAGGAAGGAGGTGCAGGAGCCTCAGGACCCACACCACCAGGTTCAGGTAGTGTTATTGTCCCTCAACCATCAGGCTCTTGAACCAGAGGGGATAACTTCACATAAATTCTCTCGCCCTGTCACTGAACTGTTCCCACAACATATGGACTCACTTTCAAGGACTCCTAATCTCATGTTCTCGATATTTATGGCTTATTTATTTATTATTATAGTTATTTTTTCTTTTCTTTCATTTTGCTGCCTTTTGCATGTAACGGCCTTTGTCCCAACTGACTCCCCTTGCCCAGGGTGAATAGCCGTCGACCCCGCCAAACAGTGCAAATGCTTTGGTGCGGATACGGTGTGAGGCGCCCAATGATCAGCCGCAACACAAATATCAAACAACATTCGAAGTGCGAGTAAAGAATTATACGTCATAGCAAATTTTGGTGATGAGTTAGTAGCAACAACTAAAAGAAAAGGCGCCACATAAGTAACTTATCAGTCTTGTGCACGTAAGATTTTTATACGTTGGAGCTCATGCCTCCGATTGCACCCAGAACGTCCTTCCAAGACTCCGGCCACCATCCGAGCCCCCAAGGTCTGGTGTCCGCCACCCTGGAACCGTTGTCCGTTCCCCACACATTTGTCCTCTCTGCTCACCTCCCGAAAAAGCCCGCACTCCTCAACTCAGCACACATATACAAGATAACCGAACATGACTTCCATTGGCTAACAAATGAATACAGTTTCCATTATCACATTGTATAACACAAACATTGCTGTTACAGAGAATCCTTTGCTCAGCAGTTAACAATATGAGAAGCCATTTTGGTAATAAGCGATTAACAGTTAACAGTCCAGCTAATATTACTGAGAACCCTATATGCACATTGATTTTCTACCTGTCCTGTTGCGGGGAGCATGGTTTTCATTGATTCTGTTGTTCTATTGTGTTTCTTGCATTTACCATGAACACCCACAAGAAAATGAATCTCTAGATATTATCTGGTGATATATGGACTTAGATAACAAACTTATTTCAAACTTTGAACTGTTTCCAATGTGTTTACAAAAGGCACGTTCTGTGAGGGGAAGTTGGACAAACTTGGGATGTTGGAGTGGTGGAGGCTGAGTGGAGATCTGATACAGGTTTGTAAGATTATGAAAGGCATAGATAGAGAAAACAGACAGTATCTTTTTCCAGGACTGAAATGAATTTATCTGTTTGTTTTTTTGTTTAGAGGTATAGTACTGTAACAGGCAAATATAACAGGGGCATTTAGGAGGTTCTTAGACAGGCACATGAACATGTGGGGCATGGAGGGATATGGACATTGTGTAGCAGAAGGGACTAGTTTAGTAGATGTTTAATTCCTAATTTAGTCAGCTTGGCACAACATTAGAACATAGAATAGTACTGCACAGTGCAGGCCTTTCGGCAAACAATGTTGTGCTGACGCTCAAACCCTGCCTCCCATATAACTCCCCCACCTTACGTTCCTCCATATACCTGTCTAGTAGTCTCTTAAACTTCACTAGTGTATCTGCCTCCACCACTGACTCAGGCAGTGCATTCCACGCACCAACCACTCTCTGAGTAAAAAAACCTTCCTCTAATATCCCCCTTGAACTTCCCACCCCTTACCTTAAAGCCATGTCCTCTTGTATTGAGCTGTGGTGCCCTGGGGAAGAGGCACTGGCTATCCACTCTATCTATTCCTCTTAATATCTTGTATACCTCTATCATGTCTCTTCTCATCCTCCTTCTCTCCAAAGAGTAAAGCCCTAGCTCTCTTAATCTCTGATCATAATCCATACTCTCTAAATCAGGCAGCATCCTAGTAAATCTCCTCTGTACCCTTTCCAATGCTTCCACATCCTTCCTATAGTGAGGCGACCAGAACTGGACACAGTACTCCAAGTGTGACCTAACCAGAGTTTTATAGAGCTGCATCATTACATCGCGACTCTTAAACTCTATCCCTCAACTTATGAAAGCTAACACCCCATAAGCTTTCTTAAGTACCCAATCTATCTGTGAGGCAACTTTCAGGGATCTGTGGACATGTAACCCCAGATCCCTCTGCTCCTCCACACTACCAAGTACCCTGCCATTTACTTTGTACTCTGCCTTGGAGTTTGTCCTTCCAAAGTGTACCACCTCACACTTCTCCGGGTTGAACTCCATTTGCCACTTCTCAGCCCACTTCTGCATCCTATCGATATCTCTCTGCAATCTTCGACAATCCTCTACACTATCAACAACACCACCAACGTTGTGTTGTCTGCAAACTTGCCAACCCATCTTTCTACCCCCAAATCCAGGTCGTCAATAAAAACCACAAAAAGTAGAGGTCCAAGAACAGATCCTTGTGGGACACCACTAGTCACAACCCTCCAATCTGAATGTACTCCCTCCACCACCACCCTCTGCCTTCTGCAGGCAAGTCAATTCTGAATCCACCTGGCCAAACTTCCCTGGATCCCATACCTTCTGACTTTCTGAATAAGCCTACCATGTGGAACCTTGTCAAATGCCTTACTAAAATCCATATACATCACATCCACTGCACTACCCTCATCTATATGCCTGGTCACCTCCTCAAAGAACTCTATCAGCCTTGTTAGACACGATCTGCCATTCACAAAGCTGGGCTGACTGTCCCTGATCAGACCATGATTCTCTAAATGCCCATAGATCCTATCTCTAAGAATATTTTCCACTAGCTTTCCCACCACAGTCGTAAGGCTCACTGGTCTATAATTATCCAGGCTATCCCTACTACCTTTTTTGAACAAGGGGACAACATTCGCCTCCCTCCAATCCTCCAGTACCATTCCTGTGGACAATGAGGACATAAAGATCCTAGCCAGAGGCTCAGCAATCTCTTCCCTCGCCTCGTGGAGCAGCCTGGGGAATATTCCGTCAGGTCCCAGGGACTTATCCGTCCTAATGTATTTCAATAACTCCAAAACCTCCTCTCCCTTAATATCAACATGCTCCAGAACATCACCCTCACTCATATTGTCCTCACCGTCATCAAGTTCCCTCTCATTGGTAAATACCGAAGAGAAGTATTCATTGAGGACCTCGCTCACTTCCACAGCCTCCAGGCACATCTTCCCACCTTTATCTCTAATCGGTCCTACCTTCACTCCTTTCATCCTTTTGTTCTTCACATAATTGAAGAATGCCTTGGGGTTTTCCTTTACCCTACTCGCCAAGGCCTTCTCATGCCCCCTTCTTGCTCTTCTTAGCCCCTTCTTAAGCTCCTTTCTTGCTTCCCTATATTCCTCAATAGACCCATCTGATCCTTGCTTCCTAAACCTCATGTATGCTGCCTTCTTCCACCTGACTAGATTTTCCACCTCACTTGTCACACATGGGTCCTTCACCCTACCATTCTTTATCTTCCTCACCGGGACAAATTTATCCCTAACATCCTGCAAGAGATCCCTAAACATTGACCACATGTCCATAGTACCAAGTGCCAAGGACCTGTATCTGTTCTATGAATGCTGTGCAGACGGTTTCAGATGTAGTGATGTCATCTCACCAACGTGTCCTATAACTAAACCATACCTTCCCCATTCCACTCATTTTTGTACTTGTATCTCAAACCAATAAATCTAAAACATTCTGTTCACTTATTTTTTCAATTACTCGCTGCACCTGCATAAAAACCATGTATTAATTATGAAATAGGAACCCACAATGCCAGACACTAGAGCAAAAGGGTAGTCCCTTGATCTACAGCTGGGTCCCAGAACAGAGCTGGAAGTTGAGGAACATAGAACATAGGGCAGTACAGGCCCTTCAGCCCACGATGCTGTGCCAACCTTTAACCTACTTTAAGATCAATCCAACCCTTCTCTCCCACTTAGCCCTCCATTTTTCTTTCATCCACGTGCTTATCTAAGGGTTTCCTAAATGTATCTACTACCACTACTCCTGAAAGTGCACCCCACTCACCCACCACTCTCTGTAAAAACCTACCTCTCACCCCCTCCTTATATATTCCCCCAATCACCTTAAAGCTATGCCATCATATATTAGCTATTTTCACCCTGAGGAGAAGTCTCTGCTTTTCAACTCTATTTATGCCTCTTATTATCTTATACACCTCAGCCCTTTCTCAACCTATCCTCATAAGACATCCTCTCTAATTCAGGCAGCATCCTGGTAAATCTCCTCTGCACCCTCTCTAAAGCTTCCACATCTTTCCTATAATGAGACAACCAGAACTGAACACAATACTCCAAGTATGGTCCAACCGGAGTTTTATCGTGGTACAACATTACCTCGCGTCTCTTGATGAATTGAATATAGGAGTTGAGATGTAATGTTGAATAACCCCCGAAGCTGGGTTGGAGGCCATGGGTGACCTGCAGATAATACAATGACCCTGGGAATGTCGCAGGCAGATCTGCTGTAGCAGAAACCACATACATCTCCTTTGTTCCAAGAACCCTAATGGGGGTTCCAGAAGAAATTTCACTTCAAGTGTAGCCACAAAATGTTACTTCAAGCCTAACAACATTATGTTGCCAAAATTGAAAAAAAAAATGAACATCTACTTAATACAAATAGAGTTTATGGAACTTCTCAAACAGTCAATTAGTGATGTTATTCATCCAGACTGCAAGTGTGGAAATTGAAGCAATGCTTGTGATATTGGGAACATATGTTACCCATTTGTGAAACATTTGAACAAGTATAAAATGACGGCTCTGTAAAAAGGTTGAACTGATTATGGCTGCCCTTATCACACGCTACACAGAAACCTGCCTTCAAACACTTACCAACCCCCTCACCATCCCCACCCCTAGCACGTGCATTGGGAGAGTAACGTCTTCATTGAAGAATGAAGCAGAACAGAAGGATCTACGAATAATGGTGTATAGTTCCCTGAATGTGGAATCTCATGTGGATAGGGTGGTGAAGAAAGTTTTTGATATGCTGGCCTTTGTAAATCAGAGCATTGAATATAGGAGTTGAGATGTAATGCTGAAATTGTACAAGGCATTGGTGAGGCCAAATTTGGAGTATTGTGTACAGTTTTGGTCACCAAATTATAGGAAAGATGCAACAAAATAAAGAGAGTACAGAGAAGATTTACTGGAATGTTATCTGTGTTTCATCACCTAAGTTACAGAGAAAGGTTGAACAAGTTGGGTCTTTATTCTTTGGAACGTAGAAGGTTGAGGGAGACTTGATAGAGATATTTAAAATTATGAGGGGGATAGATAGAGTTGACGTGGATAGGCTTCTTCCATTGAGAGTGGGGGAGATTCAAACAAGAGGACATGAGTTGAGAGTTAAAGGGCAAAAGTTTAGGGGTAACATGAGGGGGAACTTCTTTATTCAGAGAGTGGTAGCTGTGTGGAGTGAGCTTCCAGCAGAAGTGGTTGAGGCAGGTTCGATGTTGTCATTTAAAGTTAAATTGGACAGCTATATGGACAGGAAAGGAATGGAGGGTTATGGACTGAGTGCAGGTCGGTGGGACTAGGTGAGAGTAAGCGTTCGGCATGGACTGAAGGGCCGAGATGGCCTGTTTCCGTGCTGTAATTGTTTTATGGTTATATACATAGTGGCTGTGGCTGTCTAGTGTGGTCACCAGTGACAGAAAACCTGTGTGGGAGAATTTTTAAAGTGGAAAATCCATTGCACTGCGGCATTTCCACTCTCTCAACCTCAGAAGTCCAGGTCCAGTGGTACGAACTAGTGCCACAAACTAGAGTCTTTCCTGGTTGCAGGGGATGATGACCATGACGTCCTCTGTGCCTTGTCGTGCCCTTCGCTCTCCACGGAGCGTCGCAGTACCACCTTCATAGCCATTGAATCTCACTGTAGATCTCATCTGCCCAGTCTGCCAGAGCTGACTTCACAAGCTGGGACAGGCATGTCCCTATCTCACCGGGGTATGAGGCCCACTGGCTACCCTCACCTGGTTAGGCCGTTCGTCGAAGCGGTGTACTGGGGAGAGGCCGTTGTCGCATGCAAATAGCTACTTGGACTCTCTTCAACCAACTGGCACAACGCTAATCACCACAGTGCAGTAACACATGTTTCACTTTGCACTAAAATCAAAGTTCAGCGTGGACTTTGTTTTGTTCTAATTGTGTTCTTTTTTGTAAAAATGGTGCACAATTTATGATTAGTATCTGTCTTGCTAGTGAACGCTGCTTATCTGATGCTGTTGCTGTGATGCTGCAAGCACGTTGTTTATTGTATCCTATGGCCACTTTATTCATTTAGCACTAAAATGAGCTTTATTTCTGTTCTACTTGTGTTCTTTTGTGTAAAAACTAGTGTATAACTCATGCTTGACTTATGGTTTTCTTGTGAATGCCGCTTATATGATGCTATGTGCTTGTAATGCTCCTACAAGGAAACGTTTCATTGCACCCGTGCATAACGTGTAGTTGTGCGTGTGGCAATAATTTCGACTTTGACTTTGAATCTCGGCTGAAGCACACGACCAAACAGTGGAGCAGTGTGAAGCCATTCAACCCCGACCCTGTTCACGGAGATCAGAGACGAGCATTGAGCAACCTTTGCTTTCTGCTGCAGCCCTGAGTCTTCCCAATCACAATAAGAATCAGGTTTAATATCACTGGCATAATCGTGAAATTTGTTAACTTTGTGGCAGCAGTACAATGCAACAGACGATAAATAGAGAATAAGAACCGAATTACAGTAATTATATACATGTATATTAAATAGTTAAGAAAAAGAAGTAGTGCAAAAACAGAAATTAAAAAAAAGTAGTCAGGAAGTGTTCATGGGTTCAAAGTCCATTCAGAAATTGGATGACAGGTGGGAAGAAGCTGTTCCTGAATCACTGAAGGTGTTCCCTTCAGACTCCTGCACCTTCTTCCTGACAGAAACAATCAGAAGACAGCATATCCCAGCTAGTGGGGGTCCTTAATGCCTTCCTGAGGCATCTATCCTTGAAGATGTCTTGGATACTACAGAGGCTAGTACACATGATGGAGCTGATTAATTTTACAGCTTTCTGCAGCTTACCTCGATCCTGTGCAGTTGCCCAACCCACATATTAGACAGTGATGCAGTCGGTCAGAATCCTCTCCATGGTACATCTGTAGAAGCTTCTGAGTGTTTTAAAGGTTCAAAGGTGCAATTTAATGTCAGAGAAATGTATACAATATACACCCTGAAATGCTTTTTCTTCGCAAACTTCCACAAAAACAGTGAAGTGCCATATAGAATGAACAACAGTTAACCGTGAGTATCCCAAAGCTCCCCCCTCCCCCCACCGGCAAAAAAAGCAAGCATCAGCACTACCACCGAGCATCAGCACTACCAGCGAGCATCAGCACTACCAGCGAGCATCAGCACTGCCACCAAGCATCAGCACTACCACCGAGCATCAGCACTGCCACCGAGCATCAGCACTGCTACCAAACATCAGCACTACCACTGAGCATCAGCACTACCACCAAGCTTCAGCACTACCACCAAGCATCAGCACTGCCACCAAACATCAGCACTACCACTGAGCATCAGCACTGCCACCAAGCATCAGCACTACCACCAAGCATCAGCACTGCCACCAAGCATCAGCACTACCACTGAGCATCAACACTGCCACTGAGCATCAGCACTACCACCAAGCATCAGCACTGCCACCAAGCATCAGCACTACCACTGAGCATCAGCACTGCCACCAAGCATCAGCACTACCACTGAGCATCAGCACTGCCACCAAGCATCAGCACTGCCACTGAGCATCAGCACTGCCACCAAGCATCAGCACTACCACTGAGCATCAGCACTGCCACCAAGCATCAGCACTACCACTGAGCATCAGCACTGCCACCAAGCATCAGCACTGCCACTGAGCATCAGCACTGCCACTGAGCATCAGCACTGCCACCAAGCATCAGCACTACCACTGAGCATCAGCACTGCCACCAAGCATCAGCACTACCACTGAGCATCAGCACTGCCACCGAGCATCAGCACTGCCACCAAACATCAGCACTACCACCGAGCATCAGCACTACCACCAAGCATCAGCACTGCCACCGAGCATCAGCACTACCACCGAGCATCAGCACTGCCACCAAGCATCAGCACTGCCACCAAGCATCAGCACTACCAACGAGCATCAGCACTACCACCGAACATCAGCACTACCACCAAGCATCAGCACTGCCACCAAACATCAGCACTACCACTGAGCATCAGCACTACCACCAAGCATCAGCACTGCCACGAAGCATCAGCACTGCCACCGAGCATCAGCACTGCCAGCAAGCATCAGCACTGCCACCGAGCATCAGCACTACCACCAAGCATCAGCACTGCCACCAAGCATCAGCACTACCACTGAGCATCAGCACTGCCACCGAGCATCAGCACTGCCACCAAACATCAGCACTACCACCGAGCATCAGCACTACCACCGAGCATCAGCACTGCCAACAAGCATCAGCACTACCACCGAGCATCAGCACTGCCACCAAGCATCAGCACTACCACCGAGCATCAGCACTACCACCAAGCATCAGCACTGCCGCCAAACATCAGCACTACCACTGAGCATCAGCACTGCCACCAAGCATCAGCACTACCACCAAGCATCAGCACTGCCAGCAAGCATCAGCACTGCCACCGAGCATCAGCACTACCACCAAGCATCAGCACTGCCACCAAGCATCAGCACTACCACTGAGCATCAGCACTGCCACCAAGCATCAGCACTACCACTGAGCATCAGCACTACCACTGAGCATCAGCACTGCCACCAAGCATCAGCACTACCAAAAGCATCAGCACTACCACCAAGCATCAGCACTGCCACAAAGCATCAGCACTGCCACCGAGCATCAGCACTGCCAGCAAGCATCAGCACTGCCACCGAGCATCAGCACTACCACCAAGCATCAGCACTGCCACCAAGCATCAGCACTACCACTGAGCATCAGCACTGCCACCGAGCATCAGCACTGCCACCAAACATCAGCACTACCACCGAGCATCAGCACTGCCAACAAGCATCAGCACTACCACCAAGCATCAGCACTGCCACCAAGCATCAGCACTACCACTGAGCATCAGCACTACCACCAAGCATCAGCACTACCACCGAGCATCAGCACTACCACCAAGCACCAGCACTGCCACCAAGTATCAGCACTACCACCGAGCATCAGCACTACCACCAAGCACCAGCACTGCCACCAAGTATCAGCACAACCACTGAGCATCAGCACTACCACCGAGCATCAGCACTGCCACCAAGCATCAGCACTACCACCAAGCATCAGCACTACCACCAAGCATCAGCACTGCCACCAAGCATCAGCACTACCACCGAGCATCAGCACTGCCACCAAGCATCAGCACTACCACCGAGCATCAGCACTGCCACCGAGCATCAGCACTACCACCGAGCATCAGCACTGCCACCGAGCATCAGCACTACCACCGAGCATCAGCACTGCCACCAAGCATCAGCACTACCACTGAGCATCAGCACTGCCACCGAGCATCAGACTGCCACCAAACATCAGCACTGCCACGAAGCATCAGCACTGCCACCGAGCATCAGCACTGCCACGAAGCATCAGCACTGCCACCGAGCATCAGCACTGCCAGCAAGCATCAGCACTGCCACCGAGCATCAGCACTGCCACCAAGCATCAGCACTGCCACCGAACATCAGCACTGCCACCAAGCATCAGCACTACCACCGAGCATCAGCACTACCACCGAGCATCAGCACTACCACCGAGCATCAGCACTGCCACGAAGCATCAGCACTGCCACCGAGCATCAGCACTGCCAGCGAGCATCAGCACTGCCACCGAGCATCAGCACTGCCACCGAGCATCAGCACTACCACCGAGCATCAGCACTGCCACCGAGCATCAGCACTGCTACCAAGCATCAGCACTACCACCGAGCATCAGCACTACCACCAAGCATCAGCACTACCACCGAGCATCAGCACTGCCACCAAGCATCAGCACTACCACTGAGCATCAGCACTGCCACCAAGTATCAGCACTACCACCAAGCATCAGCACTGCCACTGAGCATCAGCACTGCCACCAAGTATCAGCACTACCACCAAGCATCAGCACTGCCAGGAAGCATCAGCACTGCCACCAAGCATCAGCACTACCACCGAGCATCAGCACTACCACCAAGCATCAGCACTGCCACCAAGTATCAGCACTACCACTGAGCATCAGCACTACCACCGAGCATCAGCACTGCCATCAAGCATCAGCACTACCACTGAGCATCAGCACTACCACCAAGCATCAGCACTGCCACCAAGCATCAGCACTACCACTGAGCATCAGCACTACCACCAAGCATCAGCACTGCCACCAAGCATCAGCACTACCACTGAGCATCAGCACTACCACTGAGCATCAGCACTGCCACCAAGCATCAGCACTACCACCGAGCATCAGCACTACCACCAAGCATCAGCACTGCCACCAAGTATCAGCACTACCACTGAGCATCAGCACTACCACCGAGCATCAGCACTGCCATCAAGCATCAGCACTACCACTGAGCATCAGCACTACCACCAAGCATCAGCACTGCCACCAAGCATCAGCACTACCACTGAGCATCAGCACTACCACCAAGCATCAGCACTGCCACCAAGCATCAGCACTACCAAAAGCATCAGCACTACCACCAAGCATCAGCACTGCCACAAAGCATCAGCACTGCCACCGAGCATCAGCACTGCCAGCAAGCATCAGCACTGCCACCGAGCATCAGCACTACCACCAAGCATCAGCACTGCCACCAAGCATCAGCACTACCACTGAGCATCAGCACTGCCACCGAGCATCAGCACTGCCACCAAACATCAGCACTACCACCGAGCATCAGCACTGCCAACAAGCATCAGCACTACCACCAAGCATCAGCACTGCCACCAAGCATCAGCACTACCACTGAGCATCAGCACTACCACCAAGCATCAGCACTACCACCGAGCATCAGCACTACCACCAAGCACCAGCACTGCCACCAAGTATCAGCACTACCACCGAGCATCAGCACTACCACCAAGCACCAGCACTGCCACCAAGTATCAGCACTACCACTGAGCATCAGCACTACCACCGAGCATCAGCACTGCCACCAAGCATCAGCACTACCACCAAGCATCAGCACTACCACCAAGCATCAGCACTGCCACCAAGCATCAGCACTACCACCGAGCATCAGCACTGCCACCAAGCATCAGCACTACCACCGAGCATCAGCACTGCCACCGAGCATCAGCACTACCACCGAGCATCAGCACTGCCACCGAGCATCAGCACTACCACCGAGCATCAGCACTGCCACCAAGCATCAGCACTACCACTGAGCATCAGCACTGCCACCGAGCATCAGACTGCCACCAAACATCAGCACTGCCACGAAGCATCAGCACTGCCACCGAGCATCAGCACTGCCACGAAGCATCAGCACTGCCACCGAGCATCAGCACTGCCAGCAAGCATCAGCACTGCCACCGAGCATCAGCACTGCCACCAAGCATCAGCACTGCCACCGAGCATCAGCACTGCCACCAAGCATCAGCACTACCACCGAGCATCAGCACTACCACCGAGCATCAGCACTACCACCGAGCATCAGCACTGCCACGAAGCATCAGCACTGCCACCGAGCATCAGCACTGCCAACGAGCATCAGCACTGCCACCGAGCATCAGCACTGCCACCGAGCATCAGCACTGCTACCAAGCATCAGCACTACCACCGAGCATCAGCACTACCACCAAGCATCAGCACTACCACCGAGCATCAGCACTGCCACCAAGCATCAGCACTACCACTGAGCATCAGCACTGCCACCAAGTATCAGCACTACCACCAAGCATCAGCACTGCCACTGAGCATCAGCACTGCCACCAAGTATCAGCACTACCACCAAGCATCAGCACTGCCATGAAGCATCAGCACTGCCACCAAGCATCAGCACTACCACCGAGCATCAGCACTACCACCAAGCATCAGCACTGCCACCAAGTATCAGCACTACCACTGAGCATCAGCACTACCACCGAGCATCAGCACTGCCATCAAGCATCAGCACTACCACTGAGCATCAGCACTACCACCAAGCATCAGCACTGCCACCAAGCATCAGCACTACCACTGAGCATCAGCACTACCACCAAGCATCAGCACTGCCACCAAGCATCAGCACTACCACTGAGCATCAGCACTACCACTGAGCATCAGCACTGCCACCAAGCATCAGCACTACCACTGAGCATCAGCACTACCACCAAGCATCAGCACTGCCACCAAGCATCAGCACTACCACTGAGCATCAGCACTACCACCAAGCATCAGCACTGCCACCAAGCATCAGCACTACCACTGAGCATCAGCACTACCACCGAGCATCAGCACTGCCACCAAGCATCAGCACTACCACTGAGCATCAGCACTACCACTGAGCATCAGCACTGCCACCAAACATCAGCACTACCACCGAGCATCAGCACTACCACCAAGCATCAGCACTACCACTGAGCATCAGCACTGCCACCGAGCATCAGACTGCCACCAAACATCAGCACTACCACCGAGCATCAGCACTGCCACTAAGCATCAGCACTACCACCGAGCATCAGCACTACCACCAAGCATCAGCACTGCCATGTAGCATCAGCACTGCCACCGAGCATCAGCACTGCCACGAAGCATCAGCACTGCCACCGAGCATCAGCACTGCCAACAAGCATCAGCACTGCCACCGAGCATCAGCACTACCACCAAGCATCAGCACTGCCACCAAGCATCAGCACTACCACCAAGCATCAGCACTGCCACCAAGCATCAGCACTACCACCGAGCATCAGCACTGCCACCAAGCATCAGCACTATCACCGAGCATCAGCACTGCCACCAAGCATCAGCACTACCACTGAGCATCAGCACTGCCACCGAGCATCAGCACTACCACTGAGCATCAGCACTACCACCAAGCATCAGCACTGCCACCAAGCATCAGCACTACCACCGAGCATCAGCACTGCCACCAAGCATCAGCACTACCACTGAGCATCAGCACTACCACCAAGCATCAGCACTACCACTGAGCATCAGCACTGCCACCAAGCATCAGCACTACCACCAAGCATCAGCACTGCCACGAAGCATCAGCACTACCACCAAGCAGTCAAGTGTCAGCAAAGCAATAGCAAAGACGCAAACTTGCAGTTACCCCAAAGACTTTGCATTTCACCTGGCATTCAACATACCACAGGTTCTCTCTCTCCCTAATAAGGGAGAAGGAGGTGTTTACGTTTTTTCCCTAGCTATTGGGGAGACATAACAAACAATTCGTTGATTTACAATGTTAAAAGTTCGTTATGTCGTTTTTATTGAGCTCTGTGCCTGAAGGTTGCAAAGATCCCGGGTCTTCGGGCACCCAGCTGCAGTAGATTTTCCGGCTCTCCCAATGGCACACTGACCCTCAATCCGCCTGTTTCCAGAGCCTCGAGATCTTAGGCTTCTGTATCTGAGCTGGACTTTCAGGCCGAACAACGGCCAGTCCTGAAACCCCGAGAACGGGTCCCATTCCCGCAAAGAATCAAAGTCAGCGTGTAACTCCAGGTCCGGGTTTTCAGAAGAACCTTGAAAGGGAAAAATAAAGATATTAAAGATGGAAATAGAGCTGTGTCTGAAGATGCAAACAAAGGAGTCGCCGTTCAGCGCCGTCTTAACTGCATCTCCATTTCTAGGTGACAAACCAAATCTCCTCAAATTCCTAGTGAAATATAGCTTCTGTCAACAGCAACAATCTATCAGCTTCAGACATCAAAATCAAAATCAAAGTACATTTATTATCGAAGTATGTATACTATATACAACCTTGAAATCCGTGTCCTTACAGGCAACCACAAAACAAAGAAACCCAATAGAACCCCCCAGAAAAGAAGAACATCAGACACCCAATGTGCAGAGGAAAAAAAAGCACGTGATCCACCTGCAGCTGAAAAGAGTGCCAAGCCCATCCCTGCCTCTATGTGTCGAGCAGTTTCCTAATTTCACTCAGAAAGCTGGCTCTAATTTTCTGTCAATAACTCCGAGTCACAGACTCCCCGATGAGCTGGAGCAGTTTCCCGTTGCACGCACAGACACACTGAGCTGAACACATAGCATCTGTAGACACGTGTGGACTTCCAACTGGATTGTGAACTGCCCTTTCCACCTTTCTCTGTCGGAATACTGAGCAGACAGCCATGATGCTCTTACTGTAGTCAGCCGCTCACAACAGACTGGAGATTTAACACCATTCCTGATGTTATGTTCTGCACAATTCCAGTGCACAATCAGCAGCCACTTTACAAGGTACAGAGGGTATTTAATAAAGTGACTACTGAGTGTGTATGTTCATAGTTTCTGCTGCCATGGCCCATCCACTTGAAGGCTCAACCTGGTATGCATTCAGAGATGTCCTGCAGACCACAGCTGTGACATGTTGTTATGTGAGTTACTGTCGCCTTCTTGTCAGTCTGAACCAGTCTGGCCATTCTCCTCTGACCTCTCTCATTAACAAGACAATGTTGCCCACAGAACTGCCGCTCACTGGATGTTTTTTTTGTTTTTCACTTCAAACTCCAGAGACTGTTGTATGTGAAAACCCAAGGAGTTCATCAGTTTCTGAGACACTCAAATCACCCTGTCTGGCACCAACAATTATTCCACTGTCAAAGTCACTGAGATCACATTTCTTCTCCCATTCTGACATTTGGACTGAACAACAACTGAACCTCTTGACCATGTCTGCATGCTTTTATGCTTTGAGTTGCTGCCACATGATTGGCTGATTAGATATCTGCAGTAACGAGCAGGTGTACAGGTGTACCTAATAAAGTGGCCATTGAGTGTAGGGTTTGCATCATTAGAGCTTCTGATCTGATCCATCACAGTAAACACCGGCAAACCGATTTTCCAGTGTGCAATTACCTGGCCAGTGATTGTGGTGCACCCGCACGGTAACCGTTGAGTGTACTTTACTATATATAACTGAGCTTTCTGTATATTACTAAAAACCTTGCACACTTCTCATTCACAAGTTACTAACTTTACTCCCTGTTCACAAAAGTATCTGTCAAGAGTCTAACTTATTGTATGAGGGAACTATTGATACTATGAAAGAAAAATGTCCCTTAATGTAGGAAAAATATTCAGGAGAGCCTACAGGGGCGTGGTCAGGTGCAAGTAAAGGCAGCACGGCAGTTTTTAGCAGAGCTCTATTAGAGAGCCAGCGAGCCAGGTTCAGTCTCTGCTGCTGTCTGTAGGAGTTTGTACATTCTCCCTGTGACACGTGTGTTTCCTCTGGGTGCTGATCAAGTTAACCACATTATCATCCAGATCATTGATATAGTTAACAAGCAACAAGGCACTCGGCTCCGATCCCTGCAACACACCACTAGTCACAGGCCCCTATCAGAGAGGCAACCCTCTACGCAACTCTCTGGCTCCTCCCACAAAGCAAACATCTAATCCAATTTACTATCTCATCCTGAATGCTGAGCAACTGAACCTTCTTGACCATCACCCCCCATGCAGGACTTTGTCAAGTGCCTTACTAAAGTCCACGTAGACACCATCCACTGTCTTGTCTTCATCCACTTTCCTGGTAACTTCCTTGATAAACTCTATAAGATTGGCTAGATGTGACCTACCACACATGAAGCTATGCTGGCTATACTTAATCCCGCCATGTCTATCCAAATACTTATATATCTGCTCCCTTAGAATACCTTCCAGTAACCTCCTTGCAAATAACGTCAGACTCTCCAGCCTATAACTTCCTGATCTCTATTTCAAGCTTTTTTTTAAACAGTGGAACAATATTGGCTATCCTCCAATCCTCTGGTATCACTCCTGTCACTAAGTATGCTTTAAATATCTCTGCTAGGGCCCCGGCAATTTCTGCACTTGCCTCCCATAGGGTCCAAGGGAACACCTTGTTGACTCTGGGGATTTATCCACCCTGATTTAACAAAGGGTAGCAAACACCTTGGGTTAAATAGGTGGACAGAGGCAGAGTAGTGATACGTCTCGATCCCTTTGCTAGCCTAAGGAGTAGCACCACTCCTCCTCCCCTCACCCACTGAGCAGGGCTATGTGAGGTCATGGGAGCAGGTAGTGGAGCATCTGATGCAGATCACAAGTCCTGGTTATGTGACCACTGACACCAGGCAGACAATCTCTGAAGAGTATTGATAATGGCTGGGGTCACCTGTCTTATAAAGACACTGCCCAGAAGAAGGCAATGGCAAAGAACTTCTGCAGAAAAATTTACCAAAAACAGACCTGGTCATGGAAAGACCGTATTCACTTACATTATATGACACGGCGCATAACGAATGAAGTGGGCGCTTTGCTGGGTGGGATGGCGTGTCTCGTTGGGCAGGAGGGGCCTGTTTCACACTGTATCTCTAAATATAAAAACAAATTGACTAGCAACAAGATGAAGTGTTATTTAAGGAAGACAGTCTGGAACTTGGACAAGAGGGCTGGCTTCAAGGTGCAATGTAGCAGCAGATAGGAGGTCACAGAGTTCCTGAACGTGATGTTATTCACAAATTTGCTGACTCAGTTTACTATAAGACGGTATATGTCATGAAGCACCCTCACCGCCCAGGACATGCCCTCTTCCCATTACTACCATCAGGGAGGGGGTACAGGAGCCATCAATGATTCAGGAACAGCTTCTTCCCCTCTGCCATTGGATTTCTGAATGGACAATGACCCATCAACACTTCCTCGGTATTTTTGCCCTCTTTTTGGACTACTTATTTAATTTAATTTTTATGTACATTTCTTATTGTAATTTGTAGTATATTTTATGTATTGCACTGTACTGCTGCTGCAAGACAACAAATTTCATGAGATATGCCAGTGATAATTTATTCATTTATTTACAGAGTCGGCCCTTTGATCTATGTAACCTCAGTAACCACCACCAACCCTAATTAACCCTCTCTGTGGCTATCCATCCCATAGGATGACGATGGTTCCTTTCAGTCAATTACTGGGATTTAGGATGCCCCACTCCTCAGAAAGGAACAGCATGTGCGTGAGTGGATTTTAGGTGAGAAGGGGGTTGCACAGGTCCAGACCCACCCTCTCGACATCCCCTCCCGGATCCAGCGGCATGGTGGGGTCCAAGACGGCTGGGGGAAGTTCTGCTGCGGTGAATGGCTAGACCAAGCTTCGATGCAAGGGGTGCCCTTTCCGCGCTTCACGGCACCTGTTTGCTAGATGGCCGTTTACCCTACGAGAGCGTTCATCTGCCCTTTGACAGGTCTTGTTTCTCATCCTGCAGGGTGTCTAGCCACCCTTCTGACCAGGCAGGCCTGGTGGGGGAGCCGGTTTAGTCACCGACCACCCGACCATGCGACAGGTAGTACTGGGTTACATGGTACCAATAGCACTCAGACAAGTGACCCGACCCTGATTACCCCTAACCTAATCATGTTACAATGACCGATTAACCTACTTATTATGGCTTTGGACTGTGGGAGGAAACTGGAGAACCTGGGAAAACCCGTGAAGTCCACAGGGCTTACAGAGGCTCCTTATGGAATGGTACCAGAATTAAACTTCCAAATCAAGAATGACCCAAACTCTAATAACATCACGCTAAATGCTACACTATTGTGGCACCCCAAAATAAACCTTATTCTGCTTTTCATTCTGATTATTTATCATGTAAGTTAGCATACTTGTCAGCATTAAATTCCATCAGCCATTTTTCAGCACAGTTTTCCATTTGGTCCAGATCTCACGGCAAGCTTTGATAGATTTCCTTGCTGTCCACTACACCCCATTTGTGGTGTCATCCACAAGTTTACTCATCCTGTTAACCACACTATCATCCTTTACAGGCCCTCTATTGGTTGGGGGTCGACCATGGGTGTTGTGTTCTAGATATGCAAGCTTGGGAAGTACGATATGGAGAGCGAGCTGTTGTCCATGCAGCAGGCTCGCCCCCTCCACACATCTGGTGAACACAAAGGAAAGGCAGAGACCGATACAGTTTGGCACCAGCAGCATCGCTGGAGTTGCAGTCAATGCTGAAGTCAACAAGGGACTTCCTTAGGGACTCCAGCTCCGGACTTTTCCCCTCAGGGTTTACTCCTGAAGCCTTCCCCATGAGTGGATATAGCCACAAGGCAGCGGAGGTTTGAGATCAGAGTTTTCCTTCTCCTAGTTGAGCTGCCAACCACGGCTGATGAGCCTTGTCTGCCTGAACCAGCTGGTTTTAGGGAACCATTAACCTGGCTTTGCCCATCCTTCTGTAAGTAGAAACAGTTCTTCCATAACAGTTAAGCCACATGTGAAGGCCAGGAGCTGGACTTGATTGTCAGAGGCTATTTGAGAGCATTTAATAGATAGTGGGAGCTTGTCCCCATTACCACCCCTGGCTATTTGGCAGGGAGAGTTCAGAAGACTGTAGGGAGTCAGAGGGGGAGGGAGGAAACAGCTTCTTGGACAGTCCCTCCCAGAATATCATGCATCTTGAGAAAGGGCCATGCCAACAATCCAGTAAGTTTGGACCATGTATCTCCTTGTACCTCCAAGGGAGGGCATCTGGTCCATGACAGCTCCCAGAATAGCTTTGTTCTCACACTAATTTCTCCTGTAGATTATCCTATGTGCTCATAAATTTTCCCCACATCCTAACATCCACCTCTTCAGGAGCAGTTTATATAACAAGTTGTCAAAATGTCAAAAAGTCAAATTTATTTTGCAAGCAGTGAAAATCTTATTTGCAGAGCATCACAGGTACATACCATCAGATAACACTAGACAACAATTTGTTTATGATAGACTGCTTGAAACTGAACACAAATATAATTTCAGACTACTTGTATCATGTAGGGATTTGGAGAAACAGCAAATTAACTTTTATTGAACATAATGCATGTAATTGCATAATGGTGCTGACACTTCGCAATACTTCAACTAAGCTAAAAGTGTTTTGTTGGCGATTTTCATTTGTACTCAGTGTCTGAGGCTCCTCGCTTAGGTGTCCAACAATAATCAGCCAGCATTGATGGATTCCAGTTCCCCTTGTAACTTTTCTCCATGACCGCAATGTTCTGGTGAAACCTTTCACCATGCTCGTCACTGACAGTGCCAAGATTTACAGGGAAAAAGTCTAAATGGGAATGCAGAAAATTAATCTTTAGTGACATGTTGCACTTCATGATTCTGTCTGCTTGAAGCATGTTGTCAACCAGCTGCATGTAGTTTGGTGTTCTGTAGTTGCCAAGAAAAATTTCAACATCATCCTTAAATGCCATCCATGCAGTTTTCTCCAGTCCCACTAGAAGTTCTTCAAATTGCCTGTCATTAATGACCTGTTTGATTTGTAGATCAATAGAAATGCCTTCCTTAATCTTGGCATCTATTATTCTGACTTGAACTGTGCATTGAAATAACAAATACAGGTGACTTCAAACAAACGGAGTGTGATAGAGACATTTAATGGTGATTTTCATGATCAGCTGCCCAAAATCCGTCAGATACACCCGAAAGTATTCAGGAAGCAAAACTGTTGTTGTCTAGCGTAAACAGCGTAAACAGCGTTTGCAAAAAACAACATAATTAAACATTATACAATTTTTACAATTAGAACAAACAAAAATAAAACCCTTTTTAGTGCAAGGAGATCACAGTGTTGCTAAATCGTAGCGATTAGGATTGTGCCAGATGGCTTAGGAAATGCATAATGGAAAGGAAGTACCTGTTCTCGAACCTGGTGGTGTGGGACCTCCTGGTCCTGTACCTTCTGTCCGATAGTAGCCGTGAGAAGATGGCATGACCCCGATGGTGGGGATCTCTGATGATAGATGCAACCGAAAGAAACCCAAGAGGTCATGGGAAGAATGTACAACTCCTTACAGATAGTTGTGGGAATTGAACCCTGGTTAATGGTGCTGTAAATCATTACACTACCATCCTCGCAATGTATCTGGTGTATGTGGCATTCAGGGAGGGGTAGCACATCTGGTGAAGGGGCTTGTCGTGTCCATTCCGGGGCAGCTCACTCACCTTTGGCCCCCACCAGACACTCAGCCCCCACCTGTGGCTCCAAGCAGCTGTTTGAATGTGACAGCGACTACATTCTGGCACACCGCTTCAACAGGCTGGTCAAAACAGGAGAGGGTAGCCAGTAGTATCATATCCCAGTGAGAAAGGAACTTGCCTGTCCCAGCTTGTGAAATCAGCTCCGAAAGGCTGGGTGGATGAGATCTTCCCTGAGATACAACGGCCAGGAAGGCGGTACGGCCGTTTACATCACAAGGAAGTATAAGGAAAGATTGTCCCAAATTTACTAGACTTGTAAAAATACGAAGGCCCTTATTGAGATGTTTAATGTTCTGGGGACCAGCAGGTCGTGTCTGAGAGGTCGTTACCTTGGTCTGCACTGTTTTCAACCGGGGAACTCAGATTTAGGGGCAAATCCTTTCAGAATGAGATGAGAAAAAATTCCTTCACTCAGAAGAATGAATTTCTGGAATTTCCTCTCCCGGAGGATTCAGTCATTCAAGGGTAGGAATTGGGAATTGGTCAGGAAATGTAGATTTGAGTGATGCAATCCCCCACAACCTTATCAACTGGTGGAGTGGGCTTGAAGGGCCCAATGGCCTGACCCTCGCACCCCCTCCTTCCTTACGCTTCGTAACTCCAAGTTCGCCGCTTGTCACCAACGACAATTTCAAGGCAATGTTGATCTAAGAAAAACATGTGTCACTTATTAATGGGGATTCTGTTACATAAATACCAGATGTCTGTAAATGGGTTGCAGGGCTGTAGTGCACTGGTAGAGAGTTGTGGATGATGTTATTAAGCCACAGAGAGAAATAGGAGTGCTTTATCAGCGTGATCAGCGAGTGTTACACCCTGGTTACACAACCTCACACACTGTTGTACTCTGTATGCTGTTGTAATCTGCTGTTTTCTTAATGTTTGAGACACTCTCCGTACAAGTTTTAAAACTGAGTTACGACTCCCCCCCCCCCACCCCCGATGCAGGCAGCTGCAACGTCACAGCTAACAAAGCTGGGGTTTGCTGCTCATTGTTAACTTAATTTTTTTAATTCCTTTGCACATATCACACATGGCAGCTAGGGCTGGTAGAAATCAGCAAAGCCCCTGCCCCCCGTGGCAAACTAATTTGGTCAATCGGTTTATTATTGTCACCTGTACTGAGGTACAGTGACAAACTTTGTACTGCATGCCATTCATACAGACCAGTTCATCATAGAGTTATAGGGTCAGAGAACACTGCAGCACAGAAACAGGCCCTTTGGCCCATCTAGCCTGTGCTGATCCATCGACCTGCATGCAGACCATAGTCCTCCATACCCGTCCCATCCATGTATTGATCCAAATTTCTCTTAAATGTTGAAATCAAATCTGCATCCACCACTGGCACTGGTGGCTTGTTCCACATTCTCACCACCTTCTGAGTGAAGAAGTTCTCCCTCAGGTTCCCCTTAAATGTTTCACCTTTCATCCTTAACCCATGATCTCTATTGTAGTCCCACCCAGCCTCAGTGGAAAAAGCCTGCTTGCACTTATCCTATCTATACCCCTCATAATCTTGTATACCTCTATCAAATCTTCTGTTTTCTAGAGAATAAGCCCTGACCTGTTCAGCCATTTGCTATCATTCAGGTCCCCACGTCCTGGCAACATCCTCGAAAATTTTCTCCGCATACTTTCATTCTTATTTACATCTTTCCTGGAGGTAGGTGACCAAAACTGCACACAATACTCCAAATTAAGCCTCACCAATATCCAATACAGTTTCCACATAATATCCCAACTCCTTCATTGATTTATGAAGGCCAATGTGCCAAAAGCTTTATTTGCAATCCTGTGATGCCACTCTCAATGAATGATGAACCTGTGTTCCCAGATCCCTCTGTTCTTCCACACTTCTCAGTTCCCCACTGCTCACTGTGTACCACCTACTCTGGTAGGTCCTGCCGAAGTGCAAAACCTTGCTCTTGTCTGCATTAAATTCCACCTGACATTTTTCAGCCCATTTTTCCAGCTGATGCAGATCCCACTGCAAGCTTTTATAATCTTCCTCGCTGCCCACTACACCCTCCAAACGATGTCATCCGCAAATTTACTGATCTAGTTTGCCACAGTATCATCCAGGTCGTTGATATAGATGACAAACAACAGTGGGCCTAGCACCGATCCCTGCGGCACACCACTAGTCACAATGCATTACAACAGTACATCGAGGTAATGCAAGGGAAAACAATAACAGAATGCAGAATGCACGTCTTAGCCCAAAAGACTGTTTGTTTATTCCTCTCCATAGATGCTGCTTGGCCTGTTAAGTTGTTCCAGCATTTTGTGTGTGTCACTCTGGATTTCCAGCATCTGTAGAATCTCTCGTGTTAGCTCCTTACAGACAGCGGTGGGAATTGAACCCAGGTCACTGGTACCATAATGGTTGGGGGGTGGGAATCAAATTAAAGAGGCTAAGCGTGAGGAGGTTAGTTCACAACAGGGGGATGGGAACCAGTGCAGAGAGACAGAGGGGTGTAAAGTGAGGGTAGAAGCAAAAAGTACTAAGGAGAAAAGTAAAAGTGGCAGGCCGACAAATCCAGGGCAAGCATTAAAAAGGGCCACTTTTCAGCATAATTGTATAAGGGCTAAGAGAGTTGTGAAAGAGCGCCTGAGGGCTTTGTGTGTCAATGCAAGGAGCATTCGTAATAAGGTGGATGAATTGAAAGTGCAGATTGTTATTAATGATTATGATATAGTTGGGATCACAGAGACATGGCTCCAGGGTGACCAGGGATGGGAGCTCAACGTTCAGGGATATTCAATATTCAGGAGGGATAGACATGAAGGAAGGGGAGGTGGGGTGGCGTTGCTGGTTAAAGAAGAGATTAATGCAATAGAAAGGAAGGACATAAGCCGGGAAGATGTGGAATCGATATGGGTAGAGCTGCGTAACACTAAGGGGCAGAAGGCGCTGGTGGGAGTTGTGTACAGGCCACCTAACAGTAATAGTGAGGTCGGAGATGGTATTAAACAGGAAATTAGAAATGTGTGCAATAAAGGAACAGCAGTTATAATGGGTGACTTCAATCTACATGTAGATTGGGTGAACCAAATTGGTAAAGGTGCTGAGGAAGAGGATTTCTTGGAATGTATGCGGGATGGTTTTTTGAACCTACATGTCGAGGAACCAACTAGAGAGCAGGCTATTCTGGACTGGGTTTTGAGCAATGAGGAAGGGTTAATTAGCAATCTTGTCGTGAGAGGCCCCTTGGGTAAGAGTGACCATAATATGGTGGAATTCTTCATTAAGATGGAGAGTGACATAGTTAATTCAGAAACAAAGGTTCTGAACTTAAAGAGGGGTAACTTTGAAGGTATGAGACGTGAATTAGCTAAGATAGACTGGCAAATGACACTTAAAGGATTGACGGTGGATATGCAATGGCAAGCATTTGATGGTTGCATGGATGAACTACAACAATTGTTCATCCCAGTTTGGCAAAAGAATAAATCAAGGAAGGTAGTGCACCCGTGGCTGACAAGAGAAATTAGGGATAGTATCAATTCCAAAGAAGAGGCATACAAATTAGCCAGAGAAAGTGGCTCACCTGAGGACTGGGAGAAATTCAGAGTTCAGCAGAGGAGGACAAAGGGCTTAATTAGGAAGGGGAAAAAAGATTATGAGAGAAAACTGGCAGGGAACATAAAAACGGACTGTAAAAGCTTTTATAGATATGTAAAAAGGAAAAGACTGGTAAAGACAAATGTAAGTCCCCTGCAGACAGAAACAGGTGAATTGATTATGGGGAGCAAGGATATGGCAGACCAATTGAATAATTACTTTGGTTCTGTCTTCACTAAGGAGGACATAAATAATCTTCCAGAAATAGTAGGGGACAGAGGGTCCAGTGAGATGGAGGAACTGAGCGAAATACATGTTAGTAGGGAAGTGGTGTTAGGTAAATTGAAGGGATTGAAGGCAGTTAAATCTCCAGGGCCAGATGGTCTGCATTCCAGGCTGCTTAAGGAAGTAGCCCAAGAAATAGTGGATGCATTAGTGATAATTTTTCAAAGCTCGTTAGATTCTGGACTGGTTCCTGAGGATTGGAGGGTGGCTAATGTAACTCCACTTTTTAAAAAAGGAGGGAGAGAGAAACCGGGGAATTATAGACCGGTTAGCCTAACGTCGGTGGTGGGGAAACTGCTGGAGTCAGTTATCAAGGATGTGATAACAGCACATTTGGAAAGCAGTGAAATCATCGGACAAAGTCAGCATGGATTTGTGAAAGGAAAGTCATGTCTGATGAATCTCATAGAATTTTTTGAGGGTGTAACTAGTAGAGTGGATAGGGGAGAACCAGTGGATGTGGTATATTTGGATTTTCAAAAGGCTTTTGACAAGGTCCCACACAGGAGATTAGTGTGCAAACTTAAAGCACACGGTATTGGGGGTAAGGTATTGGTGTGGGTGGAGAGTTGGTTAGCAGACAGGAAGCAAAGAGTGGGAATAAACGGCACCTTTTCAGAATGGCAGGCAGTGACTAGTGGGGTACTGCAAGGCTCAGTGCTGGGACCCCAGTTGTTTACAATATATATTAATGACTTGGATGAGGGAATTAAATGCAGCATCTCCAAGTTTGCGGATGACACGAAGCTGGGTGGCAGTGTTAGCTGTGAGGAGGATGCTAAGAGGATGCAGGGTGACTTGGATAGGTTGGGTGAGTGGGCAAATTCATGGCAGATGCAATTTAATGTGGATAAATGTGAAGTTATCCACTTTGGTGGCAAAAATAGGAAAACAGATTATTATCTGAATGGTGGCCGATTAGGAAAAGGGGAGGTGCAACGAGACCTGGGTGTCATTATACACCAGTCATTGAAAGTGGGCATGCAGGTACAGCAGGCGGTGAAAAAGGCGAATGGTATGCTGGCATTTATAGCAAGAGGATTCGAGTACAGGAACAGGGAGGTACTACTGCAGTTGTACAAGGCCTTGGTGAGACCACACCTGGAGTATTGTGTGCAGTTTTGGTCTGCTAATCTGAGGAAAGACATCCTTGCCATAGAGGGAGTACAAAGAAGGTTCACCAGATTGATTCCTGGGATGGCAGGACTTTCATATGAAGAAAGACTGGATGAACTGGGCTTGTACTCATTGGAATTTAGAAGATTGAGGGGGGATCTGATTGAAACATATAAGATCCTAAAGGGATTGGACAGGCTAGATGCAGGAAGATTGTTCCCGATGTTGGGGAAGTCCAGAACGAGGGGCCACAGTTTGAGGATAGAGGGGAAGCCTTTTAGGACCGAGATTAGGAAAAACTTCTTCACACAGAGAGTGGTGAATCTGTGGAATTCTCTGCCACAGGAAACAGTTGAGGCCAGTTCATTGGCTATATTTAAGAGGGAGTTAGATATGGCCCTTGTGGCTACGGGGGTCAGGGGGTTTGGAGGGAATGCTGGGGCGGGGTTCTGAGTTGGATGATCAGCCATGATCATAATAAATGGCGGTGCAGGCTCGAAGGGCCGAATGGCCTACTCCTGAACCTATTTTCTATGTTTCTATGTTTCTATAAAACGTTTCGCTAACCGCTACACTACCATGCCACCCCAGTATGGACATGCGTCGCCCAGCTTAATGACAGTGACTCGGGACTCACACAGTCATTGAGTCATACACCACAGAAACAGGCCATTCCACCCAAATGGTTCATGGTGACCAAGATTACTATTTAAGTTAGTCTCGTTTGTCTGCATTTGCCCCATGTCCCTCTGAATCTTTCATATCCATATATCATCGATCCCGTCCAACTTCCTTTCAACTATTCTCAGTGTAGTTGCCTCAATCACTTCCTCTGGCAGTAAGTTCCATACATTGGCCACTCCCTGGGTGAAAATGTTGCCCTCCGAGTTCTAATTCAGACTTTCCCCTCTCACTTTAAACCTATTAAGTTCAAGTTTAGGTTTATTGTCATTAGACCGTTCACATGTATATGGCTAAACAAAACATCGTTCCTCTGGGGCCACGATGCAGACCACAGTAAAGAGAGTCACACAAAGTCACACAGACCATGTAGTTACCATCCAGCACATGCAGGTACAAAATAATATCAGCACACGTCCCTGAGTGACCTGGCCTGGGGAGTGACAGGTTGACATAAAGTGCGAGGTGCATCTTTATGTAAGACAGTATAATGTCACTGACACTATTATAATAACACAAACAGTGGTATAAATATGTGAAGGAGCTGCAATAAAAGATGAAAAGCTCTTCACATGGCCTTGGATCATCTGGACAATACAAACAACCATGTCAGGATGCTATTTGTGACTATAGTTCAGCATTTAATGCCATCATTCTCACAGTCTTGATCGTTAAGCTACAGAATCTGACCTCTGTACGTCCCTCTGCAACTGGATTCTCAACTTCTTAAAAGGAGGACCACAACCTGTGTGGATTGGTGATAGTATTCCCTACTCACTGATGATCAGCACTGGGGTACCTTAGGGGTGTGTGCTTAGCCCACTGCTGTACCCTCTCTATACCTGGAGAAGGAGAAGATAGAGGGGAGGAGAAGATGGCAGCGCGACGCTCCGAAATGATATCGTATTTGTTAAATGGGACCGTGCACAATCCTGATTTGATGGAGACAGACGTGAGAAGCACAGAGGAACATCTGGAGAAACTTCTGAAATGCCCACTTCGCCGCCGCTGCTACTGTGCGATCGAGAATCTCCGGAGGGGAAAGCCCCAAATCCTTGGCTTTGCCTATTGCCTGTTGCCAGGGCCGGAGTCGAAGTGCTCGACAGAGATGGTGCTCGGTGCTCGGTGTCGGAGGGCTGGTCAGAGGCTCAAAGTTTTCTGACGGACTCAAGAGTCGGCTGTGGTCGGGTGCTTCCAGGGTGCTGCATCGGCAAGTTTGTGGCGCTGGAAGCTCATGGCAGGGAGAGTTTCTCCCTTCTACTGCCTGCGTGAGATGATGGGACTTTCGAGAGACTTTGAGACTTTTTTTTACCGTGCTCATGGTCTGTTTTTATCAAATTACGGTATTGCTTTGCACTGTTGTAACTATATATTATAATTATGTGGTTTTTGTCAGTATTTTTAGTCTTGGTTTGTCTTGTGTTTCTGTGATATCATTCTGGAGGAACATTGTATCATTTCTTAATGCATGCATTACTAAATGACAATAAGAGAGGACTGCATGTCCTCATAACCTAATCTAATATCTATGTCTGTGTGGCTAGGTATAGCTCAACTACCATCTATAAATTTGCTGATGATACAACCATTGTTGATAGAATTTCAGATGGAGATGAGAGGGCGTACAGGAGCAAGATATACCAGCTAGTTTTGTGGTGCCGCAACAGCAACCTTGCACTCAATGTCAGCAAGACAAAAGAGCTGGTTATGAACTTCAGGAAAGGTAAGACAAGGGAACACAAATCAATCCTCATAGACGAGTCAGTGAGAACTTCTGGGTGTCAATATATCCGAGGATCGAACTTGGTCCCAACATATCAATGCAGCTATAAAGAAGGCAAGACAGCCGCTATATTTCAATAGGAGTTTGAAGAGATTTGATTTGTCACCTAAGACACTTGAAAACTTCTATATATGTACCGTGGAGAGCATTCTGACTGGTTGCATTGCTGTCTGGTAATGGGAGGCTACTGCACAGGACCAAAAGAAGCCCAGGAACACTACATGACTTTTTAAAAATATATATGATTTCTGTTTTTGCACTTTTTAAATCTATTTAATGTATATATATATATTTACTGTAATTTATTTATTATCTTTATATTTTTTCTTTCTATATTATCATGTACATCATTGAACTGCTGCTGCTAAGTTAACAAGTTTCACAACGTATGCCGGTAATAATAAACCGGATTCTGAAACGTGGTCGGTGCAGGATGAGGGTGAACACAGAACATAGAAATCTACAGCACATTACAGGCTCTTTGGCCCACAATGTTGTGCCGACCATGTACCTACTCTGGAGGCTGCCTAGAATTACCCTAGTGCATAGAACTCTGTTTTTCTAAACTCCATGTACCTACCTAAGAGGGTCTTGAAGACACTATTGTATCAGCTTCCAGCACCATTGCTGGCCGTGCATTCCACACACCCACCACTCTCTGTGTGAAAAACTTACCCCTGACATCCCCTCGGTACCTATTTCCAAGCACTTTAAAACGACGCCCTCGTGAGTGTGTTTGTGAGTTGGGAGTAGGGGTGCGATCTCTCGACAAAAGTAAGAGGTACGCTCTCTTCAATTCAAGATCCGAGACTGTTTTATAGTATTTCCAGTACACAAAAACAAAATCATTGTTACTCTGGATCCGATGCAGCACAAAAGCAACACAATAAGATAAAGCAACATACACACAATGCTTTAGAAACTCAGCAGGTCAGGCGGCATCCATCGAAATGAATAAACATTGGAGATTTCAGGACTGGAAAGGAAGGGGGAAGATGCTAGCATAAAAAGGTGGCGGGAGGGGAAGGAAGACAAGCTGGAAGATGATTGGTGAAACCAAGCAGATAGGAAAGATATCACAAACACAAGAAAATCTGCAGATGCTGGAAATCCAAAGCAACGTACACAAAATAGTCTCTAGAGTAGATTACATGGTCAGCACAAAACACACACAAGAGCTGTTAGGGAGGGTTTAAACTAATTTGGCAGGGGGATGGGAACCGGAATGATAGAGCAGAGGAAGGGGAAAACAGAAATAAATCTAAGATAGTGAGCAGTAAAGATGTCAGGAAAGACAGGCAGGTGATGGGGCAAATTTGCAGCCATTGGGATGAGTTGCAGTGAAATCAAAGCAAAAAGTACCAAATACTGGTCTTAAGGTTTTATACTTAAATGCACTCAGCATAAGGAATAAGGTGGATGATCTTGTTGTACAGCTACAGATTGGCAGGTATGATATTGTGGCCATCACTGAGATCTGGCTAAAGGATGCATGTCTCTGGGAGCTGAACATCCAAGGATACACGGTGTATCAGAAGGATAGGAAGGTAGGCAGAGGGGGAGGCGTGGCTTTATTGGTAGGAAATGATATTAAATCATTAGAAAGAGGTGACATAGGATCGGAAGGTGCAGAATCTTTATGTTTTGAGCTAAGAAATCGCAGGGGTAAAAGGACCCTGATGGCAGTTATGTATAGGCCTCCAAACAGCTGCAGGGATGTGGACTACAAATTACAACAGGAAATAGAAAAGGCTTGTCAGAAGGGCAGTTTTATGATAATTGTGGGGGATTTTAACATGTGAGTGGATTGGGAAAATCAGGTCGGCACTGGATCTCAAGAGGGAGAATTTGTAGAATGTCTGCGAGATGGCTTTTTAGAACAGCTTGTTGTTGAGCCCACTAGGGGATCGGCTGTACTGGATTTGGTATTGTGTAATGAACTGGAGGTGATTAGAGAGATTGAGGTGAAGGAACCCTTAGGAGGCAGTGATCATAACATGATTGAGTTCACTGTGAAATTTGAAAAAGAGAATCCGAAATCCGATGTGTCGGTATTTCAGTGGAGTAAAGGAAATTACAGTGGCATGAGAGAGGAACTGGCCAAAGTTGACTGGAAAGGGACACTAACGGGAAGGACGGCAGAGCAGCAGTGGCTGAAGTTTATGTGAGAAGTGAGGAAGGTGCAAGACAGATATATTCCAAAAAAGAAGAAATTTTCAAATGGAAAAAGGATGCAACCGTGGTTGACAAGAGAAGTCAAAGCCAAAGTTAAAGCAAAGGAGAGGGCATACAAGGAAGGAAACATTAGTGGGAAGACAGAGGACTGGGAAATTTTTAAAACCTTATAAGAGGAAACTAAGAAGGTCAATAAGAGGGGAACAATGAACTATGAAAGGAAACTAGCAAATAATATCAAAGAGAATACTAAAAGCTTTTTCAAGTATATAAAGAGGAAAAGACAGGTGAGACTAGATATAGGACCAATAGAAAATGATGCTGGAGAAATTGTAATGGGAGATAAGGTGATGGTGGAGGAACTGAACGAGTGTTTTGCATCAGTCTTCACTGAGGAAGACATCAGCAGTATGCCGGACACTCAAGGGTGGCAGGGAAGAGAAGTGTGCGCAGTCACAATTACGACAGAGAAAGTACTCAGGAAACTGAATAGTCTAAAAGTAGATAAATCTCCTGGACCAGATGGAATGCACCCTCGGGTTCTGAAGGAAGTAGCTGTGGAGATTGTGGAGGCATTAGCGATGATCTTTCAAAAGTCAACAGATTCTGGCATGGTTCCGGAGGACTGGAAGATTGCAAATGTCACTCCGCTATTTAAGAAGGGGGCAAGGAAGCAAAAAGGAAATTATAGACCTGTTAGCTTGACATCGTGGTTGGGAAGTTGTTGGAGTCGATTGTCAAGGATGAGGTTATGGAGTACCTGGAGGCATATGACAAGATAGGCAGAACTCAGCATGGATTCCTTAAAGGAAAATCCTGCCTGACAAACCTATTACAATTTTTTGAGAAAATTACAAGTAGGCTAGACAAGGGAGATGCAGTGGATGTTGTATATTTGGATTTTCAGAAGGCCTTTGACAAGGTGCCACACATGAGGCTACTTAACAAGATAACAGCCCATGGAATTACAGGAAAGTTACATATGTGGATAGAGCATTGGCTGATTGGCAGGAAACAGAGAGTGGAAAGTAAGGGATCCTATTTTGGTTGGCTGCTGGTTACCAGTGGTGTTCCACAAGGGTCCATGTTGGGGCCGCTTCTTTTTACGTTGTACATCAACGATTTGGATGATGTAATAGATGGCTTTGTGGCTAAGTTTGCTGACGATACGAAGATAGGTGGAGGGGCCGGTAGTGCTGAGGAAACGGAGAGTCTGCAGAGAGACTTGGATAGATTGGAAGAATGGGCAAAGAAGTGGCAAATGAAATACAATGTTGGAAAGTGTATGGTTATGCACTTTGGCAGAAGAAATAAATGGGCAGACTATTATTTAATTGGGGAGAGAATTCAAAGTTCTGAGATGCAACGGGACTTTGGAGTCCTCGTGCAGGATACCCTTAAGGTTAACTTCCAGGTTGAGTCGCTGTTGAAGAAGGCGAATGCAATGTTGGCATTCATTTCTAGAGGAATAGAATATAGGAGCAGGGATGTGATGTTGAGGCTCTATAAGGCGCTGGTAAGACCTCACTTGGAGTACTGTGGGCAGTTTTGGTCTCCTTATTTAAGAAAGGATGTGCTGACGTTGGAGAGGGTACAGAGAATATTCACTAGAATGATTCCAGGAATGAGAGGGTTAACATATGAGGAACGTTTGTCCGCTCTTGGACTGTATTCCTTGGAGTTCAGAAGAATGAGGGGAGACCTCATAGAAACATTTCGAATGTTGAATGGTACGGACAGAGTGGATGTGGCAAAGTTGTTTCCCATGATGGGGGAGTCAAGTACGAGAGGGCATGACTTAAGGATTGAAGGGAGCCCATTCAGAACAGAGATGTGAAGTAATTTTTATAGCCAGAGGGTGGTGAATCTGTGGAATTTGTTGCCACGGGCCGCAGTGGAGGCCAAGTAACTGGGTGTATTTAAGGCAGAGATTGATAGGTATCTGAGTAGCCAGGGTATCTAAGGTTATGGTGAGAAGGCGAGGGAGTGGGACTAAATGGGAGAATGGATCAGCTCATGATAAAATGGTAGAGCAGACAGCAGACTCGATGGGCCGAATGGCTGACTTCTGCTCCTTTGTCTTATGGTCTAAAATGCTGGGAGGAACTCAGCAGGTCAGGCAGTGTCTATGGAAAAGAGTAAACAGTTGATGATTCAGGCTGGAATCCTTCATCAGGACACTGATAAGATAGTCCTGATGAAGGGTCTCGGCCTGAAACATCAACTGTTTATTCTTTTCTATAGATGCTGCCTGGCCTGCTAAGTTCCTCCAGAACTTTGTGAGGTAGGAAAGGTAAAAGGCTAGATAGGAATCTGATAGGAGAGGAGAGTGGACCATAGGGGGAAGGAAAGGTGCAAGGGGAGGTGATAGGCAGATGAGAAGAGGTAAGAGACCAGAGAGGGAAATAGAAGAAGATGGGAGAGGAGGGAATATTTTTTACTGGAAGGAGAAATGAAGGAGAGGTTCTCAATAAGACAAAGAATGCAATAATAAAAAAGACACAACAAATACATAAGGTAGCTTCTATCCATAGATTGTTTGCATGCCCATAAAGTGACGCTAGACACAGAAGTGTATTACATAAGGTGACTGACAGGAGATGATCACACTAATGTAGAGCGGTCCCAACAGTTGGGTGGAGGATGAAAAGTTCCGCTCATTGAGATGGGCTGTGCGTAGCTCTCACAGGGAGCCAACACCAGTGTGATGGGCTGTGGATAGCTCTTACAGGGAGCCAGCACCAGTATGATGGGCCAAAAGCTTACAGGGAGCCAGCACCAGTACAATGGGCCAAATGGCCTGCTCTTGTCACTGTGCACCATTTTCCAGCTTTGAAATGGCTGATATTGTCCCTGAATCACTCAGTGAGCTGGGAAGGGGAAAACAAAGAAACCTTAATCAGCTGCCTGGGGTTCTTCGGAATTACAGTACCCCCTTCCGGGGCTGGGTGAAAGCAGATGGTAACCATAAGGCCTTAAGACCAAAGGATGCAGGAGCAGAATTAGGCCATTTAGCTCACAGAGTCTGCTCCGACATTCCATCACGGCTGATTTATTACTCCTCTCAACCCCATTCTCCTGCCTTCTCCCGTAACCTTTGACACCCTTACACTTTAAACATACTGAATGACCTCCACTCTCCTATTCAGAACGGGGTGCAATTAACTCTGTTTACACCCAGGCACTATAACTGCCCTTCAAGATCAGTAGGACAGTACTCAAACCCATCGAGAGGCAGTGGGAACAGATTGGGGGAAGGGAGAGGAGGGTGAGAAGGGGCAAGGAGGTTATTGGAAGTGCAGAGGGGGAGGAGAAGTACCAAGTTTAAAGTTTCAAAGTTTGGAAGTAAATTCATTATCAAAGCATGTATATGTCACCATATACTCCATTGAGATTAATTTTCTTGCAGGCATTCACAGTTTGTTTGTTCGTTATGTGCCATGCCATATGATGTGAACGATCATGGTCTTTCCATGACCATGTTTGTTCTTGGCAAATTTTTCTATAGAAGTGGTTTGCCATTGCCTTCTTCTGGGCAGTGTCTTTACAAGATGGGTGACCCCAGCCATTATCAATATTCTTCAGAGATTGTCTGCCTGGTGTCAGTGGTTACATAACCAGGACTTGTGACTTGCACCAGCTGCTCATACGACCACCCACCACCTGTTCCCATGGCTTCATGTGACCCTGATCGGGGGCTAAGCGAGTGCTACACCTTGCCCAAGGGTGACCTGCAGGCTAGTGAAGGGTCTTACACCTCTTTTGATAGAGATGTATTTCCACCCCACCACCCATGTTCACAGTAGGACAGAGAAGTACAATAGAATCAGTGAAAAACTACATTCCAACATTGACAAACAGCCAAAGTACAAAGGAAGACAAACTATGCAAATGAAGAAAAATAAAAAATAAGTAAATAGTACTGGAAGTGTGAGTTGTAGAGTCCTTTAAGGTGAGCCTGTTGGTTGTGGAATCAGATCAGAGTTGAGGTGAGTGACGCTGAAGGGTATTAACTGTTCCTAAAGCTGATGGTGTGGGACCTAAGGCTCCTGTGCCTCCTGCCTCATGCTGAGAAGTGAGCAAGGCCTGGGTGGTAGGGGGTCTTTGATGATGGATGTTGCTTTCTTGTGGCAGTGCTCAGTGACGGGGAGGGCTTTATGGAGATTTTTCCGTTCATTGCCATTGGTGCTTCCATCCCAGGCTGTGGTGCACCAGTCAGGTAGTCTCCACCTTGCATCAGCAGAAGCATGGTGATTGAAGGGTAATATGTCTGGATGGGGAGCGTTGCAGGGAGGTCAGCGGACTGGTGGGATTGCAGAGTGTGGAGTGGTTACAGGGCTGAGCAGTGCCCTTCCCTATCCCTTACTACCAATTTCCCTTTCCTGGTTTCTGAAGCGGGGGTGGGGGGGGGTGGACAGTGATTAACCTTGGACACAGTTTCCAGACAGTCTTACCCAAAGCGAATCCACTGATTCACCGATACAGTGCTTACACTGTGTAGAACTAACACGTCCTCAACTAACATTGCACCGCAGGGCCGCAGTGTTCGTCAGCTTTCATGTTACACATCAGAATCACTTGGCAACAGAGTAGGAACTCGGATGGAGATGTCCCCAGAGGTCTCACAGTGCAAGGAGTTTGAATGGGTCGACGTTCATAGAGTCATAGAGCAACAAGCCTTCAGCCCACCTACTCATAGAGTCATAGAAAAGTACAGCACAGAAACAGGCCTTCAGCCCATCTAGTCCCTGCTGAAACTATTTAAGCTGCCTACTCCCATCGACCTGTACCAGGACCATAACCCTCCATACCCTGACCATCCATGTACCTATCCCAAACTTCTCTTAAACATTGAAATCAAGCTCATATGCACCACTTGTGCTGGCAGCTTATTCCACACTCTCACCAACCTCTGAGTGAAGAAGTTTCCCCGCACGTTCCCCTCAAAGTTTCCACCTTTCACCCTTAGCCCATGACCTCCAGTTGTAGTCGCACCCAACTATAGTTTTGTCCATGCAGAACTATCACTCTGCCTCGTCCGGGTGCCCCTCTTTCTTCCCACATTCCGAAGACATACAGGTTAGAGTTAATGAGTTGTGGGCATGCTGAGTTGGCACTGGAAGCATGGCGACCCTTGCAGGCTGCCGCCAGCACAGCCTCGGACTGTGTTGGACACCGATGCAAACGATGCATTTGACTGAATGGCTCGATGCATGCGTGACAAATAAAGCTATCTCCTTAATCTCTAATCTCATATCGTGAAAAGCACTCCTTTCTCATGTCAACCATACAGTGTATCGAGGTGGAACAAGGGCAAAGCAGGAACTGAAAGCAGAATAATGCATTACAGTTACAGAGAAAGTGTAGTACAGGCAGACAATAAGGTACACATTCATAATGAGTTAGACTGCAATGTCAGGAGCCCATCTTATTGTACTAGGGAACCATTCAATAGTGTCAGAACAGTGGGAAAGAAGCTGTTCCTGAGCCTCGTTTATAATGCCTCATTGAAAGACCTAGATAGAGTGGGCCTGGGAGAATGTTTCCAATAGTGGAGGAGTGTAGGACCAGAGGGCACAGCCTCAGAATAGAAGGACATCCCTTTAGAACAGACATGAGAAGAGATTTCTTTAGCCAGATGGTGATAAATCTGTGGAATTAATTGCCACTGGAGCTGCGGAGGACAAGTCATTAGATACATTTAAAGTGAAGTTCAATATGTCTTGATTAGTCAGGGCATCAAAGGTTATGGAGAGAGGGCAGGAACATAGGGTTGAGAGAGATAATAAACCAGCCATGATGGGCTTGATGTGCTAAATGATCGAATTCTACTCCTGTGTCTAATATCTATGGTCTTTATCGCCTGTTGGGTATGCAGGCAAATGGGGTGAAAGTTGTATGACAGAGGGGTTAGTATGGCTTGGGCCAAAGGTCCAGTTTCTACATCTCCAGGATCATGTTACTGCATGACTGTAAGTGAAGGTCTTCCTACTGATGGCCATGTGCCAACAAATAACTTGGGTGCAGTTTTGGCACAGTGAAAAATTCCAGACCAATAACCCAGAGACCCTGACTAACAATCCAGAGCATTGAGCTCAGCAGCTGTGGAATTTAAATTTAATGAGTAATCTGGAATTTAAAAAATCTAGACATTAGTAATGATGACCACAAAACTGCCGGATTGTTACAAAAACCCATCTGGGTCACTAAAGGCAATTCTGGTCCAACATGTGACTCCCAATCCACCAATATAGTTGTCTCTTAAGTCAAGTCAAGTCAAGTTACTGTCATTTAACTATATACGTGTATACCATTAAACAAGACAATGTTTCTCCAGACCAGCGTGTAAAGCACAGTCCCACACATAAGCACACATATAACAAACAATAACTCAGGAAAGTAAGAATTAAATCTACAACTGAATTATGCATAGATAAACAAAATGGAGTGCATTAGTTAAATGTTATAGGGTACAGTACAAATTATCTGGTGACACTTCAAATGTGATGTGGCAGGGAGTTCAGAAGCCTAATGGCCTGAGGGAAGAAACTGTTTCCCATCCGGACCATCCTTGTCTAAATGCATCAGAGTCTCCTGCCCGATGGTACAAAGTCAAAGAGGATGCTGGATGGAAGGGTGGGATCCTTAATAATACTAAGGGCCGTGCATATACAGCACTCCTGATAAATGTCCCTGATGGATAGTAGGGACACCCCTATGATCCTCATGGCCATTCTCACAGTCCTTTGTAGAGACTTCTGGTCTGATGCTTGGCTGCTCCCGTACCAGATGGGCCCAACTATCTATTCCCTTCAAGGGCAAATATGGATGAGCAGAAAATACTGCTTTCGCCCAGATATTCATATCCTGAAAAAGGATAAACTGATAAACAAATTGCTATCAGAATCAGGTTTAATATCACCGGTGTATGTCGTGAAATTTGTTGTCTTTGTGGCAGCAATACAACGTAATACAAAAACTGTGAATTACGGTGAATTACTGTGAATTACAGTAAGTATATATATGTCTATTAAATAGTTAAATTAAGTAAGTAGTGCAAAAGAGAAATGAAAAGGTAGTGAGTTAATGTTCATGGATTCAGTGTCCATTCAGAAATCGGATGGCAGAGGGGAAGAAGCTGTTCCTGAATTGCTGAGTGTGTGCCTTCAGGCTCCTGTACCTCCTCCTTGATGGTAACAATGAGGACAAGGCATGGGGGTCCTTAATGATGGACGGCACTTTTTTTTCTTGCAATCAGTTTGTATTGTAAGAAAATATTTTTTCAACCCTTCTCTGGTTCCCTCTGCCATTATTCCTTCCTCTTCACTTGACTAAAATTCCTCTATTTCCTTAAACACTTCTGTCAAATCGTCCTTACTCTCTCACTCAGGATCATTCTTCCAGAAATAAAAGATGGAGAAGCACGGTAGCGTAGTGGTTAGCGTAAAACTCTACAGCACCAGTGATTTGTGTACAGCTACTGCCACTGTCTGTAAGGAGTTTGTATGTTCTCCCTGTGACCGTGTGGGTTTCCTCGAGAGTTCTCCGGTTTCCTCCCACAGTCCAAAGGTGTATGGGTTGGTGGGGGGGGGGGCAATCACTGATGATGAATGCTGCTGCCCTGCTTTCCTGTGACAACATTTCATGTAGATGGGCTAAATGGTGGGAGGGCTTTACCTGTGATGGACTGGGGCATATCCACTACTTTTTGAAGGAATGTCCTTACTCTTCTGCACTCAAAGGGTTGTAGATGCTGCCAGCCCCATCATGGACATAGGTTTCTCCATTACCATCTTCAAAAGGCAGTGCCTCAAGAAGTTGCCATCCATCATCAAAGACCCTTGGCATCTGGACATGTGCTCTTCTCATTAGTACCACTGGGGAGAAGGTACAGGAGCCTGAAGTTCTTAGTCACAGCATTTTCCTGTCTGCCATCAAATTTTTGAATGGTCCATGAACACTACCTCATTACTCCTTTTATTTATATTTTTACATTGTAACTTATGTCTTGTATTGTACTTCTGCCACAAGACAACAATTTGTCAATGTTAAAGCAACACACACCAAATGCTGGAGGAACTCAGCAAGTCAGGCAACATCCATGGAAATGAATAAACAGCTGACATTTTGGGCTGAGACCCTTCTTCAGGACTGGAAAGGAAAGGGGAAGACGCTGGAATAAAAAGGTGGGGGCAGGTGAGGGGAAGGAGGATAACTAGAAGGTGATAGTTGAAGACAAGTGTAAATTTATAAATTTGATTCTGATTTTGAGTACAAATCTAATTTCTTCAGCTAGTTATGATAGGTAAACATTTCAGGATCATGATTTCTCACCGTGTGAGAACCCCCAGCAGTAGACAAAGTGGAAATGAGACAAGCTTTGAATGTGGAGAAGCATTGGTTGGGGGTGGGGGGGGGTGGGGATAATTGAGGAGAACAGAAGTAAATGGTGGACAATGGAGACATGGAGAGATGGAATGATATTGACCCATATCAGATCGATTGGGTCTCCTATGTGTGGACGGCTCTCTCCCTTTCTGCACAGACTTCTGAGCATGCATGTGTTTCATCTCCACAGGCCCAGTTTGTCATTCACACACTGCTGTGTACTGTTACTAACATTACTCAGCATAAATATTTAATTCAATCATACTCTTCCGTTGTCATTTTGCTCCGCACGTACATTACTGTGCAAAATTTTTAGGCACTAATATATATATAGGGCTAGGTGCCTAAGACTTTAACACAATACTGTATTTGTCAATGTGGAGCAGAGAGTGGGTTTGTAAGTCTGGCAGGAGCAAAGGATGTTGGGAATAGTAAGGGTGGATCGTCGTGGGAGGGGTGTGGGACAGGTGGCAGAGAGGGAGTCCCAAGTTGGGAAGTAAAGACACCCCCAGCCCTGAGACACCAGGCAAGGTCATTTGATTCCAAAAAAATTGGTTTATTGATCATTACAGAATGTCTCTCTGGTGCTTCCAGCTCCATCCCCTCTCCCTTCCCCTTTTCCTAACCGTGATACCCCTCTCCCTGCCCCCTTCCCACTCTCAGTCCACAACAGAGACCCACATCAGAATCAGTTTTATCAGTGCTCACACGTCATGAAACCTGGTTATTTTACCTCAACAGTATGGTGCAATACATTAAATTACTACTGTACTGTGCAAGAGTCTTAGGCACCCCCAGCTGTATACAGTATATGTACCTAAAACTTATGCATGGTACTCTATGTAATAGATGTAAGCTGGTCTGGCACTGACTGAGGAAGGGTAGTAAAAGGTCTGGGGGAGGAGTAGATGGAAAGAGATATATGAAAGATGACACTCCAGACTCTTCATGTGTAATCTCTTCTTTGGGAAATTAAGATTCAATATCTGATTTATTAGTCACATGTTGCAAGTACTGATGGGAAGGTCCTGATGAAGAGTCTCAGCCTGAAACGTCAACTGCTTATTTCCCTCCATAGATGCTGTCCGAACTGATGAGTTCCTCCACACTTTGTGTTTGCCATTGTGTTCACTGACACAATTTTCCCTTGGTGAAGAAAAGCCACAATGTTAAAATTACTCTTCAAATTCCTCTGTGCCTTCGTCCCTCCCAGTCTTTGCAAACTTCTCTGGCACCACAGTGCTATGCCCTCCATTTCTGGAGGATCTCTGATTTAAAAGGATCAGGCAGATTCCTACAGCCTTGCTTTCAACTGTTCAGATAGGGAGATGTGTAGTTGTTTCCCTTGAACTACCCCATCTAACTTGATCAATCAATACCTTTCAAAATGTTATTAAACCTTCCTCAACTGTGAGAGGCAAAGATAGGGTAAATGCAAGCGGATCTTTTCCATTGAGGTTGGGTGAGACTCGAACTAGAGGTTATAGGTTAAAGGTGAAATAGCTAAGGGCAACCTGAGGGCGAACTTCACTCAGAAGGTGGTGAGAATGTAGAACTTGCACCACACTTGGAAGTGGTGGGTGCTGGTTCAATCTCAACATTTAAAATAAGTTTGGATTAGTACATGGACAGGAGGGGTATGGAGGGCTATTGTTTGACTGCAGGTTGATGTGATTCGGCAGAATAACAGCTCAGCATGGACTAGATGGGCTGAAGGGCCTGTTTCTTTCCTGTAGTGCTTTATGACTGTTGTCTGACAACTCGTTCTATGTATGCACTAGCCTCTGTGTGAAGAGGCGCTCCTGAAAAGCACTACCAAGATGGAAACTTTATGCAGCCATTTGACTGGGATGCTGTTATCTATGGGATTTTACCCTAGAGAAAAGCAGACAGAGGAAATAACTCCTTTTTTCCCTTCTAAATACCAAAGGGCCCATGGCATTTCTTTCAAAGAAAAATAATTGAAATACATTCTTCCTCAAAATCCCCACTGAATGCGAGTTGTGAAAGTCCGAGTTCCGGAACAGACTGCTGTTGCTGATGTTCTCATCTGTGTTCAGCTCTCCTTCCCCCCGCTCGCCCTTCACGTTCCAGCTCCTCCTCTCTCTCTCTCCCTTGCCCTTCACGATCCAGCTCTCCCCCTCTCTCATTCCTTTGCCCTTCATGATCCTATCCCAATACCCCTGGGTGTCCTCCACCCCCACCTCGCAATGAATAGTCAGCCGTGGCCAAAAGGTACTTCAGAAATGTGGTACTTCTTTTGCACTTTGGTTGTTTGTTAGTCTTTGTTTTTCATTGATTCGATTGATTTCTTTGTTCTACTATGAGTATCTGCAAGAAAATGAATCTCAAGGTAGTAGATGGTGACATATATGTACTTTGATAATAAATTTACTTTGAAAGTTTGAAAAGCAGTGTTCCTCTCTGCATGAGCTGCAGGCATTCCGAGCCTTTGTCTTAAACGAGAAACAAATGTGGATGGAGGCGTGTTGAGGGAATTGGGAATCTGGGATAGTTGGAATGTTTGGCATGGAGGCTGGGCGGGCAGTGTCCACCTGCACCATTGGCTCTGCCGGAGAGTCTACAACACTTGCTTCTCTCTCCAGCTTCCCGTCACAATTAAACAGTCCTGACAGGTCCCGGTGAGTCAATGGCTGGAGGCAGTGCAGCCCAAAATAAATTGTTTTGGTCTGGAAGATTACTTGAGAAGTCCATCACGGGTAAAGCCCTCCCCACCACTGAGCGCATCTACAAGGAGTGCTGTTATTATCAAACTACAAGGAGAACCCCCACCACCCAGGACATGCTCTGTTCTTGCTGTTGAAATCAGGAAGAAGGTACAGGAGCCTCAGGACCCACACCACCAGGTTCAAGAACAGTTATTACCCATCAACTTGAACCAGAGTGGGTAACTTCACTCGCCTCCACTCTGAACAGATTCCACAACTTACAGACTCACTTTCAAAAACTCTAAACTCCTGTTCTTAATATTATTCATTACTTATTTATATATTATTATTATTTTGTTTTTTTTGTGTATTTGCCCAATTTGATGTCTTTTGCACATTAGTTGTTTGTCTGTCTTGTGTGTGGTTTTTCATTGATTCTATTGTGTTTTTTTGTATTTACTGTGAATGCCCACAATAAAATTAATCTCTGGGCTGTATATCATGACATATGTGTACTTTGATAGTGAATTTACTTTGAACAGTAAAGAAAACCTTCCTGTCCGCCTCAAAAAACTCGTGAAGCCTGAGCTTCCTCGTTCCATCAGATGACTTGGCAAAGGCGGGTGGCTGTGACAAGCACCAATCTGACAAGGTTGTCGACTGCTGCAGTTTGCCTGTGATGCTCCCTGAGGAACACTCTCCCTTCTGTGTTCTAACTTTGTTGGTTCTGGCCCAGCTCTTCGCATCTAGGCTTGTTGGTTGACGCTGACATTCCAGGGCTGTATGTGGGGGGGCGCTTGCTGGTTGAGATGTGAAATCAAGACCCTACCTCTTGGGTGGTGGGAAAAGATCTCTGGCTGGAGGGTATCGTGGCAGAACGAGGGGATATCCCTGGGGTATACTAAGCCCTGATGCATCTGGATACGACGCACATCTATAAAAAGTGTTGAGGGTCAAAGGGGACATGCCACATTTCTTTAGCCTCCTGAGGAAGCTGAGGAGCTGGTGAGCTTTCTCGTCTGTGACATCTATATTGTCTGGTCAAGGACAGGCTGTTGGAGATGTTCAGTCCAAGGAACTTGGAAACTCTCAATCTTCTTGAGCTTAGCACCACTGATGCCAACAGGAGTGTGTGCATTGCCCCACTCGCCCCTTCTGAAGGCAGTGACCAGCTCTTTTGTTGACATTGAGGGGGAAGGTTGTTGTTGTGATTCCCGATGAAGGGTCTCGGCACAAAGCACCAACCATTTACTCATTTCCATAGATGCTGCCTGACCTGCTGAGCTCCTTAAGTCTTCTGTGCCTGTTAATCTGGAATTCCAGCATCTGCAGAATCTCTTGTGTTTATGTTGTGACTTCATGTTACTTGACTCTTTTATCTCCTTCCAAAGCAATCAAACACAATAAGAACAAGTGGATCTTTCTCAATGAAGCAGTGGACTGCATCCAAGATCATTAGAACAAATCACAGCTTGGATTTGGGACTCAGTGAGGATACACCCTGGTCTGATATATCACACTCTGACACTCAGTTGAATGCAAATGCCCAGTATCCCATCCCTGGGCAACTGGAACAGCAGGTGCGGGCCAGTGTTGGTGTGCATTGGCTCAGCTAACTCCCCTTAGAACCACAGCCTGTTTTGATCTACTGGTGTACACACCCACACGCAGAAAAATGCAATATAAGAGTCCATCTGTTTCAGAAACCAGGGCACGAGAAAGAACAGAGGGAAAATATAAAATTGTTTCCTGCTGATTCTTGTTTAATTCCATTCCTTCTTTCAATAACTTTGGATAAGCTATCTTAATAGTCACATGGACTAACTTGAAGGATTTATTTGCTCAGAAAACTTTCAGATATGGAAGCCTTTCAGATTTTTTTTATCTCTCTGTACTTGAGAGGATTTTAACCCAAATATCTTCTGCTTCAACTAGTTTTCAATAACTTATTATCTTCATTTGATCTAAACACACCTCACCCTTTCCACCTTCTGCACGTGAATCAGAGTCAGGTTTAATATCACTGGCATATGTTTTGAAATTATTGTCTTTGTGGCAACAGTACAGTGCAGTACATAATAATAGAAAAAATATAAATTACATGAAGTATATATATATATATATATATAATAGTTAACTTAAATAAATAGTGCAAAAATAGAAATTAAAAAGCAGTGAGGTAGTGTTCATGGGTTCAATGTCCATTCAGAAATCTGATGACAGAGGGGAAGAAGCTGTTCCAGAATCGTTGAGTGTGTGCCTTCAGGCCTCTGTATCTCCTGTATCTCCTTCTTGATGGTAACAGTGAGAAGAGGGTATGACCTGGGTGATGGGGTCCTTAATGATGGACACCACCTTTTTGAGGCATCGCTCCTTGAAGATGCCCTAGATACTACGGAGCCTAGTGCTTATTCTGGAGCTGACTAAGTTTACAACTCTCTGCAGCTTATTTTGATCCTGTGCAGTAGCCTCCCTCCCCTCCCCCCACTACTCCCATACCAGATAGCGATGCAACCAGTTAGAAGACTTTCCACAATACATTTGTAAAAATTTGTGAATCAAATCCCCCCAATCTCCAAATGAAATATAGCTGCTGTCTTGCCTTCTTTGTAGCTGTATCTTTACGTTGGGCACAGGATAGATCTTCAGAGAAATTGACACCCAGGAACTTGGAATTGCCCCGATATCAGGTTTGATCATTATGTGGTGGTTCATTTCTCCTCTGTTCCTGAACTCTGTCGCCTGGGTGAAAAACCAGAATTAGAATCAAGTTGATTAGCACTGACATGAATTGTGTTGTTTTTGTGGCAGTAGTACTGTGCAATACATTAAAAATCACTACGTTACAAATAGAGAAATAGATAGATAGATACTACAAGAGAGGAATAACAAGGAAGTGTTCATGGGCACATGGATCGTTCAGTAATCTAATGGTGCAGGAGTAGAAGCTGTTCTTAAATCATTGAGAACATCCCTCCCTGATGGTAGTAATGAGAAGGGGGAATGTCCTGGGTGATGAAGTCCTTAGTGATGATGTGCCCTTCTTGAAGCAATGCCTTTCTGAAGACGTTCTCAATGGCAGGTTATGAGACACTGTCTTTCATCAATAAGAACAGGGAACTCCCTCCCTCAGTGAGCTGGCTGAGACACGTAGTACAGATGAAAAGGGGAGACTTGGGAGGGAAGAAAACATCCCCTGCATCCCAGGTGAATGTCACCAGTTTTTTTACAGGTGCACCACAAAATGTATCACAGCTTCCTGTGACTGCAAGAAACTTCAGAGAGTTGTGGACACAGTATGGCACATCAAGGAAACCCATCTCCCCTCTATGGACTCCATCCCTAATAAATCTGCCTCTACTATCATCCCTGGCAGGGTATTCCATACACCCACCACTCTGTGTAAAACAAATCTTACTTCTGACACCGCCCCCCCTCAAACTTCCCTCATATTGCTCTGGGAAAAAGGCTTTCCACTCTATCTGTGCCTCTTCTCATCTTATATGCCTAGATCTAATCATCTCTCATCCTCCGCTTCAAAGAGAAAAGGTCTAGCACACTCAGCCTTTCAAGAGGTTCCTTCTATACCTCCGACAAATCTCTTTATTGGGTTCAAAGGACATTTCCAGATTCTCCTGCCCAAGGTTATAGTTGGGAACAAGCAGTCCTGGAATTGGGACCATAACAAACTCCAAAGGAAGCTGTTCAGGACTGATGTCAGTATATAAGTCCTCATACAAATTTATTTGTCTATTTGGAGATACACCACAGTAACAGGCTCTTCTATCCCTCTTAAAAATTAACCAACTAAGCCGTATGTCTGTGGACTGTGGGAGGAAACCGGAGTACCCGGAGGAAACCCACACAGTCATGGGGAGAACGTGCAAACTCCTCACAGACAGTGGCAGGAATTGAACCGGGTCTCTGTCAGTGTAATAGTATTACACTAACCCCTAAGCTACTGTGCAGCCTCAAGCCTTTGGCACTTGATATTCCCAGGAAGTCTCCCTCCATTTAATATCCAGACCTGAACCTGCTTGGCTTCCGTGATCAGACAAGATTGGGCATTTTCAGGCCAGAATGGCTACAGGCAAATGGTGGGAAAGGGAGGAATTCTCACTGCTACAGTAGACACCTGAGAGTTCACCGGGATTTTGTTAGATGAGGTTGTTGAGCCATGAAGATGTGAGCATGGGGCTGGGGTATATCCTCAGTGGCCACTTTATTAGGTACACCTGCTCGTTACTGTAAATATCTAATCAGCCAATATATGGCAGCAACTCAGTGCATAAAAGCATGCAGACGTGGTCAAGAGGTTCAGTTGTTGCTCAGACCAAACATCAGAGTGGGGAAGAAATGTGATCTAAGTGACTTTCACTGTGGAATGATTGTACCAGACAGGGTGGTTTGAGTACCTCAGAAACTGCTGATCTGCTGGGATTTTCATGCACATCCATCTTTAGAATTTATAGAGAATGGTGTGAAACACAAAAGCACATCAGTGAGCAGTTCTGTGGGTGAAATGCCTCGTACATGACAGGAAGGGTCAGAGGAGAATGGCCAGACTGGTTCAAGCTGACAGGAAGGTGACTGTAACTCAAATAACCATGAGTTACAACAGTGGTGTGCAGAAGAGCATCTCTGACTGCCCAACATGTCCAACCTTGAAGTGGATGGACTACAGCAGCAGAAGACCATGGACGTACACTCAGTAGCACATTATTAGCTACAGAAGGTACCTAATAAAGTGGCCACTGAGTATAAATAATTTTTTTTGGACCAAGATGGAGGGACTGAGTGACTACTGCTTGTTTTTTGAGATCAGGCAGCTCATCAGGGGGCTCCTCAGGAATACAATCCCCCCACCGACCTTCCTGACCCCATTCAAAGCAAAACAAGTGCATTTTTAACCCATTGGTCACCAGTAGCTGCCTCTGGTTTGTACAATATAATGGAAAAGGACAGCTGTTTTCCATTAGGTAACATCTGCAAAGGATAATGATACTTAAAAGTTGCACATGGGCTATTGCACAGTGCACACTCATAGTTGAGGGTTGAGACTTGAAACAGCGCTATTGTGGCATAGAATTGAGACTCAAAACAGCGCTATTGTGGCATAGAATCAGTGGGGTCTGTGGTCCTGCGAAGATGTTAATAAGGAAGAAACATCAAAAACTAGCACTTGAGGAGTCAGGTAACAACCTCGAGAAGATCGAAGCCTGACGGGCAATTGGGAGTCCAGAAGCAGAAGCCCTGGATCTACAAGTCTAAAGTCTACCAGGGAAGTCAGAGGCCCAGTGTCCACAAGTCCACTGGAGGCCTAGGGGCCTGTCCTGGGCCTAGAGGCCTATCCTGGGCTTGGAGGCTGCCCTGGGTTTGAAGGACTGTCAGTGTGGGTGTGTGTGAGAGCGGGTGGGAGGGAGGAAAGGAGATTGCTTTGCTGTTGTTGTTTTGTTGCTTCTTGTGTTCTGTGTTGTTCTGCTGAGCATTGTGGGCGTTTTATGGTGGTGGTATTTGCCGGCTGCCTCCCGCAGATCCTTAGGTTATGTTGGTTGTTAATGCAAACAATGCATTTCGCTGTATGCTTCATTGTACATGTGATAAATAAATCTGAAACTGAATCTGCTGAAACCATATCCAAGTGTCCCTCCTGCTCTTTACAACTGCAACAGATAACTAGACCAGCTTGGTTAAGCAACCAAGTAAACAGGAAATTTGAAATCAGTCCTGATAGAGGATCTCAGCCCGAACCGTCGACTGTTTGTTCTTCTCCATAGATGTTGCCTGACTTGCTGAAGTCCTTCAGCATTTTCTGTGCGGTGCTCAAGATTTCCAGCACCTGCAGAAACTCTTGTGTCTTCAGAAATATATGTTAGAGTATAAGACACAGGAGCAGAATTAGGCCTGATTTCCTGCATTTGGCCCCCTTGAATATATTCAAGTGCTCAAATGATACTATTGTACCTGCCTCATCACTTCCTCCGGCAGCTCAGTTCATACACTCATCATGCTCTGCAAAAAAAAGTTGCCCCTCGGGTCCCTTTGAAATCTTTCCCCTCCCTCTCACCCTAAAACTATGCCCCCAGTTTTGGACTCTCCTAACTCTGAGAAAAAGATTGCTTCCTTCAAACTTAAAAATGCCTCTCATAATTTTAAACATTTCTAAAAGGTCATCCCTCAGTCCTGATGAAGGGTCTTAGCCTGAAACATCGATGTTTATTCCTCTCCACAGATTGTGTCTGACCTGTCGAGTTCCTTCAGTATTCTGTATGAGTTGCTCTCAGCTCACTATTGAAGATGCTGATTGTGCTAAAATGGAAGCTTCTGTCAATAACTATGTTTTCAAATGTTCTAAAATCTTTCATGTATGCAGCATCTTTAATATTCCACTCACCTCACAAGGTTGAAACAAAGTTGAATTTAGTATTATATGCACAAGTTTTAGAATTTAGAATTTGTTTAATTCTTACATCCATCTCACACCATGAGGGAGTAAAAATCTTTGCGTTATGACTCCATCGCAATGTACAGACATGTGAATTTAAGTCTAATGGCTTGTAGAAAGAAGCTGTCTCCTAACCTGTCTGTCCTGGCTTTAAGTCTGTGTATGCACAGGTGCAAAGGAAAACTTACTTGCAGCAGCATTACAGACGCCCAGTATCAGATACACAACATTCACACCCAATGCAATCTGCTTACCGCCAAAACTTGTCTAAAGCAGACACCGTCTCCCAGGCCCTACACACCTCTCTGAAGCATCTGGTCTGTCAGACTATTCTTTATGACTACAGCCAGATTATTGTTTATTAACCACAGATCAGTTCCAACAGCAGCACCTCCTCCACAATTATTCTCAACACTAGTGTCCTACAAGGTTGCATCCTTAACCCACTACTCTACTCCCTGTGTGGCCAGTGTCTGCTCTAACTCCTTCTACAAGACAAGTCAAGTCACTGTTTATTGTCATTTCGACCATAACTGCTGGTACAGTGCACAGTAAAAATGAGACAACGTTTTTCAGGACCATGGTGCTACATGAAACAATACAAAAACTACACTGAACTATGTAAAACAACACAAAACTACACTAGACTACAGACCTACCCAGGACTGCATAAAGTGCACAGAACAGTGCAGGCATTACAATAAATAATAAACAAGACAATAGGCACAGTAGAGGGCAGTAGGTTGGTGTCAGTCCAGGCTCTGAGTATTGAGGAGTCTGATGACTTGGGGGGGAAGAAACTGTTACATAGTCTGGTCATGAGAGCCCGAATGCTTCGGTGCCTTTTGCCAGATGGCAGGAGGGAGAAGAGTTTGTATGAGGGGTGCGTGGGGTCCTTCATAATGCTGTTTGCTTTACGGATGCAGCGTGTGGTGTAAACGTCTGTAATGGCGGGAAGAGAGACCCCAATGATCTTCTCAGCTGACCTCACTATCTGCTGCAGGGTCTTGCGATCCGAGACGGTGCAATTTCTGAACCAGGCAGTGATGCAGCTGCTCAGGATGCTCTCAATACAACCTCTGTAGAATGTGGTGAGAATGGGGGTTGGGAGATGGACTTTTCTCAGCCTTCGCAGAAAGTAGAGACGCTGCTGGGCTTTCTTGGCTATGGAGCTGGTGTTGAGGGACCAAATGAGATTCTCCGCCAGGTGAACACCAAGAAATTTGGTGCTCTTAACGATCTCTACGGAGGAGTCATTGATGTTCAGCGGAGAGTGGTCGCTCTGTGTCCTCCTGAAGTCAACAACCATCTCTTTTGTTTTGTTCACATTCAGAGACAGGTTGTTGGCTCTGCACCAGTCTGTTAGCCGCTGCACCTCCTCTCTGTATGCTGACTCATCATTCTTGCTGATGAGGCCCATCACAGTCGTGTCATTGGCGAACTTGATGAAGTGGTTCGAGCTGTGTGTTGCAGCACAGTCGTGGGTCAGCAGAGTGAACAGCAGTGGACTGAACGCACAGCCCTGGGGGGCCCCTGTGCTCAGTGTGATGGTGTTGGAGATGCTGATTACAATCCGGACTGACTGAGGTCTCCCAGTCAGAAAGTCTAGGATCCAGTTGCAGAGGGAGGTGTTCAGGCCCAGTAGGCTCAGCTTTCCAATCAGTTTCTGAGGAATGATTGTGTTGAATACTGAACTGAAGACTATGAACAGCTTTCGAACGTACGTGTCTTTTTTGTCCAGGTGGGTTAGGGCCAGGTGGAGGGTGATGGCAATGGCGTCGTCTGTTGAACGGTTGGGACGGTACACGAACTGCAGGGGGTCCAGTGAGGGGGGCAGCAGGGTCTTGATGTGCCTCATGACGAGCCTCTCGAAACACTTCACGATGATGGATGTGAGTGCAACGGGATGGTAGTCGTTGAGGCAGGACACTGAAGACTTCTTCGGCACGGGGGCGATGGTGGCGACCTTGAAGCACGTAAGAACAACGGCGCTGCTCAGGGAGATATTGAAGATGTCAGTGAGAATATCTGCTAGCTGATCTGCACATCCTCTAAGCAATCTGCCAGGAATATCGTCTGGTCCAGCAGCCTTCCGTGGGTTGACCCTGCACAGGGTTCTCCTCACATCGGCCACGGTAAGACATTTGGAGGAGGGGAGATCTTCCTTGCAAATGGAGTTGATACACTGCAGTGGGCTCTATCTTAAATAATGATTTAGGAAGGAGATGGAGAGCCTAGAGACACACTGTCACAATATATTTTTCCTTAATTTCAACAAGGCAAAAGATCTAGTCACTGCCTTCAGAATGGGCAGGCTGCAGACATTCCTATTGTCATCAGTGATGCTGAGCTTGGGAGGATCGAGAGTTTCAAGTTCCTTGCACTGAACATCACCAACTACCTGCCCGGACCCAACCATGTAGATGCCACAGACAAGAAAGCTCACCAGCCCCTCTACTTCCTCGAGAGGCTAAAGATATGTCCCCTTTGACCCTTACCATTTTTTATTGATGCTCATCGAACCTGGAGGCACCATGGCCTCGTAGAGCAACTCCTCTGCCCTGTGACCACAAGAAACCTCAGAGAGTTGTGCACACAGCTCAGCACATCACGGAAACCAGCCATAATTTCAGTATGTCCACCAGCTCTCCCCACATATTAGCACAATGGCTCTTCCACGGTGTCTCTCCAACAGGAGACAAACCTCCACTCCACGGAGTCTGTCTACACTTTTCACCACCTTACAATGATGAAAGACTCCACACACCCTCGACATTCTCCCAACTCCCTCCCTCTCATCAGGCAGAAGATGCAAATGCATGAAAGCACTTACCACCAGCCTTAAGCATGGCTTCTCTCACATGTCTCGCTGTTGGATGGTTCTCTAGTGTGAAAAGTTTGATTGAACAACAATGTGCCTCGTTATCACTTTTCACCTCAATGTCTATCTGCAGTGCACCGTCTCTGTAACTGTGACACGTCAGTCTGCATTCTGTTATTGCTTTCCCTTCTACTACCTCAACACTCTGCTATAATGAATTGGAAACATAGACATAGAACACTTACAGCACAAAACAGGCCCTTTGGCCCACAAAGCTGTGCTGAACATGTCCTTACCTCAGAAATTACCTAGGAAAAAGGAGGGAGAGAGAAACCGGGGAATTATAGACCGGATAGCCTAACATCGGTGGTGGGGAAACTGCTAGAGTCAGTTATCAAAGATGTGATAACAGCACATTTGGAAAGCGGTGAAATCATCGGACAAAGTCAGCATGGATTTGTGAAAGGAAAATCATGTCTGACGAATCTCATAGAATTTTTTGAGGATGTAACTAGGAGAGTGGATAGGGGAGAACCAGTGGATGTGGTATATTTGGATTTTCAAAAGGCTTTTGACAAGGTCCCACACAGGAGATTAGTGTGCAAACTTAAAGCACACAGTACTGGGGGTAAGGTCTTGATGTGGATAGAGAATTGGTTGGCAGACAGGAAGCAAAGAGTGGGAATAAACGGGACCTTTTCAGAATGGCAGGCAGTGACTAGTGGGGTACCGCAAGGCTCAGTGTTGGGACCCCAGTTGTTTACAATATATATTAATGACTTGGATGAGGGAATTAAATGCAGCATCTCCAAGTTTGCGGATGACACGAAGCTGGGCGGCAGTGTTAGCTGTGAGGAGGATGCTAAGAGGATGCAGGGTGACTTGGATAGGTTGGGTGAGTGGGAAAATTCATGGCCGATGCAATTTAATGTGGATAAATGTGAAGTTATCCACTTTGGTGGCAAAAATAGGAAAACAGATTATTATCTGAATGGTGGCCGATTAGGAAAAGGGGAGGTGCAACGAGACCTGGGTGTCATTATACACCAGTCATTGAAAGTGGGCATGCAGGTACAGCAGGCGGTGAAAAAGGCGAATGGTATGCTGGCATTTATAGCAAGAGGATTCGAGTACAGGAGCAGGGAGGCACTACTGCAGTTGTACAAGGCCTTGGTGAGACCACACCTGGAGTATTGTGTGCAGTTTTGATCCCCTAATCTGAGGAAAGACATCCTTGCCATAGAGGGAATACAAAGAAGGTTCACCAGATTGATTCCTGGGATGGCAGGACTTTCATATGATGAAAGACTGGATGAACTAGGCTTATACTCGTTGGAATTTAGAAGATTGAGGGGGGATCTGATTGAAACGTATAAAATCCTAAAGGGATTGGACAGGCTAGTTGCAGGAAGATTGTTCTCAATGTTGGGGAAGTCCAGAACGAGGGGTCAGTTTGAGGATAAAGGGGAAGCCTTTTAGGGCCGAGATTAGGAAAAACTTCTTCACACAGAGAGTGGTGAATCTGTGGAATTCTCTGCCACAGGAAACAGTTGAGGCCAGTTCATTGGCTATATTTAAGAGGGAGTTAGATATGGCCCTTGTGGCTAAAGGGATCAGGGGGTATGGAGGGAAGGCTGATGCAGGGTTCTGAGTTGGATGATCAGCCATGATCATACTGAATGGCGGTGCAGGCTCGAAGGGTCGAATGGTCTACTCCTGCACCTATTTTCTATGGTTACCCATAGCCCTCTATTTTTCTGAGCTCCATGTACTTGTTCAGGAGTCTCTTAAAAGACCCTATCGTATCCGCCTCCACCACAGTCGCCGGCAGCCCATTCCACGCACTCACCACTCTCTGCGTAAAAAACTTACCCCTGACATCTCCTCTGTACCTACTTCCAAGCACCATAAAACTGTGTCCTCTCGTGCTAGCCATTTCAGCCCTGGAGAAAAGCCTCTGACTATCCATATGATCAATGTCTCTCATCATCTTCTACACCTCTATCAGGTCACCTCTCATCCTCCGCCTCTCCAAGGAGAAAAGGCCGAGTTCACTCAACCTTTTCTCATAAGGCATGCTCCCCAATCCAGGCAACATCCTTGTAAATCTCCTCTGCACCCTTTCTATGGTTTCCACAACCTTCATGTAGTGAGGTGGCCAGAACTGAGCACAGTACTCCAAGTGAGGTCTGACCAGGGTCCTATATAGCTGCAACATTACCTCTCAGTTTCTAAACTCAGTCCCACGATTGATGAAGGCCAATACACCGTGTGCCTTCTTGTCCACACAGTCAATTTGAGCAGCAGCGTTGAGTGTCCTATGGACTCGAACCCCAAAATCCCTCTGATCCTCTACACTGCTAAGAGTCTTACCATTAATACTATATTCTGCCATCATATTTGACCTACCAAAATGAACCACCTCACACTTATCAGGGTTGAACTCCATCTGCCACTTCTCAGCCCAGTTTTGCATCTTATCAATGTCCCACTGTAACCTCTGACAGCCCTCCACATTATCCACAACACCTCCAACCTTTGTGTCATCAGCAATTTTACTAACCCATCCCACCACTTTCTCATCCAGGTCATTTATAAAAATCATGAAGAGAAGGGGTCCCAGAACAGATCCCTGAGGCACACCACTGGTCACTGACCTCCATGCAGAATATGACCCATCTACAACCACACTTTGCTGTCTGGACTGACGGCATATAAGTCTGGATCCACAAAGCAATGTCTCCTTGGATTCCGTGCCTCCTTACTTACTCAATAAGTCTTGCATGGGGTACCTTGTCAAATGCTTTGCTGAAATCCATATACACTACATCTACTGCTCTACTTTCATCAATGTGTTTAGTCAAATCCTTAAAAAATTCAATCAGGCTCGTAAAGCACAACCTGCCTTTGACAAAGCCATCCTGACTTTTCCTAATCATATTACGCCTCTCCAAATGTTCTAAATCCTGTCTCTCAGGATCTTCTCCATCAACTTACCAACCACTGAAGTAAGACTCACTGGTCTATAATTTCCTGGGCTACCTCTATGCCCTTTCTTGAATAATGAAACAAAATCCGCAACCCTCCAATCCTCTGGAACCTCTCCTGCCCCACTGGAGATGTAAAGATCATTGCCAGATGTTCAGCAATCTCCTCTGTCACCTCCCACAGTAGCCTGGGGTGCATCTGGTCCGGTCTCAGTGACTTAACCAACTTGATGCTTTCCAAAAGCTCCAGCACATCCTCTTTCTTAATATCTACATGCTCAAGCTTTTCAGTCTGTTGTAAGTCATCCCTATAATTGTCAAGGTCCTTTTCTGTAGTGAATACTGAAGCAAAGTACTCATTAAGTACCTCTGTTATCTCCTCTGGTTCCATACACACTTTTCCACCGTCACACTTGATTGGTCCTATTCTCTCACGTCTTATCTTCTTACTCTTCACATACTTGTAGAATGCCTTGGGGTTTTTCTTAATTCTGTCCGCCAAGGCCATCTCATGGCCCCTTCTGGCTCTCTTAATTTCATTCTTAAACTCCTTCCTGTTAGCCTTATAATCTTCTAGATCTCTATCATTACCTAGTTTTTTGAACCTTTCGTAAGCTCTTCTTTTCTTCTTGACTAGATTTACAACCACAGTTCCTGTATCCTGTCTCATTGGAATGTACCTCTGCAGAACTCCACACAAATATCCCCTGAACATTTTCCACATTTCTTCCGTACATTTCCCTGAGAACATCTGTTCCTAATTTATGCTTCCAAGTTCCCGCCTGATAGTCTCATATTTCCCCTTACTCCAATAAAACGCTTTCCTGACTTGTCTGTTCCTATCCCTCTCCAATGCTATGGTAAAGGAGATAAATTTGTGATCACTATCTCCTGAATTGATCTGAATGAATGGTTTGCAAGGCAGATTGTTCACTGTACCCTGGTACCTGTAACAATTGTAAACCAATTGAAAAATTACAAATATAAGAAAGAACAAAAATAGTACAGTAAAAACAGTCGATTGAGGTGGAAAATGTTCATAGTGTTGCTGTCCTGAGGTAGTGTTTAGGGTTGTGGCGGTCGATTCAAGAATCATATGGTTGAGGAAAATAGCTGTTTTTGAAACTGGTGGTGTTGGACGTCAGGCTTCTGTATCTCCTGCCCAATGTTAGCTATGAAAAGATGGCAAAAATAACGTAGGACAAAGAATACTACAGCACAGTACAGGCCCTTCGGCAATAATGTTGTCCCAACCTTTTAAACTACTCTAAGATCAATCTAACCCTACCCTCTGATGTTGTAGCACCCCCCTCACTACCACACTGCCTCTGTGGTGGGTGTTGTAGCACCCCCTCACCACTACACTGCCTCTGGGGTGGGATTTGAACTGACAACCTCCTGACGCAGAGGCGTGGGTGTTCCAGTGAAGCCATGGCTAACCTTCACACTTCAGTGTCTCACAAACTATGCAAGGTCCTCATTGAGGGATCGGTACTGAAAAGAATGCACAGTTTCAAGTTCCTGGGTGCCAGCATTTCTGAAGAACTGTCCTGGGCCCAACATATTGATGCAATTATGAAGAAGGCACTCCAGCAGCAGTATTTCATCTGGAGTTTGAGGAAATTTGGTATGTCAGTAAAGACGCTGGCAAATTCCTGCAGGTGTACCATGGGGAGCATTCAAACTGGTTGGATCACCGTAGAGTACGGAGGGGCCACTGCACAAGACTGGAAAAAGCTACCGAAAGTTGTAAACTCAGTCAGCTCCATCATAGGCATTAACCTCCCCAGCACTGAGAACATCTTCAAAAGGTAACGCCATCCATCGTTAAAGGGCCCCCATCACCTAAGATACTCTCTTTTCTTATTGCTATCAACAAGGAGGAGGTACAGGAGCCTGAAGACATGCACTCTGTGTTTCAGGAACAGCTTCTTCTCCTCCACCATCAGATTTCTGAATGGAATTGAGCCCATGAACACCACTTGATTTTTTTTTGCTCTCTTTTTGCATTACGCATTTAAATTGTATGTACATTTCTTATGTAATTTATAGATTTTTAATATTATTATGTTTTGCAATGTATTGTAGCTGCAAAACAACAAATTTCACGATATAGGTCAGTGATACTAAACCTGATTCTGATTCTGTGATGGCGGGCACTGAGCAGTTCGGATGGCGAAGGCTCCCATTACTTTACATTCTGCAGAACTGATGAATATAATCCACACTTCTGAGCCATTGAGCTAATCTCAGCTTTGCCAAATGAAAAAAAATAGAAAAATAAGGCAAGATATTATTTCACAAAAGCACGACACCAATTTTAATCAATATTTGCAAATGCAAGCCATATTTCAAAGACGGCAATTATGGTTTTCATTTTGCGGTCCCTCTCCCTCTGGGAAAGCGTAAAGACTCACTTATTCTGCTAGTTTCATTCCAGCTGCTTTCGCACTCTCTAATTGCCCGTCCTTCCTCTCACATTCTCCTCGATGCCTCAACTGGCGGACCTGTAAAAACATTCCAGATGGCAGCAATTAGCCAGATTACTTAGTTAGTAGCAGTCTTCTGTCCCATTTGGTTACGGAGACGAGAGTGTGTAGCAGCCAGTGTTCTGGCCAGTATCTGCCAACCAGTCCTTGCTGAAGTGCAGTCACGCAGAAAAAGGCCCCTCGGTCTTTACCATTTGATTAGCAAATACCTCAAGGCTGATCCAAAGCTATGACCAAATTCCTTGCTTTAATTCAGAGAGCACAAAAATCTAGACAGGCACTCCTGTGCAGGCAAAAGGTGATACAGTACGATCACAGGAACAACATCAGAAATCTGATGGCAGAGTGGAGAAGCTGTCCCTGAAATGTTGAGTGTGTGTCTTCAGGCTCCTGCCCCTCCACCCTGATGGTAGTAATGAGAAGAGGGCACATCCTGGGCAATGAGGGTCCTCAGTGATGGATGCCTCCTTTTTAATGCACCGTTTCTTAAAGATGCACTCAATGGTGGGGAGGCTATTGCCCATAATGGAGTGGGTTGTGTCTACAGCCCTCTGCAGCCTCTTGCACTCCAGTGAATTGGAGCCTCCACAAAGGGCTGTGATACAGCTTGCCGGAATGCTCTTCCACCATACAATATGGAAATCTGTAGGAGTCTCTGGTGGCAAACCAGATCTTAAACTCCTAACGAAGGTCTAACTTGGAGAGAGGTGGAGCAGGAGGTCTGAGATACCAGTTCAAAGACAAAAGTAAATTTATTATTAAAAGACATCTATGTCACCATATAGAATCCTGAGATTCATTTTCTTGTAAGCACTTCCAGTAAATACAAAGAAAAAAACAAGAAAAATAATAAATAAATAAATAAATAAGCCATAAACATCAAAAACATGAGATGAAGAGTCCTTGAGGAGAGTCTATAGGTTGTGAGAACAGTTCAGCATTGAGGCGTGTGAAGCTTGGTGAAGTTATCCCCTCTGGTTCAAGAGCCTGTTGGTTGAGGGGTCATAACTTCCTGAACCTGGTGATGTGAGTCCTGAGGTTTCTGTACCTTCCTCCTGAGGGCAGCAGTGAGAAGAGCAGATGGCCTGGCTGGTGTGGTCTCTAGTAATGGATGTTGCTTTCCTCTGACAGTGCTCCATGTAGATGTGCTCAGCGGTGGGGAAGCTTTACCTGGGATGAACAGGGCTGAATCCAACACTTTTTGCAGGATTTTCTGTTCGAGTTGACCTGGCTGGTGGCGTAGTGACATCAGTGCCAGACTTTGGGACGAAAGGTCGAATCCAGCCAGCTCCCCTGCACGTTTTCCATCCGTGCTGGGTTATGAGCTGGTGATCTCTTTGGAAACTCACCTGGCAGAAGGCAATGGCAAACCACTGCTATAACTTGCCTCGTATGCGGTTCCCCACTACGTCAGAGAGGCGTGGAGGGAAACTCTGGATACGACATACCTTTCTTTTTTTTTCTATTCAAGGGTATTGGTGTTTCCATGCCAGATTGTGATATGACCAGGCAATGTACTCTTCACTGCACATCTGTAGAAGTTTGTCATAGTTTTAGATGTCATGACAAATCTTCGCAAACTTCTAAGAAAGTAGAGTGCTTTCTTTATCATGGCACTGACATGCTGGACCCTGGGCAGATCCTCAGAAATGACAACGCCAAGGGATTTAAAGTTGCTGACCTTCTCTATCTCTGATCCCCTGATGAAAACTGGTTCATAGACCTCCGGTTTCCTCCACCCGAAGTCAACAATGAGCTTCTTGGTTTTGCTGACACTGAGAGGTTGCTGCTTGGCACCACTTGGCCAGATTTTCAATCGCCCTCCTACTATAAGAACAACACCCTGACTTAGAAACATCAACATTCTTCCATCATGGTTGGTTCCACATCCCAGAACTCCCTGTAAGGAGTGACCCCAACACAGGGATTACAGAGGATGGCGAACATTCAGGTAATCACTTGCATTAACAGCTACAAAGCTGGGGAAGAGGTGCTCGATGGTTGGAATTGCCACAGTGGCCGAAGGGCCTGTTTTCTTGAGACTCTGTGGCTCCAAGGGGATAACTCCTCACCAGCTTCCCCAAGGCAGCGAATGAAACAACTGAGAAAGACTGAAAGAAAAATGGAAAGAAACATTTTCAGAGTCTGGAGGAGTCAAGATTCAAGATTTATGATTGTTTACCATCATTCTTCAGTACCCGAGTGCAAATGAGAACAAAAGGATTGTTACTCTAGATCTAGCACAACATTAAAAAAACACAATAACCATAAAGAACACAGTAAAACAAAACAAAACAAAAAAAGACAATAAGTGTAAATAGAAAAGTGATTCTATAAAGCACAATGTACAAGTAACTGTTATATACATTGACTGATTGCATGCACGTAAAGTGGCACTAGGTGATGTTATGGTGGTGATGTGAGTTAGTTCCTAGGTTGTCATACCCGGGGGTGGTAGTGCAGGTAAGTTCCCACTACCTATAAACTGCTCTAAATGCCTTGCAACTCTAACAGCCCCTGACAACAAAGTCCCACTCTTGTCCTTCACACGTGGCTTGGACATTAGGCTCGGTGGAACTGTTTCTACGGACAAGAGAAGGGCAGAGGCGGACCACTGGCACTTCAAAACCAGTTGCTTCAGGCAGGTGGGCTCGTCAGCTTCGGACGGCAGTCCGCCTAGGAGAAGGAAAACTGATTTTAAATATCTGCTGCCTTGCGATGATACCCACCTATGGGAAAGGCTTCGGGAATAAACCCCGAGGAAGAAATCCAGAGCCGGGGTCCCAAAGGCAGCTTGATGTTGTCTACAACTTCACTCTGGCAACCTCTGTGAAAACACTGGTGCCAAACTGTGTCGGCGCTTGCCCTTCCCTTGGACTACATCAGTGACGTGGAGAGGGAGAACCCGCTGCATGGGCAACAGCCGGTTCTTCAGATCTTCCTGCCCAGGCTTGTGCCCTGGAGAGGAGACAGTCCACCAGAGGCACAAACTAACCATCTCCTCGGATTGACAGCTGCCTACAGATATGTGAGTTCATGGGTGGAGGTGTTGATAAGCCTGACAGCTTAGGGAAACATACATAGAAACATACATAGAAAATAGGTGCAGGAGTAGGCCATTCGGCCCTTTGAGCCTGCACCACCATTTATTATGATCATGGCTGATCATCCAACTCAGAACCCCGCCCCAGCATTCCCTCCATATCCCCTGACCCCCGTAGCCACAAGGGCCATATCTAACTCCCTCTTAAATATAGCCAATGAACTGGCCTCAACTGTTTCCTGTGGCAGAGAATTCCACAGATTCACCACTCTCTGTGTGAAGAAGTTTTTCCTAATCTCGGTCCTGAAAGGCTTCCCCTCTATTCTCAAACTGTGCCCCCTCGTTCTGGACTTCCCCAACATCGGGAACAATCTTCCTGCATCTAGCCTGTCCAATCCCTTTAGGATCTTATACATTTCAATCAGATCCCCCCTCAATCTTCTAATTTCCAACGAGTACAAGCCCAGTTCATCCAGTCTTTCTTCATATGAAAGTCCTGCCATCCCAGGAATCAATCTGGTGAACCTTCTTTGTACTCCCTCTATGGCAAGCATGTCTTTCCTCAGATTAGGGGACCAAAACTGCACACAATACTCCAGGTGTGGTCTCACCAAGGCCTTGTACAACTGCAGTAGAACCTCCCTGCTCCTGTACTCGAATCCTCTTGCTATAAATGCCAGCATACCATTCGCCTTTTTCACCACCTGCTGTACCTGCATGCCCACTTTCAATGACTGGTGTATAATGACACCCAGGTCTCGTTGCACCTCCCCTTTTCCTAATCGGCCACCATTCAGATAATAATCTGTTTTCCTATTTTTGCCACCAAAGTGGATAACTTCACATTTATCCACATTAAATTGCATCTGCCATGAATTTGCCCACTCACCCAACCTATCCAAGTCACCCTGCATCCTCTTAGAATCCTCCTCACAGCTAACACTGCCACCCAGCTTCGTGTCATCCGCAAACTTGGAGATGCTGCATTTAATTCCCTCATCCAAGTCATTAATATATATTGTAAACAACTGAGGTCCCAGCACTGAGCCTTGCGGTACCCCACTAGTCACCGCCTGCCATTCTGAAAAGGTCCCGTTTATTCCCACTCTTTGCTTCCTGTCTGCTAACCAACTCTCCACCCACACCAATACCTTACCCCCAATACCGTGTGCTTTAAGTTTGCACACTAATCTCCTGTGTGGGACCTTGTCAAAAGCCTTTTGAAAATCCAAATATACCACATCCACTGGTTCTCCCCTATCCACTCTACTAGTTACACCCTCAAAAAATTCTATGAGATTCGTCAGACATGATTTTCCTTTCACAAATCCATGCTGACTTTGTCCAATCATTTCACCGCTTTCCAAATGTGCTGTTATCACATCCTTGATAACTGACTCCAGCAGTTTCCCCACCACCGACGTTAGGCTAACCGGTCTATAATTCCCTGGTTTCTCTCTCCCTCCTTTTTTAAAAAGTGGAGTTACATTAGCCACCCTCCAATCCTCAGGAACTAGTCCAGAATCTAACGAGTTTTGAAAAATTATTACTAATGCATCCACTATTTCTTGGGCTACTTCCTTAAGCAGCCTGGAATGCAGACCATCTGGCCCTGGGGATTTATCTGCCTTCAATCCCTTCAATTTACCTAACACCACTTCCCTACTAACATGTATTTCGCTCAGTTCCTCCATCTCACTGGACCCTCTGTCCCCTACTATTTCTGGAAGATTATTCATGTCCTCCTTAGTGAAGACAGAACCAAAGTAATTATTCAATTGGTCTGCCATATCCTTGCTCCCCATAATCAATTCACCTGTTTCTGTCTGCAGGGGACTTACATTTGTCTTTACCAGTCTTTTCCTTTTTACATATCTATAAAAGCTTTTACAGTCCGTTTTTATGTTCCCTGCCAGTTTTCTCTCATAATCTTTTTTCCCCTTCCTAATTAAGCCCTTTGTCCTCCTCTGCTGAACTCTGAATTTCTCCCAGTCCTCAGGTGAGCCACTTTCTCTGGCTAATTTGTATGCCTCTTCTTTGGAATTGATACTATCCCTAATTTCTCTTGTCAGCCACGGGTGCACTACCTTCCTTGATTTATTCTTTTGCCAAACTGGGATGAACAATTGTTGTAGTTCATCCATGCAACCTTTAAATGCTTGCCATTGCATATCCACCGTCAATCCTTTAAGTGTCATTTGCCAGTCTATCTTAGCTAATTCACGTCTCATACCTTCAAAGTTACCCCTCTTTAAGTTCAGAACCTTTGTTTCTGAATTAACTATGTCACTCTCCATCTTAATGAAGAATTCCACCATATTATGGTCACTCTTACCCAAGGGGCCTCTCACGACAAGATCGCTAATTAAACCTTCCTCATTGCTCAAAACCCAGTCCAGAATAGCCTGCTCTCTAGTTGGTTCCTCGACATGTTGGTTCAAAAAACCATCCCGCATACATTCCAAGAAATCCTCTTCCTCAGCACCTTTACCAATTTGGTTCACCCAATCTACATGTAGATTGAAGTCACCCATTATAACTGCTGTTCCTTTATTGCACACATTTTTAATTTCCTGTTTAATACCATCTCCGACCTCACTACTACTGTTAGGTGACCCGTACACAACTCCCACCAGCGTCTTCTGCCCCTTAGTGTTACGCAGCTCTACCCATATCGATTCCACATCTTCCCGGCTTATGTCCTTCCTTTCTATTGCATTAATCTCTTCTTTAACCAGCAACGCCACCCCACCTCCCCTTCCTTCATGTCTATCCCTCCTGAATATTGAATATCCCTGAACGTTGAGCTCCCATCCCTGGTCACCCTGGAGCCATGTCTCTGTGATCCCAACTATATCATAATCATTAATAACAATCTGCACTTTCAATTCATCCACCTTATTACGAATGCTCCTTGCATTGACACACAAAGCCTTCAGGCGCTCTTTTACAACTCTCTTAGTCCTTTTACAATTATGCTGAAAAGTGGCCCTCTTTAATGCTTGCCCTGGATTTGTCGGCCTGCCACTTTTACTTTTCTCCATAGTACTTTTTGTTTCTACCCTCACTTTACACCCCTCTGTCTCTCTGCACTGGTTCCCATCCCCCTGTTGTGAACTAACCCCCTCACGCCTAGCATCTTTAATTTGATTCCCACCCCCCAACCATTCTAGTTTAAAGTCACCTCAGTAGCCCCCGCTAATCTCCCTGCCAGGATATTGGTCCCCCTAGGATTCAAGTTCAACCCGTCCTTTTTGTACAGGTCACGCCTGCGCCAAAAGAGGTCCCAATGATCCAAAAACTTGAATCCCTGCCCCCTGCTCCAATCCCTCAGCCACGCATTTATCCTCCACCTCATCGCATTCCTACTCTCACTGTCGCGTGGCACAGGCAGTAATCCCGAGATTACTACCTTTGCGGTCCTTTTTCTCAACTCCCTTCCTAGCTCCCTATATTCTCCTTTCAGGACCTCATCCCTTTTCCTACCTATGTCATTGGTACCTATACGTACCACGACCTCTGGCTCCTCACCCTCCCACTTCAGGATATCTTGGAGACAATCAGAAATATCCCGGACCCTGGCACCAGGGAGGCAAACTACCATCCGGGTCTCTGGACTGTGTCCACAGAATCGCCTATCTGACCCCCTTACTATCGAGTCCCCTATCACAACTGCCCTCCTCTTCCTTGTCCTACCCTTCTGAGCTACAGGGCCAGACTCTGTGCCGGAGGCACGGCCACTGTCGCTTCCCCCGGGTAAGCTGTCCCCCCCAACAGTACTCAAACAGGAGTACCTGTTGTTAAGGGGCACAGTCACCGGGGTACTCCCTATTACCTGACCTTTCCCCTTCCCCTTCCTAACCGTGACCCACTTGTCTGCCTCCCGTGGCCCCGGCGTGACCACCTGCCTGCAACTCCTCTCTATCACCTCCTCATTCTCCCTGACCAGACGAAGGTCATCGAGCTGCAACTCCAGTTCCATAACGCGGTCCCTTAGGAGCTGCAACTCGATGCACTTGGCGCAGATGTAGACGTCCGGGAGGCTTGGAGACTCCAGGGCCTCCCACATCCAACACCGAGAACAGCAAACTGCCCTCACACTCATACTGCCCCTCTCCTCAAATTACAACAGAAAATGAATGCCAAACCTCCCTCGCCTCGCCCGTTTCCACCTAAGCCAGTTGAGCCGAAGCCCTTAAGTCTTCACTCTGCTCCCGGCTCACTACGCCGCCCGCAAACTACGCTGCCCGCTCTATGAGGATCTGTTCCTTTTAAATCTGCTGCGCTGCACAGCCTGACGTCACACGCCTGTGCAGTCCTGCCTCTCAGAACGCCGTTGGAGAAAAAAAAATAACGAAAATTTCAAAAATGTCTTTCTCGGCACTCCCACTCAGACTCTCAGACTCCTTCGAATCAAACCCGAAGCAGGAAGTACTTGTTTTTGAGTCTAGTGGTCCTAGTGTGGATGATGCATAGCCTTTTCCCTGATGGGAGTGGGACAAACAGCCTATAAGCTGGATAGATGGTATCCTTCATGATATTGATGGCCTTTATCTTTCTATACACACGGTGTGTCCTTGATGGCGCCAGTGATGTGTTCGGCAGTCTTAACTACCAGTTGTAGAGCACTCCTGTCCTCTGCAGTGCTGTTTCCCTGCCACACATTGATGCAGCAAGCTAGGATGCTCTCAACTGCAATGCTGTACAAGGTCGCAAGAGGTGGTGTGCATGGACCAGCTCTCTTCAGCCTCCTCAGAGAGTAGAAGCGTTAGTCAGCTTTCTTGAGTGCAGAGGATGAATTCTAGGACCAAGAGAGGTTGTGCAAGAAATGCACTTCCAGGAGTTTTAAAACTTCTGCCAGAAGATGAAATAAATTGCATTTTCATTTTCTATTGCCTAACTTTTGACTTGTACAGAGTATTTCTCACTGATTTAAGATCATAAGACCGTAAGATATAGGAGCAGAAGCCATAGAGGAGCTGTTTGGCCCATCGTGTCTGTGCCACCATTTCATCATGGCTGATCCAATTTTCCTTTGCTGCCTTCTCCCGTATCCCTTCATGCCCTGACCAATCAAGAATCTATCAACCTCTGCCTTAAATATGCTTAAAGACTTGGCCTCCACTACTGCTTGTGGCAAAGAATTCCACAGATTTTGTCCGAGTGTAACAGAGAGTGCAACCCTGACACAAAGTTCAGTGTTCAAAGTAACTTTATTATCAAAGTCAACATCTCAGCATGGACACCCTGAGATTCGTCTCCTTGTGGGCATTCACAATAAATGCAAAGAAACATAATTGAATCAATGAAAAATCTGCACCCTTCCTGTTTCTGATTTCCACCTACACTGACTCAGTAGACAATCCCTCCATAACTTCCTCCTTTTCTACAGCTGTGATACTATCCCTGATTAGCAATGACACACCCTGACCTTTTTTGCCTCCCTCTCTGTCCTCTTTGAAACATCTGAAGCCTGACACACTCAGCAGCCATTCCTGCCCCTGAGACATCCAAGTCCCTGTAATGGTCACAATGTCATAATTCCGTGTATTGATCCACGCTCTAAGTTCATCTGCCTTTTTTTATGATACTCCTTGCATTAAAATAGACACATCTCAAGTCATCTGGCTGAGTGCATCTTTGTGCCTATCCTTCCTCACAAACTCCCTACAAGCTGTCTCTACTTGTGCATCAACTGCTCCATCCTCTGCCTCTTCACTTTGGTTCCCACCACGTTCAAATCTAGTTTAAACCCTCCCCAATAGCATTAGCAAACCCCCCTGCCATGATATTGGTTCCCCTCCAGTTCAGGTGTAACCCGTCCCACTTGTACGGGTCACACCTTCCACAGAAAAGGTTCCAATGATCCAAGAACTTGAAAGCCTGCCCCCTGCACCATCTCTTCAGCCACTCATTCTTCTCTGCTATCTTCCTGTTCTGACCTTCCCTAACTCATTGCACTGAGAGTAATCCAGAGATTACCACCTTGGGGGTCCTGCTCTTCAGCCTCCTTCCTAAATCCCTAAACATACTGCACAGGACCTCTACCCCTCTCCTGTCTATATCATTGGTACCAGCATGAAACATGACCTCTGGCTGCTCACCATCCCCTTCTAGAATATTATGCAGCAGCTCAGAGACATCCTGGACCTTAGCACCAGGAAGAAACACACATTATCCTGGTGTTTCTTTTGCTGCCGTAGAATCTCCTATCTGTCCCCCCCCTAACTATCGACTATTGCTCTGCCTGACTTTACCCTACCCTTCTCAGACTCAGAGCCGACCACAGTGCTATTGGTCTGGCTGCTGCTGCCTTGCCCAGATTGGTCACCAGTGTCCAAAGGGGTACACCTGTTGTTGAGGGGAATGGCCACAGGGGGACCCTGCACTGACTTCCTTCTCCCTTAACCTCTCTCGGAATTCACCAATCTACTCCCTGAATTCTGCACTCTGGGTGTAACCGGTCTTATCTATCAATTGCACTGCCTTCTGGATGATCCTTAGTTCATCCAACTCCAGCTCCAGCTCCAGCTCCTTAATGCAGTCTTTCAGGAGCTGGAGTTGCCTGCACTACCCGCAGGTGTAGTCATCAGGGAGACCATCAGGCTCCATGAATTCCTACATCCTATAGGAGGAGCATTCCACTGCCATCCTGCCATCCTGCCATCCTGCCTGTACTGTACAATGGGCAACCAAGACCAAATCAGCAACAACAAAAGGAAAAACCTACCCTTCTTACTTGTTTCTTTGGCCTCTAAGCTCCCATTCCAACTCCAGCCTCCCACTCCAACGTTGACCACTCTGCTAGACCCTATTTCTCTTTTATGGTTTAAAAAAATAAGAAAAACCACCACACAAGGGGAAAGAACTCACCACATTTGGTGGTGCTCTGCCTGCCTTCAGTTGCCGCCTATGCCTCTGTTGCTTTCCGCGCCTGTGCACTGGCCACTGTTTTTAAGAACCCCCTCTCCCCATCCCCAACGCAAGGGGAAATAACTTACCGCGCTCGGTGGTGCTCTGCTTGTTAGTCCATGGCCTCCTCTACTGCCACGATGAGGCCACACTTCGGTTGGAGGAGCAACACCTTACAATCTGTCTGGGTAGCCTCCAAACTGAAGGCTGAGTATCAATTTCTCGAACTTCTGGTAATGCCATCCCTACCCTTACCATTCCCCACTCCCATTCCCCCTTCTCACCATATCTCCTTGCCTGTCTATCACCTCTGTCTGGTATTCCTCCGTCTTCCCTTTCTTCCACGGCCTTCTGTCCTCCATTTTCACATTCCCCCTTCTCCAGCCCTCTAGCTCTCTCACCAATTAACTTCCCAGCCCTTTACTTCTCCCCTCCCCGACTCCTGGTTTCACCTATCACCTACTAGGGAGGACATGTCGTTGATGGTGAAAATCTTCACTGATGGATGCTGCCTTCTTGAGGCCCCACCGTTTGAAAATGTCTGTGATGGTGGGGAGGGTGTGACCGTGATGGAGGGGAGGGTCGTGACCGTGATGGTGGGGAGGGTGGTGACCGTAATGGTGGGGGGGTCATGACCATGATGGAGGGGAGGGTCGTGACCGTGATGGTGGGGAGGGTGGTGACCATGATGGGGGGGGGGGGTCATGACCGTGATGGTGAGGAGGATTGTGACTGTGATGGTGGGGGGGTCATGACCATGATGGAGGGGAGGGTCGTGACCGTGATGGTGGGGAGGGTGGTGACCGTGATGGGGGGGGGGGTCATGACCATGATGGAGGGGAGGGTCGTGACCGTGATGGGGGGGAGGGTGGTGACCGTGATGGGGGGGGGTCATGACCGTGATGGTGAGGAGGATCGTGACCGTGATGGTTGGGAGGGTGGTGACCGTGATGGTGGGAAAGGTCGGGGGAGAGTCGTGACCGTGATGGTGGGGAGGGCCGTGATCGTGATGGAGGGGAGGGTTGTGTCTCTGATGGTGGGGAGGGTCATGTCTGTGATGGTGGGGAGGGTCGTGACCGTGATGGTGGGGAGGGTTGTGACCATGATAGAGGGGAGGGTTGTGTCTGTGATGGTGGGGAGGGTCGTGACCGTGATGGTGGGGAGGGTTGTGACCGTGATGGAGGGGAGGGTGTGACCATGGTGGTGGGGAGGGTCGTGACCGTGATGGTGGGAAGGGTTGTGTCTGTGATGGTGGGGAGGGTGGTGACCGTGATGGTGGGGAGGGTTGTGACCGTGATGGAGGGGAGGGTGTGACCATGGTGGTGGGGAGGGTCGTGACCGTGATGGAGGAGAGGGTCATGACCGTGATGGTGGGGAGGGTTGTGACCGTGATGGTGGGAAAGGTCGGGGGAGGGTTGTGACCGTGATGGTGGGGAGGCTTGTGACCGTGATGGTGGGGAGGGTTGTGTCTGTGATGGAGGGGAGGGTCGTGTCCGTGATGGTGGGGAGGGTTGTGACCGTGATGGTGGGAAAGGTCGGGGGAGGGTCGTGACCGTGATGGTGGGGAGGTTTGTGACCGTGATGGTGGGGAGGGTTGTGTCTGTGATGGAGGGGAGGGTCATGACCGTGATGGTGGGGAGGGTTGTGTCTGTGATGGAGGGGAGGGTCATGACCGTGATGGTGGGGAGGGTTGTGTCTGTGATGGTGGGGAGGGTCGTGACCGTGATGGTGGGGAGGGTTGTGTCTGTGATGAAGGGGAGGGTCGTGACCGTGATGGTGGGGAGGGTTGTGTCTGTGATGGTGGGGAGAGTCGTGACCGTGATGGTGGGGAGGGTTGTGTCTGTGATGGTGGGGAGAATGGTGACCGTGATGGTGGGGAGGGTGGTGACCGTGATGGTGGGGAGGATGGTGACCGTGATGGTGGGGAGGGTGTGACCATGATGGAGCCAGCTGAGTCTTCAAGCAACTTTCGACCCTAAACACTGGCGCCTCCATACCAGGCGATGATGCAGCCAGTCAGAATGCTCCGTACCATATCTATACTGGCAACGTTAAAGACTGGTGATGTACTTTCAAGCCAGAAGAGAGAGATGCACAGATCAAAGTTCAAAGTAAAATTTATGATCAGAGTACATGCTTGTCACCACATACAACCGTGAGACTTTTTTTCCTGTGGACATACTTAGCGAATCTATAGAACAGTCACTGTAAGCAGGATCAATGAACAACAAACTGCAACTGCAAATATAAATAAATAGCAATAAATAGCGTGAGCATGAAATAACAAGATAAAGAGTCCTTAAAGTGAGGTCATTGGCTGTGGGAACATCTCAATAGGTGAGTGTAGTTTTGTTCAACAGCCTGATGTTCGAGTAACTGTTCTTGAACCTGGTGGTGTGAGTCCTGGGGCTCTTGTACCTTCTACCCTGTGGCAGCTGTGAGAAAAGAGCATCATCTGGGTGGTAAGGGTCTCTGATGATAGATGCTGCTTTCCTACAACAGTGTTTCATGTGGTTGGGAGGGTTTTACCCATGATGTACTGGGCTGAATCCACTACTTTTTGTGGGATTTTCTGTTCAAAGGCAGTGGTGTTTCCATACCAGGCTGTGTGATGCAGCCAGTCAGCATACTTTCCACCACACATCTATAGAAGTTTGTCAAGGTTTTTGATGTCATGTCGAGCCTCTGCAGACTCCAAAGGAAGAAGAGACACTGTCGTGTATTCTTTGCAAGTACATTTTTATGATTGGTTCAGGATTGAAAGATTGAAGATTGGCTTTATTTGTCACATAAACTTCGATGGTGGGGTGGAGATGTATCTCCACCAAAGGAGGTGTAAGGGACTTCTTCACTCCGCTAGCCTGCAGGTCACCCTTGGGCGAGGTGTAGCACCTGCTTAGCCGCACCCCCTTCCCTTCCCTGATCACGGTCATATGAAGCCAAGGGAGCAGGTCGTGGATGGTCGTATGGGCAGCTGGTGCAGATCACAAGTCCTGGTCATGCGACCACTGATGCCACTGAAGAGTGTTGATAATGACTGGGGTCACCCGTCTTGTAAAGTTACTGCCCAGAAAGAGGCAATGGCAAACCACTTCTGTGGAAAAATTTTACCAAGTCCATGATCATCTACGTCAGACGACATGGCACATTATGATGATGTTATATGATACGGCGCATAATGATGATGAATCATACGATGAAATGAGTTGTTTTGAAACAACAACCCAAGGATGGCATGATGAAGGCAGCCCTGAGACGGAGGGCATTTGGTGCTGCCCTGAACGCCAGCTCCTTAACTAAGCCCAATTAAGCCCATAAGCAGCGTAAGTAAGTCCAAAAGCAGAGAGGTAAGGAGAAAAGGACCAGGGAGTAGAGGGCTCAAGGAGCTGAGTGTGTACTCCTGCTCCCAGTTTATATGCTCTGCCCGTTTGAGGTTCTGACACAATCTGGAATGTGCTATGAGATTTCTTTCTTGTTTTCTGCTCAGAAATAGCCACTATTTTCAAAGTGCTGGCAGTTGAGGTCCCGTCCATCGCTTCTTCTAGATGCTGGAACTCTGCAATCTACCTGCACCATACCACATTCTGTGGGTGAGGAAACTGGGATGTCTTGCAATTTCTTTTCTGTTTGAAAACAGACCCAGGACGGCAAAACCAATAAAGAGCAAGTGGGGTCATCCTGAGCAAGGCTGATTGGACGCAAACCTTGCTGCTAAGCTCAGTAAGAAAATATCCTGCTCGTCGGAAGAAAGGGGGCTTTGTTGAGAGTTTGCGAAGTTCATTAGAGTACATGTGTTTTAAAAGAAAATGCATTAGCTGAGTATTTGATCAACCTCCCGTTCCTGTCAAAAAAAAAACATCCAGAACATTCCCAGAAAAGTGTGAAAACAACAGGGACTGCCAAGTGGCGTGGTTGCAGTGAGCTGGGGCGATGCCAGGCCACGCCTGGACAGGGCAGGAATGGCAACCGAAGGGCAGCGGAGATGAGGCCTTGCCACAGCTTTAATGTGGGTCCATTTGAAAGCTTCGTTTATGATGAAGAGACCTCTGCTTTCATTAAATCCTCGCTAAGATATGAGGGAGGATAAGGAGCTCTGGTTTGGAATGTTCTCTCATTATCAAAGAGATTCAAACATTCCTCACTCTTTTCCAAGGACATTTACTTTACTATCCACCTGGAGATATATACAGTATGCAATCAGTGGCCGCTTTATTGGGTATGTCCTGTACTAATAAAGCGGTCACCGAGTGTATGTTTGTAGCCTTCTGCTGCTGTAGCCCATCTACGTCAAGGCTCAATGTCTTGCGTGCTCAGAGATGTTCTTCTGCACACCACTGATCTAATGCGTGGTTATTTGAGTTACTGTCGCCTTCCTGTCATTTTGAACAAGTCTGGCCATTCTCCTCTGACCTCTCTCATTAACAAAACATTTCACCCACAGAACTGCAGCTCACTGGATGTTTTTTTTTTGGTTTTCACACCATTCTCTATAAACTCTAAAGACTGTCGTGTGTGAAAATTCGAGGAGGTCAGTAGTTTCTGAGATACTCAGACCACCCTATCTGGCACCAAAATCAATCCATGGTCAAAGTCACTTAGATCACATTTCTTCCTCATTCTGATGCTTGGATTGAACAACAACTGAACCTCTTGACCTTGTCTGCATGCTTTTATGCATTGAGTGGCTGCCATATGATTAGCTGATTAGATATTTGCATTAATGAGCAGGTGTACAGGTGTGCCTAATAAAGTGGCCACTGAGTGTATTTTGATAAAAGGACCAAGGCTTAGCTTTATACACCACATACATTAACATGTATTAGGAATTTGCTGCGGTGTGTTTGTTAGGGTGTGACATGGAACAAAAAACAACATTCAATAAAAAAGTTAAAGGTTAAGATAGGATATGGAATAATGTGTATAAATACATAAATACCAGCATGTATTTACAATTATAAAGATGTAGTTGAAAGTTGTACAGTGTCGTGTCATGATGGGTTTATAGATCAAGGAATGTGCGGGGGGGGGGCCTAATTAGAATGGTTGATCAGATTAACTGCCTGGGGGAAGAAATTTTAAAATGGCATAAAATTCTTGCTTTAATAGCCCGATGGCACTTTACAATGGGAGCTTTCAGAAAAGGAAGTGTTTCTTGAATCTGAGGTCTCCCAGACCCTGAGTTTACATTTTATTTATTGAGATACAGTGCAGAAGAGGCCCTTCTAGCCCTGCCAGCCCTTTGAGCCACGCTGCCGAATAACCCCCGATTTAACCGGAGCCTAATCACAGGACAATTTACAACAACCAATTAACCTACTAACTGATACGTCTTTGGACTGTGGGAGGAAACCAGAGCACCCAAAGGAAACTCACGTGGTCACAGGGAGAATGTACAACGTCCTTACAAACAGCGAATGTTGAACCCGGATCGCCTGTACTCCAAAACGCTGTGTGAACCATTACGCTACTGTGCCGTCCCGGACAAAATACTATCATTATTGCTTTACCTTAGAGTCCTGCCACCCAGGAGTTAATCCTCTGAGTTAATCCCAGCCTAATCACGGGACAATTTACAATGACCAACTAGCCCGTGTCATTGTACTGCGAGAGGAAGCCAGAGCGCCTGGAGTAAACCCACGCAGTCACGGGAGATCAGGCTGCAGCGGGAATTGAACCCAGGTCGCATATACTGCAAAGCGTTGTGCTAACCACACTGTTACCATATTATGCTATGTCTGTGTTGAGTATAGATATGTTTAATTGGGTATGGTTTGAACAAGTTTTATAAAAATTTCAAATAAAAATGAAACAACAATAAAAGCCAGTTATGTTTCCAGCTCCTGAAGCAACTTTCCTTTCCTTGATGTGACCTCATTGTTCCTAGGACCATCTGCATTAAATTTGCTAATTCGAGGAGACCAGCGTGTTTTCCTGGCACCCTGCCAGATCCCCACAACCATCTTAAAACACAAATCGAAGTTCACATCTGTGAACGTTCAGTGCGGGCTGCTCTCAGTCACCTCCACATCCATACCCACCATCACACCCCTCCACCGTCCACCTCCCAACGACAGAACCCCACCTGGTGGTACTTGCAGTGGAAGACACACGCAACCTTTTGAAGAGGGATCAGGGAGGGTGATGGTGAAGAGGTTTCATTAATCTTTAATTGTGACGAGAGTCCATGACAAGGATGGTTTGGACCCAAATGCCGGAGTATCCAAGGCTACGATCGAGACATGGCATCAAACTGGATTGAGAACTGAGCACAAAACAAACACTAGACAATCCCACTAGTAGGACTTACCATTGAGCACCAAACCTCAGTTCAGCTGCTCTTTAAATATTCAATTCTTGGTGCCCAAAACATGATTGCCAATTAGCAGGCCCGTCCTGAAACCCTAAAGGGGATAACCAAACTGGCACTCAAACAGTGACATCCCGAGTGCTGAATGATGTAAGGTATTGTGGATGACCTCTGCTCACGTCAATACTCGAACCACTCATCGGGTCTTTCTAATGCCGGCATCTTAGGGGAAATTCTAAATTTTGGTTGGTCCTCTTCATCTGGCTGTTGGACTGTGGGTGAAACCCAGAGGAAAGGCTTGCGGTTGCCCCTGTCAGTTTGCAGAATGCCCTCCAGAAATGTGCTGCAAATTGTGGACCATGATCCAAGAGAATGACCATCGGGAATCCATAGATTCCGAAGAGTAGGTCCAGGACAATTTCAGTCATCTCTGCCGCAGCTGGTAGTTTCTCCAAGGTAATGAACTTGCAGGCTTTCGAAAACTGAACCACAATTACTACGATGACAGTCTTCCCCTTGGATGGCGGAAGATTTGTCAAAGTCCATGGAGACGTGCACCTGTGGTCTTTCCGGAACAGATAGGGGGTGGGGGAGCCCTTGAGGTTAGGTATGGGGCTCCTTGTTCCAGGTGCACACCTCACATGTCTGCCCATATGCCGAACCACTTTTGTCATTCTGGGCTACCCATACCTCCTCTTGATAAACTCAAGATTCCTGGCAATCCCTGGATGCGCAGTTATTCTCAATGAAAGTGCCCATTGGAGTACCTGGGACCAGTTGGAACTTCTTATGAACCTCCCCTTGTGCTTGGGCCTTGCGAACAAGCAGGTCGATTCCACAGCGAATTGGCACTATCACCCTGGCTTGGGATAAAATGGTGGTCGGCTGCTCCTCTCATTCTGGTTGTCAAACTGATGAGGCAAGACATCTGGCTTCTGGTTCTTTGACCCCGGTCGATAGGTCAGGATGAAATCAAACTAGTTAAAGAACAAAGACCACCTGGCCTGCCTGGAATTCAGCCTCTTGGCCTCCTGAGTATAAGCCGAGTTCTTGAGGTCTGTCCAAACAATAAAAAGGTTCTTGGGCCCCACCCTCTAACCAATGATACCATTCCTCCAAAGCCAACTTAACTGCAAGAAGCTTCCGATTCCCGATGTCTTAGCTCCTCTCTGCTGAGGACCTCTGCCTTAAGAGCAATGCACACGGCTATAGTTTTTTGTCCAAAGGTGATTGTTGAGACAAGACGGCACCCATTCCGATGTCTGAGGTATCCACCTCCACAAAGAAGGGAGGTCCAGGTTAAGAGAAGCCTCCTCCAAGTCCTTGTAGGCAGAAAATGTTTGACTGGTTTGGGTGCTGCTATCTTCTCCGGACCTTCTTTTGAGGCTGACTCCTGAAGTTCTTTAGGTGGCAGGGATGATTCGATCGACCTCCGGGTCTCCTCCCTAGGTTCACTAGACTCAGTCATATCCTCAGGCGATGACAATGAGGTGTTACAGAATATCCTTCTGCCCCTGGGAACAGGCTCCAAGGGTCAGCGTTTAAGAGTCCTCCCTTTAGTCAGGACCTAGCTGCTGGATCCCAGAGGCTTCGGGTTACCTCGCACTGAAGTCTGTCCCCTTGATGGCTGTTGGTCTCGGGAGAGTCTGGGGGTCAGAATACCACACCACAAACATACCCTCTACAATGGCTGGACCAAGCAGTGATTCTCCCCCCCTCGAGTTATCGGATGGGTTATGCTGGGACAGTCAAGGGCGCCTGAGGATCGAGGGTATGGGTAGCGAGTCAATGATGTAGAAACTAATGTCTTCCACATGATCTCTATCCTCATCCTCAACACCACAGTTTGTTGCTGGATCTGCCCAGAACCTGGCGGTCGGCCGCCCGAGGCAGTTGCTGGCATGGACTGGCTCAACTCTCACAGCACCATGTCGAACCGATGGGTTTTTTCCCTATTCAGAATTACCCACTGCCCCCGAGTTCATAAAAGCCTTCACCTGCCTCAGGTTCTTCTGCCAGGTAAACTCCACCTTCAGCAGAAAACCAGAATCCGTGGGACTGGGAGTAGTGCCTCCTATCCTCGCAGTCCCCCCGGTACTGGATGGTTCTAGTGGTTATCCAGGCGGCTGCAGCATTGGCCATTCAGCCCGCAGGTGACCTGCTTCCCCACGGGAAACAGCAGGCTTGATTCTGATGCTGGGGCCTCTCACCAGCAGAGAGCCTTGTGTAACCGATCTGCATGGGTTCGACAGAGTCCCAAACAGGAGAAGGGCTGGTCATGGTCCGAGACTGGGGTGGGGGGGAGCGTGGAACTGCAATGTGGGGCTCGGGCTAGCCCTCTTCCGCTTCGTATTGTAGTCCCTCTTATGTTCTACCAGATGATTGTGAAGGCTGGTCAATGAGGACCTCTCCAAAGGCAAGGGCATTCTTTAGTTCATCTCAGAGTCTGTGGCAGTGTAGAGTGGAGAAAGTCCAAAATTTGATCAGCTGCTGACTGTCCCCTCCATGGAATCTTCATCAGGCAGTCCAAGGCTCGGCTGGCTCCAAAGGGGTGATGAAACACTTCCTCATGGCGGCCATGAATTATCCGAATCTGAGAAAATCTCTGACCTTTGTTCCCAATGCATGGTGGCCCAAGCCAGGGCTCCTCCTGTCAGGAGAGAGATAATAAAGGCGACTTTTCCTCAACTTTAGTGCAGTGAAGAGCGGAGCAGCGAGCAGAACCAGCCTGACCCTCATCTCTGCTTCCGACACTCTGCCTTTCCAATGGGGTTGCTCCTTGCTCTAAGGCCTGAGCCCTGCTGCATTGTCATGCTCCCAGCCTGGATCCTGCCCCTACCTGACTTCTCCAAATTGGTCCGGCGTTTACCTCGATCAGACCTCACTCTTGGTTTAGATGCTCGGGCTCCGAAACTCCTCTGCTCTGACTTTTCTCCACTTCGCACGCCCCAACTCTCTCTCGAACATGCCTCACCCTCTCTCCAAATCCGTCTTACATTTGTCCCTCTCGACCTTCGAATCATCCTTGCCTTCGCTCGCCTCTTCATTGTTTGCGGTGATAGTTCACCATAATTGTTTTGCAAAAAAAGTATTATTAATAAAGAATTTAGTTGTATTTCTTGCTTCAGGAACCAACGGTAAATTGTCACTCGTCTTCAGTAGGGTCAGCTTAAATTCAAAGATTAAAAGTACATTTATGATCAATGTATGTAGTATACACCCCTGAGATTCGTCTTCTCCATAGGCAGCCATGAAAGAAAGAAAAGCATAGAACCCCTTCAGAGAATAAACATCAATACTCCACACATGTGCAAAAAGAACCCAAACTGTGCAAATGCCAACAAACAACACAGAATATAAAACACAAAATGGAAAGAGTCCAGGCATATTCAGTTCAGCTCAGTGTTTGTTATCTGCTGGCTGCCCCGATTCAAAATCGCACAAAATAGCAACAAAATAAGAAGTGACCAGAAACCAGAAACACATCATAACGTGAAACATGGAAACCAATCCACAAACCACGTTGATTAAACCTTGCCCAAATCCAAAACTCCGCCACTATCCTCTGACAGCGTTGAGGGAGAGAGCAAGACAATCTGAATGCAGGGACCTTCCTCCGGGAGCAGCGAGCGAGAATGAGAGAGAGAGAGACCGGTAACACGCAGAGAGCGTCCTCCGACAGCAGCGTGCGAGAGGCTGGTAGAAAGCACTGAACACCCGCTCGTCCTTTGCACCCGCCTCGATGATTTCAATCTTCCTTGGCACTTTAATCAGTAATATCAGTGAGAAGTGTAGTCTATTATGAGCTGGCACTCCATCTCCAGACCTGGGCCTCAAGGTCACACTCTTTGCTAGAAATAGCCTCGGAGACAGTAAAGCTCCGTATGGCACAATCGGCCTGAGAAACACACCACCAAAATGTCGATCACAGGATCTAACTGCAGCAAAACCACATTTCAAAGGAAGAGAAGACATAAAAGAAAGAAGAAGTTTCATGACCCATCTAAAAGATGTCGTCCTTGGTCATATTGTTCACTGGTGCCATCTTCTTCTGGACTGTCTTACATTAACTATGCACCTCACACTTTATGCCAACCCATCACTCACCAGGCCATGCCACTCAGGGACTAGTGCTGATGTTATTGGGTGACTGTGTGTGCTATTGTAACTGTATGTGTTGAGGGTGACAGTATGTACTCTGTTTTGTGCCCAGTTTCATTTTGCAGTTTCCATGTGTATGGTTGAATGACTGTAAACTGGAACTTGAACAAGAACTAGAGGGCACAGGTTTGAAGTAAGAGGGGAAAGACAGAATAGGAATTTGAGGGGCAACCTTTTTACACAACGTTCAGGTGCCATAGTCCCAAGGAGATATTGGATTGCACATAATTAGGCACTTGGAATGGACCAATTTTAAACAGGTTTAAGCACGGTAGCTATTGTGTGAGTAGGCCAGTGTTAGAGTGGGTGGAGGGGGGTTAGAGGCTTTGGTGAGGAAAGGCTCGGCCATAGGTAGATTTTTTGGATCATTTATTCTTTCTTTATTTCTTAGTTCACATTTAGAGCAGTGGGGATGCCAGACAGGATTCTGGAATGCTCCTCATATAGGATATGGGAAGGCAGGGAGATCTCCAGTGTCTTGACAACTATACCTGCAAGAAGTGTATTCGGTTGCAGCTTCTAACAAACCATGTTAAGGAGTTGGAGCCGGAACTGGATGAACTCCGGATCATTCTGGAGGCTTGAGGGGTTGATACATAAGACATAGAGCGAGGTAGTTATACCCAAAGTGCAGGACACAGGTAACTGTGTGACATCAGGTAGGGTAAGGGGATCGGCAGCCAATGGAGTGTACTCCTGTGGCTGTGCCTCTCAACACCAGGAGTACCACGTTGGAAACTGTTGGGTGGGGAATGACTTGGATCACATTGGGTGGGGAACGATCTAGCGGAAAGCCACAGTGGTCGGGTTTCTGCCGTTGAATCTGTCCATGACTCATAAGGTAAGCAGGGAGAAGAGGCAAGCTGTGGTGACAGGGGATTTAGTAGTAAGGAAAACAGAAAGGAGCTTCTGTGGACAAGAATGAGATTCCCAAATGGCATGTTGCATCCTGGATGCCAGAGACAGGGATATCTTGGATCGAGTCCTCCGCATTCCTAAGTGGGAGGGTGAGCTGCCAGAGGATGTGGTCCATGTCAGTACCAATGACATGGGTAGGAGGGGCGATGAGAATCTGCAAAGTGAGCTCAGGGAGTTGGATACTAAGTTAAAGGACAGGACCTCGAGGGTTGTGATCTCAGGATTGCTGCTCAGGCCACATGCTAGTGAGGCCAGAACTAAGAAGATCACACAGTTTAACACATGGCTAAGGAGTTGGTGTAGGAGGGAGGGCTTCAGAGTTTTGGATCATTGGGCTCTCTTGTAGGGAAGGTGGGACATATACAGACGGAATGATTTGCATTTGAACAGGAGGGGTCTCATATTCTAGTGGACAAGTTTGATAACGTTGCACAGTGGAGTTTAAACGAAAGTTTCAGGGGGATGGGAACCAGTGTCCCAGAACAGTTAGTGGAGAAGTTGTGGAGGCAGATGCTGGTAAGACCTCAGACAACGTTAGGAATCAAAAGGTTGAGCATGGTGCGACTAGTGTCCTGAGCTGCCTAGATTTCATGCAAGTATTGCAAGAAAGGTGGCTAATAGCGCCGAAGATGTGGTGGCTGGTTTACAAACAGAGGCAATGTGTAGCGAGGAGAGGCTGTTGATAGGGAAAAATTACAGTCAACAGGATGAGTTGCAACATAAAAAGGCGGACAAAATCGAAAAGGGCATTTTATTTGAATGAGCACAGGAATTGTAGCTCAATTTTCCAGGGTTCTGTTCCTTTAAAAATGACAGAGCAGGAGGGATTAAAGGGGAAAAGTTGGCATTACTAGTCAGGGAAAACATCATGGCAGTGCTCAGTCAGCCCAGACTGAAGTGTTCGTCTGCTGAAGCTTTATGAGTAGAACTCAGGAATAAAAAAGTTATGACCACATTAGAGGGATTATATTATAGATTGCCCAACAGTCCGCATGATTTAGAGAAGCAAATTTCTAGAGGTTGAGACTGTTGTAAGACCATAAGACATAAGGACAGAATTAGGCCATTCAGCCCATCGAGTCTACTCCACCATTCCATCATGGCTGATCCCGGATCCCACTCAACCCATACACCTGTCTTCTTGTCATATCCTTTGATGCCCTGATCCATCAGGAAATGATCAAATTCCACCTTAAAAATACCCATGGACTTGGCCTCCACCACAGTCTGTGGCAGAGCATTTCTCTGGCTAAAAAATTTCCTCCTTACCTCCAATCTAAAAGATCACCCCTCAATTTTGAGGCTGTGCCCTCTAGTTCTGGAGACCCCCACCATGGGAATCATCTTCTTGACATCCACCCTATCTAGTCCTTCCAACATTCAGTAGGTTTCAATTAGATACCCACACATTCTTCTAAGAAACATAAGATTGTGATGATAGGTGATTTTAACTTTCCACATATTGACTAAGACTCTGATACTGTAAAAAGGTTGGATGGGAAAGAGTTTGTCAAATGTGTTCATGAAATTTTCCTTAATCAGTACATAGGAATTCCAACTAAAGAAAATGCGATACTACATCTCCTATCAGGGAATGAGACAGGGCAGATGTGTAAGGAAACAATTTGCATCTAGTGACCACAATGCCATTAGTTTCAAAGTAAATATGCAAAAAGATAGCTCTAGTCTGTGGGTTGAGATTCAGAGTTGGAGAAAGGGCCAATTTTGATTGTATCAAAAAGGATCAGGCAAATGTGGATTAGAGCAGGTTGTTTTCTGGCAAAGGTTTATATGGTAAGGGGGGGGGCCTTCAAAAATTGAATTTAGTGAGTAAGGAGTTTGTATGTTCCTGTCAGAATAAAAGGCAAGAATAACAGTTTAGGTTTTCAATCGATAAAGAGGTCCAGGTTATGGAAAAGGAGGTGCATAGCAGGTATAGGCAGGCAGGAACAAATGAGGTATTGATTATAGAAAGTGCAAGAGAATGCTTAAAGGAAATCAGGAGGGCTAAAGGAAGGCCACGAGGTTCTTCTTCTGGACAAGGTGAAGGATAATCCTAAGGGCTTCTACAGATATAGTATTAAGAGCAAAAGGAGAGCAAGGGACAAAATTGGTCCTCTGGAAGCTTAGAGTGGTAATCTATGCGTAGAACCAAAAGAGCTGGGGAGGTCTTAAAATTATTTTTTGCATCTATATTTACTCAGGAGACAGACACTGAGTCTACAGATGTGAGGAAATGCAACAGCAAGTTCATGGACCCCATACAGATTACAGAGGAGGAGATATTTGCTGTCTTGAGGCAAGTTGGGGTGGACAAATCCCCAGGGCCTGTCAAGATGTTCCCTATGGGAGGTAAGTGTAGAAACTACAGGGGCCCTAACAGAGCTATTTAATTCATCCTTAGTGACAGGAGAGATGCTGGAGGATTGGAGGATAGCCAAAGTTGTTCTACTGTTTAAGAAAGGCTCCAACAATAAGCCAGAACATAATAGGCTGGTGAGCCTGATATCAGTAGCGGAAAAATTGTTGGAAGGTATTCTAAAGGACCATGTAAGTACAGGGATAGACAGAGTCTACATAGACTTTAGCAAGATCCCACATGGCAGGTTGGTCAGGAATGTTCAGTCGTTTGGCATTCAAAATGAGGTTGTAAATTTGATTAGATATTGGTCTTGTGGGAGAAGCCTAAAAATGGTTGTAGGTGGCTGCCTCTCTGGAGGCACGTGATTAGTGGTGTGCCACAGGGACTGGTGATAGGTCTGTTGTTGTTTGTCATCTACAGTACATCAACAGATTGGATGATAATGTGGTAAACTGGGATCAGCAAGGGAAGACTACCAAAGCTTGCAGTGGGATCTGGGCCAGCTTGAAAAATGGCAGATGGAATTTAACGCAGACAAGTGTGAGGTGTTGCACCTGGGAGGACCAACTGGGGTACGTCTTACATGGTGACAAGTCGAATACTGAGGAGTGTGGTAGAACAGAGGAATCTAGGAATATAGATTCATAGTTCTTTGAAAGTGGCATCACAGGTAGATAGGGTCATGAAGAAAGCCTTTGGTTCATTTGCCTTCATAAATCAATGTATTAGAAACATAGAAACATAGAAAACTTACTGCACAATACAGGCCCTTCAGCCCACAAAGCTGTGCCGAACATGTCCTTACCTGAGAAATTACTGAAGGTTACCCAGAGCACTCTATTTTTCTGAGCTCCATGTACCAGTCCAGGAGTCTCTTAAAAGACCCCATCATATCCACCTCCACCACTGTCGTCGGCAGCCCATTCCATGCACTCACCACTCTCTGTGTAAAAAACTTATCCCTGACATCTCCTCTGTACCTACTCCCCAGAACCCTAAAACTGTGTCCTCTCATGCTCGCCATTTCAGCTCTGGGAAAAAGCCTCTGATTATCCACAGGATCAATGCCTCTCATCATCTTATACACCTCTATCAGGTCACCTCTCATCCTCCGTTGCTCCAAGGAAAAAAGGCCAAGTTCACTCAGCCTATTCTTATAAGGCATGCTCCCCAATCCAGGCAACATCCTCGTAAATCTCCTCTGCGCCCTTTCTACGGTTTCCACATCCTTCCTGTAGTGAGGTGGCCAGAACTGAGCACAGTACTCCAAGTGGGGGACCAGGGTCCTATATAGCTGCAACATTACCTCTCAGCTCCTAAACTCAATCCCATGATTGATGAAGGCCAATGCACCGTATGCCTTCTTAATCACAGAGTCAACCTGCGCAGCTGCTTTGAGTGTCCTATGGACTCAGACCCCAAGATCCCTCTGATCCTCACACTGCCAAGAGTCTTACCATTAATACTATATACTGCCATCATATTTGACCTACCAAAATGAATCACCTCACACTTATCTGGGCTGAACTTCATCTGCCACTTCTCAGCCCAGTTTTGCATCCTGTCAATGTCCCGCCGTAACCTCTGACAGCCCTCCACACTATTCGCAACACCCCCAACCATTTTGTCATCAGCAAATTTACTACCCCATCCCTTCACTTCCTCACCCAGGTCTTTTATAAAAATCGTGAATAGTAGGGGTCCCAGAACAGATCCCTGAGGCACACCACTGGTCACCAACCTCCATGCAGAATATGATCCATCTACAACCACTCTTTGCCTTCTGTGGACAAGCCAGTTCTGGACCCACAAAGCAATTTCCCCTTGGATCCCATGCCTTCTTACTTTCTCTATAAGCCTTGCATGGGGTACCTTGTCAAATGCCTTGCTGAAATCCATGTACACTACATCTACTGCTCTGCCATCATCAATGTGTTTAGTCACATCCTCAAAAAATTCAATCAGGCTCATAAGGCACGACCTGCCTTTGACAAAGCCATGCTGACTATTCCTAATCATATTATGCCTTATCAAATGTTCATAAATCCTGCCTCTCAGGATCTTCTCCATCAACTTACCAACCACTGAAGTAAGACTCACTGGTCTATAATTTCCTGGGCTATCTCTACTCCCTTCCTTAAATAATGGAACAACATCTGCAACCCTCTAATCCTCTGTAACCTCTCCCGTCCCCACTGATGATGCAAAGATCAAAGTCAGAGGCTCAACAATCTCCTTCCACACCTCCCACAGTAGCCTGGGGTACATCTTGTCCAGTCCTAGTGACTTATCCAACTTGATGCTTTCTAAAAGCTCCAGCACATCCTCTTTCTTAATATCGACATGTTCAAGCTTTTCAGTCCGTTGTAAGTCATCCCTACAATCACCAAGATCCTTTTCCGTAGTGAATACTGAAGCAAAGTACTCATTAAGTACCTCTGCTATCTCCTCCAGTTCCATACACACTTTTCCACTGTCACACTTGATTGGTCCTATTCTCTCACGTCTTATCCTCTTGCTCTTCACATACTTGTAGAATTCCTTGGGGTTTTCCTCAAACCTGTCTGCCAAGGCCTTCTCATGACTCCTTCTGGCTCTCCTAATTTCATTCTTAAGCTCCTTCCTGCTAGGCTTATAATCTTCTAGCTCTCTATCATTACCTAGCCTTTTGAACTTTTTGTAATCTTTTCTCTTCTTAACTAGATTTACAACAGCCTTTGTACACCATGGTTCCTGTACCCTACCATCCTTTCGCTGTCTCATTGAAATGTACCTATGCAGAACGCCAAGCATCTTCCGTCCTTGGACTCACTTTACACCTCACGCTGTCGGAGCAGCGCTGCCAGGATAATTTAAGGACACGACCCACCCAGCCAACACACTTTTCGTTCCTCTTCCCCCCGGGAGAAGGCTCAGGAGCTTGAAGACTCATACGGTCAGATTTGGAAACAGCTTCTTTCCAACTGTGATAAGACTGCTGAACGGATCCTGACCCAGATCTGGGCCATACCCTCCAAATATCCAGACCTGCATCTCAGTTTTTTTGCACTACCTTACTTTCCATTTTTATATTTTCTATTTATGATTTATAATTTAAATTTTTAATATTTACTATCAATTTGTAATCCAGGGAGTGAGAAGCGCAGAATCAAATATCACTATGATCATTGTATGTTCTAGTAGCAATTGTTTGGCGACAATAAAGTATAAAGTATAAGTATAAATATCCCCTGAACATTTGCCACATTTCTTCCGTACATCTCCCTGAGAACATCTGTGTCCAATTTATGCTTCCAAGTTCCTGCCTGATAGCTTCATATTTCCTCTTACTCCAATTAAACGTTTTCCTAACTTCTCTGTTCCTATCCCTCTCCAATGCTATGGTAAAGGAGATAGAATTATGATCACTATCTCCAAAATGCTCTCCCACTGAGAGATCTGACACCTGATCAGGTTCATTTCCCAATACCAGATCAAGTACAGCCTCTCGTCTAGTTTTCAGTACAGAAATTGAGATGTTATATTGAAATTGTGTATGACATTTGTGAGGCCTAATTTGGAGTTTTGGTCATCTACCTACAGGAAAGATGTAAATAAGATTGAAAGAGCACAGAGAAAATTTATGAGGATGTTGCGAGGACTTGTGAACCTGAGTTACTTTACTTTATTACTTTATTGTCACCAAACAATTGATACTAGAACGCACAATCATCACAGCGATATTTGATTCTGTGCTTCCTGCTTCCTAGATTACAAATATTAAATATTAAAAATAGTAAAAATTAGTAAATATAAAAATTTAAATTATAAATCATGAATAGAAAATAGAAAAATGGGAAGTAAAGTAGTGCAAAGAAACCGAGAGGCAGGTCCGGATATTTGGAGGGTATGGCCCAGATCCGGGTCAGGATCTGTTCAGCAGTCTTATCACAGTTGGAAAGAAGCTGTTCCCAAATCTGGCCGTACGAGTCTTCAAGCTCCTGAGCCTTATCCCGGAGGGAAGAGGGACAAAAAGTGTGTTGGCTGGGTGGGTCGTGTCCTTGATTATCCTGGCAGCACTGCTCCGACAATGTGCGGTGTAAAGTGAGTCCAAGGACGGAAGATTGGTTTGTGTGATGTGCTACGTCATGTTCACGATCTTCTGCAGCTTCTTTCGGTCTTGGACAGGACAACTTCCATACCAGGTTGTGATGCACCCTAGAAGAATGCTTTCTACGGTGCATCTATAAAAATTAGTGAGGGTTTTAGGGGACAGGCCAAATTTCTTTAGCTTTCTCAGGAAGTAAAGGCGCTGGTGGGCCTTCTTGGCAGTGAGCTCTGCTTGTTTGGACCAAGTCAGGCCATTTGTGATATTAACCCCAAGAAACTTAAAGCTTTTGGCCTGTTCCACTTGGCACCACCGATGTAAATTGGGTCGTGCGGTCTGCTACTCTTTCTGAAGTCAACAACCAATTCCTTCGTCTTGCTGACGTTGAGGGATAGGTTATTGTCTTTGCACCATGCCACCGGGTTCTTAATTTCCTCTCTGTACTCAAACTCATCATTACCTGAGATATGGCCTACAATTGTTGTGTCATCAAACTTATATATTGAGTTTGATGGAAACTTGGCTACACAATCATGGGTGCACAGTGAGTACAGCAGGGGGCTGAGTACACAGCCTTGTGGGGCACCGGTGCTCAGAGTGATTGTAGAGGAGAGCTTGTCCGCTATTTTTACAGCCTGAGTCCTGTCTGTGAGGAAGTTGAAGATCCAGCTGCAGATCTGAGTGCTAAGGCCCAGGTTCCAGATATAAGGGGAGGTTGAATAGTTTAGGTCTTTATAGTATAGAAGATTAAGGGGAGATTTGATAGAGGTATACAAAGATTATGAGGGTATGGATAGTGTAAATGCAAGCAGGCTTTTTCCATTGAGGTTGGGAGGGACTACAACTGCAGGTCATGACTGAAAGGTGAACCGTTTAAGGGGAACTTCTTCACTCTGAGGGTGGTGAGTGTGTGGAATGAGCTGCCAGTGTAAGTGGTGGATGCGAGTTCGATTTCAACATTTAAGAGAAATTTGGAAAGAACATGGATGGTAGGGGTATGGAGGGCCAAGGTCCCAGTGCAGGTCGATGGGAGTAGGCAGATTAATGGTTTGCCACAGAATAGATGGGCTGAAGGCCCTGTTTCTGTGCTGTACTGTTCTCCAACTCTATGACTCCAAAGGACAGTGGCTATGTGGAATGATCTGCCTGAGGAAGTGATTGAGGCTGGTGCAATATGAACTTTTAAAAGACGCTTAGATGGACGGCTAGGAAAAGTTTAGAGGTCTCTGGGTCAAATGAGGGCAAATAGGACTAGGATAAATGTGAATTCCATTCAGCATAGGCCAGTCGGGCCAAAGGGCTTATTTCTGTACCATGAGATGCTATGACTTCATGACTGGAAGGGGTGGGAGCTTGGATGACAGGAAGATTAATCCAGCTATAGCAGGACGGGTGAAAAATAGAGCCTAGAATAGTACAGCACGGGAACAGGCCCTTTGGCCCAAAATGTTGTGCCAAACCAAATAAATTAGTAATCAGATGGCCTACTAAGCTAATCTCTTCTGCCAATGCAATAGCCATATCCTTCCACTTTCCTCACATTCATGTGCCTATCCAAATGACTCTTAAAAGTCCCTAATGATTCTAACCTCTACCGCCACCCCCGGCAGCGCATTCCAGACACCCACCAATTGTGTTGGGAGATAGAAACAGCTGGAGAAAATCCGCTGATGCTGAAAATCCAAGGCAGCACACACAAAATACTGGAGAAACTCAGCAGATCAGATATCATCATTTCTATAGGTGCTGTCTGACCTGCTGAGTTCCTCCAGCATTGTTTGATGGAGCCAGGTGGGAGGTGGGAGACAGAAGAGTGCTGGAATCTGAAAACCCAACAGGAATCATTGATAGTCTTAGACCAGAGGCCCCAAGATTTGGTCAAAGAGGTGTTTTTTCGGGAGTATCTGAGGAGCGAGGCAGAGAGGTTCAGCAAGGAATGCCTAAGTTTCTGGCCTTGGCAGCTGACCACAAGGACTAACGAGCTGGAACATATCAAGGAATTGGGTTGATAGCAAGCACCAGTTTAGTTTCTCCACATGTTCCCGCCTCGTAACACAGTCCAGAAGTCGTTACTGTTTATAACATTTACCAACTTAACACTGTTTACCGTTTATAGTGTTCTGTGTTTAAGGCCCTTTTATTGGCCAGTGGGTGTGGTGCAGATGATGTTAACTGCAGTGTCAGCCCAGGTTCCAACGAATTGCAAAGCACAGATTCTTGTTTTGCAAGGAAGCAGGAGGCTATCAAATGTACACTAATACATAGAGATCATTGTTTTTCTGTGACTGCAAGGAAAATAAATCCCGCTTGGAAGCTGCCATCTGCCTATTTGCCAGAATCTCCTAATTCCCAAGTCATAGTCATACAGCATGAAGACAGAACATAGAATACAGAACACAGAACACACAACATTGAACATAGGACAGTTCAGGCTCTTCAGCCCATGACATTTTAAGCTACTCTAAGATCAACCTAACCCTTTCCTCCTACATAATCTCTATTTTCCTTTCCTCTGTGTACCTATCCAAGAGTCTCTTGATTGTCCCTGATGTATCCACCTCGACCACCACCCCTGGCAGGGCATTCCATGCACCCACCACTCTGTGTGTAAAAACACTTACCTTGAACATCAACATTACCCCTCTACTTTCCTCCAATTACCTTAAAGTTATGGCACCTCATATTGGTCATTCCTACCCTAGGGAGAAAATGTTTCTGGCTGTCCACTCGATCTATGGCTCTTATCACCTCGCACCATCCTTCACTCCAAAGAGAAAAGCTCTAGCTCACTCAGCCATCCTCAGAAGACATGCTCTCTAGTCCAGGCAGCATCCTGGTAAATCTCCTCTGCGTAGAAACAGGATCTCTGGTCCGACTCGTTCATGTGGACTGCATCACCACCTGAAGCATCGACTTTCTTTTACTACCTCTCCAGATGCTGAGCCCCTCCAGCAGTTTACGGTCATCGAGTTGTACAGCATGGCAAAAAGTAAATAATCCCTTCAGCCCATACGTCTCCATGCCAACCGGGATCCCATTTAAGCTGATCCCATTTCCCAGCACCCAGCCCATATCCCTCTTGTCATCCATGCACCTGTCCACACACTCCTCAACTGCATCTCCTGTACCACCTCCACCACTTCCCCTGGCAGCTGGTTCCACACATCTACCACCTGCTGTGTATTCTAACCCCTCCACATTCTAAACCTTGCACCTCTAACCTTAAAACTATGTCTTCCAGTTTCTTCAGTGGGGGAATCAAAAAGTAGAGCACAAAATCTTTAAGGTCACCCTATCCATGCCCCTTATTATTTGATATACTGTACCTCTATGTCAGGGGTTGCCAACTTTTTTTATGCCATGAACCAATACCATTAAGCAAGGGGTCCGTGGACCCAAGGTTGGGAATTCCTGCTCTATGAGATAGCCCCTCAATACCCTATGTTCAAAAGAGTAAGGACCCAGTCTGTCTAATCTCTCCCTATAACTGAGTTCAAAGTGTCCTGGCAGCAGCCTGGTAAATCTTTTCTTGCTCTCTTTCTAGTTTAATTGCATCCTTCCTATAACAGGATAACTGAAACTAAACACAATACTCAAAATGTGGCCTCACTAATGTCTTGTACAATCGCAACATGACCTCCTCACTTCTATATTCAACGGCCTGACTGATGTGTGGTAGGTTCACCCAGTGACTTTGGTCAATACTAAGCCCTCAGTCAATCTCTTTTGTTGCCTTGTATTGGTAAATTGGTTAACATACACAAAATTCTGGAGAAACTCAACAGGTCAGGCAGCACCTATAGAGAAAAATAAAGAGTCAATATTTCAGGCTGAGACCCGTCAACACCCGTCAGTGTGTTCGTGTGGATTTACAGCAACCACAGAATCTCTTGTGTTTTTGGTAAATCGGTAGCTGACCTCGACTCACTGCAGCTGTGAAGGCAGAGTGTGAAAAGGGTGGCATAGAGGTTAGCAAAATACTTTACAGCTACTGCTGTAAGCTTGGGGTTAAACTCCTGTCACAGCCTGTAAGAGGTCTGGACATCCTCTACGTGATCACATGGGTTTCCTCCGCCATTGCTTTCTTCTGAGCTGTGTCTTTACAAGAGAGGTGACCCCAGCCATTATCAATACTCTTCAGAGATTGTCTGCCTGGTGTCAGTGGTCGCATAACCAGGATTTGTGATATGCACCAGCTGTTCATACGACCATCCACCACCAGCTCACATGGCTTCATGTGACCCTGATCAGAGTGGGGGCTACACAGGTGCTACACCTTGCCCAAGGGTGACCTGCAGGCTGTGGGATGGATGGGAGGGTCCTGGACAATGCTGAGGACTCTGCGAACACAGTGTTTCTGGTGTATGTCCTGGACTGGGGGTTGGAGGGGGTGGTGAGGGAGAGAGACTCCGATGATTTTCTGAGCAGTCATCACAATCCATTGCATCAATCATTATTTACCTTTAAAAATGCACTTTCTGTCTCTAGTATTCAGGGACTTGCAGGAAATAGAAGCTAATGCTGTGTGTAAAGAATACACACAAAATGCTGGAGGTACTCATCAGACCAGGCAGCGTCTATGGATAAAAGTAAATAATTGACGTTTCAAGCCAAGACCCTTCGTCAAGACTGGAAAAAACGAGATGAAGTGTCGGTGTAAGAAAGTGGGGGGAGTGGAGGAAGAAATACAAGATAGTAGGTGAAAGGTGAAACCGGGAAAGGGGGAGGGGTGAAGTAAAGAGCTGGGAAGTTGACTGATGAAAGAGATACCGGGCTAGAGAAGGTGGAACCTGATAGGAGAGGACAGAAGGCCATAGAAGAAAGGGAAGGGGAGGAGCACCAGAGGGAGGTGATGGGCAGGTAAGGAGACAAGGTGAGAGAAGGAAATGGGAATGGGGAATGGTGGAGGGGATGCAAATACCAGAGGTTTGAGAAATTGACATTCGTGGCGTCAGGTTGGAGGCTACCCAGCCAGAATATAAAGTGTTGCTCCTTCAACCAGAGTGTGGTCTCATTGTGGCAGCAGAGAAGGTCATGGACCAACCTGTTGGAATGGGAATGGGAAGTAGAATTGAAATGGGTGGCCACTGGGAGATCCTGCATTTTCTGGTGGATGGAGCATAGGTGCTTGGCGAAGTGGTCTCTCAATCTACGTTGGGTCTCACCAATATACAGGAGGCCACACTGGGAGCATGACCTACAGTACATGACCCCAACTGACTCACAGGTGAAGTGACGCCTCACCTGGAAGGACTGTTTGGAACCCTGAATAGTGATGAGAGAGAAGGTAGAGGGATAGGTATGCACTTGTTCTGCTTGCAAGTGTAAGTACAAGGAAGGAGATCAGTGGAGAGGGTCAAATGGACAAGTGAATAGTGTGGGAGTGATCCCTGAGGAAAATGAGGAGAGGGAAAGATGTACTTGGTGGTGGATCCTGCTGGAGATGGCAGAGGTTGTGGCTTGTTTGTCAGTGTGTAAGGAAGGTATGTGAGGGACTTGCTCTGGGGCAATGTGGACATTTAACGCCTGTTTTCAAGAAGCTTTGGGAGAGTGAGGTTGAAACCCTGTATTCCTTAGCAACAGATCAACAGTTTGTTAAAAGCACAATCAATAAAGTAGCCAGAAGTACTAAACATCACCAAAAACTCATGGCACGTTCTACTCTTGAGAAACTTTGCCAAGTTGGAAGGTCTTCCTGGATAATATTGTTGCTCAGACTGTTCTTGGAAAGAAGGATTGCAGTTCTTTGGAAGGACTTCAGTGAATTACATTAGGTAGGGCTGACGTTGGCAGCCTTATTTCTGGAGTCTCAATTAAAAGCAAAGAAAGTCTTCATGTTCTACCAGTGTAAAACAGGGTGTGAGTAGCAATCATTTTATAGTGAGTTCTAACAGATATGGAAAGCAGTGTAGAAACTTGGAATTAATGTCAACAAAGAATTAACCCCTTAATCTTCCAGAAGAGGTTTGGATTATTCTTTTAGAAAGAAAAACAGATTCAGCATCTTATTGAATTGAATTGACTTTATTACTTTATTTAGAAGGATGAGAGGGGATCTGATTGAAACATATAAGATTATTAAGGGATTGGACACGCTAGAGGCAGGAAACATGTTTCCGATGTTGGGGGAATCCAGAACCAGAGGCCACAGTTTAAGAATAAGGGGTAGACCATTTAGAACAGAGTTGAGGAAAAACTTTTTCACACAGAGGGTTGTGGATCTGTGGAATGCTCTGCCTCAGAAGGCAGTGGAGGCCAATTCTCTGGATTTTTTCAAGGAAGGGTTAGGGTGGAGTCAAGGGATATGGGGAGAAGGCAGGAAAAGGGTACTGATTGTGGATGATCAGCCACGATCACAGTGAATGGTCGTGCTGGCTCGAAGGGCCAAACGGCTTACTCCTGCACCTATTGTCTATTGTCTATTGTCTATTGTCTATTACTTACATCCTTCATATTGATGAGAAATAAAAACCTTCAATGTTTCAAAGGTACATTTATTGTCAGAGAAATGTTTACAATATACATCCTCAAATGCTTTTTCTTTACATTATGTCTCTGTCTAAATGTGCAAGGTGCAATTTATAGTAATTTATAATACATAGTATGTACACGAGGACAGTCAAAATAACATAGAAATACAATTGTATCAGCGTGAGTTAATCAGTCTGATGTCCTGGTGGAAGAAGCTGTCCCGGAGCCTGTTGGTCCTGGCTTTTATGCTGCAGTACCACTTCCCGGATGGTAGCAGCTGGAACAGTTTGTGGTTGGGTGATGATCCTTTGGGTCTTTTTTACACACCTGTCATTGTAAATGTCCTGAATAGTGGGAAGTTCACACTTACAGATGCGCTGGGCTGTCCGCACCACTCTCTGCAGAGTCCTGCGATTGAGGGAAGTACAGTTCCCATACCAGGCAGTGATGCAGCCAGTCAGGATGCTCTCAGTTGTGCTCCTGTAGAAAGTTCTTAAGATTTGGGGCACTATACCAAACTTCTTCAACCATTTGAGGTGAAAGAGGTGCTGTTGTGCCTTTTTCACACAGCCGGTATGTACCGGTATGTACAGACCATGTGAGATCCTCAGTGATGTTTATGCTGAGGAACTTAAAGCTGTTCATCCTCTCAACCCAAGATCCATTGATGTCAATAGGGGTCAGCCTGTCTCCATTTCTCCTGCAATCCACAACTAGCTCCTTTGTTTTCGCAACATTGAGGGAGAGGTTGTTATCTTGACACCACTGTGTCAGGGTGATGACTTCTTTTCTGTAGGCCGCCTCATTATTATTTGAGATTAGGCCAGTCAGTGTAATATCACACAAGAAATTCTGCAGATGCCGGAAATCCAGAGCAACACACACAAAAAGCTGGAGGAACTCAGCAGGTCAGGCAGCATCAATGGAAGGGAATAAACAATCACTGTTTTGGGCCGTGACCTTTCATTAGGACTGGAAAGGAAGGAAGCAGAAGACAGAATAAGAATAAGGAAGCATCATACCTCCCACAGGACCCCTCCTTCTTCCCCTTCTTCAATGGTCTACTGTCCTTCCTAACAGGTTCCTTCTACTTCAGCCCTTTACCTCTTCCACCTACCTCCTGCCTGCCTCTTATTCCATCCCCCCTACCCCAGCCAACTACCTTGCCCCTCACCTAGTCTCACCTACCACGTTCCAGCTTGTACTCCTCACCCTAGCCCAACTTATTCCAGCTTCTGCCCCTTTCCTTTCCAGTCCTGATGAAGGATCTTGGTCTGAAAAGCCACTTTTGATTCCTCTTTATGGATGCAGACGTCTCGCTGAGTGCTTCCAGCATTTTGTGTATTGTTCAATGTATCATCAACATGTCAATATCTGAACTGACCTGCCAATACTTTGAACACTCTGTTCTATTTCAGAATTCCAATGTCTGGAGATGAACTAGAGTAATTAAAATCTAAGTTTTTTTAACTTGCAACCGCAACTGTATGAATCTCCAGCTATAAATCTGACACATTTTGACATCAGTAATAAGACCATAAGATATGGGAGCAGAATTAGGCCATTTGGCCTATTGAGTCTGCACCGCTATTCCATCATGTCTGATTTATTATCCCCTTCAATCCCATTCTCTTGCATTCTCCATGTAACCTTTGACACACTTACCAATCAAGAACCTATCAACCTCCACTTTAAATATACCCAGCGATGGCCTCCACAGCTGCCTGTCGCAATGAATTCCACAGATTCACCACCCTCTGGCTAAGGAAATTCCTCCTCATCTCCATTCTAAATGGATGTCCCTCTTTTCTGAGGCTGTACCCTCCAGTCTTAGACTCCCCCACTACAGGAGACATCCTCTCCACATCCATTTTATCAGGGCTTTTCAATATTCAATAACTTTCAATGAGATTCCACTTTCATTCTTCTAAACTCCAGTGAGTATTGCCCAGAGCCATCAAGTGTTCCTCATATGTTAACCCTTTCATTCCCATGATCATTCTCATGAACCGCCTCTGGACCCTCTGCAATGCCAATACATCTTTTTTTAGATAAGGGGCCCAAAACTGTTCACAATACTCCAAGTACAATCTGACCAATGCTTTATAAACACAATACCTCAGTAATGCTATTACATAATTGAATTTCTTAACTTTCCTAATCTAGACTAGAATAGGACTAGAAGACCTTAAAGAGGACTAGGGTTGTCACAATAACATTTGGGTTGATGTTCGGGCCTGTTGAAGCCTGTTTGTGTATGTGGGGTGGTGGGGGAAAGTGCTTGTTTTGCAGTTGTTATTTTGATGTTTGTTGCATTCTGTGTTGTTCTGCTGAGCATTGTGCATATGCTGTGCTGGCCCCAGAACGTGTGATGACACTTGCCGGCTGCCCCCAGCACTTACTGAAGCTATGTTGGTTGTTAATGCAGCTGTCGCATTTCACTGTCTGTTCAAAGGTTTATTGTACATTTATTATTAATGTATATATGCAGTATACAACCTTGAGATTCGCTTTCTTGCAGGCTGCTGTGAAACAAAAACACCATGGAATCTGTTCAAAGAAAACATCAAACACCCAAAATGCAAACAAAAGAACAAACTGAGCAGGTGGCAAAAATGAGTGAACAACACACAGATTTATTTATCACCTGCTTTCATTTACACTTGGCAAATAAATCTGAATGTGAATTTGAATAGAGCTTGGGTAAAATGCAGAAAGGGCAACTTCCCTTTGCAGAAGGGATTTGGAAATGGATGGAGTAAATTTAAAATTAGAAGGTCAGCACACCCTACACACAGTTGTTGTTTTCATTGAAATGTTCTGGACTGAGGCTGAGGGACGATGGTTTCAGTCGAGGCAAGCAGCTGAGAAGAAGGGAGTGAGGAAATCGGGTAGAAAAAGTCTTTTTTTTTAAACACTGCTCGGGGAGAAGGGTCTGCACTACACAGGCACGTGATGTAGCGTGCCAAGGTTTAAAAACAGACCACCATATACAGCGGGCAGCGTTGTGAGCGGGCAGCAGAGTGAAAGGGAGCAGAGTGGGAAGGCTTTGGCTCAACAGGCTTCGGCGAGAACAGGCAGAGGCCAGGGTAGGTTCCGGTAAGTTTTGTTTTGTTGTTTAGAGTAGAGAGATTGCCAAGCAGGATGTTGGAATGTTCCTCTTGCAGGACGTGAGAAGTCATGGAGCCCTCCGGCGTCCCTGACAACGACACCTGCAAGAAGTGCATCCAGTTGCAGCTCCTAACAAGCCATGTTAGGGAACTGGAGCAGGAGCTGGATGACCTGCGGATCATTCGGGAGAATGAGGAGATTATAGATAGTAGCTACAGGGAGGTAGTTACACCAAAGGAGTAGAGCACAGGAAATTGGGTCATTTTCAGGCAAGGGAAGAGGAAAGGGCAGGCAGAGTAGGGTTCCCCTGTGGCCATTCCACTCAACAACAAGTATACCACATTGGATACTGTTGGGGGGGATGACTTAGCAGCCAGATCTCTGGCACTGAGTCTGGTTCTGCAGTGCAGAAGGAAGGGTGGGAAAAGAGGAGAGCAGTAGTGATTGGGGACTCGATAGTTAGAGGTACAGATAGGAGGTTCTGTGGTCGTGACAGAGAATCCAGGATGGTTCGTTGCCTCCCGGGTGCCAGGGTCAAGGATGTCTCTGATCGCTTGCATGACATTCTGAAGTGGGAGGGTGACCAGCCAGATGTTGTGGTGCACATCGGTACCAATGACATAGCAAGGAAGAGTGAGGAGGTCCTGGAGAGTCAGTATAGAGAGCTTGGTAGGAAGTTGAAAAGCAGGACCTCGAGGGTGGTAATCTCAGGATTGCTACCTGTGCTAAGTGCCAGTGAGGGTAGGAATAGGATGCTCTGGAGGATGAACAAGTGGCTGAGGAATTGGTGTAGGGGACAGGGTTTCAGATTTCAGGATCACTGGGACCTCTTCTGGGGCAGGTGGGACCTGTACAAGAGAGATGGGTTACACTTGAACTACAAGGGGACCAATATCCTTTCAGGGAGGTCTATTAGTGCTATTGGGGAGGCTTTAAACTAGAGAGCCAGAGCTGACAGTGAGGCTGGGGTGAAAATAAATGATGTTAAAAGTTCAAGCAAATCTGCTAATGGAAAGGTTGTGAGTGGTGGTAAAAATCTTCTGAGGTGTATATATTTCAATGCTAGGAGTATTGCAGGGAAGGCAGACGAGTTGAGGGCATGGTTTGACACATGGAATTATGATGTTATAGCAATTAGTGAAACTTGGCTACAGGAGGGGCAGGACTGTCAGCTTAATATTCCAGGGTTCCGATGTTTCAGATGTGATCGAGGCAGAGGAATGAAAGGTGGGTGGGGGGGTAGCATTGCTTGTCAGGGAAAATGTTACAGCAGTGCTCAGGCAGGACAGATTAGAGGGCTTGTCTACTGAGTCCTTATGGGTGGAGCTGAGAAACAGGAAAGGTATGACCACATTAGTGGGGTTGTATTATAGACTACCCAATAGTCAGCAAGAATTGGAGGAGCAAATCTGCAGAGAGATAGCAGGCAACTGCAGGAAACATAAAGTTGGTGGTGGTAGGGGATTTCAATTTTCCACATATTGATTGGGACTCCCATACTGTTAGGGGTCTAGATGGATTAGAATTTGTAAAATGTGTTCAGGAAAGTTTTCTAAATCAATATATAGAGGTACCAACTAGAGGGGTTGCAATATTAGATCTCCTATTAGGCAATGAGTTAGGACAAGTGACGGAAGTGTGTGTAGGGGAGCACTTTGGTTCCAGTGATCATAACACCATTGGTTTCAACTTGATCATGGATAAAGATAGATCTGGTCCTAGGGTTGAGGTTCTAAACTGGAAGAAGGCCAAATTTGAGGAAATGAGAAAGGATCTAAAAAGCGTGGATTGGGACAGGTTGTTCTCTGGCAAGGATGTGATCGGTAAGTGGGAAGCCTTCAAAGGAGAAATTTTGAGAGTGCAGAGCTTGTATGTTCCTGTCAGGATTAAAGGCAAAGTGAATAGGAATAAGCAACCTTGGCTCTCAAGGGATATTGCAACTCTGATAAAGAAGAAGAGAGAGTTGTATGACATGTATTGGAAACAGAGAGTAAATAAGATGCTTGAGGAGTATAAAAAGTGCAAGAAAATACTTAAGAAGGAAATCAGGAGGGCTAAAAGAAGACATGAGGTTGCCTTGGCAGTCAAAGTGAAGGATAATCCAAAGAGCTTTTACAGGTATATAAAGAGTAAAAGGATTGTAAGGGATAAAATTGGTCCTCTTCAAGATCAGAGTGGTCGGTTATGTGCGGAACCAAATGAAATGGGGGAGATCTTAAATGGGTTTTTTGCATCTGTATTTACTAAAGGAAACTGGCATGAAGTCTATGGAATTAAGGGAAACAAGTAATGAGATCATGGAAACTGTACAGATCGAAAAGGAGGAGGTGCTTGCTATCTTGAGGCAAATTAAAGTGGATAAATCCCCAGGACCTGATAGGGTATTCCCTCGGACATTGAAGGAGACTAGTGTTAAAATTGCAGGGGCCCTGGCAGATATATTTAAAATGTCAGTGTCTACGGGTGAGGTGCCGGAGGATTGGAGAATGCCTCATGTTGTTCCGTTGTTTAAAAAAGGATCGAAAAGTAATCCGGGAAATTATAGGCCGGTAAGTTTGACGTCGATAGTGGCTAAGTTATTGGAGGGAGTACTAAGGGACAGAATCTACAAGCATTTGGATAGACAGGGACTTATTAGGGAGAGTCAACATGGCTTTGTGCGTGGTAGGTCATGTTTGACCAATCTATTGGAGTTTTTCAAGGAGGTTACCAGGAAAGTGGATGAAGGGAAGGCAGTGGATATTGTCTACATGGACTTCAGTAAGGCCTTTGACAAGGTCCCGCATGGGAGGTTAGTTAGGAAAATTCAGTTGCTAGGTATACATGGAGAGGTGGTAAATTGGATTAGACATTGGCTCAATGGAAGAAGCCAAAGAGTGGTAGTAGAGGATTGCTTCTCTGAGTGGAGCCCTGTGACTAGTGGTGTGCCACAGGGATCAGTGCTGGGTCCATTGTTATTTGTCATCTATATCAATGATCTGGATGATAATGTGGTAAATTGGATCAGCAAATTTGCTGACGATACAAAGATTGGAGGTGTAGTGGACAGTGAGGAAGGTTTTCAAAGCTTGCAGAGGGACTTGGACCAGCTGGAGAAATGGGCTGAAAAATGGCAGATGGAGTTTAATACAGACAAGTGTGAGGTATTGCACTTTGGAAGGACAAACCAAGGTAGAACATACAGGGTAAATGATAAGGCACTGAGGAGTGCAGTGGAACAGAGGGATCTGGGAATACAATACAAAATTCCCCAAAAGTGGCGTCACAAGTAGATAGGGTCGTAAAGAGAGCTTTTGGTACATTGGCCTTTATTAATCAAAGTATTGAGTATAAGAGATGGAATGTTATGATGAGTTTGTATAAGGCATTGGTGAGGCTGAATCTGGAGTATTGTGTTCAGTTTTGGTCACCAAATTACGGGAAAGATATAAATAAGGTTGAAAGAGTGCAGAGAAGGTTTACAAGGATGTTGCCGGGACTTGAGAAACTCAGTTACAGAGAAAGGTTGAATAGGTTAGGACTTTATTCCCTGGAGCATAGAAGAATGAGGGGAGATTTGATAGAGGCATATAAAATTATGATGGGTATAGATAGAGTTAATGCAAGCAGACTTTTTCCACTGAGGCAAGGGGAGGAAAAAACCAGAGGACATGGGTTAAGGGTGAGGGGGGAAAAGTTTAAAGGGAACATTAGGGGGGGCTTCTTCACACAGAGAGTGGTAGGAGTATGGAATGAGCTGCCAGACGAGGTGGTAAATGCGGGTTCTTTTTTAACACTTAAGAATAAATTGGACAAATACATGGATGGGAGGTGTATGGAGGGATGTGGTCCGTGTGCAGGTCAATGGGACTAGGCAGAAAATGATTCAGCACAGCCAAGAAGGGCCAAAAGGCCTGTTTCTGTGCTGTAGTTTTCCTATGGTTTCTATGGTTTCTATGTTTTGGGGCTGGGTACCGAGTGAGACACACCAACGGACGTAACAGGAGGCGGTGTGCAAGCCGGCACCATCCAACTTCATTACAAAGCAGCTTCAGCTACCTAATATCCAATCCAACTCCAACCAGCTCCAACAGAGCCAAAATATGTTGTAATATACAGACCTGTACGTGAGATGTCAGTATTGTGGGCATTCATTCTTAGCCCTGAGAATGTCATCATCAAACCTTTGTTCTGTTTGATCATATCAGGATTTCTGTCCATAACCTGGCTAACCATGTAGACCCTATGGCCAAGAACGCACACCACCTCCTCTATTTACTACAGAGACTATGTCAAAACTTTGTGGAGAAGGCAGGGAATGGGGTTGAGAGGGATAGTAAATCAGCCATGAATGAATGACAGAGCAGATTCGATGGGCCAAACAGCCCAATTTTGCTCCTATGTCTTATGGTCTGATGGAGGCTAAAGAAAATCAGCATTTCGCCGTTGACCCTCACCGATTTTTATTGGCAGGTCATAGAAAGTATCCTGTCTGGAGTCATCACAGCTTGGTACGGCAACAACTCTGTCCTTGGCTGCAGGAAACTGCAGGGATTTGTAGACACAGCTCAGCTCATCATGGAAACCAGCCTCCCCTCTGTGGACTCATGTCTGGGGTGGGTGGGGTCTTTGATTATGCTGGCTGCTTTAATGAAGGCAGCAAGAGATGTAGACAGAGTCATTAAAGCAGCTATCATAATCAAAGACCCCACCCACCCCAGACATCCTCTCCTCTCCTCTCCCCATCGGGCAGAAGATAGAAAAGCCTAAAAACACATACCACCGGGCTCAAGGCAGCGTCTACCCCACTGTTACAAGAGTCTTGAACTGACTTTTGTATGTTAAGGTGGATTCTTGACATCACAATTTACCTCATCATGACCCTTGCAAACTCATTGCCTGCTCGAACTGCTCTTTCTGTGTAACTTTATTCTGCATTCTGTTATTGTTTTCCCCGGCACTACCTCAATGTGACGGAATGATCTGTACAGACAGTATACAAAGCAAAGCTTCTCACTGTACCTCGCTACCCCTGACAATTACAAATGAATTTAACACTAATCTTACTCAGTAATTAGTAATGACACAGTTTTCCACTCTTCACTTTTTGACTGGTTTTTTGGAACCTTTCTAAATCTTCATTTTATGAAATATCGCACTCGCTCACTTGTTCCCTTCTCAGATTGTTAGTTGAAGCTGTTGCATCCTGGTGTTTTTGTGATCCACAGATTTTTCGAAAGTCAAGAATCAAGCATCAAACTTGCTGCTTACGGCTATACGGCTATTTAATTTATTTATTGGGATACAATGTGGAACGGGCTCTTCGTCCCTTCGAGCTGCATTCCTTTGATTTAATCCTAGCTTAATCATGGGATAATTTACTAGGCCAAATTACCCTACCAACCAGTATGTCTTTGGACCGTGAAATGAAACCAGAGCACCCGGAGGAAACCCAGCTGGTCACGGGCAGAACATACAAACTCCTTACAGGCAGTGGTGGGAATGTTACAAGAACAAAGAACAAAAAAGGAGATGAAAGAGCAAAGAAAAGACAAAAAAGTAGAAGTTGTGGTCAACACAAACTCAGTCTAGAGATAACAAAACTCCAGTGATAACAATTAACCTATAAAATAGCCAGATTCATGGGGTGTGACACCTGCTACTGAAAACAAAGAAGTTTCTAGAAAAATACAGAAGCAGCTGTAATGTAATTACTGGAAAGTGCACTGAATAATTATACAAATATAGGTTATAAACATGAGGAGATCTGCAGACGCTGGAGGAACTCAGCAGGTCAATCAGCTTCTATGGAAAAGGGTAAACAGTCAACACTTCAAGCCAAGACCCTTCATCAGGACTAAGGGAAGAGTGGAGGAGAATTCTGAATTGAAAGGTGGGGGGAGGGGGAAAAGGCTGGCTGGAAGGTGATCGATGAAGTTGGGTGGGTGAGAAAAGTCAAGGGCTGGAGAAGAAGGAATCTGATAGGAGAGGAGAGTGGACTGTAGGAGAAATCAAAGGAGGATGGGACCCAGAGAGAAGTAATAGGCAGTCGTGAAGAAGTAAAAGGTCAGAGTGCAGAATACAGGATGGGATGGGGCTGTGGGGGTGGGGGTATATTTTGTTCACGGGAAGGCAAAATCAATATTCATACCATCAGGTTGAAGGCTACCCAGATGGAATATAAGGATATATATATCCTTCACCCTGAGGGTGACCTCATCTTGGCACAAGGGGAGGCTATGGATTGACAGATCAGAACAGGAATAGGTGATTAGATAAAAGTACAAGCAAGCATAGAAATGTTAAACTATAAGAAAAATACAAGGAAAATAACAATTCTACACCCTAATCCAACAAAAGGTGGTGGGGTGGAGATACATCTCTACCAAAGACGATGTAAGGTGCTCCTTCTCTCCGCTAGCCTGCAGGTCACCCTTGGGCAAGGTGTAGCAGCTGCTTAGCCCCCAGTCAGGGCCACGTGAAGCCATGGGAGCAGGTGGTGGATGGTCGTTTGAGCAGCTGGTGCAGATCACAAGTCCTGATTATGTGACCACTGACACCAAGCAAACGATCTCTGAAGAGTATTGGTATTGGCTGGGGTCACCCGTCTTGTAAAGACACTGCCCAGAGGCAACGCTAAACCACTTCTGTAGAACAATCATGGTCATTGATAGACTATAATTGCCCATGTCATTCAACACATAACAAACAAATCCAACAAAGCTAACTTGAGCTTCAACATATATATGCTCCATTTGTTAGATTTGTCCCATGGCACTGATGGAGTGATGGAGTCAGAGGCTCCTTTGTGGGAATGGGAAATCTTGCTCATATCTCTCCTGTCCTTGCATGCCGGAGTCAGTAATGTTAAATTCAAAAGTCAAAATAAATTTATTAACAAAGTACATGCGTATGTTACCATATACTACCTTGGGATTCATTTTCCTCAGACATTGACAGGAAAATAAAGCAATACAATAGAATTTATGAAAACTACAGATAACAAAGAGTGACAAACAACCAGTGTGCAAAAGGAGACAAATTGAGAAAATATAGAAATAATCCTGAGAACATGAGCTGTGGAGTCCTTGACAGTGAGTCTGTAGGTTGTAGAATCAGTTCAGAGTTGTGGTGAGTGAAGTTATCAGCAGCCTGGTCGTTGAAGGGTAATAACTGTTCCTGAACCTGGTTGTGTGGGACCTGAGGTTCCCAGATCTCCTACAGAATGACAGCAGCAAGAAGAGAGCATGGCCTGGTTGGTGGTATCCTTGATAACGATGCTGCTTTCGAGTGGCAGTGCCCCAATCAAATGCCCTCAGTGATGGATGGGACTTTTATGTGATGGACTGGGCTGTATCTACCACTTTCTGTAGACTTTTCCTTTCCTGCGTGTTGGTGCGTCCATACCAGGCCATGATGTAACTAGTCAGGATACTTCCTACTGTGCATCTACAGACGTTTGTCAAAGTTTTTAGCTTTGCAGATCACACTGTGACAGATCAGTTTTTATATGCTGCTTCACTGTCAGCGCCCTCTCCTTCCTGGAGCAACAAACAATTTGCTGCAGCAGCTCAATGAGTGGAACAGGCCCAGGGTAGAGAAGGACTGGTTGATGCTTCAGGCTGAAACCCTGCATCAGGATTGGAAGCTAAGTTTCAACTCAAAACGTTGACATCCAAGACATGCCCTCTTCTGATTACTACCATCAGGGAGATGCTATAGGAATCCGAACATCCACGCTCAGTGGTTTAAAAACGGCTTTTACTCCTTCCCCATGAGATTTCCCTAGCTGTGAATCCTCTGTGTTATGGTACACACCCACTGTCTTCAAGAAACAATGCCTCAATAAGGCAGCATCCATCATTCAGGACCCCCATCACCCAGGTCATGCCTTGTTCTCATTGCTACCATCAGGAAGGAGATACAGAAGCCTGAAGACACATACTCAGTGATTCAGGAACAGCTTCGTCCCCTCCGCCATCCGGTTCCTAAATGGACATTGAACTCATGAACACTACCTCAATACTTTTTTTATTTCTATTTTTGCACTAATTTAATTTAAACATATATATATATATATATATATATATACACACACACACACACACATATATATATATATATACATACTGTAATACACTGTTTTTTTCTCCTTTATCAGACATTGAATTCTGCAAAGGTAACATATTTCACAACATATGCTGGTGATATTAAACCTGATTCAGACTCTGACCGTGCCAGCTTCTGGGGCTTAGACGTTCTGATTGCGCAGAGTATGAATAACTGGTATGGTCCCTTTAAAGATTCAGGCTCACTCCACTAATAGGTAGCCATGTTTTGGCACCAAGATTTGGATATTTAAAGAACATCTAAACTCAGACTTGCCGTTCAATTGTCAACTCAACTTTAGTTCAGTCTGTGATTACGTTTAGTATTTCATTCTCATTTGGATTCTCATCTAGTCTCATCAGGTTCTCATCTAGCATCTAGTCAGGAACTCTGTCCTTGTCTCAGTCTCGATTCTAGTCTCAGATGCACCAGCTCTTGGGTACTTACCATCATCATCACAAGATGCTCCTCATCTATAACATGCCCTTTTCTCATTGCTTCCATGGCATAGGAGGTACGGGAGCCTGAAGACACACTCTCAGCATTTCAGGAGCAGCTTTTCCCCTCTGCAGCCGAATTTCTGAGTGATCCACGACCCATGTTATTCCTCTTTTACACAATTTATTTATCTATCTGTCTATCTACAGTATTGATTTATTCATTTACTTACTGTGACTCATAGTAATTTTCATGTCTTGCACGGTACAGCAGCTGCAAAACAATAAATTTCACGACATGTTAGCAAGTTAAAAAATACACGTGGACTAAGATGTTAACTGTCCTGTACGATTACCAGTGGAATCATCATTTGATCTGCCATCTGTCTTCAGGAGTTTCGGCCCACTTATGATCAAGACTCCCTCGAGGTGGTGGGCCAGCAGTGCTAAAGCACCACCTCCCACTGTTGAGCTTAAAAACTTGGTATCTGCCTCTATCAGAGTTGTTGGTCGCTTCCATCCAACAGATAGTCTGCTCTTCAGGTGTCTATGCATCTACTGAAGGGTTTGCAAGATATGTGTACACTGTCTGACTATCTGCCCCTCTGGACATACTTGGTCCACACCCATGCTAATCCCTTCTATGCTGCCTCAGCTGCAGCCCTGCTGGTTGACTTGATCTCTCTTCCAGTAAAGTCAAGGTCACGCAGCCACTTCTGGAAAGTGAACGCAATAAACCCACGGCAGCCTACTTCGAATGGATAGCATGAGACCTTCCACCCTCTGTCTCTGCACTCTGATCTTAATTCTGCATATTTGGTTAACTTGCACTCATGGGCTTCATCGATGTTGTCTTCCTAGGGGACTGTGAGTTCACCAATAACCACTTCTCTACTGGTGTCAGACCATACGATTATAAACCTGATTCAGATTCTGGCGACAAGAAACCCATTACCAGAATCTAATCCAGTATTTGTCACTGAGATTGTCAAAATCCTGATAAATATCAGGAAATCCTGCTGCCTTGCCTGACTCTTAGGTCACTCAAGCAGGGGTTGATTCAGTGTCCCTGATATGTGGCTTCAACCAGAAACATCAATAATTGCTTCCCACTCCCCTCCCTTGAGTTTCTCCAGCAGATGGTTGCTGCAGATTCCAGCACCTACTCTCTCATGACTCTCACCTCTTCCTGCCCTCGCATGAACACCAGTCTGCTTTCTGGACCTCAGTCCCAAATTGGTGAAGGAACTTCCTTTTCATACCTAAGTCTTACTGGTGGATTCTGGGGATATGATGGTATAAACATTGGTGATCAAGAAATATGTTGACTTGTATCTAGTTAGACCCAAATTACAGCTAGAAGAGATCATTTGATTATACAATGGCCATGAAAAGGAAGAAACTTCCATATTCCTTTAGAAAATGTTCTGGAGGAACTCACTCACTGAATACTGCAAGGCCCGGTTATCTACTAGATACTGAAAGGCCTGTCATTTGTAGGACCCTATGATCCGAAGGCTCACTCTTAGCATAAGGGGACATCTCTTTCAAACTGAGATGAGGAGGAATTTCTTTAGCCAGAGGGTGGCAAATCTATGAAATCCTTTGCAACAGAAGACCATGGAGGTCAAGTCATTGAGTGTTTTTAAGGCAGAAATTTCTAGGTTATTGATTCCTAAGGGGTTACAGAGAGATTTCCAGGTTATTGATTGGTAAGGAATTATGGGGAGAAAACAGGATAATGGTGTTGAGAGAAAAAAATACCATGATTGACTGACAGAGAGGACTTGATGGGCTGAATGGCCTGACTCTGCTCTTTCATCTTATGGTTGTATGGTCTAAATGCCCTGAGCCAAAGGAACTGGTTCACCATCAATAATGTGGTAATGTAGGAAACAAGATGGGCACAACATAGCGTAACGATTAGTATGACACTATACAACTCAGGGCATCCCAGAGTTCGGAGTTCAGTTCCAACGCTGTCTGCAAGGAGTTTGTACATTCTCCCTGTGAGTATGTGGGTTTCCTCTGGGTGCTCCAGTTTCTTCCCACAGTCCAAATTCATACCGTTTAGTTGGTTAATTGGTCATTGGAAATTGTCCTGTGTTTAAGCTAGGGTGAAACAGGTGGGCTGCTGTGTGCTGTGGCTCGGTGGGCCAGAAGGACCTGTTTAACATGGTATCTGTAAAACAAAAATTCTGCTCTTTCATGTTATGGCCTTGAGCCAAAGGAACTCACTTAGCAGAGACACTGCTGTAACATGGGAAACACGTTAGCCAATTTGCACCGAGCAAACTCCCAGCATCAGTAACTTGATCACAGCCACACCATATGTTTGCAGCATTGTTGACTAAGTAATAGATGCTGACCGGGTAATTGCTACCCAAACAGCCTCAGCCGCAGGAACACTTGTGTGACCTCAGAGCTCGTTCAATAATTGCTTCTTTGCATGGACACAAGATATTTGTGGGCCGCTGCTAGGGATAACTGAGTTCCACCCACAGGATATGAGGGAGCAGGAATTCAGTTACTAGACAAACAGTGCAGAGAACAGGAGGCAAAATCCTGGCATGACTGCCTGGGATTTCTACAATATAAGGGGCAGGGATTTTTACACATAGTCAAACAATTTTCCAACTCAAGTTTGAAGAAGATTCAAGATTGTTTAATGTCATTTCCAGTAAAGGAGAATGAAATAATTGTTACTCCAGATCCGTTGCAGCACAAAGAGACACAATGAGATAAAGATTACAAAATTTTTAAAGAACACTATAAGGAAGCACATACGATAGCTTCTATACATTAGGATGGCACAGTAGTGTAGTAGCTCGCGCAATGCTTTACAGTACGGGTGACCCGGGTTCAATTCCTCCCACTGCCTGTAAGGAGTCTGTATGTTCTCCCCATGACTGTGAGGGTTTCCTCCGGGTGCTCTGGTTTCCTCCCACAGTCCAAAGACACACCAATTAGTAGATTAACTGGTCATTGTCCCATGATTAAGCTCAGATTAATTCAGGGGATTACTGGGCAGTGTGGCTCCGAAAGGCCTGTTATCGCAATACATAAATAAATAAATAAATTGATTTTATGTCTATAAAGTGACTCGAGGCACAGGAGTGCTTGTGCATAAGGTGACTGATAGGAAGTGATAAAATACTAAAGTTAGGTACAGTAATGGTAAACTCTTGTTGAAAATGAGGAAATCTCTCTGACTTCTTTAAGACAAAGATTAGCTCTATTTGTCACATATACACCAAAATTCTCCAGGAGGACCACAACCTCATCGAGGTTTGGAGGTTTGTGTGCCCCAATGATCAGGAGAGCTACATTGGCTGGAGACAGGGATTTATGCTTTGGCTCTTGGTAGGGTTACCCATTCCAAACAGGTCAAAGGGTAGAGGCCAGACAAAGAGTGGTTCACCGGTCCTCCAGGTTTGGGCATTCAGCTCAGGGCTAACAACCCTGACTGGTAAGACAAAACTGTTACAGAAACAGCAATGAAGAATCCTTCTATATCTGAGCATGATGGTCTTCCTGAGTCTCCAGTTGGGACTTACATGACTGACAGTAGTGAAAACTGAGAACAAGCCACTACAAGATGAAGGAATCCCTGAACACTGCCAGAGATGAAGGACCTTCATTGCTGCCCTAAACGCCAGCGGTGTAGTGGGCAGTAAGTAGGCAAGTACACCGAAATGTGTTGTTTGCATTAATGGCCAACACATTCCGAGGATATGCTGGAGAAAGCAATGCCCTTTCAAAGTCCTACCCTATTAGCTTCCTTTATTCATTTCCTTGCCGTTTCCTTCTCCATTGATAGTTTTTTCCCTTTTCAAGCCTTTGGATTGGAGTAATGAGGAAAGCATGGATTTGAGTTGAAGTAGCTCACCAGAGATCGGATGGAAGGTCACTACCATGCCTCTAGAGCCAACATAGACCCTTCATCAGGACGTTCGCCATATCTATAGCCCTCAAAAGACACTGAGTATTCATCCTGTGCATGGCCCTTGTATAGTGAACGAACAAGGAACCTCTTCCCAGTTATCAACAGCCCTGATACCTGTGTGATCTGATCATTACTTACAATTCCATTTCCTCCAGACACACTGTAGGTCCTCACTCAGTCCACTGTGAGGGCACCTCCCAAATCCACACCCCGTCTCCAAGGACAGATGTAAGGGGTGGTGCAGGGGACCCAGATTTTCTTCTACATTGAACACTTGGTAAATGTATTATCTTTAGAACATCCTGCACACCACAACTATAGAATCACCTTTACCAGAAGAATATAAAACATCAGAATATTATCGCACATTACAAGACCTTAGGCCCATAATGTTTTGCTGACCCTTTAAACTCTTGCAAGGTCAATCTAACCTTTTCCTCCCACGTACTCCTCCATTTTTCTAACATCCATGTGCCTGTCTCAGAGTCTCTTCAATGTCCCTGATGTATTTGCCTCTTCCACCATCCCTATCAGGGCTTCCCATGCACCTACCACTGTGTATAAAACAAAACTACATCTGGCACCTCTCCCTGTGCTTTCCATCAAGCACCTTAAAATTAGGCCATGTCTTATTAGCTATTTCCACCTTGGGAAAAATGTCTCTTGCTATCCACTCTATCTATGCCTCTTATCAATTCATGCACTTCTATCAACTCACCTCTAATACTTCTTTGCTCAATCTGTCTTCACGAGACATGCTCTCTTATCCTGGTAGCATGCTGTTGAATCTTCTCTGCACCCTCTCTAAAGCTTCTGCATCCTTCCTGTTGTTGGCCATGGTGGAATTGAAATATGGAAGAAAACGTCAAACTCAAATGGGTCAAGGAAGCGGAAGCAGACAGCTCAATTGTCTTTGTTCTTGCCACGTGCCCAGAGATGGAGGCTGCCATTTTGTGGAACTGTTTACGCCCTCCATTTTGTGTGTTAGTTGCTTGGCTTGATCAGTGTTTTAAAGAAAACACAATGATGCTTCAGGTAGTCTGCTGGACTAGAGATAATTTCTGAATAAGAGGTTATTTGTGAGATGTTATTTGTTAAGATATAACATGCAGGTTTTTGACTTTGGAGTCAGTATCTGTTTTGAATGCATCAAGCTCATTGCTGAAGAGAACAAACAGCCATGAATTACTGATTGTCACTGGGAAAAGGGCATTGATGGATGCTGGCCTGGTGCAGAGCCAATAAAAAAGTGGTAAAGGTCAAACATATGATCTACAGACAATGACGCTGGACTGCAATATTTAAATTGGTTAGGAATGAATACAAAAGTGGACACTTCGAGTGTGCTGTCAGCAATAATTCTTTCAAGAAAATCACCATCGTGAGGAAGAACCGCCACGTCTGGGGCTAGGAGAAGAAAGGTTCAGTTGTTTAGCCAATGTAGATCCCTTATTTCGGTGTTGTAAGTTGGAAATGTTGTCAGAATGAGTATTGGTACAGAAGGAACAGTAGAATTCATGGATTAAGTTGAAGACCTGGTGTCAACATAGTTATATTGTTGTTTGCACAGAGACAATAAAGTGCGAGCTTTGATTAATTACAAGTCGCGTAGTGAATTTCCTAACCTAGTTCCATTGATGAATGGTCAACACCGTAATGAGGCAACCAGATCTGAACATAATACTCTAATTGTGGTCCAACCAGATTTTTAGAGTGCTGCAACATTGTCTTGTAGGTCTTGAACTCAATCCCTAATTAATGAAGACCGACACCCCATATGTCTTCTTAACCACCCTATCAGCTTATGTGGACATGGACCCCATGGTCGCTCTGTTCCTTCACACCGCTAAGAATCCTGCCTTGCTCTCCACCTTCAGATTCAATCTTCCAAAGTGAACCACTTCACACTTTTCTAGAATGACCTCAGTTTGCCACTTCTCAGCCCAGCTCTGCATCCTATCAATGTCCCATTGCAGCCTGCGACAACCTTCTACACAAACCTGTGGAACTATAAATTAGGAGTTCAAAGCTGGTCAAAGAGGGTTTAAAGATCATCTTAGAGGAATGAAGAGAACCTTCGACACAATCCACAACACCATCAGCCTTCGAGTCATTTGCAACCTTCATGTCACCAAGGCAATACCCCTTTGACCCCTCCCGAGGGATGGACAATAAATGACAACCGTATCTGGAAATATGAATAGATTTAACATTATGCAGCTGCTGTTATAGGATTATAGGATCTTGCTGTTCCAAAACGCAGAGGAAAATTTCCTCCAACTTGAGTACCCTCCATCAGCTGCTATTGGGGGTTTGAGGCAAGTTGCAAGGAGGTGTTATGGGATGGCTTTTCTTTCTTTCCCACACATGGGCTCCTCTGCTACATGATGTGACATCAAAGGTTACAAGGAGATAGAGTTGATGTGAAGAGGATATTACCTATAGTGGGGGAGTCTAGGACCAGAGGGCATAGCCTCAAAATAGAAGGACATCTCTTTAAAATAGATATAAGGAGGAATCTCTTTAGCCGGACGTTGATGAATCTGTGCAATTCGTTGCCATAGATGGCTGAGAGGCCAAGTCATTGAGTATATTTAAAGTGGAGGTTGATAGCTTTTTGATTAATAAAGGTGCAAAAATTGCAGGGAGAAGGCATTAGAATGGGGTTAAGGGATAATAAATCAAGCATGATGGAATGGTGGAGTGTACTCGATGGGCCAAAAGGCCTGATTCTGCTGCTATGTCTTCTGGTCTTGAATGAGAACTGGAAGGAACGGGGAGGTATCGGGAAGGCATGGAGCATCAGCACAACTTGGCCTGCCACTGTTGGCAAAGGAACTGATCTCAGATTTCGGAGCTGACTGCATCAACCGCGATGATTTATCACTCTTCCCGAACAGCTAAAAATATCATTACAAAGATAATGTTCATGGATTTCTTAATACGAAACCATGTTTTAGTGCTTGTAACAATCAAGTCAGGAATAAATATGCTTATTTGCAGCTGTCAGAGTAATAAAGGGACTGAAAGAAAGTCAAGACATTATTGAAACAATCTCGGGGCCTGACTGAAATGACAGGGGCACCACACTTCCAATCGTGAAATACACTGTTGCATTCACACGGAATAAAATAATTATTAGCAGATGTACCGTGTAACACTTTAAGGTGAAAGGCATATTTTAGGCTATTTCAATTATCTGAGAAATCGTACATAAAACAAGAAAATTGCCACAAATGCTTTTTTTTTGATCAGCTGTCATTGAGGGCTTCCCCCTTTCTCCACTCTCTCCTGACTCTCCACCCCATTCCCCCACCACTACTAAACCAGGACCAAGCATCAACTTTGTTCGCCATATACATTTACATCTATTAGGAATTTGTTGTGATGCATTGGTCAAGGCATGATAGGCAGCAAAAAAGCAACTTTCAACAATTATAAACAATAAAGGGTTGTACAAAAATAATGTTAGAGGTTAAAGGCTGGACTTGGAATAAAATGTGAATAAATGCGTAAATACCAGCATGTATTATCGCTGGTCTCTCTTCCGCAGTCTTTCACTAGCCCGTCTCTTGGCAGTAGATTTTCAGCCTTCCATTTGACCCTTGGCCTTTGGCCCTCAGTTCCTGTCACTCGCAGATAGCCCCTCTCCCCCAGCACTCAACCCAACCCTTGTCTGCATCTCCATCTCTCATTATGGTGCCTCAGTCTGAGGTCCAAACCTCTGGCTGTGTGTCTCAACTACCCTCCATCTCTTCAGTTATCCCTTTGTTCTCTCAAGCACCCCTCCATCTCCTCAACTACCCCTCCATTCCCTCAACTACCCCTCTTAAGGCATCCATTAGTTTTGCGAGACCATGGATCTGCGCCTGGAAAGTCTTCACTCTCCAAGGCGCAGGCCTGGGCAAGGTTGTATGGAAGACAGGCAGTTGCCCATGCTGCAAGTCTCCCCTCTCCATGCCACTGATGTTGTTCAAAGGATGGGCATTAGGAACCATACAGCTTGGCACCAGTGTCGTCGCAGAACACTGTGTGATTAAGTGCCTTGCTCAAAGACACAACACTTTGCCTCAGCTGGGGCTCGAACTCACGACCTTCAGATCGCTAATCGAATGCCTTAACCACTTGGCCACGTGCCCACACAAACTACCCCTTTATTCCCTCAAATACCCCCAATCCCTCAACTACATCTCTTCAACTACCCCTCCATTCCCTCAAACAGCCCTCTATTCCTCAACTACTCTCCATTCCATCAACTACTCCTCTATCCTCTCAATTACCCCTTCATCCCCCAACTATCTCTCTGTTACCTCAACTACCCCTTCCCTCAACTACCCTGTGATCCCCTCAACTATCCCTTCATTCCCTGAACTACCTCTCTATCCCCTGAATTACCCCTCCATTCTCCTAAATACCCCTCCACCTCCTCAACTACCTCTCTATTCACTCAGCTACCCCTTTATCCCCTCAACTACCCCTCCATTCCCTTAATTACCCTCTGTTGCCTTCAACTACTCCTTCACCTCCTCAATGACCACTCCGTCCCTCAATTAACCCTCCATCCCATTCCTCTCCTTCGACCTTCGTTAGAATATAATTTGTGAACAAGTATGGCCAATTATTGATTTCTGTAGGAACAGGTCTTAGGGAATGTTATGTTGCATTTGGGATATAATGTTGCAGTTGTAGACGATGTTGGTGAGATCACACTTGGACTACTGTGTGCAGTTTTGATTTCCTGTTTAGGAAAGACATCATAAAACAGGGAAGAGTGCAGAGAAGATTTACAAAGATGTTGCCAGCACTTGAGGGCCTGAGCTGTAGGAAATGGTTGGGCAAAGTAGGACTTTATAGTTTGGGTTTTAGGAAACTGCATGATGACCCTGTAGATGAATATAAATTCATGACAGATGAATGCATAGAAATTTTCACAGAAAAAGGAACCAAAAACTGAGGTGGCACAATAGGCTAGCTGTTAGCATAAAGTTTTACAACACCAGCAATCAGACTTCAATCCCTACCGTTAGTGGATTGTGTATTAGTGACCAGGGATAGTGGATTGTAGGCATGCTATGTTGGTGCTAGAAGCTTGGTGCAACTTGAAGCCTTGGACTGTGTTTGTTGACGTAAACACATTTCACTGTATGTTTCAATGTTTCAATGTACATGCAACAAATAAAGTTCACCTTTATAGGTGGTGGGGTGGAGATATGTCTCTACCAAAGGAGGGGTAAGGTGCTCCTTCCCTCCGCTAGCCTGCAGGTCACCCTTGGGCAAGGTGTAGCACCTGCTTAGCCCCTGATCAGGGTCACATGAAGCCATGGGAGCAGGTGGTGGATGGTCTTTTGAGCAGCTGGTGCAGATCACAAGTTCTGGTGATGTGACCACTGACACCAGTCAGACAATCTCTGAAGAGTATTGATACTGAGGTCACCCGTCTCATAAAGACACTTCCCAGAAGAAGACAATGGCAACCACTTCTGTAGAAAAATATGTCAAGACCATGATCGGCCACTTTATATGACGTGGTGCATAAAGATAATGGTGATGAGAGGAAATACGTTGAAGGTAAGAAGGGAAATACAAACTGAAGGACAACTTCTTCATGCAGAGATTGGTGCTTAGACGGTACGAGATGCCAGAGAAAGGGTACCATCAGAACATTCCAAAGATATTTGGATGTACATGGATAGAAGGGGTTTACAGGGATATGAGCCACAAGCACTGCTCTCTCTAAGCTGCATGGGTGCACAGCCGTGCAGTAACTGAAATGTCCCGTGCACGTTGTCTTTTTTGCCTCACAGCTGGAATTGCATGTGGCTAGAAAATTGTTAACGAAACATAAAAGATTTTCTTTGTTGTACTGTATTTCATTATATCCTTTGATCGATAAATAGAATCAAAAGTATGTAATTTTTGAATTTTCATTCAAAATATTCATAGCATGCATATTACAAAAAAGAATTAAAATACGACTCACTTTTCAGGCTGTGTAAAAATTTCCTGCTCAGAGCAACAGTTGGTCCGTGCAGCAAAATTAGAGGGAACATTGGCCACAAGCAGGAAAATAAGACCATCTTAGGTGGGTACCATGGTCAGTATGAATAGCCTGTCTACATGCTGGATTACCTGATAGCCCTAAGTGAATTTCTGCAAGCAATGATTTACGTATCATTGAAGTTGGTTTACAATCGATTTTGTTGGCTCCTGGTAGAACATCACATTGAGTGTCAAGAGTGAGGGATAGACAACTTCTTTGCTCCCAGTGCAAGGCTTTCCCGACCCAGAGAGCAAACAGGTTAATTGAGCCAACTAGAGAATCTGCTGTCCAAGAACAGAACACTGGAGAAGCTGGTATGGGACAAGCAGGGACATTGTATACTGATGGGTGCTCCAACAGTTATAAAGATAAATATTAGCTTTATTTGTCATGTGTACATCGAAACATCAAAACGTACAGTGAAATAAATTGTTTGCATCAACAGCTAACACATTGCAAGGATGTGCATTGGCAGAGTCACCATGCCTCCATTGTCAATATCGTATACCCAAAACTTACTAACCACACATCTTTGGAATTTGGGAGGAAACCCACGTGATCTTGCAGAGGACGCACAAACACCTAACAGACAGTAGCGGCAATTGAACCCAGGTTGCTGACACTGTGAAGCGTTACTCTGGCCCAGGGGTGCTCACCGTTTTTATGTCGTGGACCAATACCATCAAGTAAGGGGGCCATGGACCACAGGTCGGGAACCCCTGCTCTGGCTGCTTTGCTAACGTGTCACCCTGGTGGAGTAGCCAGAGTGTGGAATAATTGCAAACTGCTGGGAGATGGATGGGTGGCAGAGGGGCATAGTTGATAGAGCCGCTACCTCGGAACACCAGGAATCCGAGTTCGATCCCAACATCAGGCATCATCCATGTGGAGTTTGCATGTTCTCCTTGTGTCCTCACCAGGAATTTAAATCCAAGTGGCCAAAACAAAGCTGGAATGTAAGTGAAACATTAATCTGGTTTCAGAGTCTTCATCCAGAAGTATTGATGCTGTTTTCTCTCTGCAGATGCTGACTGACCTGTTGAGTACCTATCACCAAAACAGCCGATCTCCTCAGTTCAGGGGGAGTGAGGATGAGCAATAAATGCTGGCATTGCCAATTACGTACAGATCACATGACTAGGTCCTGTTCTAGACATAGCAACTGGAATACCTGTTGGCCAAAAGACAAAGCAAAAGGACCTCAGGCAGGGGAATGGACAAAAAGAAAAAAAAAATTTAAAATAAATTGCGATTTATTTTCTTGCAAGCATTCCCAGTAGAACAGTGAGATACAATGGAATCAAAGAGAAACTACAGATGAAAACTGACAAACAACCAATGTGCAAAAGAAGACATTTTTTAATCTTAAAAAAAAGTAGCCAAATAATACCGGGAACAAAAGTTGTGAAGAGTCCTTGAGAGTGAGTCTGTAGGTTGTGGAATCAGTTCAGAGTTGAGATGAGTGGAAAATAAAGAAATAAAATAGAATTTTATGAAAAAATACACAAAAGCAAATACTGACAAAGAACTAATGTGCAAACTGTGCAAAAAATAATACAGAAAACAAAAGTTGTAAAGAGTTCTTGAAAGAAAGTGAGTCCGTGGGTTATGGGATCTGTTCAGGACTGAGGTGAGTGAAGTTGTCTATGCTGGTTCAGGGGCCTGATGGTTGAGGGGTAATAACTGTTCCTGGTGATATCAGACCTACAGTTCCTGTATCTCCTGCCTGAAGGCAGCAGCGAGGAGAGAGCTTAGCCTGGGGGAAGGATGTCCTTGATGACAGATGTTGTTTTCCTCTGCTGGTCCGTGTGCTCAGTGGTGGAGAGGGCTTTTCCTGTGACGGACTGGGCTGTGTGCATCTACCATTTCCTGTAGGCTTTTCTATTCTTGGGCACCGGCGTTTCCGTACCAAGCTGTGATGTAACTTGTCAGAATAAGGAGTGCTTTGGAAGGAACTTAAAAGGATACCCAAAAATTTGCATAAGAAAGTGAAGATTAAATCTCCCAAGTACGCATTAAACCCCCTCCCCTCCCCCAACCCACAAAACTATGGTAGCGTAGCAGTTGTGTGATGCTATTACAGTTTGGGGCATCGGAGTTCGAAGTTCGTTTCCGATGCTGTCCGTAAGAAGTTTCTACCTACTTCCCATGAGCACATGGGTTTCCACCGGGTGCTCTGGTTTCCTCCCACAGTTAATTGTGCATTGTAAATTGACCCGTGATTAGGCTAGGGTTAAACAGATGGATTGTATCTCTAAATAAAATAAATAAACTCAACAAGCCCAGACTGAAAGCACGTCAGCTATGAATTTTAGTTCCTTACTGCAGCCCAGTGACACACTGCGTACAGAATAATTTAATTTCCTATTCTACCTTAGAATGTTCACCTCAGCAGTCGACTGGGTAAAGTTACCACACAGCAGGAGGTAAACAGAACAAGTGCCATCTCTGTTTCTTTAGTCTGTCTGCACATCCCTGAGCCACCCTTGACCCTGGTGATTGACAGACCACCGAAGGTTAGACTCAGCATGATGACTCAGATGAACTACTTCAATGCTGCTATCTGTAACGTTGCAACCATTACCCGGAGCCAGCTTTGTTCTGGTGGCTTGGGCCTACACGTCCCCACTAACCTGCTCAGACAGGAGTTATTTAAAGAAAGATTTTTTTCTGCAGTTTGAAGGAGACAGATTTAGGATTTTGGGCCAGAGATGTAGAGGTGCTGGAGAAAACTCTTTTTAATGCAGCATCTGGTAATGATCTCGAGCTCACTGTCGACAAGGATGATGAAAGCGGAGATGATCGATGACTCCTAGAGAGAATTGAGACAAATAGACTTGCAGGGCTATAGAGTCAGAGAGTACTACAGATTGGAAACAAGCCCTTTAGCCCAGCTCAACCATGCTGAATGTTTGAAGGGAGCTAGCTGTCCTTGAACCTGGTGGTATGGGACTTCAGGGTTCTCTATATCCTGTCTGATAAGAGAAGTGTGGCCCGGATGGTGGGGACCTTTGAAGTTCAAGGTTGCCTTCTTGAGGTAGCACCTCATGTAGGTACTACTGATGGTAGGGAGAGATGTGCCTCTGCTGTAATGAGCTGGACCTACTTGCTTGCATCTGGCCCATCTTCCTCTAAACTTTCTGTATACATATATATTATTCATCATTTTTGGAGTTAAGCTCAAATTTTTTGGCAATTGTCTGTATCAGCATAAAGATGAAACTTTGGCAGCTCTGGAGAATTAAAGAATTTTCTCATTTGAGTTCCAAAGCATGAGGTGTGGTAATGGCAGAGGCTTCCATGTTTAGAATCAAACACCCATGAGGAACGATATTCTCACCCTTTCCATTCCTCTTTCATCTCTTCTCCTCACGGACACCTCCACATGTGTGCAGGAGACCAAAACATAGGGCCATAAATCTGTGCTAGCCGATCATAAATCCAACGAGGAACCTCAGGAGAAACCTTCCTCACCCAGAGAATGGTGGGAATCTGGGGCTCACTTCTCCATGGAGTTGTGGAGAGAGAAAAAAAACATGTTTATAGAGTAGCTGGATAAACATGTCAAGGAGAAAAGAATGGAAGTTAATGCAGAGAGAAGTATTCATGGGATTACACACACCAGTACATCTTGTTTCTGAACTGAAAATATTACCCAATTCTATGTAAAATAACAATCTAACCTTCCAACTATAAATTGGCTCTGCAAATTGCTGGAAGCAGTTTTAATTCTTTAGAGAAAGGATGGTCCCTTGTACAAATCTCTGTTCATCTACATCTCTGTCATCAGATCGGATGGACTGTCCATACATACAGTGTGGTGAAAGTTCAGATTCGGATATTTTTAATTTCTACAACAGGGTGCAATGAAATTCTGCTCTCGTGTGAAGCTCAGAGAGTAAACAGTGTACATACATTACAATGGACAAGAATTTTTTTCAAAGGCGTTGCTTCCTCAGATTTTTTTTTGATTATGATAGACCACTTAAAGCTGAAAACAAATATAAGTTTAGATTACTTGCATCATGTATGAATTTCGAGAAACAAGAAATTAACTCTTACTGAATATTGCGTGTTTAATTGCATAATGGTGCTGACACGTTGCAATAGTTCAATTAAGCTAGAAACGTTTTGTTGGTGATTTTTGTTTTGCACTCAGTGTCTATAGAAAATGAATCTTTAGTGACATGTTGCACTTTTGTAACTTCGTAACTTTGTATGCTTGAAGCATGTTGTCAGCCAACTGCACACACTTTGGAGCTCCATAGTTGCGAAGAAAAATTTCAACAACATCCTTGAATACTTTCCACGCAACTTTCTCCAGTCCCACTAGAAGTGCTTTGAATTACCTGTCATTGATGACCTGTTTGATTTGTGGACCAACAAGAATGTCTTCTTTAATCTTGGCATCAGTTATTCTGACTTGAATTATGAATTGAAATAACAAATACAGGTGATTTCAAAAAAAATTGGTTCATGATAGGGAAATTTCATAGTGATTTTCATGATCAGCAGCCCAGAAATTCATAAAATACACCCAAAAGTATCCAGGAAGCAAAATCTTCATTGTCCAGTGTTATTAATAATAAATACAATAGTAAATATAGCGACAAGCTCAAAGCACTGAAAAGATGCACATTTCAGTTTACACAGATGCAGGGTAAACTGATGTAATCAAACAGAAGTATTTCAGCTATTAAGGTAGGATTGAAGAGGTAGGGTTTAAAGTTTGGAACATGGCTCAGGTCAGCATCCTTACCTAGATTTCTTAATTACATAAAACATATAACATAGAACACTACCATAGGCTCTTCAAATCATTGTCGAGTAGCTCTCCACTAAGTCTCACAAGACACAATACCAATACAGAGTGGATCTTAATCAAGCATCTATGTTCTTTATTACTTGCAAGGGGAAAGTTTATCTCCACTCACACCAGTGATGGTGGGGGACTTCCAACACATTGATTACAGTGTGTTCTTTTTACACATAAGAACAGGACAAGGTTACTATTTTCAGCATTTCCAATGCATTTACTGTTGTCTGTCACCTCCAGTTGATTTGTCTCTGCTACTTCCTTATTTCTGTGCAGCGTTCAGTACGTTGGGTGCTTGCAGTCATGTATTCCTTTAGTACACACATTTCTTGCAGTTTCTTCTTGTTACTTTAGCCACGTACATAAATTGCACATATTAGCATAGCACTCTGGGATTTGTACAACTCCATTTTGTCACATCAAATGGTTAAAAAATTACAAAGTTCAATAGATATCTGCACACCATGATGATATGCTGAATTCATTAAAGAGTAATTAAATGCTTAATTTAACTAATCCCTTCTGCCTACACAATGCCCATATCCCACAATTCTCTGCACAGTCTTGTGCCTATATAAGAGCCTCTTAAGCACCTCTATCATATTTGCCTCCATTACCACACCAACAATGAAGTCTAAGCACACACCACTCTATATGTGAAAAATATTTTCCCTACAGATCTCATTTGAACCTCCCCACTCTCACCCTAAATGCATGTCCTCCAGTATTGAAGATTTTGACCCTGGCACAAAGGTACCAGATATCTACTCTATCTATGCTGAAGCCATAGGAGCAGGTGGTGGATGGTCGTATGAGCAGCTGCTGCATATCACAGGTCCTGGTTATGTGACCACTGACACCAGGCAGACAATCTCTGAAGAGTATTGATAATGGCTGGCGTCCTACCCGTCTTGTAAAGACACTGCCCAGAAGAAGGCAATGGAAAACTGCTTCTGTAGAAAAAATTGCCAAGAACAATCATGGTTATAGAAAGACCATGATCATCCACGTCATATGACATGGCACATAACAAATGAATGAACAAACTCTATCGATGCACCACATGATCCTATAAACCTCTATTAGGTCTCCTCTCAGCCTCCACCATTCCAGAGAAAACAACCAAAATTTATCCAATCTCTCATTATAGCTGATGATGACGATGATGATCGGCTGGTGGCGCGGTGAGAGCAGTGCCAGGCTCGAGAACAGAGGTTCCCGAGTTCGATCCAGTGACAGACCGCCCCTGTGCACGTTCTCCATCCGCGCCAGGTTGATGTTGAGCTCACAACTCGGCATCGTAAAATAATACAGCGAAATGTCTGTGCGAGGAGTGGCGCCCCACACAGCCTTTCGAACTGCACCTTGTAAGGCATGAAAATGCCCGACGCTGGCCTCTGAGGTCTGAGTCGACGTCATCATCATCTCATTATAGCACATGCCCTTTAATCCATGCAGTGTCCAGGTAAACGTATTCTCCAACCTCTCCAAAGCCTCAACATCCTTCCTATAATGGGGCGACCGAAACTGTAAGCAATACTCCAGATGTGACCTAAGCAGAATTTTATAATGCTACAACATGACCTCCTGACTCTTAGAATTGAGGAATATGGACACTGGTTGGTCAGAAAGGATTAATTTAGTTAAACGTTCAATGACGGGTTTAATTAGATTAGCATAAAATTGTAGGCAGAAAGGCCTGTTCCTGTGCTGTGCTGTTCTATGTTCAATGTTCTAAGATCTTGGCCATCTTTCTTCAGGATGATATCGGATGCTCCTATTTTTCACAATTCATGTTTTCCTCAGTATGTCACCATCGGACCACAGAATACAAGTCAGATCAAACCAGGAGAGGAGTGGTGTCTGTCTTGAATATCATCTCAAAAATGATCAAGGAGATGTGAGGAGAAAGATACTGAACTGCAGGTGTTAAAATGATAAGAGGCGTAGATAGAGTGGACAGTCAGAGATTCTTTCCCCGGGTGGAAATGGTTAATATGAGGGGGTATAATTTTAAAGTGACTGGACGGAAGTATAGGGGTTGTCAGAAGTAGGATATTTTACACAGAGAGTGGTAGGTACATGGAATGTGTTGCCAGGTGTACTGGTAGAGGCAGACAGATTAGGGATATTTAAAAGGCTCTTAGATAGGCACATGGATGAAAGAAAAATAGAGGGCTACGTGGGAGTTAGATTAATCTTACAGTAGGTTAAAAGATTGGCACAACATCATGTCCAAAGGACCTGTACTGTGTTGTAGTGTTCTATGCTCTAACTACAGGAACTAAGTGGAGAGAAGCCTTGTTTGATTTCTAAGTCATGGTGGTGAGGAAAATGCCCACTGCCTCAAAATATTTGGTCTTTTTCCTTTCCAAAGGTGGCCTCTCTGTTAACATTTCCATCAATGTAGGCAATGGACATTACATTAAGTTATAGCTCTAGGTTTATAACTTCAGACAAATGTTATATGTATGTAAGGACTAAGAGCAGGAGAAGCCATGTAATATGGACTATTTTCTACACTCGCCCAATAACCCTTGTTTCCCTCAACATTCAAAAATCTATGCATCTTCCTTATCTAATCATCTAGCCCCCTTGATTTAAAATTCCAAAGATTCACCACATTCCGAGTGAAGACATTTGAGTCAAGATTGAGGATTTTTTAATGTCATTTCCAGAACTGAAGTATAAAGAAGGACGAAATAATTGTTACTCCAGATATGATACAGCCCAAAAATAACACAATAAGATAAAGAGCATGATAATATAAAACACGATACATATAAATACATAAGATAAGATAGCATAAAATAACTTATGCACATTGATCGTTTGTCCATAAGATGACTGACTGGAAATGATAAAGTAGTGGTGGTGGGGGGAGTGGAGGGGTGGGTAAGTAGGTGGGAGTGTTGATCAGTCTTACTGTTTTTGAGTCTGGTGCTGAATTCTGTGCTGAACAGCTGACCCCTTTATTCTGGGATTGTAATCCCCCCTCCCAGTTCTAGACACCCCAGCCATGGTAACAAACTCCCTGTCAAGCTCCATGAAGGTGGGTCGATTTCAGTGAAACTAACTCTCATTCTTCTTCAAGTTCTATTTCATCCTCAAAGGACAAACATTCCATCCCAGTAATCAATCTACTGAAGGTTTGCTGCACTCCCTCTATCTCAAGTATCACTCGAGTGAGTCGAGTATGATGTTCTCCTGAGGGTTGTCTATTGGTGGGTCCTTAGGTGTCTGTAGAGGCCGATCCAGGATCCACATATTCTGGTGCAGTGTGGGTACGAGTGAGTGGTGGCAGTGGTCAGTGGCTGGGTCTTTTGGCTGTTCAGTCTCTCCTTTCACAGCTGCTGCTTGTTCTCTGTGGCACAGCAGAGGTTGTTCTCATGTAGTGCAGCTCCCCCTTGAACAGATTTCCTCCAGGTGTATCTATCCAGTGCAATGTCTTCCCAGTTTTTAGACGTAGAACAAAGAACATAGAATATAGGACAGTACAGCACAGCACAGGCCCTTCGGCCCACAATGTTGTGCCGACCCTCAAACCCTGCCTCCTATATAACCCCCCACTTAAAATTCCTCCATATACCTGACTAGTAGTCTCTTAAATTTCACCAGTGTATCTGCCTCCACCACTGACTCAGGCAGTGCATTCCACCCACCAACCACTCTCTGAGTAAAAAACCTTCCTCTAATATCCCCCTTGAACTTCCCACCCCTTACCTTAAATTGAGCAGTGGTGCCCTGGGGAAGAGGTGCTGGCTATCCACTCTATCTATTGCTCTTAATATCTTGTATACCTCTATCATGTCTCCTCTCATCCTCCTTCTCTCCAAAGAATAAAGCCATAGCTCCCTTAATCTCTGATCATAATGCATACTCTCTAAACCAGGCAGCATCCTGGTAAATCTCCTCTGTACCCTTTCCAAAGCCGTGATGTTGGATTTCCTCTGGCTAATTTTGATGTTACTTTTGAAGCGTTTCCTTTGCTTTAGGTGAAGAGACCAGGCCTGTGCACTATATTCCAGAGACCGGCATTGTTTGTTCATTTGTTTATTTATTTAGTTAGTTATTTGTTTGTTTGTTTGTTTATTTAGTGATACAGCACAGTACAGGCTCTTCCAGACCATTGAGCCCACACAGACCAAGTGACCTACTAACCTATATAGCTTTGCAATATGGGAGGAAACAGGAGTACCTGGAGGAAACCCAAACGGTCACAGGGAGATTATACAAACTCCTTACAGACAGGAGCAGGAATTGAATCTGGATAAAAAGGTACTGAAAAGCTTTATGTTAGCAGCTATGCTATCATGTCATTGCTGGTGTTCAGTCATTAAGCTGAGTTCGACTCTTCATGACCTCATGGGTTCCTGTACACCAAGCCTCCTTGTTGGAAAATGCCTCTCTAAGATCCCCCAAGGTCACACGCATTGTCTGAGCAATATTATCCATCCATCATAGCCTCTGTCATCCTCTCCTTCTTTTATCTTCTGTCTTACCTAACATGAGAGTCTTCTTCAAGGAATCCTACCTTCTCATGATGTGGCCAAAATATTTGAGCTTTTGTCTCATAATCAAGCCTCCTGGTGAGAAGTCTGGCTGTATTTCTTCAAATATTGACTTGTTGGATCTTTTTGCTGCCCAACAAACTCTTAGCACTCTCCTCCAGCATCCAAATTCAAAGGCGTCAATTCTTTTGTATTCAGCCTTACTAATAGTCCAGCTCTCACAGCCATACATCACAACTGGAAATACCATAGACTTGACTGTACGGATCTTCACAGACAACGTAATGTCCCTGCTCTTCAGTATTTTATCTAAATTTGCCATTGCTGCTCTCCTCAGAAGTCAGTGCTGTTTAATTTTGTGGCTGCAGTTACCATCTATAGAAGTCTTTGAACCGAGGAAGACAAAATCTGTCATTGCTTCCAATTCCTTTCTGTTTACTGCCAAGGTGTTATCATGCCACCTCTAATTAGAATAATATGTCTTCACTCTTGTACACAACTCTTCTTGCACTGAAGATCAGTGCCTGAGCTGATTCCCCAATCACTTGCTGTACTTGCATGGTAACTTCTTGTGATTCATTTGGGATATGTGTTATGTTTTCTATCTCCAAAGCATAAACTATTTGAAAGCAAAAACACGGAGCTGGGAAAGCATGTCTTAGTTTTGTTTTTACTTTAGGCCAGGCATGCATGTATGATGTGGTGGCATAATAACATAAGTTATTCACATACTTTTTCATACAACCAGTAACTATTAATTTAAACAAAGAATGCTTAATCAAACAACATATTTACAATATTTTTCAAAAATTACTGAAATATTAAATACACAACACTCCTCCCTACTTAGCTATAACTTCAAACTCAATATAGAATACATCTCAACTTATATAAATAAACACACAGTATACTATATAGTACTGTTATTCTATAGGCATACACAGAACAGTAAGTTCTAAATTGTCCCATTCAAGCCTAAAGATATGATGACTGTGGAAGATGTCTCACTTTTGTGAGATACCATCTTTCCTGACAAGGAGGATCTCTGTGCTTGGCATGTGACGCTTATGGTTCCGGGCCCTCCTGTGTGATGGTTGTAGGAGTTGACTCTGGGGCTGTAGGAAGTGGTTTGGACAGCTCTAGACACTATTCTTGTGGACGTGTTGGCATTCCGAGCAGTACATGGCAAGCTGCTTGATCTGCTGATCTATCCCAGGCCACCAGATAATGCTTCGAGCCAACGCTTTCATTTTGACCACAGTTAGATGTAGCTCCTCCAAAACTTCAGCTGTCAGCTCTTAACCCCCACATCAGGCAACCTCGACCAAGGGCAAGTTCAACCTGGCGCTGGTGAAAATGGGGGATCTGGAGATTCTGCCACACACTCCAGCTATTTTGAGTGACCTGAGAAAGTGTGGGGTCTTTTTTGGTTTCCCTTTGGATCATCTCTGCTGTAATAGGCAGATTTTTGATTTGTATTCAGGAGAATATGTCAAGAGGGTGTCTTCTTCGGTAAATTTTTCAGGTATTTCCTTTTCCAAGGGTAAGTGGGACAATCTATTGGAATTTCCATGATTAGTCACTCTCTTCAATCTGATCTTGTCATTATGTCCTCCTGGATATGGAGCCCACCTCTGCATTCATGCTGCTGCTGGTAGTGGAACACCCTTCTGTGGGTTGAAAATGGACACTAGTGGTTGATGAGACTAAATCTGAATCAATGAAAGATGCTCGACACCTGTGACAGGGCTTGAATGCTATTACCTCTTACAAAGTGAAATCAAGCAACATTGGTGACTACGCTTTTCTCTCAGATGAGCTCAATGAATTCTATGCTCGTTTTGACCATCAAAACATGGAGGAATCGTCACGAGCTCCCACATCCCCCAATGACCCTGTGATTTCAGTCTATGAAGCTGATGTGAGATTATCCTACAGCAGGGTGAACCCACACAAAGCTTGCGGCCCAGATGGGGTACCCAGCTAAGTACTTAAGGCCTGTGCTGTACAACTGTCTGGACTGTTCACTGGTATCTTTAACCCACTTCGCCAGCCTGTTGTCCACCTGCTTCAAGCAGGCTTCAGTTATTGTATACCGGTGCCTAAGAAGAATGTGGAAACCTGCCTCAATGCCTATCATCCATTAGCACTTAGATCCACTGTGATAAGGTGTTTTGAGAGGTTGGTGATGAAGCATATTATCTCTTGCCTGACAAGTGTATTACATCTGCTCCGGTTTATCAACCAGCACAACAGGTCCACAGCAGATACCCTCTCATTGGCTTTTCACTCAACCTTGGAACATCTGGACAGCAAAGATGCATGCATTAGGATGCTCTTTATTGACTACAGCTCGACATTCAATACTATCATCCTCTCAAAACTAACCACTAGGGTTCAAGACCTTGGCCTCATTATCTCCTTGTGCAATTGGATCTTCGATTCCCTAACTTGCAGACCCCAGTCAGTTCAGATTGGCAACAGCAACTCCTCCACGATTTCCATCAGCACAGGTGTACCACAAGGCTGTGTGCTTCGTCCTCCTGCTCTACTCGCTTTACACTTATGACTGTGTGGTCTAGCACAGCTCTAATGCCATATTTGTTTGCCAACGACACCACTGTCATAGACTGAATCAAGGTGCTGATGAATCAGTATATAGGAGGGAGATTGAAAATCTGGCTGAGTGGTGTCATAACAACCTTTTACTCAATGTCAGCAAACCAAGGAACTGATTATTGGCTTCAGGAGGAGGAAACCAAAGGTCCATGAGCCACTTCTCATTGGGTGAATCAGAGGTGTCAGCAACTTTAAATTCCTCAATGTTATCATCTCAGAAGACCAGTCCTGGGCCTATCAGGTAAGGACAATTACAAAGAAAGCATGGCAGTGACTCTACTTCCTTAGGAGTTTATTAAGATTTGGCATGACATCTAAAACTTTGACATTAGATGTGCGTTGGAGAGTATATTGCCTGGTTGCATCACAGCCTGATATGGAAACACCAGTGCCCGTGTATGGAAAATCCGACAAGAAGAAGTGGATACAGCTCAGTCCATCATAGGTAAAGCCCTCCCCACCATTGATCAGGAAAGTAGTATCCACCATCAGGGACCCCCACCACCCAGGTCACACTGTCTTCTCACTGCTGCCATCAGGAAGAAGGTACAGGAACATCAGGACCCACACCACCAGGTTCAGGAACAGTTAATACCCCTCCGCCATCAGGCTCCTAAACCAGAGGGGATAACCTCACTCAACTTCACTTGCCCCATCACTGAACTGTTCTCATAACCTATAGACACACTTTCAAGGACTCTTCATCACTTACTCTCAATATTTGTTTCTTATTTCTTCTTCTTATATATTATTATTATTATTTCTTTTTATCTTTCTTTTTGTATTTGCACAGTTTGTTGTCTTTTGCACACTGGTTCTCTGCCCTGTTGTTCCGGTCTTCCGTTGATTCTATGATGGTTATTGGATTTATTGAGTATGCCCACAACTAAATGAATCTCTGGCTGAGTGGTGCCATAACAACCTTTTACTCAATGTCAGCAAAGCAAGTAGCTGATTATTGTCTATAGTGACATATATGCACTTTGATAATAAATTTACTTTGAACTTTGATGATGGGTGGATTCTCTCCCAATGCAATCACTGGTTGAAACATTTTACACCCCCAGATCAGACTCAATCTGTGTGTAATTTTTCTCTGCAGTGGTAAGGGAAGGTGATGCAAAGGTTTGGGATGTTCACTTCCATCACTCATAACATGTGACCCGACTGCACCTATACCATAAGGCGAGGCACCACAGGCAAGCTCCACTGGATGATGTGGATCATAATGTGTGAGTACAGTGTCTGATGTCACCATTTCCTTTGCCTTTTGGAAAGCCGCCTCACACTGCTTTGTCCATTGCCATTTCTTTCCGATCTCTAGTAATGAGTTCAAGGGGTGGAGCACAGTAGCCAGGTTTGGCAGGAACCTGTTATAATAATTGACACATCTTTGAAAGGACCGTAACCGTGACACTTCCTTTGGCCTTGGGCCACCCACCATTGCTTGAAATTTCTCAGCACACATGTGTAATCCTGTGTGTCAATGGTGTGGCCACAGTAAGTGATGCCTGGTTCAACACCTGTTGCATCACACTCAGAGCTCATAATCTAACCTTTTTAATACTGGTTTTTTGGAGATGTTCCTTGTCATCCTCACTGGTAACAGTGATGTCATCCAGATAACCTTGCTGCACCTGGTCCATCGCTTACTGCCAGAGTGCAGCTACAGATGCTACTCCAAAGATAAGCCTTTTGTGAGTGTTTATGGTTAGAAACACTTTGGACTCTTCTTCCAAATGTAGGTAGGCCTCAGTTAAGTTGACTTTGCTGAAGTGTTTTCCTCCAGAAAGGTCTGCAAATATATCCTCTATCGTGGGCAGAGGGCATTTATCTTGTTACTCTCAGTTTTGGGTTGATGATGACCTTTAAGACACCACAGATCCTGACAGACCCATTCATCCTGGCTACTGAGACCACTGGTGTTGCCCATGGGCACCACTCAACCTTGGAAAGAAGTCATTCAGCCTCCATGTGATCTAGCTCACTGGATACTTTATCATGGATGGTATAAGGAACCAGGTGGGCTTTGTAAAACTTGGGTGTGCCATTTTCATTGATATGTTTGAGTACAGAGAAAAAAAATTGCCAGGACTTGAGGAGCTGAGTTATAGGGAAAGGCTGAATAGGTTAGGACTTTATTCACTGGAGCATCGGAACATAGAGAATTATGAGAGGCATAGATAGGATTAATGCAAGCAAGCTTTTCCATTGAAGTTGGGGGAGACTAGAACTAGAGGTTCTATATGTTAAGGATGACAGATGAAATATTTAACGGGAACTTGAGGAGAACCTCTTCACTCAGGGAGTTGTCAGATTTGCCAGCAGAAGTGGTGGATACGGGTTCGATCTCAACATTTAAGAGAAGGATAGATAAGTACTTGGATGGGAGGGGTATAGAGAGCTAGGGTCCAGGTGCAGTTTGATGGGACTAGGCAGAATAATAGTTCAGTCATAGATGGGCCAAAGGATCTGTTTCTCTGCTGTTGTGATCTATCGCTCTATGAGTCTAATTGTAAGGCACTTCCTACAATGATCTACTCATCTGAAAGAAACCACTTCAAACATTGTCTACCTCGTCAGGGCCTTATTGTCTCTAACCCTATATTCTGTGTTCTGATTTTGCTCTTTCTTTGTACTAGCTTGATGTACTGATGTAATGATCAGTAGAGATAGTATGTAAAACTAATTTTGTACCATAAGACATAGTAACAAAATTAAGCCATTTGATCCATTGGGTCTACTCCACCATTACATTCCCTCACAATCACATTCTCTTGCCTTCTCTAGATAATTTTTGACACCCTGACTAATTAAGAATCTATCAAACTTCACTTTAAATATACCCAATGACCTGCCTCTACAGCCGCCTGTGACAATGAATTCCACAGGTTTGCCACTCTCCAGCTAAAGAAATTCCTTCTCATTTTTGTTTCTCCTCCTTCTATTCTGAGGTTGTGCCCTCAGATCCTAGACTCTCCCGCTATTAGAAACATCCTCTCCATGTCCATTCTAGCCAAGCCTTTCAATATTCCACAGGTTTCAATATAAACTATCTTGAGTATTTTGGTTCTGTATTTAGTTTGTCCTGGAACATCTAGGAAAATTGTTTGATCAAGTCAAAGGATTGAACCAATAAGACATGCTCCTCAAGAGCCAAGGAGGCCATGGCCCAGAGGCAGCTCCTCTATGCCCTCGGCACCTCGACAGCACAGATCTTGATACCAGCATCGTGAGCCCTAGCTGCCACTTCTGTGACCCTGTCCCGGGGCCTCCCAGTGGTCACAATGATGGCGACTCCTGGGACCTTCCTGGCCAGAGGCCAAGTTCCTTCCTACCCTCATTACTCACTGTGTGATGATCTTACCTTTCTGAACATTATGCAATACAAATTTTCATTGCACCTTTGTACATGTGACAATAGGAAACTAATTTCAGTTCCAGTTCCAACTATCAACTTCCCAACCACCAGCCTGGTCTGTCCCCCACTGACCCATGTGTGCAAGAGTCATCAGTCATCTCAAAACCCATAAAGTAATTTTGCAAACAATTCATCTCTAATCTCAAAGGACGGCCCTCAACCACAACATTGTCATAGGGTTTGGAAGCTTGCGTGCCTCAATGACCCAGCAAGCCACGCTGACGGGAGTCAGGGCTTTATTATTTGACTCTTGTAGGGTCACCCATGCCAAACAGGTCAAAGGGTAGAGGCCAGACTAAGAGTGGTTCACCAGTCCTCCAGGTATAGGGGTTCAGCTCAGAGCTGACAACACTGACTGGTCAAACAAAACTTATCAAATCAGCAATGAAGAATCCTTAACCTTCATTGCCATCCTAAACTCGAGTGGAGTAACAGGGAGTAGCTAAGTAAGTAAGTCAAAGACTGTCAGCGAAAATGAAGAAGAAGAAGAGAATTATTATGGAATTAAATATTCACAGTTATACGGCGTTATTTTTAGCAGTGTGGACAAACTAGCCCATGTCGACCATGGCGTCCACCCAGCTGGACACAATTTCCTCCGTTCAGCACATATCCCTCTAAGCCAGGGGTTCCCAACCACTTTTATGCCATGGATCCCTACCAGTAACCAAGAGGTTCATGGTTCCCATGTTGGGAACCCCTTCTCTAAGCCCTGCCCCTCCCCATACCTATCCTATTGTTTCTTAAATGGTACTTTTGCTGCTGTCCCCACAATTTTGGCAACCCCTTCCATATAACTACCGCTCAAAGTTGTCCCTCAAGTCCCTTTTGAATCTTATCCTCTAATCCTAAATCTATGCCCCTAGATTTAGAGTGTTGTCATCCACTTTATCTACTGTATGCCCCTCACAATTTTGAACATTTCTATGAGCACCCCTTCCCATTCTTCTATGTTCCAATAAGAAATGGCCTAGCCTGGCTAACCTCTTCCTAAAATGTCCTGACAACATCCTCGTAAATCTTTTCCACACTCTTTCCTGTTTATCCACAACTTTCCTATAACAGGATGAGCAAAACTGTACATGGTACTCCAAGTGTAGCCTCACCATCGATTTGTACAACTGCAATGTAGTGTCCCAACTTCCATACTCAGTGCCCTGACCGGTGAAGGCTAGCGTGTAGGCCAGATCACACTTGAAATTTTGTGTTCAGCTCTGGTCGCCTCATTAAAGTCAAGTCAAGTCAAGTTTATTGTCATTTAACTAAGTTCATGTATATAATGTACTGTATATAACCATATAATGTATATAGAAATGAGACAACTTTTCTTCGAACTAGGGTGTAAAGCATAGTGATACACATAACACACGATAACTTTTGAAGTTAAGGATAAAATCTACAGATGAATCATACATAAATAACAAACTAAAGTACATTAATATTAGATATTGTAAAGTACAGAACAGATTAACCAATGACACTTCGAATACGATGCGGCAGGGAGTTCAGAAGCCTAATGGCCTGGGGGAAGGAACTCTCATTTAAACTATTTTTGTTTTAATGTATCAAAGTCTCCTACCTGATGGTAGTAAGTTAAAGAGGATGCTGGATGGATGGATGGGATCCTTAATAATACTAAGGGCTCTGTGTACGCAGCGCTCCTGATGATTGTCCCTGATGGATGGTAGGGACACCCCTATGATCCTCTCAGTTGTTCTCACGGTCCTTTGTAGGGACTTCTGGTCCGACACTCGATGCTCCCATACCAGATGGAGATGTGACTTGTTAAGACACTCTTAATGGTGCTCCTGTAAATGCAGTTAAGATGGGGGGGAGGGTGGGAGCCTTGTTTGCCTCAAACTTTTTAGGAGTGGAGGAGTGGAGTTACTGTGCCTTCTTGTTCGGGGAGATGATACTGAAGAACCAGGTGAGGAAATCCGTGATGTAAACTCCCAGGAACCTGCTGCACTTAACTCACTCTATGGAGGAGCCATGTTTTTGCAGAGGGGGATGATTTGTCTGCACCTTCCTGAAGTTCACAATGATTTCCTTTGACTTCCCCACACTCAGGCTTAGGTTGTTCTTCTCACACCAGTCCACCAGCTACTTCACTTCCTCTCTAGACTCCTTCTCATCATCATTCTTGATAAGGCCAACCATTGTTGTGTTATCCGCAAACTTGACGACACAGTTTGACTGGATCCTGTGACACAGTCATGCGTCAGCAGTGTGAACAGCTGCAGGCTGAGCACACAGCCTCGGGGAGCGCCAGAGCTCAGCGTAATGGGATGAGAGACGTTGCTGCCCACACAGGCTGACTGTGGCCTTACTGTTTAGAAGTCCAGTATCCAGTTGCATAGGGTGGTGTTGAGACCCAGCAAGGACAGCTTCCCCACCTTTTTCAGGGGCATAATGGTGTTAAACGCCGAACTGAAGTCCATAAACCGCAGTCTGGCATATGAGACCCCATTTTCCATTTGGGACAGGACAGAGTGGAGGGCAGAGGCTATTGTATTGTCAGTGGATCAATTTGGGTGACAAGCAAACTGGAAAAGGTCCTATGTATCTGGGAGAAAGGGTTTAAAGTGCTCCATGACCAGTTGCTCAAAGCATTTCATAATGGTTGATGTTAACGCCAGTGGATGATAGTCATTTAGGCAGGTTACTGTCGCCTTCTTTGGCACTGGAACGATGGTTGCGCCTTGAAAACCGAGGGAACAATGGACTGTTCCAGAGAGATGTTAAATATATGTCAACACCTCCATCATCTGGGCTGAGCAGACTTTCATACCCAACTTGGTATAATATCAGGCCCCACAACTTTGCGTGGGTTGGCTCTGGCAAGTGTCTTCCCCAGGAAGGAAGGAAGGATGTGGAAGATTTAGAGAAGTTGAAGAGGAAATTCACCAGAGTGCCACTTGGATTGCAGATCACATGAAGGTTGGTGGTGTTGTAGGTAGTGTAGTGGTTGTCAATGGTTACAGTGATTCATGATAGGATATAGGATAGGGTAGAAATGGCAAGCAGAGTTCAATCCAGAGAAGTGTGAAGTGATTCACTATGGAAAGACAAACTTGAAAGAAGAATACATGGCTAGCGGCAATAATGTGGAGGAACAGTGGGGTCTTGAAGTCCCGATTCATAGGTTGGTTCATTGGTTCTTGTTCGAACAGTACAGGAGGGTGCTGATAGACTGGTAAGAGAGTGATGGAAAATTATCAAAGTTCAAATTAAATTTATTATCAAAGTACATACAGTGCCTATAAACAGTATTCACCCCCATCCCCTTGGAAGTTTTCATGTTTTATTGTTTTACAACATTGAACCAGAGTGGATTTAATTTGGCTTTTTTTGACACTAATCAACGGAAAAAGACTTTTATGTCAGGTGAAAACAGATCTCTACAAAGTGATCTAAATTAATTACAAATATAAAACATCCCCTTTGTATAAATATTCACCCCCTTTAATATGACACACCAAATTATCATCAGTGCAGCTAATTGGTTTTAGAAGTCACATAATTAGTTAAATGGAGATCACTGTGTGCAGTCAAGGTGTTTCAATTGACTGTAGGAAAAATACACCTGTATCTGGAAGATCCAACTGCTGATGAGTCAGTATCCTGACAAAAACAAAAGAACACACCAAGCAACTCTATAAAATGGTTATTGAAAAGCACAGGTCAGGAGATGGATGAAAGAAAATTTCCAAGCCACTGAATATCCCTTAGTGTGCAGTTGTCAGTCATCAAGAAATAGAAAAAATATGACACAGCTGTAAATGTGCCTAGGGCAGGCTATCCTCAAAAAAATGAGTGAGTGTGCAAGAAGGGGTCTTATGTCTTATGGGACTAGTGAGAGAGACCACCAAGAGACCTATGACAACTCTGGAGGAGTTACAAGCTTCAGAGGCTGAGATGGGAGAGACTGTGCATACAACAACTGCTGCCAGGGTGCTTCACCAGTCAGACTTTTAAGGGAACGTGGCAAAGAGAAAGCCACTGTTGAAAAAAACTCATATGAAATCTTGGTTAAAATTTGGCAGACGGCAAGTGGGTGACTCTGAAGTCAATTCTATGGTCTGATGAAACCAAAATTGAGCTTTTTGGCCATCAGTTAAACATTATGTTTGGCATGAGCCAAACAGTACACATCATTAAAAACACGCCATCCCTACTGTGAAGCACAGTGGCGGCTGCATCACGCTGTGGAGATGCTTCACTGCAGAAGGCCCTGGAAAGCTTCTGAAGGTAGAAGGTAAAATGAATGCAGCAAATTACAGGGAAATTCTGGAGGAAAACCTGACGCAGTCTGCAAGAGAACTGCAACTTGGGAGAAGATTTGTTTTTCAGAAGAAAATAACCACAAGCATAATGCCAGAGCTACACAGGAATGGCTTAAAAACAATAAAGCTAATGTCCTGGAGTGGCCAAGTCAGAGTCCAGATCTCAATCCAATTGAGAATCTGGACAGTGTCCAGATGTGCAAAGCTGATAGAGACCTATCCACGCAGACTCAAGGCTATAATTGCAGCCAAAGGTGCATCTACTAAATACTGACTTGAAGGGGTGAGTAATTATGCAATCAATTATTTTATGTTTAATTATTGTAGTAAATTTAGATCATTTTCTAGAGGTTTGTTTTCACTTTGACACGAAAGAGTATTTTCTGTTGATCAGTGTTTTTTTAAAAAAAATCAAAGTCAAATTAAATGCAATGTTGTAAGACAATAAAACATGAAAACTTCCAGGGTGGGGTGGGGGGGGGGGTGTTGGATACTTTTTATAGGCACTCTATATGTCATCATATACAACCCTAAGGTTCATTTTCCCGTGGGCAATTAGAGTAGATAAAAAAAAAGCACAATAGAAACAATGAAAACCTGCCCACAAAGAAGGACAAACAACCAATGTGCAAATGAAGACAAACAGTAAGTACAAAACAAAACAATAAAAAAAATAAATAATAATGAGAGCATGAACTGCCAACACAAGTGGTGCATGCAAGCTCAATGTCAACATTTCAGAGAAATTTGGATAGATACATGGATGGTAGGGGTATGGAGGGCTATGGTCACTGGGATAAGGCAGTTTATATTGTTTGGCACAGTCTAGATGGATCAAAGGGCCTGTTTCTGTCCTGTAGGGTCTTTCAAAGTGAGTCCATAGGTTGTGGAATCAGATGGTTGTTGAGGTGAATGAAGTTACCCATGCTGGTTCAGGAGTCTGATGGTTGAAAGGCAATAACTGTTCCGGAACCTGGTGGCGTGGGACTTAAGATTCCTGTACCTCCTGCCTGATGACAGCAGCAAGAAGCGAGCATGGCCTGGGTGGTTGGGGTCTTTGATAATTGATGCTGCTTTTTTGTGGCAGTGCTCCTTGTAGATGTGCTCAATGGTGGGGAGGGCTTTTTCTAATCTGGACATAATAACCCCAGCCAGCAGGAGTGCTTGGTACTGCATCGTATATAAGAAGACACAGTCATACAGGGCACCCATTACTTAGAGAAATGCCAATTCTAATAAATAATGAATCAGCTTCCCATGCCCTGTCACCAGGAGTCTTTCTTCCCTTCATCCCACTGTTCCGGGAGCAATTTCTCCACATCCCAGTCCTTTCTCAGGATTCTACAACAAACAATCAGAGTGTGAATTCCACAGAATATTCCCACAGTGAAAGACCTATCAATCATACTGTGGTTGTTCAAACCTCTCCAATGAATGTCAGTGTTCAGGAGATGAAGTAAGATTGGCTGGTATTATTCAACTTACCTTGAACCTCTGCTAAGTATTGTTTACATTTATTTATATAAAAAAGTAATCTGATATTCAGGCCTGCAGAAAACAATTGCGATTTGATTTGGTTCTGGCTTAGTGAGCTGCGACAGGCTTCTGTACGAGGTTTGTTTTCCTTCTTGAAGGCATGCTTGTTTATTAAGGCTCTGAACGGGATTTGACCTGTCGATGCCTCTGAGAAATTTCCCCAGCATCAGTGGGGGTGGGAGAATGAGCTAGTAGGTGTCAAAAATGGTGTTTATACATATAAAAAAATCTATAAAGGTTAATTAGCGAAGCAAGAGAGAGATTTATGTGAACAGAAGAAGGGTCTGGGTCCTTATGTGGGCGATAATTACTCAAGCGATTGGTTGGAATGAGCAGATGGTGACATCATCCATGTACGGGTTCCAGATCCCACTTCTTTGCTTTTTTTCAGGGGTTTTATGGCTTGGATCTTGGATCCCTCTGAGCTACCTTGTGACCTCTGCCCTTCCAGTCTCGCCTGCTATAGAGAGGACCCTTAGGAGCATTAACGTATAGAGGGAGGGATCTTGAGGTACAAGTCTGTGGCTCCCTCAAAGGGGCAACACTGGTGATAGGGTTATAGAGAGGGTGTGTGCCATGCCTGCCTTCACTGGCCGGGGCATTGAGAAGTGGAGTTAGGAAGTTACAATGTGGCTGTCTAACTCTGTGGTTCAGCCACATTTGGACCTGTTGCAGGCTACTACCACTACTACATCGACTCAGGCCTAGGGAGCCGGCGTCGGGCACGATGACAGACTCTCCACTTCTCCCTCTCCCTCATCAGTGTGTTCAGTTCATCTATATTAGCCGCGCTGCTGTCTTCTAGAAGCGTGTTGACCATTCTCTTGGGAGGGCGCCCAGGGTTCATCCTCTCATGCTTGGGCTCCCATATGATGACCAGGCTGGCAGGTAGCTCGGGGTGTTACAGGGTGGATGCAGAGAAGTTGGAGAAGATGCAGAACAGATTCACCCAGCCAGGATTAGAGTATTATTCAAGAGGAGATGGACAACAAGTTTTATTGTTTGCTCCGTGGACCCCTGGGTTAATGGCAGGGGTCCATGGCATTAAAAAGGTTGTGAACCGCTGCTCTTGAGAGTTGATGGCTGACGTGTGACATGATATGAAAAGCAAAGCTAAAGAAGGTGGTCAGAATCTTTTACCAAGGATGGAAATGTCAAATACTGGAGGGCATAAGGTGGGAGGGGAGAGTTTAAAGAAAATGAGCAGGGCAGGTTTCTTTTACAGAGAGAGAGAATTGGGAGTCTGGAACATGCTGCCGGGGACATGTGGGAAGCAGATTATATAAAGGCTCTTAGACACAGACAGAGAATGGAGGGATTTGGAGCACATGTGGGCAGATGTGCAATTTAATATGGCAATGTAGTCAGCACACATAAGGCCATAAGGCATAGGGGCAGAGTTGGGTCATTCAGCCCATTGAGTCCGCTCCACCATTTCATCACGGCTGATCCCAGATCCCATTCAACCCCATACACCTTTCAGCTATCCCTTGATACCCGACCAATCAGGAATCCATCAATTTCTGCTTTATATATACCCACAGACTTGGCCTCAACCACAGTCTGTGGCAGAGCATTCCACAAACTCATCACTCTATGGCTAAAAAAAATTCCTTCTTACTTCTGCCTTAAAAGATCACCCCTCAATTTTGAGGTTGTGCCTCCTAGTTCTGGATACGCCCACCAAAGGAAATATCCTCTCCACATCCACCTTATCTAGTCCTTTCAACATTCGGTAGGTTTCAATGAAATCCCCATGCATTCTTCTAAATTCCAGTGAGCACAGGTCCAAGGCTGTCAAACAGTCCTCATATGTTAACCCTTTCATTCCTGAAATCATCCTTGTGACCTTCTCTGGACTTTCTCCAATGACAACACATCCTTTCAGAGTTAAGGGGCTTAGAACTAGTGGCCTGACTAGTGTCTTATAAAGATTCAGCATTATCTCCTTGCTTTTATGTTCTATTCTCCTTTAAATGAATGCCAACATTGCAGTTGCCTTCTTTACCACAGACTCAGTCTGTAAATTAACCTTCTGAGAGTCTTGAACAAGGACGCCTAAGTCCCTTTGCACCTCTGATGTTTGAATTTTCTCTGTATTTAGATAATAGTCTGCACCAAATAGTTCCTTTTACCAAGATGCATTATCATACATTTCCCAACACTGTATTCCATCTGCCGCTTCTTTGCCTATTCTTCCAATTTGTCTAAGTCCTGCTGCAATCGCATTGCTTTCTCAGCACTACCTACCCCTCCACCTATCTTCTTATCATTTGCAAACTTTGCCACAAAGCCATCAATCCCACTATTTAAATCATGAACAAACAATGTGAAAAGTAGCAGTCCCAATACTGACCCTTGAGGAACACCACTAGTCACTGGCAGCCAACCAGAAAAGGCTCCCTTTATTCCCACTGCTGCCTCCTGCCTGTCAGCCATTCCTCTATCCATACCAGTATCTTTCCTGTAAAGCTATAGGATTTTATCTTGTAAAGTGGGCTCATGTGAGGCACCTTATCAAATGCCTTCTGAAAATCTAAGTAAATGACATCTGCTACCTTTCCTTTGTCCACCCTGCTTGTTACTTTGAAGAATTCCAACAGATATGTCAGGCAAGATTTCCCTCGACAGAAACCATGCTGACTTTGACTTATTTTATCATTAGTCTCCAAGAACCCCAAAACTTCATCCTTAACAATGGACTCCAACACTTTCCCTACCACAGGCTAACTGGTCTATAATTTCCTCCTTTATAGAGTGGAGTGTCTGAAGGCCTGTTCCTGCACTGTGCTGTTCTATGTTCTATTGTGTTCAAGCCCCACTTCGGAGACAGGAACATGTACAAAGGGTAATTTGCACTATCAGATCCCCCACTTGGAAACTGTTGATCTGAGGTCACTGTCTAATAAGGGTTGAGAAGGATAATAAAACAGCCATGATAGAATAGCAAGGCAGACTCCATGGGCTGAATAGCCGAATTCTATTCCTATGTCTTGTGGTCTTTGTGGTCCTTTATGGCTGACCAGCAGGATGCAAGGAGTGGAAAGAAAGGGGGCCTTTTCTGGCTGGCTGCAAGTGACTGGTGGTGCTCCACAGGGGCCAGTATTGGGATCATTTCTTTTCACGTTATATGTCAATGATTTGGATGATAGAATTGATGGCTTCGTGGCCAAGTATTCAGACAATACAAAGATAGGTTGAGGGGCAAGTAGTGTTGAGGAAGCAGGCAGTCTGCAGAATGGGCAAGGAAGTGGCAGGTAGAATATAGTGTAGTGAAGTGTATGGTCATGTACTTTGGTAAAAGAATAAAGGATAGAGTATTTTCTAAATGGGGAGCAAGTTCAGAAATTGGAAGTTGAAGAGGGATTTGGGAGCCTTCGTGCAGGATTCTCTAAAGGTTAACTTGCAGGTTGAGACAACAGTAAGAAAGGCAAATGCAGTGTTGGCATTCATTTCAAGAAGACTAGAATATAGTAGCAAGGATGTAATGCTAAGACTTTCTTTATAAGGCATTGGTCAGACAGCACTTGTGAGCAGTTTTGAGTCCCTAATCTAAGAAAGGATTTGTTGGCATTAGAGAGGGTCCAGATGAAGTTCATGAGAATGATCCCATGAATGAAAGGGTTAATGTATGAGGAGGTTTTGATGGCTCTGGTCTGTGGTCGCTGGAGTTTGGAAGAATGAGAGGTGATCTTATTAAAACCTATTGAATATGGAAAGGCCCAGATAGTGTGGATGTAGAGAAGTTTCACACAGTGGAAGAGTATAGTGGGTACAGCCTCAGAATGTAAGGGTATCCCTTTAGAACAGAGATTAGGAGAAATCCAAATGGTGGCGGACCCGTGGAATTCATTACTACAGATGGCTGTGGATGCCAAATCATTGGGTATATTTAAAGCAGAGGCTGAAGGATCCTTGATTAGTCAGGGCATCACAAGTTATGGGGAAAATGAGATTGAGAAAACCAGCCATGATGGAATGGCAGAGCAGACTTGATGGGCTGAATGGCCTAATTCTGCTCCTGTGTCTTTATGGTCTTATGGTCTTGAGGCAGGAAGGGAAAAGGAGCTCTTCCCTGGTATTCTGACACTGTTGATTATCAAACCAATACTTGCGATGGCTTCCTCTGCAGAACAGACAATCCTGTTCCCTGCATCACAACAGGAACATTTTAGCAATGCCTCATTGGCTGCAAGCAGCCTGAGACTGTGAAAGGTGAGACAGACAGACAAGTCTCTGCTCTGTTTCTCTACCTCATCAGGAAAACCTGCATGGAGGTCTGCAGACTTTTTCCAGCTGCAGTGTCCAGAGGCAGCAGATGGGACTCAGCAGAAGACCAGGTCCACATGGACTAGATGGGCTGAAGAGCCTGTTTCCGTGCTGTATGTTTCTATATGAGTCTAGGAATCAATGTGGCCCCGTGTGTAGCTTACACACATAAATAGAATTGGTCATCGCTGTGGAGTGTCACAGCAGGGAAACAGGCCAGAGTAACACACACAAAATGCTGGAGGAACTCTGAGTCCTGATGAAGGGTTTTGGCCTGAAACATCAACTCTTTGTTCCTCTCCATAGATGCTGCTCCAGTTGTTTGAGTTCCTCCTACATTTGTGTCCGTGTGTGTGTGCGCATGTGTGCCCGTCCTTACCAACGAAGATGCCCATCAAAGCCAGACCTACTGACCCACATTTGGCCCATATCCCTCTCAACCAAGAATTCCCAAACTTTTACATGCCATGGACCAATACCATTAACAGAGGGGTCCACGAACCCCAGGCTGGGAATCCCTGCTCTAAACCTTTCCCATCCTTGTACATCCAAATGTCTTTTACATGTTGCACCTGCCTCAGCCACTTCCTCTGGCAGATTGATCCTTTGAGCACCACTGTCTGAGTGAAAAAGTTGCCCCTCAGCACCTTTTTAAATCTTAAGCCTGCGCCCTTTCATTTGGAGCCCCCTTCCCTGGGGAAGGCAATGGCGTGCGTCCATAGTGTAGATGGGTACTTTGGATGACTTGAGCTTGGTGGGCCGAAAGGCCTTATTTCTGAGCTGCATAAGCCTGCGACCCTGTGACACTGGGGTTTGAGTGTCCTTCAAAATTATTGCCCTGCTAAAGCAAAAAAAAAACAACAAATTCTGACAAAGATTTCCCTCTCACTCAAAGCAAGCAGAAATCTTTAACAGTGAATAGCTGCTCACTTGGCAGGCTTGTAGCAGGGAGCTTGGCCTGATGCTCAGGGGCAGCTCAAACAAGCATCCTCTGTTCTTGTCTCTCCAGTACAGGTAACTGTATAGTTTGTACATGGGCCTGTAGTCTTCCTCTGGCACAACTTTCCGGAACCCTGCCAAATCTCCAGACCCTCAAGGCTCGTTTGTTCAGTGGAAAGGCGAGACGACAGACCCCCGCACATCAGTATGCAGACATCCCTGAGCCGAGGTGACTGAGTCCCAATGGGGACTGGCCTTTCACAGTACACGTGGGTGTCTGGCAGGGAGCCAATACATTGAGTCATTGAGTATTGGAATCAAAGAGCACTGCAGCACAGAAACAGAGCCTTCAGCACATCCAGTCCGTGCTGAACTGCTACTGTGCCTACTCCCGTCGACCCACCTGGTCCATAGCTGTCCAGAACCCTCTCACCCATATACTCATCCAAAACTTCTCCTAAATGATGCAACTGAACACACACCCACCACTTGTGCTGGCACTTCGTTCCAGACTCTCAACACTTTCTGAGGGAAGAAATTCCTCTTCACGTTCCTCTTAAATATTTCACCTTTCACCCTTAACCCATGATCTCTGGTTGTAGTCCCACCCAACCTCAGTGGAAAAAGCCTGCTTGCATTTACGCTATCTATGCCCCTCATAATTTTGTATACCTCTATCAAGTCTCTCCTCAATCTTCTACTCTCTAGGGAATAAAGTACTGACCTATTCAACCTTTCTCAATAACTCAGGTCCTCATGTACCACAACGTCCTTGTAAATTTTCTCCGCACTTTTTAAATCTTATTGATATTGTTCCTGTAGGTTTGTGACTGCACACAATATTCCAGATATAGTCTCACCAATGTCTTGTACAACTTCAGCATAACATCCCAATTCCCGTGTGCAAGATTCTGATTTAGGAAGACCAATGTGTTGAAAGTTCTCACAGCCTTTCTGATGTAAAGCAGGTACTTGGGGGCTTTCTGTTGATGTGAAGTATTCTGTGGACATGAGAATCTCCATGAAACACACACACAATGCTGGAGGAACTCAGCAGGTCAGGCAGCATCTACCAAAAAGAGTATGGTCAACATTTCAGGCAGAGACCCTTCAGAATCTCATGGTATCAAACTGTGACTACAGCACTACAGACTACACTTGGAGTATTGTGTTCAGTTCTGGTCACCAACTTCTTGTACAACTTTATCATAACACCTCAACTCCTGTACTCAATATCTGATTTAGTAAGGCCAATTGTGTCATGGGATGGAGATACATCTGTACCAAAGGAGGTGTAAGGCGCTCCTTTCCTCTGCTAGCCTGCAGGTCACCCTTGGCCAAGGTGTAGCACCTGATTAGCCCCCGATCAGGGTCAGGTGAAGACATGGGAGCAGGTAACGGATGGTTGTATGAGCAGCTGGTGCATATCACAAGTCCTGGTTATGTGACCACTGATACCAGGCAGAATATCGTTGAAGAATATTGATAAATATTCAAGTTTTTCAAGGAGGTTACCAGGAAAGTGGATGAAGGGAAGGCAGTGGATGTTGTCTACATGGACTTCAGTAAGGCCTTTGACAAGGTCCCGCATGGGAGGTTAGTTAGGAAGATTCAGTTGCTAGGTATACATGGAGAGGAAGTAAATTGGATTAGACATTGGCTCAATGGAAGAAGCCAGAGAGTGGTAGTGAAGGATTGCTTCTCTGAGTGGAGGCCTGTGACTAGTGGTGTGCCATGGGGATCAGTGCTGGGTCCATTGTTGTTTGTCATCTATATCAATGATCTGGATGATAATGTGGTAAATTGGATCAGCAAATTTGCTGACGATACAAAGATTGGAGGTGTAGTGGACAGTGAGGAAGGTTTTCAAAGCTTTCAGAGGGATTTGGACCAGCTGGAAAAATGGGCTGAAGTATGGCAGATGGAGTTTAATACAGACAAGTGTGAGGTATTGCACTTTGGAAGGACAAACCAAGGTAGGACATACAAGGTAAATGGTAGGGCACTGAGGAGTGCAGTAGAGCAGAGGGATCTGGGAATACAGATACAAAATTCCCTAAAAGTGGCATCACAGTTAGATAGGGTCGTAAAGAGAGCTTTTGGTACATTGGCCTTTATAAATCGAAGTATTGAGTATAAGAGTTGGAATGTTATGGTGAGGTTGTATAAGGCATTGGTGAGGCTGAATTTGGAGTATTGTGTGCAGTTTTGTTCACCAAATTACAGGAAGGATATTAATAAGGTTGAAAGAGTGCAGAGAAGGTTTACAAGGATGTTGCCGGGACTTGAGAAACTGAGTTACAGAGAAAGGTTGAATAGGTTAGGACTTTATTCCCTGGAGCGTAGAAGAATGAGGGGAGATTTGATAGAGGTATATAAAATTATGATGGGTATAGATAGAGTGAATGCAAGCAGGCTTTTTCCACTGAGGCAAGGGGAGGAAAAAACCAGAGGACATGGGTTAAGGGTGAAGGGGGGAAAAGTTTAAAAGGAAATTTATGGAGGGCTTCTTCACACAGAGAGTGGTGGGAGTGTGGAATGAGCTGCCAGATGAAGTGGTAAATGTGGGCTCACTTTTAACATTTAAGAGAAACTTGGACAGGTACATGGATGAGAGGTATATGGAGGGATATGGTCCATGTGCAGGTCAGTGGGACTAGGCAGAAAAATGGCTTTGGCACAACCAAGAAGGGCCAAAAGGCCTGTTTCTGTGCTGTAATGTTCTATGGTTCTATAATGGCTGAGGTCACCCGTCTTGTAAAGACACTGCCCAGACGAAGGCAATGGCAAACCACTTCTGGAGAAACATATGCCAAAAACAATCACGGTCATGGAAAGAACATGATCATCCACGTCAGATGATGTGGCACATATCGAGCACACAAAGGCACCAAAAGCTGACTGTCTGCCTTGTAATTGCATCTCATAATGTTATAAAATTCTATCAAGTTGCCCCTCTGCTCCTAACACTACGATATGTACATTCTTCCCGTGACTACATGCGTTTCCTCCGGATGCTCTGGTTTCCTCCCACAGTCCAAAAGACATACCGGTTGGTAGGTTAATTGTCATTAGAAATTGTCCCATGATTAGGCTAGGGTTCATTGAGGAGTTGCCAGATGGCGTAGCTCAAAGGGCTGGATTGCACTGTATCTCAATAAAATACATTTTTAAAAACACATTTGTCCAACTTCTTTTTATTACTAATAGTCTAATCCTGGTGGATTTTTACTGTGAACGTCTGAATAAAGTATGTTACCTATTGGAATATAAAACTGAATGAGGCAGAAACTTTTGTCAGTATCTACACTGAGTGGTCACTTTATTAGGTACGACTGTCCACCTGGCTAATGCAAATATCTAATCAGCCAATCATGTGACAGCAACTCAATGCATACAAGCATCAACACGTCATGAGAAGTTAATTTGTGGTTCAGACCAAACATCAGAATGGGGAAGCAATGTGATCTAAGTGACTCTGACTGTGGAATGATTGTTGGTGCCAGATGGGGTGAGTTGAGTATCTCAGAAACTGCTGATCTCCTGGGATTTTCATGCACAACAGTCTCTAGAACAGGGTTTCTCAACTGGGATTCTGTAGAACCCTAGGGGTAGCTAGGGGCTCCATGAGAGATCGTGATTTAAAAAAAAAACATCGTTTTTTGATTCTAGAGTTTACAGAGAATGGTGCAATAAACAAAAAAAAAAATCCAGTGAGCAGCAGTTCTGTGAGCAAAAACACCTTGTTAATGAGAGAGGTCAGAGGAGAATGGCTAGACTGGTTCAAGATGACAAGAAGGTGATAGGACCTCAGATAATCACATGTTACAACAGCGGTGCATCTTTGAACAAACAACACATTGAACTTCGAAGTGAACAGGTTACAGCAGCAGAACATAGGTCAGTGGCCAGTTTATTAGGTACAGGAAGTATCCAATAAAGTGGTCACTTAATGTAGGTTCTCTATCAGAATAAGGCATAAAGTTTTCAGCAGAATATAGTTGTAACCTGACCTGAACTCAAATGCTTTAATAGAACACATATTAATCAGACCAAAGAGGAAAATTTGCTTCGAACATCTACCCAACCTCAAACTCAAATACTTTTGCAGAATATGCATCCTCTCCTTGGAAAACCAAATGCTTTATAAGAATACAGATGCACCGGAATTATTGGTTCCAAAGAGCATGGTAGCATAGCTGTTAGCATAATTATTTGCAGCGCCATTAATCGGAAGATCAGGGTTCAATCCCTGCCACTCTTTGTACTTTCTCCCCATGATTGTGTAGTTCCCTTTGGGTACTCCAGTTTCCTCCCACGTTTCTAAGCTACTGTATAAGGGTTAGAGTTAGTAGGTTGTGGGTGTGCTATGTTGGCACCAGAAGTATGGCGAGACATGCTGGCTGCCCCCAGTACATCTTTAGACTGTATTGGTCATTAACGTAAACGACACATTTCACCGTACACTTTCACAAACACAAGAAAATCTGCAGATACTGAAAATCCAAAGCAAAAAAAAACACAAAATGCTAGAGGAACTCAGCAGGCCAGACAGCATCAATAGAAAAGAGTAAACAGTCAAGACCCTTCGTTGGGACTGGAAAGAAAGATGAGAAGTCAGAGCAAGAAAGTGAGGAAGGGGAGGAAGAAGTACACAGTTGTAGGTGACAGGTGAAGCTGGGGGGGGGGTGAAATAAAGAGTTGGAAAGTTGATTGGTGAGAGAGATAAAGGGCTGGAGAAGGGGGAATCTGATAGGAGAGAGTAGAAGAGCATGGGTTGAAAGGGAAGGAGGAAGAGCACCAGCAGGAGGTGATGGGCAGGTAAGGAGAAAAGGCGAGAGAGGGGAATAGGAATGGGAAATGATAAAGTGGAGGGAAATTACAAGAAGTTGGAGAAATCGGTGTTCATGCCATCAGGTTGGAGGCTACCCTGACGGAATGTAGGGTGTTGATCTTCCAACCTGCAACAGTAGAGAAGGCCATAGACTGATGCCAGAATGGGAATGGGAAGTAAAATTGAAATGAGTGGCTATCAGGAAATCCTGCTTCTCACAAACATTAAACACAAACTGGAATTCAGAAGAATGAGGGGTGACCTCATTGAAACCTATCGAATGGTGAAAGTCCTTGATAGAGTGGATGCAGAGAGGACACCTCCCATGGTGGGAGAGTCTAAGACCAGAGGACACGACCTCAGAATAGAGGGGTGTTCTCTTAGAACAGAGATGAGGAGGAATTTCTTTAGCTAGAGGTGGTGAATCTGTGGAATTCTTTGCCACAGGCAGCTTTGAAGGCCAAGTTATTATGTATATTTAAGACAGAGGTTGATAGATTCTTGACTGGTCAGGGCATGAAGGGATATGGGGAGAAGGCAGGACATTGGGGCTGAGAGGCAAAATGGATCAACTTTGATGAAATGGCAGAACAGAAGAGATGGGCCAAATGGCCTAATTCTGCTTCTATATCTTCTGGTCTCTTGGTAAACATAGGTCTTAATGTATATTAATGCATGTTAATGATTTTAAAAGATTGTGGGGCATATTTTGTGATATCAGAATGTATTCTCAATCTAATCCTGAAGGTTATAGGAAATCTTCTGATCTGATCTGAAACTTTAATATCAGAACCAAAGATAAAGATTTGCTTTGTCATTGTTTACATCTAAACATGCATCGAAATGCACCATTTGCATCGAATCAAATCAGGGTGGATTGTGCTGGGCAGCCCACAATTGCCCAGTGCCAATATAGCATGCCCATAACTCATTACCGCCAACCCGTATGTGAGGGGAAGCCGGAGCACTCAGAGGAAACTCACGTGGTCATAGGAAGAACGTACAAACTCCTTACACATTATGGAGAGAAATGAGCCCTGATCATATGGACGGTGCTGTAATAGTGTTACGCTAACGGCTAAGCTGCTCCTGTATACTAAGCTCCATGTGACCTCAAATATTTAGCAGATTGTACACCTGACCCAATATGACTGAATATCTGAAGAGAAAATACACCCGACTTGATCTGAACTCAAACGTTCTGTAAGACTAACCTCCCGACCAGACCTGACTCTGAATATACACACAACTTGCCTAAACCCAATATCTCCTGTATCTCCTAATAAAATGGCCACTGAGAGTATGTTCATATTCTTCTGCTGCTGTAGCCCATCCACTTTGATGTACTGTATTTTCAGAGATACTATTCTGCACACCGCTGTTGTACTGCATGGTTATCTGAGTTACTGTCAGCTCAAACCAGTCCATTCTCCTCTGACGCCTCTCATTAAAAAGCATTTTCACCCACAGGACTATTGATCACTGGATGTTTCTTGTTTCTCAGACCTTTTTCTGTAAACTCCAGAGTAGGGGTTACCAACCTGGGACCATGGACTACTCAGTTAATGTAGGAGTTCATGACAATGGAGAGGAAGAAGCTGTTCCTAAAACATTAGCCTTCAGGCTCCTGCATCCCATCCCTGATGGTTGTACGAGAAGGTGTGAGCCAAAAGGTGAGAGTCTTCAATGATGAATGCTCCTTTCTTGAGGCACTGCCCGTTGAAGATGTCCTCGACGGTGGGGAGGGGTGTGCCCTTGATGGAACTGGCCAAGTCTACGACCCTCTGTAGCGTCTTGCGATCCTGTGCATTGGAATCTCTATGGTAGGCGGTGATGCAACCCGTCAGGTCACTCTCCAATGTACATCTACAGAATTTTGGACAAGTCTTTGGTGACATATGAAATCTCTTCAATGAAGTAGAACTGTTACGGAGAAAATTTACCAGTTCAAATGAACAATGCTATGTTTCTCTCTCCACAAGTACATAAAGTAGTGGATATAGCCCTCTCCATTACAGGAAAAGCCCTTCCCACCATTGAGCAAACCTACAGAGAGCGCTGTCGCAGAAAACCAGCATCCATCACCAAGGATCCCCAGCATCCAGGTCATGCTGTATTTTCGATGATGCCATTGGGAAGGAGGTACAGGAGCCTTAGGTCCCATACCACCAGGTTCAGGAACAATTATTACTCTTCAACCATCAGACTTCTGAACCAATGGGGATAATTTCACTCGCCTCAACTCCGAACTGATTCCACAACCTATGGACCTACTTTCTGGGACTCTACAAACCAGGTTCTCGGTATTATTTATTTATTGTATTTGCACAGTTTGTCTTTTGCACATTGGTTGTTTATCAATCTTTGTGTGCATTTTTTCATTGATTCCATTGTATTTCTCTGTTCTACTGTGAATGCCCGCAAGAAAACGAATCTCAGGGATGTATATGGTGACATATACGTTCTTTAATAATAAACTTATTTTCAACTTTGAACTTCCTGACCTGCTCCATATTTCCACCGTCCTCTTTTTTCACAGTTCAAGTATCTGCAGATTTTCTTTTGGATTTTCATTTAATCACCTTCTACGGTATGCCACATGTCCCTTTGATGGATTGCTGATGTGTCAGAGGGAAATGTCCAATATGGCCGAGCTGTTCCATACTGCAGAGGGGTTATAAAGAATTGAACTCATTTGGCACCTTGATGTAATATAGAGGCTGCAAACCTCCATCTCTCCAGAGATGAGTTATCAGAAATGAATCCAGCTCAGTCTGCACTGGTCCCGGTTGTACGCTCTGTTGCTACAGCAGGTGAGCACAAGGCACATAAACCACTTTAGATTTATATCATTCCATATTTGCTGAGAAAGCTGCTTTGACACAGAGAAATGTGATATCCCAAGTGCTGAGAGCAGTGCCCAGGCCATCAGACCTGAAAAAGGATTGGTCTCTGAGCTGCGATTTCCATTTCATGAATCCAGCAACCCTTGCAACTAGAGGCTTGAAGGTTCAAAATCCTCTCCAGAGAGTTGAGTGCAAATACCTGAACCGACTCTCCGATCAGCTGGGTGATATGGTAAACTCATCCCAGGGTGCAAAAGAAGTTTACCAGGATGTTGCCTGGATTAGAGGGCATGTGGTATAACGAGAGGTTTGACAAACTTGGGTTGTTTTCTTTGGACCAGTGGAGGCTGAGGGGAGATCTGATAGAGGTTTATGGGATTATGAAGTGCACAGATAGAGTACGTATCTGATATCTTTATTCCAGGGTCAAAAGCTCCAGTACTACAGGGCATGCATTTAAGGTGAGAGTTGGAAAGTTCAAATGATAGCTGTGGGGCAATATTTTTATACAGAGTGGTGTGTGCCTGGAATACACTGTTGATGATGAGGCCTCCATTGGTCAGGGTCAACTGTGGATATGCATCCTAGCTGTCTAGACGCGCAACCCAGGGCATGGCAATATGGAGAGCAAGCTGTTGTTCATTTAGCAAACTTCCCCTCTCCACACATTTAATGAACCCAAAGGAACGGCAGAGACCAATACAGTTTGGCACCAGCAGTGTCACAGGAGTTGCCAGACTGTGTTGAACTCAACATAAGACTGTCTTAGGGACTCCAGCTCTGGACTTTTCCTTAGGGTTTACTCCTGAAGCCTTCCCCGTGAGTGGGTATAGCCGCAAGGCAGCAGAAGTTTGGGATCAGAGTTTTCCTTCTCCTAGTTGAGCTGCCAGCAATGGCTGATGAGCCCCATCTTCCTGAAGCGTCTGGTTCTAAGGCACCAGTGACCCGCCTTTGCCCCTCCTCCTGTCAGTGGAAACAGTTCTGCTGAGCTTTGTTGCTAAGCCACATGTGAAGGCCGGGAGTTGGACTTGGTTGTCAGAGGCTATTTGAGGCACACACCATTGGGAGCATTTCATAGGTAGTGGGAGCTTATCCCCACTACCACCCCCAGCTATAACAATCTTAAGGAATCACTACTGGAGGTGGTAATGGCGGTAAATATCCTTTACCAGATAGTACCTGGATTAGAGAGCATGTGTAATGACAAGAGGGTGGACAAACTTGGGCTGTTTTCTTAGGAGCAGCAGAGATTGAGGGGAGATCTGAAAGAGGTTATAAAATTATGAGAGGCATAAATAGAGTAGACAGACGGTATCTTTATTCCAGGGTTGAAATGTCTAGTACCAGAGGGCCTGCATTTAAGGTGAGAGGAGGTAAGTTCAAAGAAGCTATGAGGGGCAACTTGTTATGTAACTTCAAAACATTAAACTAATAAGGAAGACACGGGAGTCTGGAATGTGGGTCTAACTTTGGGTTTAGACCCTAAGACCATAGAAGATAGCAGCAGAATTAGGCCATTTGGCCCTTTGAGTTTGCTAAGCCATTTCATCATGACTAATCCAATTTCCCTCTCAACCCCAATATTCTGCCTTCTCGCCGTATCACTGAATGCCCTGACCAATCGAGAACCTATCGACCTCTGCCACAGATAGCTGTGAGGCCAAGTCTTTATGCATATCTAAGACAAATAATTTCATAGATTCACCAGTCCCTGGTTAAAGAAATTCCTCCTCCTCTTTGTTCTAAGAGGATGCCCCTGTGTCCTCTGGTCTTGGATTCTCCCACCATAGGAAACATCCTTTCCACATCCTATCGAGTCCTTTCACCATTCAACAGGTTTCAATGTGGTACAAATATACATCCTGAAATGCTATTTCTTCACAAACATCCATGAAAACAGAGAAGTGCCCCAAAGAATGAACGACAGTTAAATGTGAGAACCCCAAAGATCCCCCCAGCTTCCCCCTGCACGCGTAAGGCACCAAGCAACAATCCCCCCTCCCCCCACCGGCAAAAAAAACACACTCACTACCAAGCACAAGCATGAGCTAAGCAATAGCAAAGACACAGACCAAAGTTATCCCAAAGGCCTCACATTTCATCTGAAATTCGACAACCCACAGGTTCTCTCTCTCCCTGGAAAGGGAGAGGGAGGTGTCCCCCATTTTCACAGCAAGCGGGAGACATAACAAAAACCCACTGGTTTACGATGTTAAAAGTCCGTATCGTTGCTTTTTCGAGCTCTGTGTCCTAAGATCGCAAAGACCTTGGGTCTTAGGGCCCACAGGGAAAGATTTTCTGGCCTCCCCGACGACTTACAAATCTCCTGCGGTGACACCGACCCTCAATCCGCCTGTCTCCAGAACCCTGAGATCTTAGGCTTCAGAACACGATCAAGATTCTCAGGCCAAACCCTTGGCATGTCAAATAGCGGCCAGTCATGGAACCCTAAGACCAGGTCCCATTCCCACAAAGAACCGAAGCCTGCATGCAACTCCAGGTCATGGTCTTCAAAAGAATCCTGAAAGGGAAAAATAAAGGTACTAAAGGTAGAAATAGAGCTGTTTCCAAAGATGCAAGCGAAGGAGTTGCTGTTAGGTGCCATCATTCCTCCTAAGCTCCGCCCCTGGTTTTTTTTTAACCCCTCAATCTTCTGAATTCCAATGAATATAGGCCCAGAACCATCAAGCACTCTTCATATGACAAGCCATTCAATCCTGGAATCATTTTTGTGAACTTCCTTTGAACCCCCTCTAGCTTTAGCACATCCTTTCTAAGATACAGGGCCCAAAACTGCTCGCAATAATCCAAGTGAGGCCTCACTAGGGTTTTATATAAAGTCTCAACATTACACCTTTGCATCTATATTCTAGTCCTCTTGAAATGCTAACATTGTACTTGCCTTCCTCACCACAGATAGTAAGGTCAGCTGAGAAGACCATCGGGATCGCTCTTCCCACCATTACAGACATTTACACTACACGCTGCACCCGTAAAGCCAACAGCATTGTGAAGGAGCCCACGCACCCTCACACAAACTCTTCTCCCTCCTGTCATCTGGCAAAAGGTACCGAAGCATTCGAGCTCCCACGACCAGACTCTGCAACAGTTTCTTCCCCCAAGCCATCAGACTCCTCAATACTTAGAGTCTAGACTGACATCTACATCATTTATTATTATATTGTAATTTGTCCTCTACTGTGCCTATTATCTTGTTTATTAATTATTGTACTGCCCTGCACTGTTTTGTGCACTTTATGTAGTCCTGTGTAGGTCTGTAGTCTAGTGTAGTTTTTGTGTTGTCTTACATAGTCTAGTGTAGCCTTGTGTTGTTTCACATAGTCCAGTGTAATTTTCTGTTGTTTCATGTAGCACCATGGTCCTGGAGGAACATTGTTTCATTTTCACTGTGTACTGTACCAGCAGCTTATGGTCGAAATGACAATAAAAAGCGACTTGACTTGAATTGAACCTGCAAATTAACATTTAGAGGATCCTGCACAAGGACCCACAAGTTGGAGGAACTCAGCATGTCGAGTAACATCTGTGGGGGGGGCGGGTGCAGGAACAGTTGCTATTTCAGAACCTGAAGCATAAAAATTCCATTCCCCTCCTCCACAGATGCTGCCCAACCTGCTGATATCCCCAGGAAGATTATTTGTGACTCTAGATTCCAGCATCTGTGGAGAAACAGATCAGATTGTCTTTACCTCATGACACTAGTGGGATCTTGCTGTGCACAAACCATCTGTTTGATCTGCAAAGAAGTTCTCCCAGGTTCATTCACCACCTTGGAGGCACCCAGCACGACGTCCATCATTGTACTGTGATGGACACCAGAGCAGTATGCCATCCTCACATTTATGAAATGCCACTCTAGTGCTGAGGTGGAGATGTTTGAAAGCTTCAGGTTCTTCAGTGTAGACATCACCATTAGCCTGTCCTGGTCCAGCATCACGGCCAAGAAAGCACAACGGCACCTCTACTTCCTTGGAAGAGGAAGGAAATTTGCATGTATCCTTTGACCCTCATAACTTCTTTTATTATTGTACCACAGAAAACATCCCGTTTAGATGTTTAACAGCTTGGTATGGCATCTGTTCTGTCCAGGACTGCAGAGGGTTGTGGACAAAGATCAATCCATGACAAAAACCAACCTCCCTGCCATGGATTCCGTATGTACTTCTTGCTGCCTCGGTAAAGAAGCCAACATGATCAAGGACCCTGCATACCTCAGCCATTCTCTCTCCTCTCCCCTCCATTGGGCAAAAGATCCAAAAGCCTGATAGCATACAGTATATCCGCAGGCTCAAGGACATCTTCTAGCCCACTCTTATAAGACTCTAGAGCAGACCTCTTGGCTGATGAACTCTGACCTCACAATCTAACTTGACATGATCCTTGAACCTTACTGTCCATCCACATAGCACTTTCCCTGTGGTTGTAACTGTAACACCAGTATATTCTGCATTCTGTCATTATTCTCCCTCGTACTGCCCCAGTGTTCTGATGTGATGAAATGATCTGCATGGACGGAGTGCAGAACAAAGGTTTTCATTGTAGTTCAGTACATGTGACAATAATAAACCAATTTCAAGATTCAAGGTTGTTTAATGTCATTTCCTGTACACAAGTATAAAGAACAAAATAATTGTTACTCCAGATCCATTGCAGTACAAAAAACAAAACACAATAAGACAAAGAACACAAAAATAATTAAGAACAGTAAATATAAATGCTTAAGGTAGCTTATACATATTGATTGTATGTCCATGAACTGACACTAGGCACAGGAGTGTCTGTACATAAGGTGACTGAAAGAAAATGATAAAGTAGTGGTGGTTGGGGGTGTGGAAGGTAGGTCAGTGGGTGGAGGTGTTGATCAGCCTTGCTGCTTGGGGAAAGTAACTGTTTTTGAGACTGATGATCCTGGCGTGGATGTTACGTCGCCTCCTACCTGATAGGAGTGGGAGAAACAGTCCATGAGCAGGGTGTGTGGGATCCTTCATGATGGTCTGTCCCTTTTCCCCACTTTTCTGTACACACAGTATGTCCTTGATGGCAGGTATCCTGTGGCCAGTGACGCATTGGGAGTTTTTGCTCCCGGTTGCAGACTCTTCCTATCCATCACAGTGCAGGATCCATACCACGCCGTGATGGTGCATCTGTAACATTACCAATTCACATTTGCTTTCAATAATGTCTTAAAGATGTGGGTGTTGTTAGCATCTGTTGCCCAACTTTAATTGCTCTTGAGGCTGTGATCGCAGTGCTTTTACATTTTTCATAAATGTAGAGATACTACACAGAACAGGCCCAACGGGCCACACAAGCAACCTACCTGTTTAAACCTCGCTTAATCACAGGACAATTTACAATGACACATTAAGATCATAATGATATGGAAGCAGAATGAGGCCATTCAGCCCATTGAGTCTGCTCTGCAATTTCATCATGGCTGATTCATTTCCCTCTCAGCCCCAATCTCCTGCCTTCTCCCCATATCCCTTCATGCCCAGACCAATCAAGAATCTATTAACCTCTGCTTTAAATATACCCAGTGACTTGGCCTCCACAGCTTACTAACCTGTACGCCTTTGGAGGAAACTGCAGCACCCGAAGGAAACCCACACTGTCATGGGGAGAACGTGCAAGCTCCTCACACATAGCAGCGGAATTGAACTTTGAACTCCAACGGAATTAGCGCTGTGCTAACCACCACGCTACAGTGGTTCCTGATGAAGTTCCCTAGCAGTGCTGTAAAGGAGGGAGCTCTGGAACTACCATGAAAGACTGCTGATATTTTTCAAGTCAGGATGGTGTGTCACTTGGAGGGGAATCTGCAGGCGATGATGTTCCTATGCACCTGCTGTCTTCGTCCTTGTAGGGTTTGCAGGTTTGGGAGTTGCTCTCGGAGAAGCCTGGGTGAGGAAATGGTTTGATGGTTCCATTTAATATCGAAGAATGTACACAGTATACAACCTGAAACTCTTACTCTTCACAGACACCCATGAAACAGAAGAAAAACTCCAAAGAATGAATGACAGAAAAATAAAACAAAACGACCCTGCCTCTCCCACGCACAAGCAGCATCAACTCTCCCCCCTCCCCCAACTTATTCTAGCAGAAAGCATCAGCACTCACATTGCCCCCACCACCAAATGGGGAGCACTTTGTAGACCATTCACACGGCCTCACTGTAAGAAGGGAGGCTTAGATGCTGCCTGACCTGCTGAGTTCAGTGTCACCGATGAAGACCACCTTCTTCATCTGATAGTCATCAGTCCTGAGGAGTTGCCACTGTATGATTCAAACAAGAACCGTTTGTCATTCCCACTTTGTGACAGCGGGTGTTTGGGGCTGTTTTACCAGAGAAACAGCAGGCCAATTCAATTGGTCCAGGAGCCTCTGACTCAGCCAAAATTAAGTTAGCCTTGCATTCTGTAGATTTAAGACAGACTTGCCTCAGCTCCTCCCTGGGGATTTCTAGGAACTGTAAGTCCAAAATAGTTAATTGAAGGCCGTTATTTTATTTATCAATCTGCTTTCACCGGCAAGGTCTCACTCTGAAGCTAATGTGAAGTCAACAGCCATGACATCACCACAACTGGCCCAGGCTTGGTCGAACAAACACCCACTCACCCTCCTGTCAACTTCTCACTCAGTCGCTCGGCAACCAACTGACAGGGTGTTCCACTAACGAGGCGGGGGGACACGAGCCGGAGCGCTGGCAAACACTGGGGAAGAACAGCGGTCTGGGCTCAAACTGGACACCAAGTCCTGCCAGTGAGGCTGACAGGGGACTGAGATACCGGAGCTGTGAATACTGCTGGGCCTGTATGCATGCAGTCACATGTGTATGCATACAGTATATGTGTCTGTATGTGTGTGTGAGCACATGCATGTGTACATGTGAGTGCAGAAATGTATGCACGTGTGTGTGTGTGTATCTGTTTGTCTGCATGTGTGTGTTCGTACTATCAGTAAGCACAAACACAAGAAACTCTGCAGATGCAGGGAATCCAGAGCAGCGCACACAAAATGTTGGAGGAACTCAGCAGGTCAGGCAGCATCTATGGAACAACAGTAAAAATTCACTACAGAAAAGGACCTTGGCAATTGTAGGGACTGCAGACTGAAAAGCTTGAGCATATAGACATTAAGAAAGAGGATGTGCTGGAGCTTTTGGAAAGCATCATGTTGAATAAGTCACCGGGATCGGACAAAATATACCCCAGGCAAGGGAGGCAAGGGAGGAGATTGCTGAGCCTCTGGCAATGATTTTTGCATCATTAGTGGGGACAGGAGAGGTTCCGGAGGATTGGAGGGTTGAGGATGTTGTTCCCTTATTCAAGAAAAGGTGTAGAGATAGCCCAGGAAATTATAGACCAGCAAGTCTTACTTCAGTGGTTGGTATTTTGATGGTGAAGATCCTGAGAGGCAGGACTTATGAACATTTGGAGAGGTACAATATGATTAGGAATAGTCAGCATGGCTTTGTCAAAGGCAGGTCATGCCTTATGAGCCTGATTGAATTTTTTGAGGATGTGACTAAACACATTGATGAAGGTAGAGTGGTAGATGTAGAGTATATGGATTTCAACAAAGCATTTGATAAGATACACCATACAAAGCTTATTCAGAAATTAAGGAGGCATGTGATCCAAGGGGACCTTGCTTTATGGATCCAGAACTAGCTTGCCCACAGAAAACAAAGAGTGGTTGTAGATGGGTCATATTCTGCATGGAGGTCGGTGACCAGTGGTGTGCCTCAGGGATCTGTTCTGGGACCCCTACACTTCATGATTTTTATAAATGATCTGGATGAGGAAGTGGAGGGATGGGTTAGTAAATTTGCTGATGACACAAAGGTTGGGGATGTTGTTGATAGTGTGGAGGGCTGTCAGAGGTAACAGTGGGGCATTGATAGGATGCAAAACTGGGCTGAGAAGTGGCAGATGGAGTTCAATCCAGATAAGTGTGAGGTGGTTCATTTTGGTAGGTCAAATATGATGGCAGAATATAGTATTAATGGTAAGACTCTTGGCAGTGTGGAGGATCAGAGGGATCTTGGGGTTCGAGTCCATAGGACACTCAAAGCTGCTACGCAGGTTGACTCTGTGGTTAAGAAAGCATACGGTGCATTGGCTTTCATCAACCGTGGGATTGAGTTCAAGAGCTGAGAGGTAATGTTACAGCAATATAGGACGCTAGTCAGACCCCACTTGGCATACTGTGCTCAGTTCTGGTCACCTCACTACAGGAAGGATGCAGAAACTACAGAAAGGGTGCAGAGGAGATTTACAAGGATGTTGCCTGGATCGGGTACATGCTGTATGAGAATAGATTGAATGAACTTGGCCTTTTCTCCTTGGAGCGACGGAGGATGAGAGGTGACCTGATAGAGGTGTATAAGATGATGAGAAGCATTGATCGTGTGGATAGTCAGAGGCTTTTTCCCAGGGCTGGAATGGCTAACCTGAGAGGCACAGTTTTAAAGTGCTTGGAAGTAGGTACAGAGGAGATGTCAGGGGTAAGGTTTTTACTCAGAGAGTGGTGAGCGCATGGAATGGGCTGCCGGTGATGATGGTGTAGGCGGATATGATAGGGTCTTTTTAGATGCTCCTTTATAGGTACATGGAGCTTAGAAAAATAGAGGGCTATGTGTAACGCTAGGTAATTTCTAAAGTCAGTAATGTTTGGCACAGCGTTGTGGGCTGAGGGGCCTGTATTGTGCCGTAGGTTTTCTATGTTTCTTTGTTTCCATGTCAACATTTCGGGCCAAGAACCTTCATAAGGAAGCTATCTGTGTGCTTCTCTCTGTGTGTTGATATGTGTCTGTATATTTATTCTTTATTTATTGAGATACAGGGTGAACAGACACTTCCAGCTCTTTGAGCTGCGCTTCCCAGCAAACCCCCGATTTAATTCTAACCTAATCACAAGACAATTTACAATGACCAATTCACCTACCAACCGGACTGTGAGAAGAAACCGGAGCACCCGGAGGAAACCCGCACAGTCACAGGGAGAATGTACAAACTCCTTTAAGACAGTGGCAGGAATCGAACCCAGGACACAGGTACAGTAAAGCACTGTGCTAACCACTACGCTGCCGGGCAGCCCCATGTTTTACCTGTGTGTGTAATTTGCATCTGACTGTATATCATTTGTGCATAGACATACGGTACATACTTGTAGGAATGTGTGTCTGTGTCTCTGAGTATCAAGTTCATGTACACGTGGCTCTGTATGTGTGTTTTTATGTATGCATGCGTGTGCGTGTTTGTACGTGTGGGTGAAGATAGTTCAGAATAGCTGCAGGCTGAATCAGAGTCTACTTCAATCAAGTTGCTAACGCTGTCACCGAGGCCATGGGCTTTACTTCCTTGTGGACAAGATGGACAGACTTAAAAAGTTTAATTTAATTTTCCACAGCTTGTGTTGGTGGTTTGTTTATGCGTAGGGTGGTTTCCTGGAGGAAGGCCTGAGGCACATTTGTTCTGCTGTGTAGACATGTGGCCTGTCGGCTCTCCTCATTGCACAGGTGTTGTACACACTGTTTGCTTCACAACGGACTTACTGACCTAAACACCATGTCCCAGCAGAACACATTCCAGCCCTGGCCTTCACACTCTAAAGATTAATGTCGTCTCTGCACTCCACGATTTATGTCCTTTGGAAGGCCGTGTTCTCCTTTTCCCTCCGATGGGGTCCCGCTGATCTCAGCTGCTTGGGGAGCCACCAAGTAAATCAAGAAATGCTTCTCCTGACAGCAGCGAAGAAGTCAAGATGAGCTCCCATCACGTGCATCCCAGTGTCACCCGGATGTGGAGCAGGACAACTGAAGAGAGGGTCTGTCAGTGAGTCAGCCTGGCCAAGGAGAACCACACCACCTCTCCTTCTCTACCTTCACTTCCACAGCACTTTTTCGGCTGCCGGGGAAACCACCAACCTCTGATTCCTCCCAATGTCTCTACCATCCCGACATGGATAGATGTCACTACTACCTCAACGGCACTGTGTCTAAATCTCTTTTGAGTAATGCCTATGATGTTTGGGTGGTGCTCCTTTCTTTCCCAAGGCATGAAGCTCTCATATCCTAAATTGGTAAAACCAGATTGCCAATGTGGATTTTCCAGTAATCCTCATCCAGCACTTCTTCATTGAATTCTTCATGCAGATGTTACAAAGATTGGTGGTGTTGTGGATAGCATAGAAGACTGGCAAAGAATACAACAGAATATAGATGAGTTGCAGAAATGGGCGGAGAAATGACAGATGGGGTTTAACCCGGTCAAATGTGAGGTGTTGCACTTTGCCAGGTCAAATTTGAAGAGACAGCAACTGTTAAGGGCAAGATCCTTAACAGTGCTGATGTGCAGAAGGATCCTGGGGTTCAAGTTCATAGCTGTCTGAAAGTAGCCACACGGGTTGATAGGGTGGTTAAGAAGGCATATGGCAGGCTTGCCTTTATTCGTCGAGGCGTTGAGTTCAAAGGCCAGGAAGTTAAGTTACAGCTTTGTAAACCTTCAGTTAGGCCGCATCTGAAGTACTACATACAGTTCTGGTTGTCCCATTACAGGAAGGATGTCAAGGGTTTTGAGAGGGTGCAGAAAAGGCTTCCAACAATATTGCCTGGATTAAAGGGCATGTGCTACAAAAAGAGGTTGGACAAATTTGCGTTGTTTTCTCCAGCGTGCTGGAGGCTGAGAGAACTGACAGAGGCTTATAAGATTACAAGACGCAAAGATAGAGTAGACAACCCTTGGAACATTTTTTTCCAAGGGTTGAAATATCTCATACCAGAGGACATGAGAGGGTAACTTCCAAGGAGATTTAAGGAGCAAGTTTCTTGCACAGGGAGTGGAATGCACTGCCTGAGATGGTGGTAGACGCAGATACATTAGGGACTTTTAAAAGATCTTTAGATAGGCAGATGACTGTGAGGAAAGTAGAAGGATATGTGCATTGTGTAGGCTAAGAGATTAGTTAGCCATTTGATTACTAACGTAAGTGGTTTGGATGAACATTGTAATCTGAAGGGCCATATCCTGTGCTGTACTATTCTATGTTCTTTGTTCTATATAATTCCACCCAACCACACTCAGGGAGAAGATCACAGATGGTTTCAGACCTGTTGTAAAAAAAATGCCTCTTATGACAATGATTAGTGAGGCAAAGAGAGATCTGTATTTACCGACAAGTTCCTTTGTTGTTTAAACTAACAAATACATGAATTCATACACTAATTACCTTGTGTGCGCATTCGCTAAGTATCCCTGACTCTCCTGAGTAGTCAAAGATTAGCAAAGGTATTATCCAGGCAAAAGAGCTTACGCTGGCCAGGCATTCCTCGTCGTCCCAATTCACTCGCCACATGTTCCACACAGGGTTGCTCATGCTTGTATCTGTGAAGGTTATTGTTTGAAGTTACCGCTGCCAGCACTTACGAAGCATCCACTTCTATATTGATTCCTTATCAATTCAAATATCGCATTCCAGTGTCATTGGCTACAGGTCATGTGTCTGACCCTTAACACCTTGTTATTGGCTCTGCTCCAAACCAGCATCTATTTATTGCCATCAAATGTCAGTCGATAATTTATGGCTCTTTGTTCTCAATCAGTAACCAGCTGGAATCACTCTAGGCAGGCACCAACCCCAACATTCACAAACCTACATTTTATATCCAACCAAAGAACATTTCACAAATAGATTCTTATTTGGAAATGATCTCCAGTCCAGCAGATTACTCGAAGTGTTATTGTGTCTCCTTTAGAACATTAATCAAGCCCAGCATGTCAAACTCACAAAATAGAGAATAAAGTGTCTTCACAAAATGGCAGCCTCCATCGCCAAGCACATGGCAAGAACAAAGACAATTAGTCTGTCTGCTTCCACTGCCCTTGATTCATTTGAATTCACTGATTTATAGAATGTAGTTCTTTCTAGCCAACAGGCCTATTTGCACAATCTTTGTCACACATCTCTCTCCTCCAACTCCTACCGTTGCCGCTGTGCTTGCGGAGTCAGCCCCATCCCAACAACACCATGAGAGCACCTTCACCAGTGGGAATCCAGTGGTTCAAGGAGGACCTTCAGCACCACCCTCCCAGGGTCAGTTAAGAATGGACAAGAAATGCCAGCCTTGAGATTGAGACCCACCTGCAGAACAGAGTGGCAAACGTCACTACAAGGTCATCAACCAAAGGTCCTATTACCATTTTCAGAACTTCAAAGTTCAAAGTAAATTTATTATTAAAGTACATATATGTCACCATATACAATCCTGAGATTCACATTCTAGTGGGCATTCACAGTAAATACAAAGAAACTAGAATCAATGGAACACTACATCCAGCAGGACGGACAAACAACCTGTGTGTAGAAACAACAAATGGGGCAAACGCAAAACAGAAATTTAAAAAGTAAATAATAAGAATAATAAATAAACAATAAACATAGAGAACATAAGATGAAGAGTCCTTGAAAGTGAGTCCATAGGTTGTGGGAACAGTTCAGTGGTGGGGCAAGTGAAGTTATCCTCTCTGGTTCAGAAGCCTGATGGTTGAGGAGTGTAACTGTTTCTGAACCTGGTGGTGTAGGTCCTGAGGCTCCTGTACCTTCTTTCTGATGGCAGCAGTGGAAGAGAGCCTGTCTTGGGTTGTGGGGTCCCTGATGATGGATGCTGCTTTCCTGCGACAACACTCCATGCAGATGAGCTCCGTGGTGTGCTAATTGTGGGTGTTAGAGTTCACAGCGTCTGAGGGAATGTTTCTTGTGCACTGGGCCATAGACATTCCTTAAACACTGGTCAATAGACCTTGCTCAAATACTGGTCAATACTCAACCACTGATCAGCAGGCCTCCCCCAACCATTGATCAACAGCTCAAATACTGATCAGTAGACCACCCTCACGATGAGCTAGCAATCTGTGTCAGTAGAAGCCATACTGATCTGTGCAGGTGTGTGTCGATACACAGACATGTGCCTTTGATTACATAGAGCATAATATGTAGAATAGTACATTAAAGGCCCTTCGGTCCACAATGTTGTACCAACCTTTTAATCTACTCCAAGATCAATCCCACTCTTCTCTCCTACATAACCCTTCACGTTTCTATGTGCCTATCTAAGAGCCTTTAAATGTCCGTAATGTATCTGCCTCTACCTCCACCCCCGGCAACACACCGACTACTATCTGTAAAAACTGTGACAGCACAGTAATAGGCACAGACTAGAAGGGCCGAATGGCCTGTTTTCTGTGCTGTAGTGTTCTATGGTTCTAAAAAAAAACTACCTCTGATATCAGAGAGAAGCCCTAGCTTGCTCAACCTGTCTTCATGACAAATCTCCTCTGGTAAATTGGTAAATCTCCTCTGCACCCACTCTAAAGCTTCCACATACAAGGCAACCAAAACTGAACACAATACTCCAAGTGGAGTACTCTAGATCAGAGGGGAGTGACCCACTGGGCTTCACCTTTATCACACTCCTATCCCGTAGAAGAAGTACCTATGACAATCCGCACCACTGGTGTAGGAAACAAGTATGGCAACATTGGACAAATGTTCTTCTACATTCATTTACTTAGAGATACAGCACAGTTGTGGGTGACAGAGTGGAGAGTGAGTGGTAGGGTGGAGATAGGTCCCTACCAAAGGTGATGTGAGGTGCTCCTTCCCTCCGCTAGCCTGCAAGTCAACCTTGGGCAAGGTGTAGCACCTGCTTAACCCTCCGATCAGGGTCAAGCGAAGCCATGGGAGCAGCTGGTGCATATCACAAGTCCTGGTTATGCAACCACTGACACCAGGCAGACAACCTCCAAAGAGTATTGATAATGGCTGGGGTCACCCGTCTTGTCAAGACACTGCCCAGAAGGAGGCAATGGCAAACCACCTCTGTAGAAAAAATCACCAAGAATAATCGTGGTCATGTAAAACCATGATCACCTACGTCATACGGCTCGACACGTAATGATGACGATGATGATGGCACAGTATTAGGCCCTTCTAGTCCAACGAGCCTGCGCCACGCAATTAACCTACTAACCGGTACATCTTTGAAAAGTGGGGGGAACCCAGAGCACCCAGAGGAAACCCACGTGGTCATGGGGAGAACGTACAAACTCCTTACAGAAAGCTGTGGAATTTAACCCAAACTGCTGGTGTGGTACTAGTTTTATGCTAACCATAATGCTACTGAACTGCATTTCGAGCTGACATTTTCCTCGCCCAGTAAGGAGTCTGGACAAAAATTCCTGGCCCCAGAAACAAAATTATAAATGAAAGAAAGGTCATAAAAATTCCAGCAAAAGTTAGTAAAATTATTTTTAAAAAAACACTAGTGCTGAGAAGACAGCATAAAACATGCAAATTACCGAGAAACCAGAACGCTCCAAATATTTTCAACACTCTGTCACTGGTCACAGTCCGGTGAGTGTTGAATTGACAAAGGCTCTACTACAGCTCCAGTGCAGATGTGTGGAATAAAATTAAAATCATTTCTTCAGATATTCCTCAGGAGTGCTACACGCCATCTCTTATTGTTGGGCGGATAACCAGCAGACCTAACCCAATAGACTACGTCCAGACTGATTACACCATTGCCAAGTCTGGCAGTTGTGATGAGAGCAAAATTATCAGAGGCCAGTTTGGTCATAGATTGAAGGAGACAGCAATGATAGGAGTCCACAAGCACGCAATTAAACACGGAAATGCAGAAGCTGCTGTCAGTGATTTTCTGTTCCTTTCAGGCTGCACTGCCAATGACTGCACAGATGGAAGTACTTTTGAACTCATTAAACTAAAATGTTATTTGTTTATGCACGAACCTCACTTTGAAAAACTGACAAACAAGATGAACCTTGTTGAGGTATCTCAGTTTCCAACAGCGCACTAGGCTATGAGCAGTGCTGAACCACCTCTCTGGTTAATTCCTCCCATCCATCCAACGCCATACCTTCAGGCAGGAGGTATCATAGTATTAGGACAAAGACTATTAGGATGGGAAACAGCTTCTTCCCCCGGGCGATGAGACTACTGAACTCCCTGCCACCACTCGGGTCTCGTCATGTATAAAGCACTGGTTGTAATGAACTCATCAGGACTGTGCAGGCAACTGAAGAGCACTGGGCTCCAAGGTTTTTAGGAGCACCTGAATTGGTTAATTGTTGTTTAATGAGGATCATTAATCATTTACATTTCTTGAGTGACTCACTCTTCGTAATGCGGACTCCTGGCACTTTCTCTTTAAGTTTGTTAAGTTTACTTTGATAGGCTCAGGGGTTTCATGTTGCTTGTACTATTTAAGCAGGCGCCTGATTAGTGCTAATCAGGGGACTTCGTTTTGGGAATGTTATGTCTCGCAGTGTTGCTCATCCAAGGTGTTGTTGGAATTCTTATAGTCATAGAGTCATAATCATAGAGAGGTACAGCACAGAAACAGGGTCTTCAGCCCATCTAGTCCATGCTGAAATCATTTAGACTGCCTTTTCCCATAGCCCTCCATACCCCTACCATCTACGTATGTACCTATCCAAAGTTTCTCTTAAATGTTGAAACTAAGCTCACATGCACCACATGTCCTGGCAGCTCATTCCACACTATTACAACCTTCTGAGTGAAGAAGTTTCCCCCCATGTTCCCTTTAAATTTTTCACCTTTCTTCCTTAACCAATGACCTCTGGTTGTAGTCCCACCCAACCTCAGTGGAAAAGGCCTGCTTCCATTTGCCCGATCTATACCAGTCATAATTTTGTATACCTCTATCAAATCTCCTCTCAATCTTCTACGTTCTAAGGAATACAGTCCCAACCTATTCAATCTTTCCTTATAATTCAGGTCCTCCAGACCCAGCAATATCCTTGTAAATTTTCTCTGTACTCTTTCAATGTTATTTACATCTTTCCTGTAGGTAAGTGACCAAAACTGTTCACAGTACTCCAAATTAGGCCTCACCAATGTCTTATACACTTCAGCATCCCATCTCCTATGCTCAATACATTGATTTATGAAGGCCAATGTGCCAAAAGCTTTCTTTATGACACTATCTACCTGTGACACCACCTTCAACTAATTATGGACCTGTATTCCCATATCCCTTTGTTTTACCACACTCCTCAGTGCCCTACCATTCCCTGTGTGAAACCTAACCTGGTTGGTCTTACCAAAGTGCAAAACCTCATACTTATCTGCATTAAATTCTATACTTGCCATTTTCTGCCCATTTTCCCAGCTGATCCAAATCCCTCTTCAAGCCATCATAGTCTTTCTCACTGTCCACTAGACTCTCAGTCTTGGTGTCACCTGCGAATTTGCTGATCCAATTAACCATATTGTCATCCAGATCACTGATATAGATGATAAACCACACAGGACCCAGCCCTGGTCCCTGCGGCACACCACTAGTCACAGGCCTCCAGTCAGAGAGGCAACCCCTTACCAACACTCTCTGGCTTCTCCCACAAAGCCAATGTCTAATCCAATTTACTACCTCATCTTGAATGCCGAGCGACTGAACCAACTTGACCAACCTTCTATGCGGAACCTCATCTAATGCTTTGCTAACGTCTGTATAGGCAACATCCACTGTCTTGCTTCCACTTTCCTGGTAACTTCCTCAAAAAACTCTATAAGATTGGTTAGATATGACTAACCACGCACAAATCCGTGCTGATTAGTCTGAATCAGTCCATGTCTATCCATATAATCATATATCCAGTTCTTTAGAATACCTTTCAAAAACTTTTCAACATCTGCTGTGTCAGACTCACCAGCTTATAATTTCCAGAATTTATGAATAAACTATGGCCACCGCCTCTACATCGGAGTCTGTCTTTCCTCCGCAGTTGGATTCCGACATTGCCAACACACATCTTGACAGCCAAGAGCATTATAGTGCTTAACCTGTGATGTAAGTGCACCTATTTATTTGTGGTAATGCTATTTTATGTGTTGTTTTTGAGCTACATGTATTGTGTTGTGCACCTTGGTGTGGAGGAACATTGTTTTATTTGGCGGTATGCATGTATGCAGTTGAACTTGGTTCTGAAAATTCCTAGTCTGATATCTCAAAATTCAAACTACATATATGTCACCATTTACCACCCAGAGATTCAGTTTCTGGCCAGCATTCAGAGCAGAACAAACAAATCCGATACGATCAATTCAAAACTACACAAAGATGGACAAACAGCCAATGTGTGTAAAAAAAAGGACAATCTGAGCAGATACAATCAATCAATTAATAAATAAATAGATAGATAGATAAATGATACTGAGAACACAAGTTGTAGAGTTGTTTTTTTAATTCTGCTTGTGCAAAGGGATGGGGGCTTCAGGGGGTTCGATGTTTCTATCATTTATTCTATGGAGTTTCTTGTTTTCTTTATGTCTGTGAAGAGTAAATATTTCAGGTTGTACACGATATACATTTTCTGTGTTAAATTGAACCGTGGAGTCCTTGAAAGTGCAACTGTAGGTTGAGGAATCAATTTAGAGTTGAGATGAGTGAAGTTATTCATTCCAGTTCAGGAATCTGATGGTTGTTGTGTTATAACTGTTCCTGAATCTTGTGGTTTGGGACCTAAGGCTCCTGTACCTCCTGACACAAATAACTGAATTCAGATCACTGTTCCAGACTTTGACACTCCTGTCTTTGGAACCACCCTTCATATTTTCTCTGAATGAATCACAGCCTTCCAGTCCCAACAATAAATTCAGCAGTTTCAGCGTATTATGTTTGATCTGCTGAAGGGTACAGACATTGTGGGCTGCTGGACCTGTTCTTTAGTTATACTGTTCTCTGATCTTGTAACGACACACACTCATCCACACTACCTACTAAGGTTTAGATGCTCTAACTCCCCGGAGCATGGGTAACTGGTGAGGCCCTTTGAAGATTCAGGATAGTCTCACTAGTTGGCAATCACGTGTTGGGCACCAAGGATTGAGCATTTAAGGAGCATCCGAACTGGCTTTCGGCGCTCAATCATAAATCTGCTAATGAATTCGTCCAGTGTTTTTTTTGTGTTCAGATTCTCGATCCAGTTTGAAACCGTGTCTTGATCCTTGCTGCACATACTCCATCATTTGGGCCCAATCCATGCTCATTAAGGACTTTTGTCACAGTACGATTGAGCCAATATGGACCCAGCTAGGTATCAGAGTCTTTCATCCACTGTGACCAGCCATAACGAAGGCATTTTCCAGCAGAGCCTGGAGATACATGAGCCATGGGTCAACTTTTGCAAGGAGGAGGCCAGAATCACTTGGGAGAAACAGTTGGTATCCCTCGGAGCCAGAACATCTTCCAACCCCGGAGAAATTCGACGGTGACCCGGGTTCTTGCCGCAGCTTCCTCATCCAGTACTTGTCAGTGTTTGAGGTCCAGCCGTCCTGGTTCCCACCAGTGTGCAGAAAGGTGGCCTTCAGTATCGCTCTTCTGACTGGGTGAGCCCTGGCCTGGGCCACCGCGCATTGGGAACGTGGGTCCGAGGTTTGTTTGGACTTGGAGGAATTCATGGCCACCATGAGAGAGGTGTTTTATCATTTGCCAGAGCAAGCCGAGCCTCAGACCGCTTGATGAATATTTGACGGTCAGTGGCCGACTGCGCGATCGAATTTCAGAACTTGGTCCAGAGTGGTTGGAACAGAGAAGTTTTGGCCATCCTATACCATCATGGACTTTGAGATAAACTAAAGGATGCCCTCGCCTTGAGAGAACCAGCAGAGAAGACTGTAAGATCATAAAACATAGGAGCAGAATTAAGCTGTCTGGCCTATCGAGTCTGCTCCACCATTCAATCATGGCTGATCTTTTTTCTGCTCCTCAGTCCCACTCCCTAGCCTTCTTCCTGTAACCTTTAATGCCTTGACCAATCAAGAACCGATCAATCTCTGCTTTAAATACAAACAACGACATGGCCTCCACAGCTGCCTGTGGTAACAAATTCCACAAATTCACCACCATCTGGCAAAATAAATTTCTCCACACCTCTGTTTTAAATAGATGCCCCTCTACCCTGAGGCTGTGCCCTCTTGTCCTAGACTCTCCCACCATGGGAAACATCCATTCCACGTTTACTCTGTCTAGGCCTTTCAACATTTGAAGGTTTCAATGAGATCCCCTCTCATCTTTCTAAATTCCTGTGAGTATAGACCCAGAGCCGTCAAATGCTCCTGATATGACAACCCTTTCATTCCCAGAATCATCCTTGTGAACCTCCTCTGAAAACTCTCCAATACCAGCACAACTTAAGATGAGAAGCCCAAAATTGTTCACAATACTCAAGGTGAGACCTGACCAGTACCTTATAAAGCCTCAGCATCACCTCCTGCTCTTATATTCCAGAGCTCTTGAACTGAATGCTAACATTGCATTTGCCTTCCTCACCACCGGCTCAACCTGCAAGTTAAGTTAGGTTGTTCTGCACAGGGACTCTCAAGTCCCTTTGCATCTCAGATTTTTGGATTTTCTCCCCGTTTAGAAAATAGTCTGCACATTTATTTCTACCACCAAAGTGCATGACCATGCATTTTCCAATATTGTATTTCATTTGCCACTCTCTTGCCCATTCTCCTCATCTGTCTAAGTCTGACTGCAGCCTGTTTCCTCAACACTACCTGCCCCTCCACCAACTTTCGTATCGTCTGAAAACTTGGCAATAAAGCCACCTATTCCATCATCTAAATCATTGACATACAGCATAAAAAGATGCAATCCCAACACCAACCCCTGCGGAACATTACCAGTCATTGGCATCCAACTAGAAAAGGATCCTTTTATTCCCACTTGCTGCCTCCTACCAATCAGCCAATGCTCTAACCATACTAGTAACTTTCCTGTAAAACCATGGGCTCTTAACTTGTTAAGCGGCCTTATGTGTGGCTGTGAACCTTATGAAATTAGAGGTTCTCCTCAACCAGTCAATCCGTATCAATAATTGTCTGGCAGAGCGTAAGTGGGACTGCGTCATGAGGTTGAAGAGGGCTAGTTCAAGCCCAGACTCAACGCATCATTATTCCACTCCCCATCCTCGGACCATGACCTGCCCATCGCCTGCTTAAGATCCAGTTGAACCCCAGCATGTCACTTGCACTCGACTCTCCACCGATGAGAGGTTCTGGGGCCAGAGTCAAAGTTGCTGTTTTTACTGCAGGGAAGCAGGTCACTTGCAGGCCAAGTGTCTGAAGCTGCAGCCACCTGGGAACTGTTCAGGCCATCCTGCGTCGGGAGGACTATGACAGTAGCAGTCCCTACTCTCAACCCCACAGATTCTGGTTTCGTGTTGAAAGCCGAGTTCACCTGGGATAAGAACCTGAGGCAGGTGAAGACTTTTGTGAGCTCTGGAGCAGCAGGTAATTTTCCAGATAGAGGAACCACCATTCAGTTGCGAGGGTGAGTCTATCCCTGCTCCAGCCAATAGGCCCGTACGAATCCAAACTAAGTCCAGTCAGGGGTGTGCTGGAATGAGATTTCTAGTTCAGGAGCAAACCAAGAAGGTGCCCAAGCAGTCTGGAACTCTAGCAGCTAAGCCAAGGGACTCCAGTTTCCAGGTCCTGTTGTGTCTGTGCACAACTACATATCAATTAAATAAAAGAATGCATGAGGGAGATGGCTTTAACTGGTGTATTCACATTGCAGCAAGAGAGGGAGAGAGCAATGTGCATGCGTAAACAACAACAACAGATCAACACATAGTGTAGAGAAGGGGGGGTCATTGCTCAAAAAGAAATTTACATTTCCTCCCTCTATAGATTAATGCAACATAAAAGTGTATATGTATAAAACATTCAATTTCCCTTTCTTAAACCTATATTCCAAATAAACATGCTTTCACAATAACAGTCCATAGCTAACTTCACAGTTCTATAGTTTCAGTGTTTTGGGTGGTGCTCTGTTACTTTCAGGATAGTGCCCTTCGACCAGTGGAGTGGTATCAGGTTGCCAGGCATCTTATCAATGATAATGATCTCATCACACCTCTGGAGCTGTGCAGTGGCATCAGGTTTGGTAGGTGTCTTGTCTAAGACAATGTTCTTAGTTTCCAGTGTCAAGTTGTTGTCAGTGTCATGATCATCACTGAGAGGTAAGTCAGGTGGATGCAATGCATCTATCTTGTTGTGTGTAGTCGACTCAGGTCTGTTCTTTGGTTGAGCATCCAGTATCTGGTCCACATGACGTCTCCATGTCTGATCTCCAACATCCACTATGTGCATCAGTGGTCCAGTTCTCGTAGATATCCTACTGGGTGTCTACTTGTCTTCGCAGTAATCACGTGCTAGAACTTCTCATCCAATCTCAAAGTTCCTTGTTGCTTCACTTGGAAATTGGCCGAACTGTTTATTCTGTACTTCCTCTTGTAGATCTGGTTTCAGGAGGTTTATGCGAGAAGTCAGATTCCTGTTCATGAACTGCATTGGAGGTGTTTGATCTGGCATTGCACGAACAGAGTTCCAATACACAGAAAGGAAATTGTCCACCTTGTGCTGTAGAGAAATGTCCTGCTTGTCCACTGCATTAATGGACTTCTTGAAAGTTTAGATAAATCTTTCAACTAATCCATTTGTTGCTAGGTAGTGAGGAGCTGACTTGAAATGTCTGTTGCCATTTTTCTTCATGAACAGTCGAAATTCTTTTGACAGGTATTGTGGTCCGTTGTCACTCACAATTTATTCTGGTTAGCCATTTCTGGCAAGGATAGTCCTCAAGGTGGAGACAGACTTTGCTGAGGTGGTTGACTTCATTGGTATAACCCGCAGCCACTTTGAATGAGTATCCACAGCAATCAGAAACATGGAGTCCATGAATGGCCCAGCAAAGTCAATATGTACTCCTTGCCATGGTGAAAATGTCTGCTCTCATTGCTGTAACAGTGCCTATGGGGGTGCATTTTGAACTGTTTGGCATCCTGAACAGCTTTTGGCCAAGTCTCCAATCTTCTTATTTTTTACTAGCCACCACATGTATCTCTAGGATAGACTCTTCATCTTGACTGTACCCATGTGTCCTTCAGGCAGGTTTTCTAACACTCTGGTGCACAGTTTAGAGGGAACCACAACACGAGATCCACACATCAGCGTTCTTTGACGTATGGACAGTTGGTCTTGTCTCGCTGAGAACTCTGGAAACATAGGGGTACCATGAGTTGGCCATCCTTGCATGGTGATTCCATAGACTTTTGACAATGTTGGGTCATTCCTTGTTTCCCTTTGTATTTCAGAATTTGTTACCAGCACAGTTGTCTTCCACCAGTGCGGTGTGGAAAACTTCTGCTGGGTCACAGTAAGAAGACTTTTCTTCTTCAGTTGCCAATAGTGGAAGATGTGACAAGCCACCTTGCTGTGTTGTTTGGTACCCTTGACTCTATGTCATAAGAGTGGGCTCCTAGGAATAGTGCTCAACGTTGTAACTGGGTAGCAGTCATCACAGGAATTCCATTCATGGGATTGAAAATGGACACAAGAGGCTGGTGATCTGTCACTAGTGTAAACTTTTGTCCATAGAGGTAGTGGTGGAATTTCTTTACTCCTCATACAAGACTAAGAGCCGATCTGTGTGTAGCTGCATTCTGCGCTCGTCAATGATCTTGAAGCAAATTCAATCGGATATTCAGATCCATCTTTCATAATGGGTGACAAAGTGGCTCCAATGCCATAAGGGGACGCATAGCACGCCAGTCTGATGGGCAGGGATGGGTCATAACGGGTGAGCAGTTCATTGAATGTGATAGTCTTTTTGTTTCCTTGAATGCTTTGTCACATATTTCTGACCATTCCCACCTTGCTCCTGTCTGTAACAGTACATACAATGGATGCAAAACTGTAGCAACGTCTGGGAGAAACCGATGGTAGTAGTTTACAAGGCCCAAGTATGACCTGAGTTGTGACACATTTTCTGGTTGAGTGCCCTGTAGCACTGCTTCAATCTTCTCTTGTGACCTAGGTAAGCCACGCTTGTCAATGACATGTCCACAATATGAGATTTCATTCTTGAAAAAATCACACGTTTCTCGCTCTTTGCCACAGACCATAATCACTCAGCCTGGTAAGCACTTTACCAAGGTTATGGAAGTGCTCTTTATCATTTTTGCCAGACACGATGATGTCATCTAGGTAACACTGTGTTCCTGGGATTTCTTGGAGCCCTTGATCCATTGCTCTTTGCCAAATTGCTGGGGCTGATGTGACATCAAAGATGAGACAATCATACTGAAACAGTCCCTTGTGAGTGTTGATTGTGAGGAACTTCCTGCTTGACTCCTCAATCTCCATTTGCAGATAGGCTTGTGACAAGTCAATCTTTGAAAACCTCGCCTTCTCTGCCAAAGATACAAAACTGTCTTCTATTTGTGGCAGGGGATACTGCACAGCACGCAGCACTGGGTTGATGCTCATCTTGAAATCTCCACATTTGCCGACTTCTCTGGCTTTCCCTTTCTTGATCGCCAGGACAATGGCATGGCCCAATTGCTCCATTCAACCTTGTAGAGATTTCCAAATGTCTCCGAGCTCTGCAGCTCAGCATCCACTTTAGGATGTAGTATGTAGGGCACTAGACACCCTTCATGGAACCTTGCTGTTGCTGTTGCATCCATTTCAATTCTGGCCTTCATGCCTTTGAGTTTACCAATCTCCTTCTCATTAGCATTAAGCAGCTGTGCCAGTCTCTGGTTAGTGTTACCATTTGGGCTGCCATTGCCTGTTGATGTCACACTGAGACCTTTGATTGAGTGCCAGCCTGTCCCCTAATGCATCAGAAAGTTCATCTCTACAGACACAGTACTGGGAAAGTTTGCGCAGTCCTGCAATGTATTCAGAAATGCTTTCATCTTTTGACTGGTTCCTTTTAGAAATCTAAATCTCACAGCTAATACCAGTGATTTTGTAAAATTGTAACAATTTCATCAAACGTCTTGCTTACTAACTTTGCAGAGGTTACTAAGTTGCGTAAAAGACTCTACATTCTTGGGCCCATTGAAGTAAGTAGGTACTTTCTTTTGCTCTTCCTCATTCACATTACAGTAGAGTTCAGCCATCTTGATATACGACTCCCAGCCTTCGTTAGCACTATCAAATTCATCAAACTTTCCTGACTGAAGCCATCACCAAATTATTTTCTCTTTAAATTCTTTCTTGCACTGTAGTCACACATCTGTGAGCATCTGTGATGGCCTTCTTGTGCTGTTTAGGCCTTGCTGTTTCATCCTGTAACTGTCGGTGCAGTTCTTGATATTTTCTGACATTCAGGTTTGTACTCGTCGCCAATTTATTGTGTCTGTGTGCAACTACACGTCAATGAAATAAAAGCACGCAAGCATATGGTACGCATATGGTGTATTCACATTACATTGAGAGAGAGAGAGTCCAATGCGCAAGTGTAGACAACTGTGTATGCGCAGACAATAGATCAATATGTAGTGTGGGGGGGGGGGGGGTCATTGCTATAAAAGAAATAGATCCACACATTACAGGTCCCACCTAAGGGGAAGACTCTAAGAAGGAGATCCTTGAAACCTAGTCCCAGAAGCACCAAGACCATTTGTCGCACCTCGCTGCTGACGTCTGAGGGGACGGATGAGGATTTAGACTGTGACTGGTTTCTGTTTTCACTAGAGACTCTTGTGGACCTATGGGGGAAGATTCTGGGGTCTGTCAAAGCAGCCCCCACTACTGATGGAGTCTCAGAAGTCATCTTCAGAAGAAAGTTCAGGGTAATTGCAGCACCCAAGCCAGTAGAAATCCCTTCGTTGACAAGGATTTGAAAGAGGTATTCAGTAAGGGAAAGGCCTCAACTCTTGCACCTCACCGACCCCAGAACTCTGCGTGTGCTCCATGAGGTCGATCATGCACACTCTCTGGCCCATAGAGAAGTGCTATGGAGGAGTATGTTAAGGAGGCTCATGCCCTGAAAGACTCTTGCCTCAATCCTAACCCTAACCCTCCACCTCGCCGTCTGTGCTGGCTCCTTCTTCGAACAGAAGGACAGGAGACTAGGACCTTGCAATGATTCTAGAGAACTGAACTGCATAACAGTCAAGAACTATTACCCTCTTCCACTCATGAACACTGCTTTAGAGAGTCTCCAAGGGACAAGAATATTCTCGAAGCTGGACTTGTGGTGTGCATACAGCCTGGTTTGCATAAAGGTGGGTGACGGGTGGAAAACAGCATTCAACACACTGTCAGGGCACTATGAGTACCCGGTCATGCCCGTCACCCTTGTGAATGCCAGCAGCTTTCCAGGCCTTTATAAACAACGTGCTCTCCATGGGTACGCTTTCGTCTACTTGGATGACATCCCAATTTTCTCAAAATCCAAGAAGGAGCACATCCCTCACATCAGAGGTATCTTAACGAGGCTTCTGGATCTTGAAATTTACGTCAAGCTGGAGAAGTCTGATAACCACTATTTCGTTTTTGGGCTTCATCATTTCTAAAGACAATCTCAAGATGGGCCCTATTAAGATGAATGCATAAATCCATAAGTCCATAAGACATAGGAGTGGAATTAGGAGCATTCTTCTAAATTCCATGAGTACATGCTCAAAGCTGCCAAACAGTCCTCATATGTTAACCCCTTCATCGCAGAATCATCCTCATGAACCTCCTCTGGACCCTCTGGACCCTCTCCAATCACAACACATCCATTCTGAGATATGGGGCCGAAAACTGTTGACAATACTCCTAAGTGCAGCCTGACTAGTGTCTTATAAAGGCTCAGCATTATCTCCTTGCTTTTATATTCTCTTCCCTTTGAAATGAATGCCAACATTGCATTTGCCATCTTTACCACAGAATCAACAAGTAAATTAGCCTTCTGGGAGTCTTGCATGAGGACTCCTAAGTCTCTCTGCACCTCTGATGTTTGAACTTTCTCCCCATTTAGATAATAGTCTGCACTATTGTTCCTTTTACCAATCAAGTGTGACAGTGGACAAGAGTTTATGGAAACGGAGAAGATAGCAGAGGTACTTAATGAGTACTTTGCTCCAGTATTCACTATGGAAAAGGATCTTGGCAATTGAAGGGGTGACTTACAGCAGACTGAAAAGCTTGAGCATATAGACATTAAGAAAGAAGATATGCTGGAGCTTTTGGAAAGCATCAAGTTAGGAGAGTCACTGGGGCAGGACGAGATGTACCCCAGGCTGCTGTGGGAGGCGAGAGAGGTGATTGCTGAGCCTCTGGCGATGATCTTTGCATCATCAATGGGGATGGGAGAGGTTCTGGAGGATTGGAGGGTTGTAGATGTTGTTCTCTTATTCAAAACAGGGAGTAAAGATAGCCCAGGAAATTATAGACCAGTGAGTCTTACTTCAGTGGTTGGTAAGTTGATGGAGAAGATCCTGAGAGGCAGGATCTATGAACATTTGGAGAGGCATAATATGATTAGGGATAGTCAGCATGGCTTTGTCAAAGGCAGATCGTGCCTTACAAGTCTGATTGAATTTTTTGAGGATGAGACTAAACACGTTGATGAATGTAGAGCAGTAGATGTAGTGTATATGGATTTCAGCAAGGCATTTGATAAGGTACCCCTTGCAAGGCTTATTGAGAAAGTAAGGAGACATGGGATCCAAGGGGACATTGCTTTGTGGATCCAGAACTGGCTTGCCCACAGAAGGCAGAGAGTGGTTGTAGGTGGGTCATATTCTGCATGGAGGTCAGTGACCAGTAGTGTGCCTCAGGGATCTGTTCTGGGACCCCTTCTCTTTGTGATACTTATAAATTACCTGGATGAGGAAGTGGAGGGATGGGTTAATAAGTTTGTTGATGACACAAAGGTTGGGGGTGTTGTGGATAGTGTGGAGGGCTATCAGAGATTGCAGTGGGACATTGATAGGATGCAAAACTGGGCTGAGAAGTGGCAGATGGAGTTCAACCCAGATGAGTGTGAGGTGGTTCATTATGGTAGTTCAAATATGATGGCAAAATATAGTACTAATGGTGAGATTCTTGGCAGTCTGGAGGATCAGAGGGATCTTGGGGTCCGAGTCCATAGGACACTCGAAGCCGCTGTACAGGTTGATTCTGTGGTTAAGAAAGCATATGGTGCATTGGCCTTCATCGATCGTGGGATTGAGTTTAGGAGCTGAAAGGTAATGTTGCAGCTATATAGGACCTTAGTCAGACCCCACTCGGAGTACTGTGCTCAGTTCTGGTCGCCTCACTACAGGAAGGACGTGGAAAGCATCAAAAGGGTGCAGAGGAGATCTACAAGGATGTTGCCTGGATTGGGGAGCATGCCTTATGAGAATAGGTTGAGTGAACTCGACCTTTTTTCCTGGCAGCGACAGAGGATGAGAGGTGACCTGATAGAGGTGTACAAGATGATGAGAAGCATTGATCATGTGGATAGTCAGAGGCTTTTTCCCATGGCCGAAATGGCTAGCATGAGAGCGCACAGTTTTTAGGGCTTGGAAGCAGGTACAGAGGGGATGCACCTCACACACTTCACATGCCAGCATGCATTGACAGACCTCCCTGGCCACTCCAGGCCACCAATATCCTCAAGGGTTCTGGCAATCACTGGATGAGATGTCGATCTCAATAGCACGTCCCCAGTGAAGAACCTGAGACCGGGCGGGATTATCAATCATGCATCTATATTTTACGCAGAGAGTGGTGAGTGCATGGAATGGGCTGCTGGCAACAGTGGTGGAGGCGGATACGATAGGGTGTTTTAAGAGACTCCTGGATAGGTACATGGAGCTTAGAAAAACAGAGGGCTATGGGTAACCCTCAGTAATTTCTAAGGTAAGGACATGTTCGGCACAGCTTTGTGGGCTGAACGGCCTGTATTGTGCTGCAGGTTTTCTATGTTTCTATGTTTTTCAAAATGCATTATCATACACTTCCCAACACTGTATTCCATCTGCCATACTTTTTTGGCCATTTTCCCAATTTGTTTAAGTCCTGAAGCAATTACATTGCTTCCTCAGCACTACCAACCCCTCCACCTATCTTCATATCATCTGCAAACTTTGCCACAAAGCCATCAATTCCATTATCTAAATTATTTATAAACAATGTGAAAAGTAGTGGTCCCAATACTGACCCCTGAGGAACACCACTAGTCACTGGCAGCCAACCAGAAAAGGCCCTCTTTATTCCACTTGCTTCCTCCTGTCTGTCAGCCATCCTTCTATCCACGCCAGTATCTTTCCTGTAATACCATGGGATTTTATTTTGTTAAGCAGCCTCATATGTGGCACCTTATCAAATGCCTTCTCAAAATTCAAGTAAGTGACATCCACTGCCTCTCCTTTGTCCACCCTGCTGATTACTTCCTTGAAGAACTCCAACAGATTTGAAGACAAGATTTCCTTTTACAGAAACCACAATGACATTAACTTATTTTATCATTAGTCTCCAAGTACCTTAATAATAGACTCCAACATTTTCCCAACTGCTGAGGTTAGGCTAACTGGCCTATAATTCCCTTTCTTTTGCCTTCCTCACTTCTTGGAGAGTGGAGTGACGTTTGCAATTTTCCAGTCCTCCAGAACACACCAGACTCTTGGAAGATCATAATCAATGCTTCTGTTGTCCGTGATTGACTACCACCATCCAGTGTGAAGCAGGTCCAATGGTTCCTGGGATTTGCCAACTTTTATTGAAAGTTTATCAGAAACTTCAGCTCAGTGGCAGCTTCACTGAGGGCACTAAACAAGAGATCCAAGGGCCCTTTTGTTTGGACTACCGAGGCAGAAGCTGCTGTCGCAGAGGTCAGTAGCAGTTCATGACAGCTCCAATTTTGGTCACACCTATCCTGGACCTTCCTTTCATCGTAGAAATGGATGCCTCAGATGTCAGAGTGTTGTCTCAATGGACACCTTTGCACAAGAAACTATTTGTGGGTGTTCTTTTCCAGGCGACTATCCCCAGCAGAGATGAATTATAACATCAGGAATAGAGATCTGCTTGCGGTCAAGTTGTCCCTGGAGGGATGGTGTCCCTGGCTTGAGGGGACCCAAGTAACTTTTATCCTATGGACGGACCACAAGAACATGGCTTGTATTCAGGAGGCCAAGAGACTGAATTCCAGGCAGGCCAGCTTGTCTCTTTTCTTTAACCATTTTAATTTCAACCTGACTTCCCAACTAGGACTTAAGAACCAGAAGCCAAGTGCCTTGTCCCATCAGTGAGAAAACCCGAGTGAGAAAAGCAGCCTCCCACCATTTTCCCTCTAGCCAAGGTGATCATGCTGATTTGCTGGCGGATTGACACACTTGTACGCAAGACCCAGGCACAAGGGGAGGTTCTTCAGAACTACCATTCGAGTCGGCTGTTTGTTCCTAGTCCCGCCCAGTCTCAGGTTCTTCACTGGGGACGTACCAACGAGATCAACATCTCACTCAGGGATTGCCAGAACCCTTGAGGATATTGGTGGCCTAGAATGGCCAGGGAGGTCGTCAATGCATGCTGGCATGTGAGGTGTGTGCCTGAAACAAGGAGCCCTGCACACAACCTCAATAGTTCCCTCACCCTGTGCCTGTTCCGGAAAGACCATGGGCTCACATCTCCATGGATTTTGTCACAGGTCTTCCTTCTTCCAAGAGGAAGACTGTTATCATGGTAATTGTGGATTGGTTTTCGAAAGACTGCAAATTCTTCATCTTGGACGGACTTCCATCTGCAGCAGAGTCAGTCGATTTTGTCCTACAGAAGGTCTTCAGAATCTATGGTTTTCCAGTGGACATTGTGTTGGATCACGGTCTGCAACTTGCAACACGTTTCTGGGGGGTGTTTAGCAAACTGACTGGGGCAACAGCAAATGTTTCCTTTGGGTTTCACCCACAGTCCAACAGCCAGATGGAGCGAGTGAGCCAAGATATGGAATGTACCCTAAGATGCCTGGCCTCTGAAAAACTGAACATGTGGAGCAACTATTTGCTGTGGGCAGAGGTCGGCCACAACACTTTATGGCATTCAGTGCATGGGGTGTCTTCTTTCAAATCCAATTTGGGTATTCTCCACCACTCTTCCCTGAGCAGGAGGCAGAGGTTGAGATCTTGTCCAATGTTGCAAGGAGAGATGGATTAGGGCAAGGAAGATTTTGTTAGCTTCTTCCTGGAAAGCTGAAGTAAAGGCTAACCACAAGAGAAGACGGGGACCAACTTTGCAGACTGGGCAACAGGTCCAATGTCCACTCAGGATTTGCCTCTGCAAGTGGAGTCCAGGAAATTGGTGCCCAAGTTCATTGGACCCTTCAGGATTCTCAGGAAGGTAAACCCAGTGGCCTAAACCTTGCAGCTCCCCAAGACCCTCACGATCAATCCCACTTTCCATGTTTCCAAGTTAAAGCCCGTTAGCCCCACCACCATCAGCCCCACCGCCACCCAGGTTTGATCATGGGGAGCATGTTTTTACCATCAGAAGAATTCGGGATTTGCATACTGCTTCAAGGCGTTCAGCAAATCTCATGGACTGGGAAGGATTCGGGATGGAGGAGAGGTGCTGGGTACCTGAAAGAGACATCTTGGATCCAGCTCTCATCTATGACTACAATTGTTGTCTCTCCGAGCAGCCAGGACCATCAGGAGTCGGCCAAAGGAGAGGGGGTCCTGTTACAACACGCACCCATCAATGCCAGCTTCCGAGATTTAGACACTCGAACTCTCTGGAGTACAGATAACTGGCGTGGCCCGTTCAAAGTTTCAGGACAGTGCCACTAATTGGCAATCATGTTTTGAGCACCAAGGATTGAGCATCTAAGGAGCATCTGAACTGAAGTTTGGGGCTCAATCATAAGCCTACTCATGATTTTGTCTAGGTTTTCCTTTGTGCTCAGATTGTTGACCCAGTTTGAAACCGTGTCCCGATCTTTGCTGCGGAAACTCCTGCATTTGGGTCCAAGCCATTCTCGTCAAGGACTCTTGTCACAGATCTATGTTCTAATGAATTCTGCTACAGTTCTGGTGAAGAAGAAATAGGACTGAGAATCTCACAGGCAAAGGTGGTACTGTTGCCATCTGGTAGACTGACCTGAACCTTGAAGACGGGCCGATGAGAGCTCTCAGATACTTTCTTGACCCAGCTCCTGCATCATACCCCACCATTCAGACCACCCTCTCCTGAGCCATTACAAATCCCATCACATCTGGAGACAATCCCTTACAGAGCCTCCTGCCTGATGTTGCTCCATCTCTGCACTTCCTGTCCTGAAAACTCAACACTTCCTTTCCTACCCACAGATGCTGCCCGACCCTCTGAGTCCCTCCAGCAGATTATATGTTTCCGACAGGATTGACCTGCAAGGGGCTAGCATTTACTTGAGAGGTTGGATGGCTCCATCAACACCAGACGATTCTTTCTTTTGTCCAAATATCTAATTGCTCCTGTTCTGATGTTTCTTCTTCTTCCTGGGTCCTGAGCTCCCAGTGGAGCATAGGCCATCAATGACCTCCCACCTCCATTGTCCAAAGTCAATGCCAAGGCGAGAGGAGAAGATGGCGGCGCGACGCAGCGAGCACAGCTCTCCGGTGAAATGATATTGTATTTGTAGGTAGGATGCCGTGCGCAATTCTGATTTGATGGAGACAGACGTGAGAAGCAGAGGAACATCTGGAGAAATTTCTGAAATGCCCTGTTCGCTGCCGCTGCTGCTGTACAATCGAGAATCTCCAGAGGGAAGGCGCCAAAATCCCCAGTTTTGTCTGCTGCTGGCAACCGAGGTTGAGGTCGAAGCGTTCGGCAGAGATGGTGCTCGGTACTCAGTGTCGGAGGGTTGATCAGAGCTCGAAATTTTTGGACGACTCAGAGTCGGACTGTGGTCGGGCATGGCAGGGAGAGTTTTTTTCCTTCTCCCGTCTACGTGAGATGTGGGACTTTCGAGAGACCTTGAACTTTTTTACTGTGCCATGGCCTGTTCTTCATCAAGTTACGGTATTGTTGCACTGTTGTAACTATACGTTATAATTATGTGGTTTTTGTTAGTTTTTCAGTCTTGGTCTGTCCTGTGTTTCTGTGATATCACATCGGAGGAATATTGTATCGTTTCTTAATGCATGCATTACTAAATGACAATAAAAGAGCACTGCGTGTCCTCATAATCTAATCTAATGGTTGGAGTTCATCAATGTTTCTGTAATCCATTGTGTCCACTGCACAGAGGATTGGCCTATACAGCTTCACCAGAGCCCTGTTGGCCAGCCTTACCCATCTCCACCTCTCACCACAGCAGCGTAGGGTTGCGCCTTAAGAGGTGTTCTGATGTTTCATCCCACAGTTACTACCCAATTATCAGAGAGACCAGAGTTAAGGCTGGAATTTGGGGTCCTCATTCGCCATCACCAATAACTCCTGGGGTCAAAGTTCAAAGGTCGTCTGGAATAGAGACCTGATAGCCAGAGCCCTGTGTCCACTGGGAATCTGTGAGACTGCTGGGGAAGGCAAAGCCCAATGTCTGCGATTCCTGAGTTGCACTGGAGGCTGAAGACGGCTAGTCTGAGGCTTGGAGGACAGCGTATGAGTCTGAGTGGATGGGTGGCAGGGAGGAAAAAGGCTTGTTTTGCTGTAGCTGTTCCTTTGCTTATTGTGTTCTGCATTATCCTGGCGAGTATTGTGGGCACGCTATGTAGACAGCACACAAAATGCTGGAGGAACTCAGTAGGCCAGGCAGCATCTATGGAAATGAACAGTTGATGTTTTGGACCGGGACCCCTCTTCAGTACTGGAAGGGAAGGGGGAATTGCCAGAATATAAAGGTAGGGCGAGGGGAGGGAGGATAGCCAGAGGGTGATGGGTGAAGACAGGTGGATAGGAATCAGAATGTGTGGCCACACTTATGGGCTGGCCCCAGCATATCCTCGGGTTACATTGGTTCTAATAGATCTGATCTGATAGGGGTTTCTACGATTAGAGAAGGCATTGATAAAGTAGACAGACAGTATCTTTTTCATAGTGTTGAAACCATAGAAACCATAGAAAAACTACAGCACAGAAACAGGCCTTTTGGCCCTTCTTGGCTGTGCTGAACCATTTTCTGCCTAGTCCCACTGATCTGCACATGGACCATATCCCTCCATACACCTCCCATCCATGTATCTGTCCAATTTATTCTTAAATGTTAAAAAAGAACCCGCATTTACCACCTCATCTGGCAGCTCATTCCACACTCCCACCACTCTCTGGGTGAAGAAGCCCCCCCCCCACTAATGTTCCCTTTAAACTTTTCCCCCCTCGCCCTTAACCTATGTCCTCTGGTTTTTTTCTCCCCTTGCCTCAGTGGAAAAAGCCTGCTTGCATTCACTCTATCTATACTCATCATAATTTTATATACCTCTATCAAATCTCCCCTCATTCTTCTACGCTCCAGGGAATAAAGTCCTAACCTATTCAACATTTCTCTGTAACCAAATTTCTCAAGTCCCGACAACATCCTTGTAAACCTTCTCTGCACTCTTTCAACCTTATTAATATCCTTCCTGTAATTTGGTGAACAAAACTGAACAGAATACTCGAGATTCGGCCTCACCAGTGCCTTATACAACCTCATCATAACATTCCAGCTCTTATACTCAATACTTTGATTAATAAAGGCCAATGTACAAAAGCTCTCTTTATGACTCTATCTACCTGTGACGCCACTTTCAGGGAATTTTGTATCTGTATTCCCAGATCCCTCTGTTCTACTGTACTCCTCAGTGCCTTACCATTTACCCTGTATGTTCTACCTTGGTTTGTCCTTCCAAAGTGCAATACCTCACACTTGTCCGTATTAAACTCCATCTGCCATTTTTCAGCTCATTTTTTCCAGCTGGTCCAAATCCCTCTGCAAGCTTTGAAAACCTTCCTCACTGTCCACTACGCCTCCAATCTTTGTATCATCAGCAAATTTGCTGATCCAATTTACCACATTATCATCTAGATCATTGATATAGATGACAAATAACAATGGACCCAGCACTGATCCCTGTGGCACACCACTAGTCACAGGCCTCCACTCAGAGAAGCAATTCTCTACTACCATTCTTTGGCTTCTTCCATTGAGCCAATGTCTAATCCAATTTATCACCTCTCCATGTATACCTAACAACTGAAACTTCCTAACTAACCTCCCATGTGGAACCTTGTCAAAGGCCTTACTGAAGTCCATGTAGAAAACATCCACTGCCTTCCCTTCATCCACCTTCCTGGTAACCTCCTCAAAAAACTCCAATAGATTGGTCAAACATGACCTACCACGCACAAAGCCATGTTGACTCTCTCTAATGAGTCCCTGTCTATCCAAATGCTTGTAGATTCTGTCTCTTAGTACTCCCTCCAATAAGTTACCCACTACCGACGTCAAACTTACCGGCCTATAATTTCCCGGATTACTTTTCGATCCTTTTTTCAACAACGGAACAACATGAGGCATTCTCCAATCCTCTGGCACCTTACCCGTAGACACCAACATTTTAAATATATGTGCCAGGGCCCCTGCAATTTCAACACTAGTCTCCTTCAAGGTCCAAGGGAATACCCTGTTATGTCCTGGGGATTTATCCACTTTAATTTGCCTCAAAATAGCAAGCACCTTCTCCTTTTCAATTTGTACAGTTTCCATGATCTCACTACTTGTTTCCCTTAATTCCATAAACTTCATGCCAGTTTCCTTATGAAGTGCTCAATACCAGAGGGTGTGCATTTAAGGTGAGAGGGGGTAATTTTGAAGGAGATGTGAGGGGCAAGGTTTTAAACAGAGAGTGGTGGGTGCCTGGAATGTGCTGCCTGGGGTGGGTAGAGCCAGGTACATCAGTAACTTTAAGAAGCATTTAGATAGGTATGTGAATGATAAGAAAATGGAAAGATATGAACATTGTGTTGGCAGAAGTTTATTTAGCCATTGACGACTAAATTAATTAGTTCAGCACAATACTGTGGGCCAAGGGGCCTTTTCCTGTGCTGTACAATTCAACGTTCTGTGGTTGTTAACACAAACAATACATATCACTCTATGTTTCAATGTTACATGTGAATGAGTCATTGAGTGTTAGAAAATTATAGAAAAAAAATCATAGAAAAATCACAGAAACAGGCCCTTAGGCCCTTTGGCCCATCCAGTCCATGCTGAACCATTTAAATTTATTAGTCCCATCTACCTGTACTCGTACCACAGTTCTCCATACCCCTCCCATCTATGTACCTATGCAAACTTCCTTAAACATTGAAATCAAAATTGCATCCACCACTTGCACTGGTAACTTGTCCCACGTGATAAATGAAATGAAACGAAGGAGACGCTTAGCTGTAAAGATGAAAGGATTTTACAATATCTATCAATTGATTTTAGGAATTAGTCATCAAAGGGAATGCTGCCAAATTAATAATTGATTCCTTACACACTGAACAGTCTAATGTTAGAATACAATAGTAGTTACAATTCAAAACCTACCACACAATTTGACATATCCTACAGAAATGGAAGTGGCTGTCATCATCATCATGTGGGTGATCATGGTCTTCCATCCGTCTTTCCACCTGTTGTTCTTAATCTTTTCTCTATTTATGTTCTTGACAATTTTTTTTTCCTACAGAAGTGGTTTGCCATTGCCTACTGCTGGGCAGAGTCTTTACAAGATGTGTGACCCCAGCCATTATCAATGCTCTTCAGAGATTGTCTGCCTGGTGTCAGTGGTCGCATATCCAGGACTAGTGATCTGCACCAGCTGCTCATACGGCCATCCACCACCTGCTCCCATGGCTTCACGTGACCCTGATTGGGGGCTAAGCAGGTGCTGCACCTTGTCCAAGGGTGATCTATAGGCTAGCGGAGGAAAGGAGTGCCTTACACCTCCTTTGGTAGAGATATATCTCCACCCTGCCACCCAAGTAGCTATATTAATGCTGAAGAATTGGCTGTTGCAAATCTAAAATGCAAGCAGAGAGAGTTGAGGACATTGGCGCCAGAATGTGTGCCGACACTTACGGGCTGACCCCAGCACATCCTCGGGTGTGATGGTTCTTGGTGCAAATGATGCATTCGATGTATGTTTCGATGTATATGTGACTAATAAAGCTAATCTCTCCAATTCAATCTCGCTGACCCAAGAACACAGAAAGTGACTGGGGAAGCTTGAAGGGGCAGTAAAAGAACTTGGGATCATGTGATGGTGGGTCACAGGGAGAAGGAGCAGCGGGTCAAATGGCAGTCAATGAACTGATTACTTCTGACGGTTTCTCCCAACCACCCCTTCCCCATTAACACAGCATCCATCATTAAGGACTCCCGTTACCTAAGACTTGATCTCTTCCCATTGCTACCATCAAGGAGAAAGTACAGGAGCCTGAAGACAAACACTCAACATTTCAGGAACCACTTTTTCCCCTCCGCCATAAGATTTCTGAATGAACAATGAACCCATGAACTCTACATCAGTAATTTTTTGCTCGTTTTGCATTACATATTCAACATACTTAATCTTTTTTTAACCATGTATACAGTATATTCCTTATTGTAATTTACAGTTTTTATTATTTTGTATTGTACTGTACAGCTGCTACAAAGACAACAAATTTCATGACATATGCTGGTAATGTTAATCCCAATTCTGATTCTGTTTCACCTCACTCTCTCTTTGTCTCTCCCTCTCTCTCTTCTTGCTCTCTCTTCAATTTTCCAGCTCTCTCTTTTGCTCTCTTTCTTTCTGTTTCTCTCTCTCTCTTTCATTTATTTCTCATTGTCTCTCTTACTCTATGTCTCTCCCTCTTTCTCCTTCTTTCCCCTCTCTCTCACTCTCTCCCCCTCTCTCATTCTCTTTTTGTCTCTCCCATTCTCTGTCCTCTCTCTCTCTTTTCTCTCTGTTGCTCTTTCTTTGTCTTTCTCTAGCTTTCTCTCCCCCCTCACTCTCTCTTTCCCTCCCCCTCTGTCTGTCTGAATTTCTCCCCCTCTCTTTGTCTCTGCTTCTCTCTTTCCCACTCTGTCTGTCTGTCTACTTCCCTCTCTGTCTGTCTGTCTCTCTCCTCCTCTGTCTGTCTGTCTGTCTTCCTCCCCCTGTGTCTGTCTCCCTCCCCCTCTGTCTGTCTGTCTGCTTCCCCCTCTTTCTCTCGCTCTCTGGTGCCTTCACTGTATTAAACAGCGTCCAAAGTATTTACTTTGGAAAAGCTATGTTATTCTGTCAGCACCTTTAATGTAAAGATATCCAGGGATATGCTGTTCCGAAAAGTTGGCAAGGTCACAAAATTAGCACGTAGAATAAAGATGATGAAATGCGTGTGCAGTCGGCTCTTATGCTTTTCTGTAATTATTTCCATTTGTTACATGATTTTGTTTTGTTACTTACTGGATTGAAGGCTGGAAGTTTGTCAATAAAACTCCCCACACCACAAATGTTATTACAGAGTAAGCCATTGCTAACTTTCTATAAAATTCCTGATTTTTCCTATGCCTCAATATCTGTGGGATGGCCAACTGTGTCACAAAGATGATATACTGATTGAAACACAGTGGCCACTTTATTAGTTGCCTCCTATACCTAATAAAGTGACCACTGACTGTATGTTTGTTGTCTTCTGCTGCTGAGACCATCCACTTCCAGATTTGACGTGTTGTGCATTCAGAGATGTTCTTCTGCACACCACTGTTGTAACACATGGTTATTTGAGTTACTGTTACCTTCCTGTCAGCTTAAACCAGATTGGCCATTCTCCTCTGACTTCTCTCTTTCACAAAGTGTTTTCACCCACAGACAGCTGCTCACTGGATGTTTTTTTTTTGTTTTTTGCATCATTCTCTGTAAACTCTAGAGACTGTTGTGCATGAAAATCCCAGGAGATCTGCAGTTCCTGAGATACTCAAACCACCCTTTCTGGCACTAATAATCATTCCACAGTCAAAGTCACCTAGATCACATTTCTTCCCCATTCTGATGTTTGGTCTGAACAACAACTGAACCTCTCGACCATGTCTGCATGCTTTTATGTATCGAGTTGCTGCCACATGATTGGCTGATTAGGTATTTGATTAACAAGCAGGTGTGCAGGTGTACCTAATAAAGTGACCATTGAGTGTATTTTCCCCATTCCATTTGGTTTCCCTGGGAACTGTCCACACTTGTCCAGGGTTCCCAGATAAACTGTGAAATTACCAAGGTTCTAGTGACTGTTTCCCCAGCTGGGGTGTCTAGAACAGGTTCACTGTCTTACAGTGAGGGGTTAGTCATTCATAGTGAGAATAGAATGACATTTCTTCACCAAGAAGGTAATGAATCTTTAGAATTCTCCAGAACATCAGGGCTGGCAGATTTTGGTCACTGAGGATATTCAAAGCACAGGTAAAAAGGTTTTGGGATATGCATTGGTCAATTGGTTTGGGGATATGCATTGGATCGAGGGTGTGGTGTAAGTGCAAGGAGAATTCGACTCAAACAATTCTGTACCAACCCCTACTCACCCTCTTACACCAATCCTGTTCACTTTCCACTTTCTGATATCCCATCAGCTGCTCCGCCTCAATTCCCCCGACACGTACTTGCAGTGTCATCTCTCTCTCACACGCACACACTGTCTCTCAAATGCTCACCCAGACACACACACACACACACACACAAAATCTATTTCAAATACACATTCAGGCACACATAAACACACGCAGACACACACAAAATCTCTTTCAAATACACATTCAGGCACACATAAACACACACACAATCTCACTGAAACACACACTCAGATACACATAGGCACATAAAATTTCACTGAAATGCAGACTGACACACATAGACATACACACACACACACACACACACACACACACACACACACACACACAATCTCACTCAAGTACACACTCAGACTCACGTAGACACATTCACAAAAATGCTGACTGTTTGTTCCTCTCCATAGATGCTGCCTGGCCTGCTGAGTTCTTGCAGCATTTTGTGTGTGTTTCCCCAAATCAACGTCAGCTTGGACTCATATTGCAAACTCGTGCCTCAGGACCCCACATGCTTCCACTGCTGTGGGTAGTTTCATGTGACACCCTGGTGCTCACTGTTACTTTGCAAATGATGTACTTTTCCAGTGCCTAAGACTAGAATCTTCTGTCATCGATAAACATGCTTCAATAAGAGCTGTCAACAATGCTTCCCCTCTGCACAGGCGACACTCAGCCACTGAGTTCCTCCAGCAGTATGTTTTTATTTGTCCGGTCCGATCCCAATCTCCTGGGTCTACAGGCCAGAGGTTCACTAGGGAAGTTGTCGGCCTGTTTCCCATGAGTCCGTTGGAGGCTGGGAGCCCTGTCCTGGGGTTGGATGTCTGTCTGTCTGGATACGTAAGTGTTTGTGGGTGGATGGGAGGGAGGAAGGGCACTTGTTTTGCTTTCATGTTCTGTTTTGTTGCTTTTATGTTGTGTTTGTTGTGGTCTGTGTCTGTTCTGCTGAACACAGTGAACATGCTATGCCAGTTCAAGAACATGTGCCGACACTTGCAGACTGACCCCAGCACATGGTCGGGTTGTGTTGGTTGTTAACACAATGACATTTTTCACTCTATGTTTTGATGTACATGTGATAAATAAATCTGTATCTGAATCAGAATCTGAATCTGCACTTTTATCTTCATATCTAATTTGGCAACAGTCACCTCTGACAGTGCCGCACTCCAACAGTGGATACAGGATTACAACATTTGACCCCAGAGTGGGACTTGAACTCACAACCTGACTCAGACCACAACAATGGCACTGTTGTTGGCAGAATCTCAGATTGCCACAAGGAGGTACACAGGAGCAAGATAGGTCAGCTGGCTGAGCGGTGTCAAAGCAACAACCTCACACAACACCACCAAGACCAAGGAATGGTTTGTGGACTTCAGTTCTCATTGAGGTGTCAGGGGTGGAAAGGGTGAACAGTTTCAAATTCCTCGGCATCAGCATCTCAGAAAATCTATCCTGGGCTCATCATATGGCGTGGAATTACAAAGAGGACACACCAGCAACTGTACTTCATTAGGAGTTTGAGGAGATTTGGTATGTCACCAAAGACACTATCAGATTTGTACTTTGGAGATAATTTTGACTGATTGCATCACCATCTAATATGAAGACACCAATGCACAGGTTTACACGAGGCTTCAAAATGTTGCAGACTCAACCAGCTCCATCAAGAGAACAACTCGTTGAGAACATCTTCAAAAGGCAGTGTGTCAAGAAGGCAGCATCCATCATTCAGGACCCTCACTACATTCCCTCTTCCTATTACCACAATCAGGAAGGAGCTACAGGAGCCTGAAGACACACACTCAATGTCTTAGGAACAGCTTCTTCCCCTCTGCCATCAGATATCTGAACCCATGAACACTACCTCACTGTTCCTCTTTCGCTTATTCTCATTGTAACTTACAGTAAGTTATTACACTTGCACTGTACTGTTGCCACAAAACAGCAAATTTCACAACGTCAGTGACAATAAATCTGATTCTAATTCTAGAATCAAGAATCCTTCTCACTGAACTCTATGCCCAGAAATGTTGGATAAGACTAGGAGCCCACTCCCCTTCAGCTGATGGTGCTATTGATTCATCTTCCCTTGGCACCACTCCAGTTCCTGCTGTCTGAGGCAATTGTTTGAGTTACGGGTACACCCAGTATTCCCTCTGACCCTGAAAACGGAGCCTGTTCTGAGAGCTGGGAATAAGCAACCACTGCACTCTTCCACCACCTCAGCTCGCTGCCACCAGCGCACAGATCACAAACGGTCTGATCAGCAATTGGGGGCAGTCAATGTTAACGTACAATGCTCCAGTATAATCTCTCACCAACAGAGTCAGTACAAAGCTTTTTAATGAGGTATTGATTCAGAAGAAAAATTGTCCAGTCAAGTTCACAAATAAGCAACCTAATTAAAGGTCGTTCCTGGCAATCCCTTGATGGAGGCAATTTATTACCTAACTGCATTGTTCCATGTGGGGCTGTTAATTATACTGTCAGTCCTGCTGTGTACGAATCACATTATAGGCAGCCTTTAAATGTATGTGTGTTTGAGTATGTTTATGTGTATGTATGTATATTTTTGTGTGTGTGTGCTTTTGTGTGCATCTGGATATACGTATTTGAGTGCAATTTACTGTATGTCTGTGTTTGAATGTGTTTATGTGTATGTGTGTATACTTGTGTGTGTGTGTTTGGATGTGTATGTGTGTATATTTGTGTGTGTATTTGGATGTGTATGTGTGTATATTTGTGTGTGTGTTTGGATGTGTATGTGTGTATATTTGTGTGTGTATTTGGATGTGTATGTGTGTATATTTGTGTGTGTATTTGGATGTGTATGTGTGTATATTTGTGTGTGTGTTTGGATGTGTATGTGTGTATATTTGTGTGTGTATTTGGATGTGTATGTGTGTATATTTGTGTGTGTGTTTGGATGTGTATGTGTGTATATTTGTGTGTGTGTTTGGATGTGTATGTGTGTATATTTGTGTGTGTATTTGGATGTGTATGTGTGTATATTTGTGTGTGTGTTTGGATGTGTGCATTTATTTGTGTGTAATTCATGTCTGTGCATCTGTGTGTGTCTATCCAAATGCGTTTACAAGCATGTGTTTTTATGAATATGTAAATAAGTTCTCATATGTGTGTGTGTGTGTATGTATCACACCTCTTTCTTTCCAGTCCAGACCAAGCGTCTCGGACCGAAATATTTTACTGTCCATTTCCCTCCATAGATGCTGCCTGGCCTGCTGAGTTCCTCCAGCTTTGGATGTGCTTTTCCAGATTTCTAGCATCTTCAAACTCCTGTGTCGCTATTTTGAACTCATGTAGCCTCATTGTAGGTCCCTCCATGAAGTAAACACGATCTCAGCATCCATCCTGCCAATGTCTCAGGTGCTTACATTGTGACCACTAGTCATCACCAGTCAAACCTGTATAGATGCACGGTGAGGAGTATTCTGACTAGCTGCCTCACAGTATAGTAATGGAAATGCCACTGCTCAAGAACAGAAAAGTGGTGGATAGAAACATAGAAACATAGAAAATAGGTGCAGGAGTAGGCCATTCGGCCCTTCGAGCCTGCTCCGCCATTTATTATGATCATGGCTGATCATCCAACTCAGAACACTGCCCCAGCCTTCCCTCCATACCCCCTGACCCCCGTAGCCACAAGGGCCATATCTAACTCCCTCTTAAATATAGCCAATGAACTGGCCTCAACTGTTTCCTGTGGCAGAGAATTCCACAGATTCACCACTCTCTGTGTGAAGAAGTTTTTCCTAATCTCGGTCCTAAAAGGCTTCCCCTCTATCCTCAAACTGTGACCCCTCGTTCTGGACTTCCCCAACATCGGGAACAATCTTCCTGCATCTAGCCTGTCCAATCCCTTTAGGATCTTATACGTTTCAATCAGATCCCCCCTCAATCTTCTAAATTCCAACGAGTACAAGCCCAGTTCATCCAGTCTTTCTTCATATGAAAGTCCTGCCATCCCAGGAATCAATCTGGTGAACCTTCTTTGTACTCCCTCTATGGCAAGGATGTCTTTCCTCAGATTAGGGGACCAAAACTGCACACAATACTCCAGGTGTGGTCTCACCAAGGCCTTGTACAACTGCAGTAGTACCTCCCTGCTCCTGTACTCAAATCCTCTTGCTATAAATGCCAGCATACCATTCGCCTTTTTCACCGCCTGCTGTACCTGCATGCCCACTTTCAATGACTGGTGTATAATGACACCCAGGTCTCGTTGCACCTCCCCTTTTCCTAATCGGCCACCATTCAGATAATAATCTGTTTTCCTATTTTTGCCACCAAAGTGGATAACTTCACATTTATCCACATTAAATTGCATCTGCCATGAATTTGCCCACTCACCCAACCTATCCAAGTCACTCTGCATCCTCTTAGCATCCTCCTCACAGCTAACACTGCCCCCCAGCTTCGTGTCATCCGCAAACTTGGAGATGCTGCATTTAATTCCCTCATCCAAGTCATTAATATATAATGCAGCCCAATACATCACAGGCAAAGCCCTCCCCACCATTTACTTCATCTACACAGAGCACTGCCATGAGAAAGCAGTATCCATCAACAAGGACCCCCATCGTCCAGTGCGTGCTCTCTTCTCATTACTACTATCAGGCAGGAGGTACAGGACACTGAGGTCCCACACCATCAGGTTCAGGAACAGTTATTACCCCTCAATCATCAGGCTCCTGAATCGGACAATTTATGGATTCACTTTCAAGGACTCTAAAACTCTTGTTCTCAGTTTTATTTATTTACTTTTTTATTTGACAAAATATATATCTTATTTTGAACATTGATGTTTGTCAGTGTTTGTGTGCATTTTTTTCTTTAATTCCATTGTATTTCTCTGTTCTATTTGCATGCCTGCAAGAAAATTAATCTCAGGGTAATATACAGTAAAATAAACTTTGAACGTTGAATTTTTTCTAAAATTCATGAATACCCAGCATCTTGTTCAAAACCTCTTCATTTTCCAACCCTCCGCTTCCCAGGAGTCAGCCTGATGAATCATGTCGTAACCCGCACTTGACTCCAGACTTCACCACAGCCATGTCCAAAGGGCTGAACTCCAGAGGTAGTGAGATAAAATTGCCATCGACACCAAGCCGGCACGTGACTGAGTGTGGATTCGAGGAGCCCAGGTCAGTGAGATTCAGGGGCCAAGACACTCTACCAGTCATCGTTTCGACAAGGGAAGACGGCTGGTGCCCGTGGAGGCTGTACGATCATAAGGAGATGAGAAACAGGAGGAGGAATAGGCCATTACACCCCACATTCCTGCTCGGCTGATATTTTACCTCAGAACTCTGGACTAATCTCTTTATGCCGTTTATAAACAAAAATCAAACTCTGCCTTGAATATACTCAACAGCTGAGCCACTACCTCTTCTCGCTGCCTTGATAAAGCTTCTAGCACAATCAAAGACACCACCCACCCTGGACATTCTTTCTTCTCCCCCCTCCCATCAGGCAGAAGATACAAAAGCCTGAAAGCACGTAGCACAGGGCTCAAGGACAGCCTCCATCTCACTGTTAAAAGACGATTGAACAGTTCCCTAATTTGATAAGATGATCTCTCCTCACCATCTACCCCATTATGATCTTGCACCTTATTGTTAACCTACATTTTTTCTGTATTGTAACACTTTATTCTGTTATTGTTTTACCTTGTTCTACCTCAATGCACTGAGGTAGAATTAGAGTCCGGTTTATTGTCTGTGTGCGTGTGTGTGTGTGTGTATGTGTGTGTCTGCCTTTGGTTGGCAGTGGAAGGGGCACATTGTCCATGGATGGTGCCAGAGGGGACAATGCGGATGGCAGAAGCTCTCCCTGCAGCAGGCCGTCCCCACCACCCAGCATCTCTCGAGCGACTCGGAGACTCTCCGGCTCCCGGTTCCGGTAACGCTGCAAAGATCTGATGGCCTCTGTTTAAGAATCCTTCTGTCAGCAAGTTTTCCTGAAGTTTCCTACCCACTTCCACATACCAGGAAGCACCAATATTTTTTATTAAAATAAAGCTACTTTTCAGCGTTTCCGTTCATATTTTTTCACATAATGGTGACTTAGAAACTCTTGTAAAAATACAAGGGCAAACACAGTGGGATTGTTGACGTTGAACTGCGTTTGAAACGGTGCCATCTTTGGGGATCAGATTTATCCAGTGGGGGAGTGGGTGGTGGGGGGCAGTGGGGGTAGTGGTCACTTAAATGCCACCCCCCAATAACCGTGATCAAGTGATAGAGTCATGGAGTCGTAGAGCACCACAGCACAGAAGCAGGTCCTTCAGCCCATCTAGTCCCTGCCAAGCTATTAATCTGTCTGGTCCGGTTGACCCACACCGGATCGTAGCCCTCCCATCCATGTATCTATGCAAATTTCTCTTAAGTGTTGAAATCAAACCTGCAAGTGGTTCACTTAGGATTGGATGGAACTTTTTCAGAAGATAATTATTCTCAGGTTGGAGAAGAGGAGGAGTTTCTTCAGCCGGAGGGTGGTGAATCTGTGGAATCCATTGCTGCAGACAGCCATGGAGGCCAAGTCATTGGGTGCATTTAAGGCAGATTTAGAGTGATTCTTGATGAATCAGGGCATCAAAAATTACAGGAAGAAGGCAGAAGAAAGGGGATGAGTGTGCTAATAAATTAGTCATAATGGAATGGCAGAGACTCAATGGGCTGAGTGGCCTAATTTTACTCCTACACATTATTGATTTATTTATTGGTATGCAGTAGGGAATGGGCCCTTCCAGCCCTTTGAGCCGCACCACCCAGCAATCCCCCAATTAACCCTAGCCTAATCATGGGACAATTTGCAATGATCAATTAATCCACTAACCGGTATGTCTTTGGACTGTGGGAAGAAACTGGAGCACCCAGAGGAAACCCATGCGGTCACAGGGAGAACATAGAAAACTCCTTACAGACAGTGGTGGGAATCGAATCTGGGTCGCCTGTACTGCAAAGTGTTGTGCAAACCAGTATGCTACCATGCCTCCCCAAGGTCATATGGTCTTATACAGTACAGGAACAAGCTCTCAGTCCACAGGAGTCACCTGCCACTCATTTCCAACTCATCATCTGCAGCCTATTTAAACCCAGCTCTCATCTACAGTCCTTGTTCACCTATCATACCAGCCAGCCTCCTTTAGTTACTTTGTTGCTTTGCCCTGTTAAATATTCTGTTCTATCTTGGTTTGTGGCCCCTCTTGCTTTCTTATTTTGCAGTTTATTGTTACTATATCATCTCTGCTACTTTGTGTTTGGACCAAGCCTCTTCTACATTTCCTGACAGAGCAGGCAGCCAACAAGGTCCATGGGCCATGACAAGGTAGATTGTGAGGTCAAGAGTCAACTTTATCATACTAGAGGACCAATCAATAGACCTATAACAACAGGGTAGAAGCTATCCTTGAACCTGGTGGTACATCCTACCCACATGTAGAGTTGAAGATATGATGAGTAGCAGGCTACAACTTACTTACTTATTGTCCATTATGTCTACTGGCATTTAAGGCAGCAATGAAGGTCCTCTGCCTCCAAGCTACTCTTGAGCATTGAAATCGGAATTGTATCCACCACATGCACTGGCAGCTCATTCCGCACTCTCACCACCCTCAGAGTGAAGAAGCTTCCCCTCATGTTCCTTTAAATATTTCACCTTTCATCTTCAACCTACGACCTCTAGTTGTAGTCTCACTCAACCTCAGTGGAAAAAAACCTGCTTGCTTTTATCCTATCTATACTCTTCAAAATCCTGTATCAGCATTATGTGTTGTGTTGTATGACTTGGGTGATCATGGTCTTTCCATGACCACCACTATTCTTGGTCAAATTTTTCTACAGAAGTGGTTTGCCATTGCCTTCTTCTGGGCAGTGTCTTTACAAGATGGGTGATCTCAGTCATTATCAATACTAAGCAGATACTACACCTTGTCCAAGGGTGACCTGTAGGTTAGTGGGGTGAAGGAGCATTGTATACCTCCTTTGATAGAGACATACCTTCACCCCGCCACCCATTGTATATACATACCTCTAACAAATCATCCCTCAATCTTATACATTCTAGAGAATAAAGTTCTAACCTATTCAATTTTTTCTTATAGAACTACTAAACTAGTGAAATACTGCCCCCAGGAAAGAAACCACAAACTCCCACCTCTGTCACCAATTTTTATCCATGTACCATTGAAAGCATTCTATCAGGAAGCATCATGGCTTGGTACGGCAACTGCTCTGCCCAAGACCACAAGGAACTGCAGAGAGTTGTGGGAACAGCTCAGCACATCACAGAAACCAGCCTCACTCACAACACGCTGGAGGAACTCAGCAGGTCGGGCAGCATCCGTGAAAACGATCAGTCAACATTTCAGGCCGGTACTCTTCGTCACGAAGGGTTCCGGCCCGAAACGTTGGCTGATTGTTTCCACGGATGCTGCCCAACCTGCTGAGTTCCTCCAGCGTGTTGTGAGTGAGGCTTTGACTCCAGCATCTGCAGAGTATTTTGTGTTTACAGAAACCAGCCTCTCCTTTGTGGACTCTATCTGCACTTCTTACTGTTTCAGTTAAGCAGCTAGCATAATGAAAGACTCCACCCACTCCAGCTATTCTCCCTGTATCACATCCTGGCATGGAAACACCAATGCCCTTGAACAGAAAATCCTACAAGAAATAATGGATACAGCCCAGTTCATCCCAAGCCACCACTGAGCACATCTCATGAAACACTGTCGCAGGAAAATGGCACCCATCATGAAGGAGCCCTGCTGCCCAGACCACGTTCTCTTCTCACTGCTGCTATCAGGATGAAGGTACAGCACCCTCAGGACACACACCACCAGGCTCAGGAACAGTTATGACCCCTCAACCATCAGGCTCTTGAACCAGAAGGGATAACTTCACTCACCCCATCACTGAAATGTTCCCATAACATCTGGACTCATTTTCACGGATACTTCATCTCATGTTCTTGACATTTATTGCTTGTTTATTTATTATTATTATTTCTTTCTTTTTGTATTTACACAGTTTGTTGTCTTCTGCAGCCTGGTTGAATGCCCTGGTTGGGTAGTCTTTCAATGGTTCTGTGTTGTTATTATTTGATATATTTATTGAGTATGCCCACAAGAAGCTGAATCTCAGGTTTATATGTGGTGACAAATACGTAGTTTGGTAATAGCATCTATTTTGAACTTTGCACTTTGTCCTCCCTCAAAAACCTGAAAGTGCATACTACCAAGCTCTCATTGAAGATGACGATATAAACAGAGACTTCTGCTCTGATCATCTGCCGCCATTAGGCCATTAGACGTGACAGGGCCTTCAATTTGAACCAAATTTTCTGATGGACCACTTTCTATCCATGGGGCAAGGTGCCCAAGGATTGTGATGGGGGTACTTGCCAACTTGTCAGTATGATCTCACTCTGTGAATCGCACTGCGGCAGACTGCTGTCTGATCGGTCTATTGGGATGGTCATGAACATTACAAGTTTGGCCAGTGCCAGGGGTGAATTTGGTGCTGGGATTGAGGTCGGATGATCCATCCGTTTCACTTAGGTAACACTTCTGGATCAGTCCAGAATATCTTTAGGAGTCTCTCTGCCTTCAATCGCCTGTTAGTTATTACTTATCACTGAGCAAGTAGATGGGATTCAAATCACAAACAGAACGTGAATAAGTCTCTCCAACTAGTCGAAGTTCAAGTTTATTGTCATCTGACTGTACATATATACAACCAAATGAAACAGTCCTCCAGACCATAGTGCACCCACAAAGCATGAATCACACACAGCACATTAAACATTACCACAAGTAAGTTAATAAAATAAAAATCAAAGTGCAGCACAGGGAAACAGTAAATAGTGAACTCCTAGTGATGTGACCTCAGTGGTGGCAAGGTATTCATTAGTCTCACAGCCTGAGGGAAGAAGCTGTATCCAGTCTGGCAGTCCTAGCCCAATGCTCCTGTGGTAACACACACAAAATGCTGGAGGAACTCAGCAGGTCAAGCAGCATCCCTGGAAAGGAATAAACAGTCGACGTCTCAGGCCAAAACCCTTCATCAGGACTGGGAAAAAATGAGAAGTCAAAGTAAGAAGGTGCAGGGAGGGATGGAAGAAGTACAAGGTGGTAGGTGATAGGTGAAATCGGAAGAGGAGGAAGGGGGTGAAGTAAAGAGCTGGGAAGTTGATTGGTGAAAGAGATAAAGGGCTGGAGAAGGGAGAATCTGACAGGAGAGGACAGAAGACCATGGAAGAAAGGCAAGGAGGAGAAATACCAAAGGGAGGTGATGGGCAGGTAAGGAAAAAAGGCTGAGAGAGGGAAATAGGAAAGGTTAATGGTGAAGTGGGGGAATTACCAGAAGTTCAAGAAATCAATATTCATGCCAACAGGTTGGAGGCTACCCAAATGGAATATAAGGTGTTGCTTCTCCAACCCGAGTGTGGCCTCATTGCATCAGTAGAGGCGGCCATGGATGGACATATGGGAATGGGAATGGGAAGTAGAATTGAAATGGCTGCTTTTTCTAGTGGTTGGAGCATAGGTGATCGGTGAAGCAGTCTCCCGATCTACATTGGGTCCTACCTGTATACTTGAGACCACACCGGGAGCATTGAATACCAGCAGACCCCAGCAGACTCACAGGTGAAGTGTCACATCACCTGGAAGGACTCTTTGGGACTCTGAATGGTAGTGAGGGAGGAGGTGTAGGGGCAGATGTGGCACTTATTCCACTTCCCAGGAGAGAGATTGGTGGGGAGGGATGAATGGACAAGGGAGTCAGGTAGGAAGTGATCCCTGCGGAAAGCTCAAAGTGGATGGGAGGGAAAGATGTGCATGGTACTGGGATCCCGTTGGAGATAGTGGAAGTTACGGAGAATTATGTGCTGGACGCGGAGGCTGGTGGGGTGCTAGGTGCGGACAAGAGGAAACTTATCCCTGGAGGGGTGGCGGGAGGATGGGGTGAGGGCAGACGTGCGAGTACTGGAAGAGATGCAGGTGAGGATAGCGTTAACAGTAGAGGAAGGAAAACTTGTTTTTGAAGAAGAACATCTCAATAGTTCTGGAGTGAAAAGCAGATACAGCAGAGACAGAAGAAATGAGAGAAGGGGATGGGATCATAAATGGACCAAGTAAAGTTGAGGGCAGGGTGGAAGTTGGAGACAAAGTTGATGAAGTCAACAAGCTCAGCATGGATGCAGGAAGCAGCACCAATGCAGTCGTTGATGTGCTGTAGATGGAGTGCGGAGCAGTGCTGGTGTAAGCTTGGAACATGGACTGTTCCACATAGCCGACAAAAAGGCAGGCATAGCTGGGACCCATGGGAGTGCCCATGGCTACACCTTTGGTTTGAAGGAAGTGGGAGGAGAAATTATTGAGAGCGAGGATCAGTTCCAGCAAACAGAGGAGAGTGGTGGTGGAAGGGAACTGGTTGGGCTTGTTGTCAAGAAAGAACCAGAGAGCTTTAAGGCCCTCCTGATTGGGGATGGAGGTGTATAGAGACCGGACACCCATAGTGAAAATGAGACGATCGGGGCCAGGGAACTTGAAATCATTGACAAGATCTTCTGCTTCCAACACTTCAGCAAGAGTTTCAAGGATTCACAAATCAGTAATGTAGAGGTCAGCATATCTCTTTACAGCATCAGAGTTTGATTGCAGCTACTATCAGTAAGGAGTTTGCTCATTTTCCCTGTGACCAAGTGGCTTTCCTCCAGCTGCTCGGGTGTGCTCACACGTTCCAAAGACGCACAGATCAGGCAACAGTAAGCTGCAGCCTGCCGTGCTGGCTATGTTGGTGTTGGAAGCGTGGCGACACTTGTAGGCCGCCCAGTGCTACCTTTGCTGATTTGATTTGACGCATACTGACACATTTCACCATATGTTTCAATATCCATATAACAAATAAAAATAATCTTTAATCTTATTCTTTAACCTCTGCAAGAAGATGGTTTTTCCTCATCTCTGTCTTAAAAGGGTGTCCTATTATTTTTAATTGGTGAACCCAAGTTCTAGACTCTCCCGCAGGAGGAAAAATCATCTTCATATCCTCCCTCAGGATTTTGTATGGTTTATTCCAATTGCCTCTCACTTTTCTGAAAGATATCAATAAGATTGAAAGAGAAAATTTACAAGGCTGTTCCTGGAACTTGAGGGCCTGAGTTATGGAGAAGGGTTGAATAGGTTAGGACTTTGTTCCCTGGAGTGTAGGAGACTCAGGGAGATTTGATGGAGGTATAGAAGATTATGAGGGGCATAACTGCAAGCAGGCTTTCTTCACTGAGGTTATATAAGACAGGAACTAGAGGTCATAGGTTACGGGTGAAAGGTGAAATATTTAAGGGGAACCTGAGAGGGAACTTCTTCACTCAGAGGGAGGTGAGAGTGTGGAACGAGCCTCCAGAGGCAGTAGTGCATGTGGGTTCCATATCAACATTTAAGAGAAATTTGGACAGGTACATGGATGGGAGGGGGTAAGGAGGTTTATGATCCAGGTGCAGGTTGAAGGGACTAGGCAGAATAATGGTTTGGCATGAACTAAATGGGCCAAAGGGCCTGTTTCTGTGCTGTAGAGCTCAAAGTTCAAAGTAAACGTTATTATCAAAGTACATATATGTCGCCACATTCAACCCTGAGATTAATCTCCCTGTGGACATACTCAGAATAGTAACTATAACTGGATGAAATTGAGTGCAGAAGACAAGAAACAATACAAATGTAAATATAAATAAATAGCTATATATACTGAGAACATGAAATAACAAGATAAAGATTCCTTATAGTGATACCATTGGGTGTGGGAAACATCTCAATAGATGGGCAAGTGAGTGTAGTTATCCCCTTTTGTTCATGAGCCTGATGGTTGAGGGGTAGTAACTGTTCTTGAGACTGGTGGGTGTGAGTCCTGAGGCTCTTGTACCATCTTCCTGGTGACAGCTGTGAGAAAAGAGCACGGCCTGGGTGGTGGGGATCTCTGATAATGGATGCTACTTTCCTACAACAGTATTTCATGTAGATGTTCCGAACGGTGGGGAGGGCTTTACTCAAACAGTTGGAGTGTGGCTTTGCGTGCATCTGACTTAACTGTGGAACCAATGCCTGTTTCACGGGCATACATCCTTGAAGACCTTTTATTGATACGATTGTGGTCGCACTGCTCGAAGCGTTACTCTCCTGCGCCCTCCACAGCTCGGCGGATGCTGTCCAAAGTGATGTCACCCTTCACCTTTCACCCTTCCCCAGGCCGATCCTGCCCCGGAGTCAAAACTCTGTGCAATGCGCTGGGCCAAATCCACTACCTTTTGTAGGATTTTCCATTCAAAGGCACTGGTGTTCCCATACCAGGCTATGGTGCCACTGCGCTATGTCTCCAAATCTAAACTCCATCAGATACAAATCTAACCTGCCTTCCTTCCAGGAATTAAGTTGGTAAATCGTCATACAGTAGTGTTCACGGATTTATTGTCCATTCATAAATCTGATGCCAGAGGGGAAGAAGCTGTTCTTAAAACATCGAGTGTGTGTGCTCAGGTTCCTGTACCACCTCCGTGATGGTAGTAATGAGAAGACGATATGTCCTGGGTGATGGGAGTCCTTAATGCTGGACGTCACCTTTCTGAGGCATCTCCTTTTGAAGATGTCCTTGGTGCTGAGGAAGCTCATGCTGATGATGGAGCAGGCTGAGTTTATAACCCTCTGCAGTTGTTTGTTTTCCTCTCTCTGATCCAGCGCATTGCTGCCCCCATGCTAGCATCTGAAGTTTCCTGTGTCTCCATTTAACGTGGAGCAGCTTCGGTATCAGCACACAGGGTTTTGAGTCTGGGGCAGGATCCACCTGGGGAAGGGTGAAGGGTGACACTAAGGTGGGACAGCACCCACCCAGCTGCGGAGGGCGCAGGAGAGTAATGCTTCGAGCAGCGCGACCGCAATCACATCAATAAAAGGTCTTCAAGGATGTATGCCCATGAAACAGGCATTGTATTCGCACTTAAGTCAGATGCATGCAAAGCCACACTCCAACTGTTTGAGTAAATATTTTGCGTGGTGTGTTTGGCAGGTAGGACACTGGATGTGGTCAGCAGTTAATCTGGCAGTCACCAAGCCCCTGGTCCCGGTCCAATCTCCGTTTCCCTCTCAGCTCTGTATCTGGGAAGCCAGAGGGAATGAGTGTGGGTACACAGGACCTCCCACTCACGGTATTACAGAACTGCCTATGCAGCAGTTGGCAGCCGGACAGACACAAGCCGCACAGCTCCAGATGTTTACGAGCAGTTTTATTTCACCTGAGGTGTGCTCTAGCTGCTGGCATGTGCCCAGCTTTGCAGCAAGATCTAAAGATAAATGGCTGTCGCAGGGAAAGGAAGAACTTGCATCAGTCTTGAAGATGGATCTCAGACTCCAATATGGACTGTTTACTCTTTTCCATAGATACTTCTTGGGCTGCTGAGTTCCTCCAGCATTTTGTGTGTAATACAAGTAACTGTTTGATTGTGGTCATACAGTATATACATAAGGATAGCTTATAGACTGATTGTGTATACTGTACATTAAGAGACAGTAGGTGCAAGAGTGTTTGTGCGTAAGGTGACTGACAGGAAATTATAAAGTGATTCTTGGCAAGAGGAACTCTTCTAGGTAGCAGCAGGGCAGATGAAAAATTCAAAGTTCAAAGTAAATTTATTAATATGTCACCATGTACAAATCTGAGATTCATTTCATTTTTTGTGGGCATACTTAATAAATCCATTTTTGAAGAATAACGATAATAGGATCAATGAAATATCGCGCCAACTTGGCAGTTCAACCAGAGTGCAGACGACAACAAACTGTGCAAATATAAAAGAAAGAAACAATAAATAATAAAATAATAAACGTACAAAAGGGACAAGTTGCACTCGAATCCGAGAGGGACCAATATTCTTGTGGGCATGTTTACTAGAGCTGTTGGGAGTGGTTTAAACTAATATGCAGGGGGGTGGGAACCAGGACGATAGAGCTGAGAATGAGCCAGCAGGTTTACAAGTAGATGATGGGTGTAATATGAATGTAAAGAAGGACAAGCCAGTGATTGGGTACAAATGCAGACAGAGCAAAGGGTTAAATTGTTTCACAGAGGCAAAATTCAAAAGGGTGAAAAATGCAGGACTGAAGGTGTTGTATTTAAATGTGCGCAGCATCAGAATAAGGTGACAAACTCGTGCACAAATAGAGATTGTTCAGTATGATGTTGTGGGCAGCACTGAGTCATGGCTGAAAGAAGGTCATAGTTGGGAGCTTAACATCGAAGGGTATACTTTGTACCGAAAGGACAGGCAGGAAGGCAGAGGCGGTGGTGTGGCTCTGTTGGTAAGAGATGGGATTACATCTTTAGAAAGAGGTGACATAGGGTCAGAGAATGTTGAATCTTTGTGGGTGGAGTTAAGAAATCGCAAGGGTAAAAATAAACATTATGGGAATCATGTATAGGCCTCCAAGATGTGGGGTTGAGACTGCAAAGGGAGCTGGAAAAGGCATGTAATAAGGCAAGTGACAATTGTAATGGGGGACCTCAATATGCAAGGGGATTGGGAATATCAGGTTGGTGACGTATTGCAAGAGAGGGAATTTGTTGAATACCTACAAGATGGGTTTTTAGAGCAGCTTGTGCTTGATGCTACTCAGGGAAAGGCTACCTTAGATCGGGTGTTGTATCATAACCCAGATCTTATTAGGGAGCTTAACGTAAAGGAACTGTTAGAACATAAAACATAAAAATCTACAGCACGTTACAGGCCCTTCAGCCCACAATATTGTGCTGACTTGGATTTCAGTGCTTTAAAAGGGATGGGGGGGAGGAGAGGAGGGGTGGTATTACTGGTCAGGGATACTATTACAGCTACAGAAAGGGTGGGTAATGTAGCAGGATCCTCTTTTGAGTCAGTATGGGTGGAAGTTAGGAACAGGAAGGGAGCAGTTATTCTATTGGGAGTATTCTATAGGCCCCCTGGTAGCAGCAGAGATACCGAGGAGCAGATTGGGAGGCAGATTTTGGAAAGGTGCAAAAATAACAGGGTTGTTATCATGGGTGACTTTTATAACTTCCCTAATATTGATTGGCACCTGATTAGTTCCAAGGGTTTAGATGGGGCAGAGTTCATTGAGTGTGTTCAGGACGGATTCCTGTCACAGTGTGTCCAAGACGAATTCCTGTCACAGTATGTTAACAGGCCGACCAGGGGGAATGCCATACTAGATCTAGTATTAGATAACGGACCAGGTCAGGTCACAGATCTCTCAGTGGGTGAGCATCTGGGGGACAGTGACCACCGCTCTCTGGCCTTTAGCATTATCATGGAAAAGGATAGAATCAGAGAGGACAGGAAAATTTTTAATTGAGGAAGGGCAAATTATGAGGCTATAAGGCTAGAGCTTGCGGGTGTGAATTGGGATGATGTTTTTGCAGGGAAATGTACTATGGACATGCGGTCGATGTTTCGAGATCTCTTGCAGGATGTTAGGGATAAATTTGTCCCGGTGAGGAAGATGAAGAATGGTAGGGTGAAGGAACAATGGGTGACAAGTGAGGTGGAAAATCTAGTCAGGTGGAAGAAGGCAGCATACATGAGGTTTAGGGAGCAAGGATCAGATGGGTCTATTGAGGGATATAGGGAAGCAAGAAAGGAGCTTAAGAAGGGGGCATGAGAAGACCTTGGCAAGTAGGGTAAAGGAAAACCCCAAGGCATTCTTCAATTATGTGAAGAAAAAAAGGATGACAGGAGTGAAGGTAGGACCAATTACAGATAAAGGTGGGAAGATGTGCCTGGAGGCTGTGGAAGTGAGCGAGGTCCTCAGTGAATACTTCTCTTCGGTATTCACCAATGAGAGAGAACTTGATGATGGTGAGGACAATATGAGTGAGGTTGATGTTCTGCAGCATGTTGATATTAAGAGAGAGGAGGTGTTGGAGTTATTGAAATACATTAGGACAGATAAGTCCCCGGGGCCTGACGGAATATTCCCCAGGCTGCTCCACAAGGCGAGGGAGGAGATTGCTGAGCCTCTGGCTAGGATCTTTATGTCCTCGTTGTCCACGGGAATGGTACCGGAGGATTGGAGGGAGGCGAATGTTGTCCCCTTGTTCAAAAAAGGTAGTAGGGATAGTCCGGGTAATTATAGACCAGTGAGCCTTACGTCTGTGGTGGGAAAGCTGTTGGAAAAGATTCCTAGGGATAGGATCTATGAGCATTTACAGAATCATGGCCTGATCAGGGACAGTCAACATGGCTTTGTGAAGGGCAGATCGTGTCTAACAAGCCTGATAGAGTTCTTTGATGAGGTGACCAGGCATATAGATGAGGGTAGTGCAGTGGATGTGATCTATATGGATTTTAGTAAGGCATTTGACAAGGTTCCACACGGTAAGCTTAATCAGAAAGTTAGGAGGCATGGGATCCAGGGAAGTTTGGCCAGATGGATTCAGAATTGGCTTGCCTGCAGAAGGCAGAGGGTCATAGTGGAGGGAGTACATTCAGATTGGAGGATTGTGACTAGTGGTGTCCCACAAGGATCTGTTCTGGGACCTCTACTTTTTGTGATTTTTATTAACAACCTGGATTTGGGGGTAGAAGGCTGGGTTGGCAAGTTTGCAGATGACACAAAGGTTGGTCGTGTTGTAGATAGTGTAGAGGATTGTCAAAGATTGCAGAGAGACATTGATAGGATGCAGAAGTGGGCTGAGAAGTAGCAGATGGATTTCAACCCGGAGAAGTGTGAGGTGGTACACTTTGGAAGGACAAACTCCAAGGCAGAGTACAAAGTAAATGGCAGGATACTTGGTAGTGTGGAGGAGCAGAGGAATCTGGGGGTACATGTCCACAGATCCCTGAAAGTTGCCTCACAGATGGATAGGGTAGTTAAGAAAGCTTATGGGGTGTTAGCTTTCATTAGTCAAGGGATAGAGTTTAAGAGTCGAGAGGTAATAATGCAGCTCTATAAAACTCTGGTTAGGCCACAATTGGAGTACTGTGTCCAGTTCTGGTTGCCTCACTATAGGAAGGATGTGGAAGCATTGGAAAGGGTACAAAGGAGATTTACCAGGATGCTGCCTGGTTTAGAGAGTATGGATTATGATCAGAGATTAAGGGAGCTAGGGCTTTACTCTTTGGAGAGAAGAAGGATGAGAGGAGACATGATAGAGGTGTACAAGATAATAAGAGGAATAGATAGAGTGGATAGCCAGCGCCTCTTCCCCAGGGCACCACTGCTTAATACAAGAGGCCATGGCTTTAAGGTAAGGGGTGGGAAGTTCAAGGGGGATATTAGAGGAAGGTTTTTTTTACTCAGAGAGTGGTTGGTTTGTGGAATGCACTGCCTGAGTCAGTGGTGGAGGCAGATACACTAGTGAAGTTTAAGAGACTACTAGACAGGTACATGGAGGAATTTAAGGTGGGGGTTTATATGGGAGGTAGGGTTTCTATCTAAGAGGTTCTTAAAAGACCCTATTGTATCCACCACCACCACCACCACCACCAGCAGTGCATTCCACACACCCACCACTCTCTGTGTGAAAAGTTTACTCCTGACATCCCCTCCATACCTATTTCCAAGCACCTTAACACTATGCCCCCTTGTGTTAGCCATTTCAGTCCTGGGAAAAAGCCTCTGGCTATCCACACGATCAATGCCTCTCATCATCTTATACAGGAGAAAGATCATAATACGTTTGAATTCATACTGAAATTTGAAAGGGAAAAGCTAAGTCACGTGTATCAGTATCGCAATGGAATAAAGGGAATTACAAAAGCATGAGAGAAGAGCTTGTCCAGGTGGATTGGGGATTGGGGGAAGATACTGGCGGGAATGACAGCAAAGCTGAGGTGGCTGAAGTTTCTGAGAATAGTTCACAAAGCATTGGATAGGTATGTTTTACAGAGTAAGAAGGTGATAAGGTGCCACATTTGAGGCTGCTTAACAAGTTAAAACCTTACAGTGTTACAGGAAAGATACTGGCATGGATAGTGGAATGGCTAACAGGCAGAAGGCAGCGAGTGGGAATAAAAGGGGCCTTTTCTGTTTGGCTGCCCCTGACTAGTGGTGTTCCTCAGGGGTCAGTATTGGGACCTCTATTTAGCACATTGTTTGTCATTGATTTAGATAATGAAATTGATGGCTTTGTGCCAAAGTTTGTGGATGATACGAAGATAGGTGGAGGGGTAGGTAGTGCTGAGGAAGCAATGTGATTGTAACAGAACTTAGACAAATTGGAAGAATGGGCAAAAAAGTGGCAGATGGAATACAGTGTTGGGAAATTTATGATAATACATTTTGGTAAAAGGAAAAATAGTGCAGACTGTTATCTAAATAGGGAGAAGGTTCAAACATCAGAGGTGCAGAGGGACTTAGGAGTTCTCATGTAAGACTTCCAGAAGGTTAATTTACAGGTTGAGTCTGTGGTAAAGAAGGTAAATGCAATGTTGGCATTCATTTCAAGGAGCATACAATATATAAAAAAGTGATTATGCTGAGGCTTTATAAGACACTAGGTAAGCTGCACTTGGAGTATTGTCAACAGTTTCAGGTCCCATATCTCAGAAAGGATATGCTGTCATTGGAGAGAGTCCAGAGGGAGATTCATGAGAATGATTCTGGGAATGAAGGGGTTGATATATGAGGAGCATTTGGCAGCTTTGGGCCTGTCCTCACTGAAATTTAGAAGAACGTGGGGTGATTTCATTGAAACATGCCAAATATTGAAATGATTTGATAGGGAGGATGTGGAGATGGCAGGAATATCCAGAACTAGAGGGCGCAATCTCAACACTGAGGGGCAACCCTTTAGAACAGAGGTAAAGAGGATTTTTTTAAGCCAAAGAGTAGTAAATCTGTGGAATCCTCTGCCACAGACTGTGCTGGAGGTCAAGTCCATGGGGATATTTAAGGTGGAAGTTGATAGTTTCCTGATTGGTCAGGGCATCAAAGGATAAGGCGAGAACTCAGGTGTATGGACTTGAGTGGTATCTGGGATCAGCCATGATGGAATGGTGGAGCAGACTTGATGGGCTCAGTGGTCTAATTCTGCTCCTATGTCTTATGTTCTTATGGTCTAAATAAATAAGCAATAAATATCGAGAACATGAGAAGAAGAGTACTTGAAAGTGTGGCCATAGATTGTGGGAACAGCTCAGTGAAGGGGCAAGTGAAGTTGAGTGAAGTAAACCCCTCTATTTCAAGAGTCTGATGGTTGAGGGGTGACAAGTGTTCCTGAACCAGGTGATGTGAGTCCTGAGGCTGCTGTACCTCTTCCCATTATCCATTGTTGAGGCCCAAAGGTTGAAGTCCTGTGATTGACGAGTCAGGAAGTAGAAACCTGAAGGTTAAAATTTTGTGATTGGTGAGTCTTGAAGTTGAGGTCCAGAGGTCAAAGTTCCATGATCATAGTGTCCTGGGGTAGTCAGAAGCCTGACGTCTCTGACTGTGAGAGTCTGCGACCAAGGACTGGAGGCCCGGTGGTGTCCTGTCCTCAGACTGGGGACCTGTCTGTGTGTGTGAGTGGGTTGGAAGAGACTTGGTTTTTTTGTTGCTGCTTTGCTTTGTTTTCGTTCTTCATTTTCTTGTTGCTTGCGTTGCTCTACTGCACGTGCTGGATGTGCGTGCTGGCACCAGAGTGCGTAGTGACACTTACTAGCTGCATCACAATATCCCTGGGTTGTGTTGGTTGCTTAACGCGAATGATGCCCATCACTGTATGTTTTGATACACACGAGAAATAAATGAATCTGAGTCTGTGGCAGACACGGAGTCATTGAGGGCTTTCGGAAGGGAGCTGGATCAGCACGAGAGCAAATCATTCAACCGAGCTCCCAGGGAAACAGGTCAGACAGGGTGGCTGTAGCAGGAGCTGGCACCAACACGAGGGGCCGACAAGCCTCCTCCTGTGCCGCCACGCTCCTGTGCTTCTGTGGGACCAATCCATCACACTGACTGCGAGACGGGTGCCAGTCAGTCAGGGAGAGGGCATACAGAGATGGTGAGTCACATTTTCTGCCCATAATTACAGTTGCTGAGCTAATCAGTAAGCAATGCACACTGCTGCACAGTCAGGCTCCCGCTGCTCGCTCCTCCGACTGCAAGCACCAAACCTTTTCTCCCAGTTTAACACTTTGTGCAGAAGACTTCTCCTTAGCCTTTTCTTCCCCTCTTGGATTGGATTTGGTGCCTAAAAAAGGTCATCAATTCAAGCCCCTCACAGTGGAGATCAGAGTGCATTACAAAACATTAAAAGATTTGCTTTATTTTTATTATTTTTGATCATTTAAAGATTAGACTCATTGAAACACTGAAACATACTGTGAAGCGTGCCATTGGTGTTGATGATGTGCTGGGGGCAGCCCTCAAGTGTCAGCATGCTCTGGCGCCAACGTTGGCATGCCCACAGCTCACTCTAACTCATACGTCTTTGGAATGTGCGAGGAAACCAGAGCACCCGGAGGAAATCCATGCAGTCACAGGGAATACATACACACCCCTCATAGGAAGTGGCTGGAGATGCAATACGATCAGTGATCATTGGTGCTGTAAAACGATTGCACTAACCTCTACGCAAAGAGTAAGGAGGGAGCGCCACAATGGCTGCTGAGACAAGGAGTTAATCCAGGAACCTCGACCACTCCATTCACGTGACTATTTCAGCACCTTGGAGGGTGTTAGTTATGGGGAGAGATTGGATAGATGAGGCTGGATTTCCCCAGGGTGAAGGAGGCTGAAGAGAGACCTGATTGAAACATATAGGACCATGAGAGACTTGTATAGGGCAGATAGTGAATGACACACAATGTTCCCTCTAATTTTTTTAGAGCTGTGCGAACCAACCATTGCTCTGAGCAGGAAATTTTTTCAAGGCCTGAAAACTATGTGGCACTTTATACGTTTTTTTTAGTATGCATACTATGACTATTTTGAATGAAAATTGAAAAATCACATACTTTTGATTTTATTTATTAATTGAAGGGTATAATGAAATGCAGTACAACAAAGAAAATCTTCTACGTTTCATAAACTTTTTCTAGCTGTGTCCAATGCCAGCTGCGAGGCAACAAAGGCTATGTGCGCGGGAGCATGGCAGCTACTGTGCGGCCGTACACCAGCACACCCATGCAACTTAGAATGAACAGTGGTTATACAGCCCAGTAACACGTTCTTCAAACCCAGCTGTCCATACCTACTAAAATGCCCATCTAAGATATTCCCATTCCCCCACAATTGGCTCAATTCTATATAAAGCTTTCCTATCTGTATATTAAAGAGATTTTTTGAAAGAAATGAGCTTTACTTGTTGTGTGTACATCAAAACAATAAAACATTCAGTCAAATGCATTGAATAAACTTTTCTTGGGCTTCCAGCCATGTACAGGTATCAATTATAACCAATGTTTTGAAGACAAATTCTGCCATCTTCAACAGGGATGATGCCTGGGTGTGTCTAGACCAGTAGTATTAATACCCCTGTGTCCATCCCTCCTGATTGGTTCGTACTCATCCAATCAGGTTTCCACTCTTCCACTTCATTTACAATTGAATTCCAGTTCTTACTTAGAGTGAGATCTTCGTCTTTGTTAAAATTCTTTTCCTCTAGTTTGTATTTCAATGGCTTCCTTTACCAAGCAGTTCCAAAGGCCATTGGCATGCACCGTAGTTTTGTGCATCGTTTGCGTCAATGACCAGCACAGTGAGAGGTTGTGCAGGGGCTAGCCCGCAAGTGTGGCGATGTTTCCTGTGCCAACGTAGCATGCCCACTCCTCATTAACCTGTACACTTTTAGACTGTGGGAGAAACCTGGAGCACCCAGAGGAAGCCCACGCGGTCATGGGGAGAACGTACAAACTCTTCACAAATAGCAGTAGGAAATGAACCCTGTTCACTAACACTGTGATGCAGGGGAAGAATACTGAGGGCAAATAACTAATAGAGAGTGGTGGGTGCGTGGAATGCACTGCCAGCGGCGGTGGTGGGGTCGGATACAATGAAGTCTTTTAAGAGACTCTTAGATAGGTACGTGGAGCTTAGAAAAATAGAGGGCTGTGCAGCAGGGAAATTCTAGGTGGTTTCCAGAGAAGCTTACATGCTTGGCCCAACATTGTGTGCCGAAGGGCCTGTAATGTGCTGTAGATTTCTATGTCCTATGTTCTATTAATAGTGATGTGGATTGTGCTGATGGAGTTTACACAGAACTGCAGACAAAAGTAGAGACATGGAATGCAGCAGCGATGACACCCAGCTTTTCGGAACTTCACTAATGATGTTCCAATGTGCACCCATTGTTGTGATAGAAAATTGGATTTACTGTTAGGCCTGTGGATTACCATTTCACTCTGTTATCAGCACCTAGTCTGTTACTTAACTAAGACTTCCTGTCACCACCGTTCAGTTATCAAAACATAGTTTTACTGGTGATCTTGTCGACTGAGAATGTAAAAGCTGTATCAAATGCATGATCAGGTCGACCAGTTGGGTGCCCACCAGTTTTTAATAAAGTGCCCGTTATTTTAAACACCAACTCCATGTGGCCTTTCAGTCTGCTCCTGTAATAGTATTTTGCTAGCCTCTGCACCACCGTGCTACCCTGAGTGATCACGTTATGTAGCAGGAGCTGTTGACTGTATACATTGGATCACCTGATGTATTGGAACATTTGAGTGCATTACAGCATTATAAATCACCAGCTTCGGTTAGGTCACACACTGAGTTGAAACTCCTGCATATATTAGATTACAATACCTGAGTTTATTGGATTGCTAAAGGGTATCAGATTACTTGTGTGTACGGGCTCAATTGGGTGCATTAGATTAATTTAATGTATGCAATCCCTTAGGTCTGTTAGATTATCCGTGTCTATTGGGTGCATTCCTCAAGTTTGACCTCCTCTAGTTAGCCGAGGGGTGGTAGTGGGGACAAGTTCCCATTACTTGTTAAATGCTCCCAATGGCGTGTGTCTCAAATAGCCTCTGACAACCAACTCCAGCTCTGGACTTCACATGTGGCTTAGCTACTAAGCCCGGCGGAACTGTCTCTACCGACAGGAGAAGGGGCAGAGGCGGTTTACTGGTGCTTCGGCCAGACGAGGCTCGTCGGCAATGGTTGGCAGGTCATCTAGGAGAAGGAAAACTCAGGTCTCAAACCTCTAGTGCCTTGTGGCTATACCCACTCATGGGGAACAATCTGGGAGTAAACCCCAAGGAAAAATCTAGAGCTGGAGTCCCTAAGGTAGTCCTACGTTGATTAAATGCTGACTGCCATCTCCTGCGATGTTATATGGGACAAATTGTACCGGTCTCCGCCATTTCTTTGGATTCATCATCTGCTTGGAGAGGAGGAGCCTTCTGCGTAGGCAACAGCTTGTGCTCCATATTGTATCCACATGGCTTGCATACACAGCTATGACAGAGCATCCATAGTTGACCCTGACCAGTGGGGAGCCTCAATTGTGTGCAGAGATTACCTCAATGTATAGGATTTCTTGGGTCTGTTAAATCACCTGTGTCTATTGAGAGCATTAGGTTGCTTGAGTAGGAGCATTATAGACTTCTTGGTGAAGAGGCCAATGTTATCAAAGACCCCTCCCAGCCCAGACATTCTCTCTTCTTTCCTCTCCTTTCGGGCAGAAGATACAAAAGCCTGAAAGCAGATACCACCAGTTCTAGGACAGCTTCTATACCACTGTTGTAAAACAATTGAACAGATCTCTAGTTTGATAAGACCCACACTCTACCTCACCATAATCTATGCATCTTATTGTCAGTCTGTACTGCACTTTCTCTGTGACTGTTAATACCTTATTCTGCATTCTGTTATTGTTTTCCCTTGTACTGATGTGATGGGTAGCAGGCAAGACGTTGCTCACTGTACCTTGGTACAACTGGCAATAATAAGCCAATGTACTAATTTAGATGCAGGAATTTGATGCACTGGATCAGGGATTCCCAACTTTTTTTATGCCATCGACCCCTAACATTATCCAAGGTGGCCACGGAGCTCGGGCTGGGAATCCTACATGAGAGACATTGGATTGCTTTGTTCTATTAGATTGCCTAAGCATGCTGGATTCCTTGGAGGTTCTGGACAATCACTTGGACCTGCAGGGTGACCTGGGGATGGGCGTGCAGGAAAACACAAGTGAATACAAGGGTGAACACAAGGGTGGCTAATGTAACTCCACTTTTTAAAAAAGGAGGGAGAGAGAAACCGGGGAATTATAGACCGGTTAGCCTAACGTCGGTGGTGGGGAAACTGCTGGAGTCAGTTATCAAGGATGTGATAACAGCACATTTGGAAAGCGGTGAAATGATCGGACAAAGTCAGCATGGATTTGTGAAAGGAAAATCATGTCTGACGAATCTCATAGAATTTTTTGAGGATGTAACTAGTAGAGTGGATAGGGGAGAACCAGTGGATGTGGTATATTTGGATTTTCAGAAGGCTTTTGACAAGGTCCCACACAGGAGATTAGTGTGCAAACTTAAAGCACACGGTATTGGGGGTAAGGTATTGGTGTGGGTGGAGAGTTGGTTAGCAGACAGGAAGCAAAGAGTGGGAATAAACGGGACCTTTTCAGAATGGCAGGCGGTGACTAGTGGGGTACCGCAAGGCTCAGTGCTGGGACCCCAGTTGTTTACAATATATATTAATGACTTGGATGAGGGAATTAAATGCAGCATCTCCAAGTTTGCGGATGACACGAAGCTGGGTGGCAGTGTTAGCTGTGAGGAGGATGCTAAGAGGATGCAGGGTGACTTGGATAGGTTGGGTGAGTGGGCAAATTCATGGCAGATGCAATTTAATGTGGATAAATGTGAAGTTATCCACTTTGGTGGCAAAAATAGGAAAACAGATTATTATCTGAATGGTGGCCGATTAGGAAAAGGGGAGGTGCAACGAGACCTGGGTGTCATTATGCACCAGTCATTGAAAGTGGGCATGCAGGTACAGCAGGCGGTGAAAAAGGCAAATGGTATGCTGGCATTTATAGCGAGAGGATTCGAGTACAGGAGCAGGGAGGTACTACTGCAGTTGTACAAGGCCTTGGTGAGACCACACCTGGAGTATTGTGTGCAGTTTTGGTCCCCTAATCTGAGGAAAGACATCCTTGCCATAGAGGGAGTACAAAGAAGGTTCACCAGATTGATTCCTGGGATGGCAGGACTTTCATATGAAGAAAGACTGGATGAACTGGGCTTGTACTCGTTGGAATTTAGAAGATTGAGGGGGGATCTGATTGAAACGTATAAGATCGTAAAGGGATTGGACAGGCTAGATGCAGGAAGATTGTTCCCGATGTTGGGGAAGTCCAGAACGAGGGGTCACAGTTTGAGGATAGAGGGGAAGCCTTTTAGGACCGAGATTAGGAAAAACTTCTTCACACAGAGAGTGGTGAATCTGTGGAATTCTCTGCCATAGGAAACAGTTGAGGCCAGTTCATTGGCTATATTTAAGAGGGAGTTAGATATGGCCCTTGTGGCTACGGGGGTCAGGGGGTATGGAGGGAAGGCTGGGGCGGTGTTCTGAGTTGGATGATCAGCCATGATCATAATAAATGGCGGTGCAGGCTCGAAGGGCTGAATGGCCTACTCCTGCACCTATTTTCTATGTTTCTATGTTTCTATGAATACTATAAAGCCCTCAGTGAGTGACCAGGATCGGGGGGGGGGGGGGGGGGAACATTTGGTCTCATTCTCTTCCCCATTAGGGACTGTGACTGACCTTCCATCTCTCGACATTGGCTTTACCAGCACGCCCGCAGATTGTGTTAGTTATTAACGCAAACAATTGGCACATGAGGGGCATGGGCCAAATGTTGGGAAATGGGACTAACTCAAGAAATCAGTTTGGACAGATGGATGAATCGGGCCAATAGCTCTTTTTCTTTACTGTAAGACTCTATGACTAGAGTCAACTTAAAATCCAATTTTTAACCTCTCTATTCAATTTTAGACCATACAACCATAAGATATATAATCTTTACCTAATGAAATGGCCACTATTTTCATGGTCTTCTGCTGTTGTACCCCATTAATTTCAAAGTTTTACATGTGCAGTCAGAGATGCTCTTCTGCACACCACTGTTGTAACACGTGGTTATTTGAGTTACTGTCGCCTTCCTCTCAGCTTGAAGCTGTCTGGCCATTCTCCTCTGACCTCTCTCACTAACAAGATGTATTTGCCTACAGAACTGCCAATATTTGGATGTTTATTGTTTTTCAAACCAATTTCTGTAAACTCTGGAGACGAGCAGGTGCACGGATGTAAATACTAAAGAGGCCACTGAGCGTTTTCCCGCAACACACAAAAATTGCTGGTGAACACAGCAGACCAGGCAGCATCTATAGGAAGAAGTACAGTCGACGTTTTGGGCCGAGACTCTTCGTCAGGACTAACTGAAGGAAGAGCTAGTAAGAGATTTGAAAGTGGGAGGGGGAGGGGGAGATCCAAAATGATAGGAGAACACAGGAGGGGGAGGGATGTGGCTAAGAGCTGGAAACTCATTTCTGCATACCTCGACACTGTTTTATCCCCGCTTGTTCAATCCCTTCCCACCTATGTTTGTGACACTTCTCATGGTCTGAATTTTTTCAATGATTTTAAGTTCCCTGGCCCCCACCACTTTATTTTCACCATGGATGTCCAGTCCCTATATACCTCCATCCCCCACCAGGAAGGTCTCAAAGCTCTCCGCTTCTTTTTGGATTCCAGACCTAACCAGTTCCCCTCTACCACCACTCTCCTCCGTCTAGCAGAATTAATCCTTATCCTTTATAATTTCTCCTTTGGCTCCTCCCACTTCCTCCAAACTAAACGTGTAGCCATGGGCAGCTTTGCCTGCCTTTTTGTTGGCTTTGTGGAACAATCTATGTTCCAAGCCTGTACTGGCATCTGTCCCCCACTTTTCCTTCGCTACATCGATGACTGCATTGGTGCTGCTTCTTGCACGCATGCTGAGCTCGTTGACTTCATTAACTTTGCCTCCAACTTTCACCCTGCCCTCAAATTTACCTGGTCCATTTCCAACACCTCCCTCCCCTTTCTTGATCTTTCTGTCTCTATCTCTGGAGACAGCTTATCTACTGATATCTACTATAAGCCTATGGACTCTCACAGCTACCTGGACTATTCCTCTTCCCACCCTGTCTCTTGCAAAAATGCCATCCCCTTCTCGCAATTCCTCCATCTCTGCCGCATCTGCTCTCAGGATGAGGCTTTTCATTCCAGGATGAAGGAGATGTCTTCCTTTTTTAAAGAAAGGGGCTTCCCTTCCTCCACCATCAACTCTGCTCTCAAATGCATCTCTCTCATTTCACGCACATCTGCTCTCACTCCATCCTCCTGCCACCCCACTAGGAATAGGGTTCCTCTAATCCTCACTTACCTCCCCACCAAGCTCCAGGTCCAACATATTATTCTCCGTAACTTCCGCCACCTCCAATGGGATCCCACCACCAAGCATGTCTTTTCCTCCCCCCGCCCCTTCTGCTTTCCACAGAGATCGCTCCCTATGCGACTCCCTTGTCCATTCGTCCCTCCCATCCCTTCCCACTGATCTCCCTCCCGGCATTTATCCTTGTAAGCGGAACAAGTGCTACACATGCCCTTACACTTCCTCCCTCACCACCATTCAGGGCCCCAGACAGTCCTTCCAGGTGAGGCGACGCTTCACCTATGAGTCGGCTGGGGTGATATACTGCATCCGGTGCTCCCGATGTGGCCTTCTATATATTGGTGAGACCCAACGCAGGCTGGGAGATCGTATTGCTGAACACCTACGCTCTGTCCACCAGAGAAAGCAGGATCTCCCAGTGGCCACTTATTTTAATTCCACGTCCCATTCCCATTCTGATATGTCTATCCACGGCCTCCTCTACTGTAAAGGTGAAGCCACAACACCTTATATTCCATCTGGGTAGCCTCCAACCTGATGGCATGAACATTGACTTCTCTAACTTCCGTTAATGCCCCTCCTCCCCTTCTTACCCCACCCCTTATTTATTTATTTATTTTCCCCTTTCTTTCTTTCTCTTTTTTCTCCTTCTGTCCCTCTCACTATAACTCCTTGCCTGCTCTCCATCTTCCTCTGGTGCTCCTCTTCTCCTATCCCATGATCCTCTCCCTTCAACCTTGTATCCCTTTTGCCAATCACCTGTCCAGCGCTTAGCTCCATCCCTCCCCCTCCTGTCTTCTCCTATCATTTCGGATCTCCCCCTCCCCCTCCCACTTTCAAATCTCTTACTATCTCTTCTTTCAGTTAGTCCTGATGAAGGTCCCGGCCCAAAACCTCGACTGTACCTCTTCCTAGAGATGCTGACTGACCTGTTGCGTTCCACCAGGATTTTGTGTGTGTTGCTTGAATTTCGAGCATCTGCAGATTTCCTTGTGTTTGAGTGTATTTTCCCTCTCAGCACGGTCTCCTGTCTTCTCCTGAAATCTTCGCATAGCACTGTCTGCTTCAATTATGCCATTATCTAAGAAGAACATGGTGACCTGCCTCAATGACTATCATCCAGAAGCACTTACATCCACAGTGACGGAGTGTTTTGAGAGGTTGGTGATGAAATACATCAACTCCTGCCTGAGAAGCAACTTGGATCCGCTTCAGTTTGCTTACTGGCACAACAGGTCCACAGTGGATGCTGTTTTATTGGCTCTTCACTCAGCTCTGGAACATCTGGACAGCAAAGGTGCAAAATCTGGATTCTGTTAACCAACTACAGTTCAGCATTCAAGACCATCATCCCTCAAGACTAATCAATAAACTTCAAGACCTTGGTCTCAATACCTCTTCATGCAATTGGATCTTTGATCTTCTCACTTGCAGACCCCAGTCAGTTCGGTTTGGCAACAAAATCTCCCCCACAATCTCCATCAGCACAGTGCGCCACAAGGCTGAGTGAACAGCCCCCTGCTCTACTCGCTTTACATTTACGACTGTGAGGCTAATCACAGCTCCAATGTCAGATTTCAATTTGCTGACAATGCTACCGTCATTGGCTGAATCAAAGGTGGTGACGAATCAGCATGCAGGAGTGAGGTTTCAATTTGGCTGAGTGGTGCTATAACAACAACCATAGCCATAAAGTGGCCACTGAGTGTATGTATGTATGTATGTATACACATATATACTGTGTGTATATATATATATATATATATATATATATATACTGTGTGTGTGTGTATGTATATATATATATATATATATACTGTGTGTGTGTGTATGTATATATATATATATATACACACATACACATACACAGTGGATTCCTGTTAATTGGGATACATTAGGACCAGCACATTTAGGCTTAATTAAGCAGCTGCCCCAATTAGCTGAATTTTCATGAAAATAATTAGAGGTTTTAAAAAAGACAAACTACCATTTGATGAGTAACAAATTATGCATTTCAATGAAATACAGAAAAAAATTCAAACACTTCTAATCCAACTACGGTATAGGTTGGGTACCCCTTATCCAAAATTATAAAATCCGAAAACTTCTGATATCCAAATTTATTTTGAGCACCAACATAACGTAACAAATGGAAAATTCCACAAGTTGCCGGGTAGGTTCCCAGGCGATGCGCAGATCTCCGCACCGCAGACCGTTCTGAGAAGTGACCCCACATATGTACTTTATTAGGTTCACCTGTACACAGGCTTGTTAATGTAAGTATCTAATCAGCCAACTCAATGCATAAAAGTGTACAGACATGGTCAAGAACTTGAATTGTTGTTCAGACCAAATATCAGAATGGGGAAGAAATGTGATATAAGTGACTTTGACTGTGGAATGATTGTTGGTGCCTGATAAGGCAGCTTGAGTATCCCAGAAACCACCAATCTCCTGGGATTTTCATGCACAATAGTCTCTAGAGTTTACAGAGAGTGGTGCAAAAACCAAAAAACAAACAACCAATGAGTGGCAGTTCTGCGGGCAAAAATGCATTGTTACTGAGAGAGGTCAGAGGAGAATGGCCAGACTGGTTCAAGCTGACAGGAAGGTGACAGTAACTCAAATGACCATGTGTTGCAACAGTGGTGTGCAACAGAGCATCCCTGAATGCTTGATAAGTCTAATCTTGAAGTGGATGTGTTACAGCAGCAGAAGACCATGAACATAAACAATGAGGTAGTGTTCATGGGTTGGTTCATGGACCATTCAAAAATCTAATAGCAGAGGGGAAGAACCTGTTCTTAAAACATCGAGTGTGTTGCCTTCAGTCTCCTGTACTTCCTCCCTGATGGTAGCAGTGAGAAGAGGGCATGTCCAGGGTAATGGGGGTCCTTAATGATGAATGCCACCTTCTTGGAGTATTGTCTGTTGAAGATGTCCTCAGTGATGGGGAAGCTACTTCCCATGATGGAACGGCCAAAAGCAATGGTTTGGTACGGTCGCCGTACAATTACATGTTTTATTTCTAAAAGACCACTTGCATGGAAATGAAACTCTTATTTCAACAGGACTGGGATCACAGAAGTATCATAACACAAGAAATGTTCCCCCACGGATCAGTGGTCGGATCAGATGTCAACACTGTGAAGGTGAAACCCTCGACAGGCCCATTTCGGCAGAGCAAGACTTTTTTCTTAAACTGGAAAATCTTACTTGCTCCTGAGGGGAAACCTTAGTGTAAACACAACTTCGTTCTGTTTTTTAGCCAGCAGAAAGGATAAGTCAGGGTCACTGAGTTCCTTCATAATATTTCGAGAGGTTTAATGTCCAATTGCTTGGCAAGATTTTCATCAGGTCAGGTAATTAGCTTCACAATAGATGTGTTGCTACAGAAGCACAGTGCTCGGTGGGTTAGTGAGGCTGTAAACACTGGGTGTGACATTTCAGCTGTGTCCAGATGCAACAACACTGTCTGAAATTATTTCTGTTCATCTTGTAGACACGCAGATACACTCATGGCTCTGTAAAGGTCAGCAGCAGAGGCTAAGCCAAATTTCCTTGATGACATCAGTGGAAAGGCCATGAAGTTTGTGGAAAGCATATCTAAGTACTGGCACTGGCGAGCATCCAGAGGAGGATACTAGGAATGAAAGAGTTAATATATGAGGAGTGTTTGATGGCTCTAGGCCTGTACTCACTGGAGCTTAGAGGAATAAGGAGGGATTTCATTGAAACCTATTGAATATTGAAAGTGTGATAGAGTGGATGTTGGGAGAATGTTTTCTATACGGGGGGGGGGGAGGAGTCAGGATCAGAGAGCATAGCCTCAGAATAAAAGTATATCCATTTAGAACAGAGATGAGGAGGAATTTCTTTAGCCAGAGGGTGGTGAATCTGTGGAATTCTTTGCCACAAATGGCTGTGGAGGCCAAGTCATTGGGTATATTTAAAGTGGAGGTTGACAGGTTTTTGATTAGTAAAGGTGTCTAATGTTATGGGGAGAAGGCAGGAGAATGGGGTTGAGAGGGATAATAATTCAGCCATGATGGAATGGCAGAGCAGACTCGATGGACCAAATGGTCCATTTCTGCTCTGATGTCTTATGGTATTAAGTTTATTTCAGCTGAAGTTACTTCTTTCATTCTTCTTTTGTGGAGGTGTCCCTTTCTGCCCATTGATGCTTCCCCCAGCCACGCCTCCTCCATTTCCCTAACACTTGTGCTCACCTTCCCACCACTCTAACAGTAATAGAGTTCCTCTGTCCTTACCATCCCATGAGCCTTCGTATCCAACACATTATCCTCCACAACTTCTGCCATCTCCAAAGGGATCCTACCACCAATCATATCTTTACCTCCCCCACCATCTATTGTGGAGTCATCTATTGTGTTCTGTGCTCCCAACGTGGCCTCCTCTACATCAGTGAGACATGTTGTAAATTGGGGGGCCATTTTGTCGAGCATCTCCGCTCCATCCATCAAAAGTGGAACTTCCCAGTGGCAAACATTTTAATTCTGATTCTTATTCCCATTCCAACATGTCAGTCCATGGTCTCCTCGTGCCAAAATATGGCCACCCTTAGGCTGGAAGAACAACACATTATATTCTGTATGAGTAGACTCAAACCTGATGGCATGAATATCAATTTCTCATCCCGGTAAAAAAAATTCCCCTCCCCTTCCCTCTTCTACTCCCCACTCTGGCCTTTTATCTCTCCTCACCTGCCTATCACCTTCCCCTGCATCCCCCCCCTCCTTCCCTTTCCTCTATGGTCCACTCTCCTCTCCTATCAGATTCCTTCATCTCAAACCTTTCGTACCTGTCTGGCTTCACCTGTCACCTTCTAACAATCCTCCTTCCCCTCCCCCCACCTTTTTCATTGTGGCATCTTCCCTCTTCCCTTCCAGTCCTGAGAAGGGTCTCAGACCAAAATATTCACCTACGTAGACGTTGACTGACCATAGGAGCAGAATTAAACCATTTGGCCCATTGAGTCTGCTCTGTCATTTCATCATGGCTGATCCAATTTTCATGGGCCAATCTCCAGCCCTCTTCCTGAATACCTCCATGCCCTGACCAATCAGGAAACCTCAAATATAAGTAAAGATTTGGCCTCTATAACTGCCTCTGGCAGCAAATCGCGCAGATTCACCACCACCTAGCTGAAGAAATGCCTCCTCATCTCTGTTCTAAATATCGCCCCTCTATTCTGAGGCTGTGTCCTCTGGTCCTAGACTCTCTGACCCTGGGAAACATCCTCTCCATATCTATTCTATAAAAGCCTTTCAACATTCAATAGGTTTCAATTAAGTCACCTCTCAATCTTCTGAATTCTAGTCAATACAGGCACAGAGCCATCAAACGCTCTTCATATGACAAGCTATTCAATCCTGGAATCAATGTTGTGAACCTCCTATGAACCCACTCCAGTGTCAGCATATCCTTTCTAAGATAAGGGGCCAAAACTGCTCACAATACTACGAGTGAGACCTCACCAGTTCTTTATAAAACCTCAACATTACGTGACCTGCTAAGTTCCTCCAGCATGTTGTGTGTGTTGCTATGACTATTGCTCCACATGCATTTGCTGCTCCCTGCATCAGAATTACTTCTGCAAAGGCATTAAACTCCCCTCCTTCTGTCAAGTTACCCATTACAGAGTCTTTAACACCCTGACCTGCTCATCCCTCCTTGCCCACCTCTCCCTGACCCCTGGTATGTTTCCATGTCCTTGCAGTAGATGTTAGACCTCCTCCCTCCACTATGAGACATAGGAATAGAATTTCTGAACGACTGAAATTCCACTGAATTAGTTTAGAACATAACATCTGGAAAGTTACAAGGAATAAACAAAATCAGCACTGAAAAGGCAGAAGGTCTAATGTTTCCTGGAAGGGATGTTGTTTTGTTTTACACAGAGTTGTGGATGTTTGGAACACCCTGCCAGAGGTGGTGGTAGAGGCAGGTATGTTAGGGACACTAGAGAGACTCCTCGATAGGCATTTGGACACATGGCCAAATTTTGCAGGTAGCTGGCAAAACCTCTAGATATGTGTACCTTGTCGGAGCTACTATCACTGCAATCTGCAACTTGTAATTTTTCTTTAATAAACATACTTTTGAACTGTGAAAATGAGCTAACAATTTCACAATTATTTAGTTTTTTTCCGGTATTCTCACAGTTTGTCTTCTTTTGCACGTTGCTTGTTTGCCAGTCTTTCTTTGCATGTAGTTTTCACTGATTCCATTGTATTTCTTTGTATCTACTGTGAATGCCCACAAGAAAATGAATCGAAGTATGACATGCGTATACTTTGATACTAACTTTGTTCTGAATTTTAACAACTTTAACTTTGAAAGGAAATGAAGGGCTTTGTGGGAGGAAAAGGTTAGACTGATTTTAGAGTAGAATGAATGGTCGGCACAACATTGTGGGCCGAAGGGTCTGTACTATGTGGTTGTGTTCTATGTACTATGTTCCACCATTACACATCCACTGTAGTGTAGCATCAGTGCTGCTGGGGAACAACTGTCAGTGGAGCTTTCCCAGAGGACCATGATCAATTCATTCTCCTCATTACCTGAGGGTAGCCCAAACTCTTACCCTTGCAGCTGGACTTTCATACGCATCAGCTTCTGCCAGCAACAAACAATCTTCTGGAGAATCTCAGCGGGTTGAGCAGCTTCTGTGAGAAGGAGAGGAACTGCCGAGGATCCAGACTGAGACCATGAATCAGGTTGAAACCCTCCGCACTGATCGGAGTGGCAGAACATAGTACAATTATACCACCGGTGACTGGTGTTCAATTTCCATTGCTATCTGCAAAGAGTTTTATGTTCTCCCCATGACCACATCGGCTTCCTCTGGGTGCTCCAGTTATTTCCCACATTGGCAGCAGAGGCATGGCAACACTTGCAGGCAGCTCACAACACATCTTGGATTGACACAAATGATGTGTTTCTCTATATGTTTCAATGTTTCAGTGTACATTTTTCTCACCCTGATATAACAATCTGACACTCAATGTCAGTAAGACCAAGGGATTGACAGTGGACTTCAGGAAGGGGAAGTCAAAGGAACACCAGTCCTCATCGAGGGATCAGCAGTAGAAAGAGTGAGCAGTTTCAAGTTCCTGGGTGACAACATCTCTGGAGATCTATCTTGGGCCCAACATATTGATGCAATTACAGAGCAGGTTATACTTCATTAGGAGTTTGAGGAGATTTTGTGTGTCACCAAAGACTCTGGCAAATTTCTACAGATGTACCATGGGGAGCATCCTGACTGGTTGCATCACTGTCCGGTGTGGAGGGCCACACAAAGGATCAGGAAAAGCTGCAGAGGGCTGTAAACTCAGCCAGCCCCGCCATGGGCACCTGCCTCCCCGCCATTGAAGACATCTTCAATAGGCACCCCAAGAAGGCAGCATCCAACATTAAAGGCCTCCATCACCCACAACATGCCCTCTTCTCATTATTACCGTTAGGGAAATGGTGCAGAAGCCTGAAGATACATACTCAGCACTTTAGGGCAACTTCTGATGGGGACACTGCCACCAGATTTCTGAATGGTCCATCAGTCCATGAACTCACAACGACCACCTCACTATTTTTTCTCTCCTTTTGCACTACTTGTTTATTCTTGTGTATGTATACGTATGGATTCCGGTTAATCAGGACACATCAGGACCTGTACATTTTGTCCTGATTAAGCAGCTGCCCAATTATATGAACTTTCATGGAAATAGTTAAAAAGGTATTAAAAAAGACAAACTACTGTTTAACTGAGTAGCAAGTTGTGTATGTAAATAAAACACAGAACAAATTAGAACACTAACAATACTGCTACAGTATTATAAAACTCTATTAGTTCGTAATGGTTACCAGCTCAAGAGGAATTCATCGAGGTATGGTGGCATAGGATTCGACTGGCAAACTATCCATTCTTAGCCCCTTAAAGCATTGAGATTCAACACTTTTCCCTAAGACCGACAGTTTCTTTTCAATCACTTCCTGACAACATAACAGTTATGTGATACATTGCATTCTTTGAACCAGATAGTGTTGCGCCTTTGTAGCAGAGGGAAGTGTCTGGTGTGGCACAATAAAAAGACTTCTTTCATCGGTATTGTAGACATAGACCATAAGACCTGGAGTGAATTAGTCCATTTGGCCATCGAATCTGCTCCACTATTTCAGTATGACTGATCCATTTTTAACACAGCCCCGATCTCCTGCCTTCTCCCCATATCCCTTCATGCCCTGAAGGGATATATCACCTGCACAGAGTTTTTGAAGCAAGTTCTGTAGGTTTCAATACAGCGTCAGCACTACCTTTCTTGCTGTGGGCTTTCTTGAATTTAATGTGATGCCTACACTTCCACCGAGGCAACCAACCACTTGTTACTTATAATCTTCGTGACCCAGCTTTTCAGCTAGCTCCTTGGACTTGTTTTTTTGACATTGGTCCACTGACAAACGCACACACATCTCATCCAGTTACAATGGGAAACTATTGATTGAGGTCCTCTTCAACATCCGGATCCCTTACCTTCACACTTACATTTTTGGAAATTTCCCTTTTGTCCCTCATTCTCACAGTTTATCTTGCTGACGTATCGAGTGTGCAATTATAGATTTCGCCACTCCAGTTATCGCTACCAGCTGAAGATAAGCGGTGTTAAGCGGATGGCTTTTAATTTGGTCCCGTGAGGTAATATTTTTGGTTAGTGTCAAATATTTTTGTAGCATCTTGGCAAGGGTCTCAAACACTTCAAGTCAAAATAAAAAAAACAAACTGATCAAAAATCATTGCCTTTTGAATCGGCGTCTGTCAGCCCAAATGGATAACGTAAAACAGGCACATGCAACTGACGCAACTATTTGCTCTAAGCGCAGTGTAGTGTCTGGTGACTACACAAGTGCATGTGACTGGCTGTGTCCTGTTCCAGTTAAGTGGCATGGTATTCCAGATAAATGAAGGCAATCCTGACTATCTTCTCGATATGTCTTTGTTCTTTAAGAGTTGTCCCAAATAAGTGGCTGCCCCAATGAACCAATGGCCCAATTAAAATTCTTATTTTTATGTATAGTTATAGTATATTTTATATACTGCTGCCACAAAACAACAAATTTCATGATATAGGTTAGTGATAATAAACCTGAAACAAAAGAAAATCTGCAGATGCTGGAAATCAGAGCAACACACACAAAATGCTGAAGGAACTCAGCAGGCCAGGCAGCACCAATGGGAAAAAATACGGTCGACGTTTTGGGCGAGACCCTTCAGCAGGACTGGAGAAGAAAAGCTGAGGAGTAGATTTTAAAGGTGGGGGGAGGGGAGGGAGAACCACCAGGTGATAGGTGAAACCTGGGGGGGGAGGGATGAAGTAAAGAGCTGGGAAGTTATTGGTGAAAGAGACAGAGGACCATGGAAGAAAGAGTAAAGGGGGAGGAGCACCAGGGGGCAGTGATGGGTGGGTAAGGAGATAAGGTGAAGGAGGAATAAGGGGATGGGGAATGGTGAAGTGGGGGGTGGGGGGAGGCATTACAGGATGTTTGAGAAATCGATGTTCATGCCATCAGGTTGGAGGCTACCCAAACGGAATACAAGGGTCGCCTCATCTGAAAGGACTGTTTAGGGCCCTGAATGGTAGTGATGGAGGAGCTGTAGGGACAGGTGTAGCACCTGTTCCGCTTGCAAGGATAAGTGCCGGGGGGAGATCAGTGGGGAGGCACAAATGGACAAGGGAGTCGCGTAAGGAGTGATCCCTGCAGAAAGCAGAAAGTGGGAGGGAAGGAAAGATGTGCTTGGTGGTGGGATTCCTTTGAAAGTGGCAGAAGCTTGAAAGAATTATGTGCTGGACGCAGAGGCAGATGGGGTGGTAGGTGAGGACAAGAGGACCCTGGTAGGGTGGTGGGAGGATGGCGCAAGATCATAATAAACCTGTTTCTGATTCCTTACTAAAGTGTCCTGAGCTTTGGGCTTTCGGAATTCTGCGTGTTTTCCTTACTCTGTGCCTCAGGTGCGCTCGCTAATTCATCAATATGGAAATATTTCATCACTCAGACCTGGAGAAAACCCAGAGCCCCTGCGGTGTGTATGTGAATGTCATGAAAGTTTAAGACCAATGCCAAATAGACATGGTGCCCAGAAGCCATGCCCAGATGGAGCTGCCCCAGAGCAGCTGTTGGAGTCATGTTTCTCCTGCTGGCAGTGGAGCAGTCCAGGGAACTTTCAACGGCTGCTCTAACTTCCCTGACTATAAGTGCTCACCTCTGCCCTTCAGGCGGGCTGCGTGCCCAAGGATCAAAACTGCACATTCCACAAAGCTGGATCCTGGCTGGTTAGTCAGGAAAAGGAACGGTCTCACTGGGAACGAAACCTGATGTGTTCCAACAGAAGCAGAGAGACGTTAACATTAGATCTGAGATGCAGAAATGGAGGAAGGGCCACTATTAACTGGCCTGGCTTACAGCTGACTCCTCCTTCCAGTAGAGGAGTACCGGTCCCCGTAGTTATGCCCGAGCACACCGCTTGACCAGTATCCTGACTGGTTGCGGCATGGCCTGGTAGGTAACACCAGCGCACACGGATGCAAGGGTTTGCGCAGGGTAGTGGATGCAACCCATCCCGGACACAGCCTTCCTCACCACTGGCAGCCTCTGAAGATCCTGGGAACTATCGAAAGCCCATCAAAAATATTGCATTCTCTTTGAACGCTCCAAAAACTTTGAACTTGGGCATCAGATGACAGCTTGCAATAGTCTGGAGGGACAATTTGAATGTACAGCGCATCAGAGAAGTTGCAGCATGTAGTGGACTCATCCCAACACATCACAGACACCTTTGGTAGTATCCACAGGAGATACTGCCTCAAGGAGGCCATATTCTTCTTCAATGCTCTTGAACGGAAAATCCTACAAAAAGTAGTGGACACAGCCTGGTCCATCACAAGTAAAGCCGTCCCCACCATTGAGCACATCTACCTGGGACGTTGTCACAGGAAAGCAGCATCCATCTTCAGGGACCCCCACCACCCAGCCAATGTTCCCATCTCACTGCTACCATCAGGAAGGTGGTACTGGAGTCTCAGAAGTCCAAGTTCAGGAACAGTTATCACCATTCAGCCATCAAGCTCTTGAACCAAAGAGGATAACTTCACTCAACTTGACTTGCCCCATCACTGAACTGTTTCCATAATGTATGGACTCACTTTCAAGGACTCTTCATCTCATGTTCTCAATATTCATTGTTTATTTATTTATTTTTTATTATGTCTTTCTTTGTGTATTTGCACAGTTTTGTTGTCTATTGCACACTGATTGAACGCCAGTTAGTGTGGTCTGTCATTGATTCTATTATGGTTATTATTCTAGTGTGGATTTTACTGAGTATACCCTCAAGAAAACAAATCTCAGGGTTGTGTATGGTGACATATATGTACTTTGATAATAAAATTACTTTGAACTTTGAAGATCCCCAGTATCTGGGCCATGCCTTCCTCTCACAGCTACTGTTAGGAAGGAGGTTCAGAAGCCTGAAGTCCCACACCAGCAGGTTCAGGAACAACCAATAGGTTCGTGATTGGTTGACTAGATATTTGCATTAACAAACACACGTGCAAACGTACCTAATAAAGTGGCTGCTGAAATTTCAATGTACACGTAACAAATAAAATTAACCTTAAAAACTTCCCATGCATATTTTCATTGATGGCAGTTCACAGCAATGTGTCATTGCACAATGGTATTGGAAGAATTGGCATTGAATGGTCACTGTCCCCTCCAGTCAGATTCCTTCTTCTTCTGCCCTTTACCTCTTCCACCTATCACCTGCTAGCTTCTCACTTCATCCCCCACTTCCCAACCCACCCTGAATCCCACTCACCTGATTTCACAGGTCATCTGCCATATCGTACACTTTCCCCTCCTTGCCCCCCCAGACTTCTGAAGAAGAAGGATTCTGATAGGAGAAGGATGGTGGACCATGGAAGAAAGGGGCGGAGGTGGTGAACCAGAAGGAGGTAGTGGGCAGGTGTGGAAATGAGAAGGGGCGAGAGGGAAATCAGCATGGGAAATGGAAAATAGGGAAGAGGGATGGGAGAAATTACTGGAAATTTGATAAATCAATGTTCATGCCATTGGGTTGGAGGTTACCAGACAAAATATGAGGGTTGCTCTTCCAGCCTGAGTGTGACCTCATCATTGCAGTAAAGGAGGCCATGGACCAATAGTTCAGAATGGAAATGGGAAGTCGAACTGAAATGGGTAGGTATCTGGAAATCCCTCAGTTGGAGTTCCCATTCCCATTTCTCCCTCCTCGGCCTTCACCCTTTTTGGCTCCTTTCCAGTCTTGGTGGGTATTGATTGTTTATTCCCCTCTGTAGACGTTGCCTCACCTGCCGAGTTCCTCCAGCATTCTGGGCATGTTATCGACCACAGGGTCTGAGGGCTGGCATCTCCACTGGAGCTGAGCTCATGTGACAACACAGCTCTCAGTGAGGGGTCACCCTGGCCCAGTCCGAGCACCCACAGGCAAGCACGGTGTTGTCCTGCAACATGGTGCATGCCAGAGGGAAAGAACGCGGAGAGTAGCCCTTCAACACACTGAGGGAAAAAGTTTTAACAGCACAATAATTTATGTCTGCTTGCTTTCCCTCGCTCTCACACAATGTTGTGCCAAGTTTCTGGATCCTCTTATTTCCTCTCTCACTCCTAATGCCATATTTCACTCCCTCGTCTGAAATGAAAGAGTCAGTCGAATGTAAAGTGGGACCTGGGAGCCGACCCTGTGACCAGGAAGCAATAACTCTATGATCTAAAGCCCGCTATCACAAAGTCATCTCCTCTGGCCGAGAGGAGACTTTTTTTCTTGACTGGTCAGTTCAGACCCCATCCCCCCACCCTGGAGGCCAGGCGGTATCAAAATAAAATGACAAACAAAAACTTAGTTTCAGTTTGCAGTTCCTCCAATGTCACTTGTTCCTTGGAGAGCAATTAGAGAGAAGATTTAACCCTTTCATAGAACAAAACATAAAACAGTACAGGCCCTTCGGCCCATGATATTGTACTGACCATTTAACCTACTCTAAGATCAATTTAACCCTTTTCTCCCTGCATAGCCCTCCATTTTTATTTCATCCACATGCCCATTAAAAGTTTTTTAAATATCCCTGATATACGTGCCTCTACCACCACTTCTGGCAGTGCATTCGGCACACCCACCACTCTGTGTGGAAAAAAAACTACTTCTGATATGCCCCTATACTTTCTTTCAATTACTCTAAAAGTATGTCCTCTCATACTAGCCTGGGAAAAAGTCACTGGCTTTCCGCTCTGTCTCTGCCGCCTATGGAGGAGATTTGGTATGTCACCAAAGGCACTCGCAAATTTCTACAAATGTACCATGGAGAGCATTCTGACTGGCTGCAACACTGTCTGGTATGGGGGAGAAGGGCACTACAGTGGATCTATACAAGCTGCAGAAAGCTGTAAACTTAGTCAGCTCCTTCGTGGGCAGCAGCCTTTGTAGTATCCAGGAAATATTCAAGGAGCAATGACTCAAAAAGGCGACATCCATCATTAAGGACCTACATCACCCAGTATAAACCTGATTCTGATTCTGTCAAGCCACCTTTCATCCTCCTTCATTCCAAAGAGAAAATCCCTAGCTCACTCGATCTTTCCCCATAATACATGCCCTCTAATCCACATAGCACCCTCGTAAATCTCCTCTGCATCCTCTCTAAAGCTTTTACATCCTTCCAATAATTAAACCAGAAATGAATATAATATTCCAAAGTGTGGCCTATTCAGAGTTTTATACAGCAACAACATAAGCTCACAAGTTTTGAACTCAATTCCCTGACTAATGAAGACCAACACTCCATGTGCATTCTTAACCACCCTATCTACTTGGAAAACAACTTTGAGAGATCTATGTACTTGGAATCCACAATCTCTCTGTTTGTTCACACTGCTACAAATCCTACCATTAACTTTGTACACTGCTGTTAACATCCACATTCCAAAGTGAATCACTTCACACTTTTTCGGGTTGAACTCCATCTGCCACTTTTCAGCCCAGTTCTACATCCTGCAAATATCTCATTGTAACCTACGACAACTTTCTACACTGGTATGGAAGTTGTCCTATCCAAGACCGGAAGAAGCTGCAGAAGATCGTGAACACAGCGCAGCACATCACACAAACCAATCTTCCGTCCGTGGACTCACTTTACACCGCACGCTGTCGGAGTAGTGCTGCCAGGATAATCAAGGACACGACCCACCCAGCCAACACACTTTTCGTCCCTCTTCCCTCCAGGAGAAGGTTCAGGAGCTTGAAGACTCGTACAGCCAGATTTGGGAACAGCTTCTTTCCAACTGTGATAAGACTGCTGAACGGATCCTGACCCGGATCTGGGCCATACCCCCACAAATTTCCGGACCTGACTCTCGGTTTTTTTGCACTACCTTACTTTCCATTTTCTATTTATGATTTATAATTTAAATTAATATTTACTATCGATTTGTACTCCAGGGAGCGGGAAGCGCAGAATCAAATATTGTTGTGATGACTGTACATTCTAGTATCAATTGTTTGGCGACAATAAAGTCTAAAGTATCCGCAATACCACCACCCTTCATGTCATGTGAAAACTTGTTAATCCATCCTTCCACTTCCTCATTTAAATCATTTATAAAAATCTCAAAGAGCAGGGGTCCCAGAACAGATCCCTGTGGAACATCACTAGTCCCAGATCTCGAAGCAGGATACTCACCATCTACTACCACCACCTGCCTTCTGTGGGCAAGTTGATTCTGAATCCATGCAGCCAAGTTTCCTGGATTCCATACCTACGGACTTATTCTAGAAGTTCAAGTCTCCCATGACATCAACCCAATCCGAAGAAATAGAATGAGTGTAGTTATCCCCTTTTGTTCAAGAGCCTGATAGATGAGGGGTAGTAACTGTTCCTGAACCTGATGGTGAGAGTCCTGAGACTCTTGTACCTTCTACCTGATGTCAGCAGTGAGAAAAGAGTATGGTCTGGGTGGTGAGGATCTTTGATAATGGATGCTGCCTTTTTACGGCAACTTTTCATGGTGATGTGCTCAATGGTTGGGAGAAACGAGTGCTCTCCCATACCTTCCCCTGAAGATGTCCATCCCTGAACAAAGCCACATGAAGCCCCCTTGCCCTCCCTGTTCCTCCTCCGGCCTGCAATGTCTGCTGGTTGCAGGGAGTCTGTTGTGTCCCTGGCCCTCTCCTTTTCTCCAACAGCCTGCAGTGTTTGCTGGTGGGGAGAACCTGTTACACTCCTGGCCCTCTCTGTTCCTCCTCTGGCCTGCAGTGTCTGCTGGTGGCAGGGCGTCTGTTGTGCCCCTGGCCCTCTCCTTTCCTCTTCTGGCCTGCAGTGTCTGCTGTTGGGGAAGAGCCTATTCCTCCTCGACCTGCAGTGTCTGCTAGTGGCAGGGTGTCTGTTGAGTTCCCAGCCCTCTCCCTTCCTCCTCTGGCCTGCAGTGTCTGCTGGTGGGGAGAGCCTGTTACACTCCTGGCCCCCTCCTTTCCTCCTCTGGCCTGCAGTGTCTGCTGGTGGCAGGGATCCTGTTGTGTCCATGGCCCTCCCTGCTCCTCCTCCGGCCTGCAGTGTCTGCTGGTGGCATGGAGCCTGTTGCAGTCGGTCTGGGTTACTCATTCCACTACCACATTACTTGCCGCTCTTTTTGTTGGAACGGTTCTCATTGAATGATGTCAGCGGGCAGGAAGGAGCCTGAACCCATGGCCCTGTCAATCCTTCACTTCACTGAGAAGTGTGCAGGTGATGTCTGACAATAAATCTTGATCTAGTGAACTTGGATGAAATGGTTCTGGCATGCAGTCTGTTACTTGCAGCAGCGACACTCAAGTACTTCATTTTTCATGCATCTTAGTGAGTGATATAGACCACGACTACAGCAGGAAACAGGCCCTTCAGGCATCTAGTCCATGCTGACCTGCTTTCCTGCCTATTTCCATCAACCTGTACTTGGACCATAGCTCTCAATAACATTGCCATCCAAGTACTTATCCAAACTTCAGAAGATGATAATGAGCTGCTTTCTTACAGTCATAAATTCATATGAACTACAGCAGATACAGGCCGTTCAGCCCATCTACTTCATGTCAACTGTCTACTCCCATTGATCCATACCAAGACCATAGCCTTTTATACCTTCCCCTTCCATGTAACTATCCAAACTTCTCTTAAAAGTTGCAATTAAACACACAACCACCACTTCCGCTAGCAGCTCATTCCATATTCTCACCACCTTCTGAGTGAAGTTCCCCTTAAATTTTTCATCTTTCACCTTAAACTTATGACCTCTAGTTGTAGTCCTACCTAACCTCAGTGGAAGAGACCTTCTTTCCTAATTGTATAAACTTCTATCAAATCTCCCTTCATTCTCTTGTGCTTCTAAATTATGAGGAGAGATTGAGTGGCATGGGACTGTACTCATTGGAGTTCAGAAGAATGAGAGGAGATCTGGTAGAAACATATAAAATTATGAATGGAATAGGTAAGATAAAGGCAGGAAAGTTGTTCCTACTGATAGGTGAGACTAGAACTAGGGGACATAGCCTCAAGATGCGGGGGAGTAGATTTAGGATGGAGATGAGTGGTGAATCTGTAGAATTCTCTGCCTAATGAAACAGTGAAGGCTACCTCAGTAAGTTTATTTAAGACAAGGTTGGATAGATTTTTGCATAGTAGGGGAATTAAGGGTTATAGAGAAAAGTCAGGTAGGTGGAGGTGAGTCCATGGTCAGATCAGTCATGATCTTATTGAATGGCGAAGCAGGCTCGACAAGCCAGGTGGCTGACTCCTGCTCCTATTTCTTTTCTTCTTTTGCTCTTATCTCAGGCTAACTGGTCTATAATCTCCTTTCTGCTGCCTCCATCCTTTCTTAAAGAGTGGAATGACATTCACAATTTTCCAGTCCTCCGGATCCATACCAGAGTCCAATGATTCTTGAAAGATCATTACTAATGCCTCCACAAACTCTACTGCTACCTCTTCGGAATCCTAAGGTGCAGTTCTTCTGGTCTGGGTGACCCATGCAACTTTAGGTCTTTCAGCTTTTTGAGCACCTTCTCTTTTGTAATAGTAACTGCACCCACTTCTCTTCCTTCACACTCTTCAGTATCTGGCACACTGCAAGTGTCTTCCACAGCGAAGACTGATGTAAAATACTCATTTAGTTCATCTGCCATCTCCTTGCTCCCCCATTGTTATTTCTCCAGCCTTATTTTCTAGAGGTCCTATATCCACTCTCACCTCTCTTATTTTTTTATATATTTGAAAAGGCTTTTTCTGTCCAACTTCATATTGTTTGCTAGCTTGCTTTTGTATTTCATAACCAGGTGATTTACTTTTTTCAGACACATACTCACATATTTTCCAAATCCCTAATTGAATTTTTTAAATTCCCCTTTACTTACCAAGGAAAATTATCTTACAATCAGCGGCGTAATTTTCCCTGTTTCTGTCCAATAATACATTGGTTTAATTTACATAACACCAGATTACCATTAATTACATTCATCAGGCCTGCAAGAGCATCATTATTGCCCAACACAAAGTTATTGCATGTTTTAAAATGTTATCGTTACCTTTTCTACCAATCTCCTCCCAGCTTCTTACTTCATTCCCCTTCCCCCACTCACCCACCTTCTCCCTCAACTGGTCTCACCTATCACCTGCCAGATTGTACTTCTCCCCCTCCCTTCTTAGTCTGCCCCCTTCCTTTCCATTCCTGATGAAGATTCTTAGCCCAAAATGCCAACTGTTTATTAAGTTCCACAGACGCAGCCTGACCTGCTGAATTCCTCCAGCATCTTGTCAGATCATTGAGCTTGGGGAGCATCTGGCACCATAGACAAGGCGTGAACTCCCAACTCTGTTGCCTCACAGACCTAACCTTCTGGAGAAGACCTCTTTGCTATACCTCACCTTTCTGCCGCTGAGTATAAAGCCCGTAAAATTTCATCTTTGTTTACTTAGCGCGGAGTAGGCCCTTCCAGCCCTGAGGCATGTCGCCCTTGCAACCCCCGACAACCCCGATTAACTCTAAACTAATCACACGGAACAATTTACAATGACTAATTAACCTACCAGTACATCTTTTGACTGCAAAAGGAAACCAGAGAACCCAGAGGAGAGCCACACATTCCATGGGGAGGATGCACAGAGGCTCTTTACAGACAGCAATGGAATTGAACTCTGAACTCTGGAACAAGCTGAGCATTAATAGCTTCACACCAACAGCTACGCTACCATGACGCCCAATGTTTTAGGACTTATACCCAGGTGATTTTTTGTTCAGACACATACTCCCATCTTTTCCAAATCCCTATCTAAATTCTTTAAATTCCACTTTACTTAACGAGGAAAATGATATTACAATCAGCGGTGTAAACTTCCCTGTTTCTGTCCAATAATGCACTGGTTTAATTTACAAACATTAGATTACCATTAGTTGCATTCATTAGCCGTGCAAGATCATTATTGCCTAACATAAAATTATTGTAAGTTCTAAAACTTAGACCAAGGTTTCCCATTTATCTAAATCATTCTATTTTTTGAAAATCTTTTGACAAGTTAGTGATCTGAAATTTCTCTTTACAATTGCACCTATGCTAGTCCAAAACTCCTGGATCTGAGACTCACTATCTCCCTCAAATGGATCCTTGACTTCCCGACTTATGACCTCAATCACAGAGGGATATCCCATTAGAACAAAGAAGAGTAGGATTTCTTTACCTAGTGAATCCGTGGAATTCATTGCCATAAACAGCTGTGCTGGCCAAGCTATGTCCTATCCTCGATAATGTTGTTCCGTTGTTCACGGATGGTAAAAGTCTTAAGTAATAGTCTTAAGTCTAAACACTTAACCACTCCCACTTCAATACCTGAAAAACATCATCTTCCCAAAGGCTTTTGTGCAGCTGAATTACGCTACACCCTAGCTTGCCAATGGCCTTTGAGTGTTATGGACTATCAAAGTCACTTGTTACATATAGATGTGGGAATTTATGTTAATTAAGCCATACCACATGCATTATAAGTACCTGTTTTACACGGACTGGAGTAGCACTGCAATCTCGTTGCCTTGACCATTGACAATGAAGTTCTATTCTCTTGCTTCATGGAGCTTAACCCAGACAAGTGTGAGGTGCTGCACCTCAGTAGGTCAATTGTAAAGAGCCAGTACGCTGTTAAGGGCAACAACAGTGCCGGTGAGCAGAGGAATCCTGGGATCCAAGTTCATATCTCCCTGAAAGTGGATAGGGTGGCTAAGGCGGCTAAGGCGGCAAGTGGAATGCTTGCCTTTAGTAGTTGAGACATTGAGTTCAAAAGTCAGGAAATTATGTTGCAGCTTCTTTCAAACTCTAGTTAGGCCAAATCTGAGAGCATTGCACACAGTTCTGGGCATCCCATTATAGAAAGGATGTCAAGGCTTCAGAGATGGTGCAGAAGTAATTTAACAGGATGTTGCCTAGATTAGAGGCCATGTATTTAAAGTGGGGGGGCAGAGGTGGGAGCAGTAAATTCAAAGGAGATACGAGGGGCAAGTTTTCTTTTAAACAGAGAACAGTGGGTGTCTCCCATGCACTGCCTGGGGTGGTGGTAGAGGCAGATCCATGAGGGACTTTTGAGAGATGTTTAGATAGGCACATGAATATGAGGAAAATGGAAGGGCTGGACATTGTGTAGGCAGAGGGGATTAGTTGAGTTGACCATTTGATTACTGTTTACATGGTTCAGCACAACATTGTGGGCTGAGGACCTGTTCCTGTTCTATACTATTCTATGTAAGCCAATAGCATCTACATATCCTGCTTAGCTGTGATCCCATGCTTAAACTGAAAGAAAACATGTATTTCTTGGGACAATGGTTCAGAGCCCAAGGGGTTAATTTTTCAATTCTTAATTTCCTTCTGCCACCATGGGGAAAGAACCTAAATATAATAATGCTCAAATCATTTATGCCCAAGCTGTTACTTAGAGAATTATAAACTGGTTTAATCTCTTACTGGGGAGTAAGACTTATAGTCTGCAGTTGAAAGAGTTAAGTTCTCTTTAAAATGTGACCCAGACATCATCAATCAAAGCCACCTCTCAATTAACATTTCTCCAAATAAAATGAACCAAACTCTTACTTTGGGTTAGAAAGTTGGCTCAGGTAGTGGTACCAAGTTGGAACTATCAAATTTCTTGCTCATTACATACAGCAGCAGATATTCATTTCCATTGTCTGTCTGTTGCTGTCTGAGACCACCAATCAGTTATAAACTTACCATCCTGGTGCTAGTAAAGCTCCCTATAAGATCCAGCTCCCATCAAGTTCAGAAATATCTTCTGCTTTATCTCTCATTTGCCTATTCCTAATAAAGACCCAAATCTTTAGAGGAACTCAGCAGGCCAGGCAGCATCTATACAGGGGAGTAAACAGTAAATGTTTTGGGCCAGGACACCTTATCCTGAACTATTGAGTTCCTCTAAAGATTTGGGTATTCACTCAAAGCTCAAAACATCGACTTTTTAACTTGTCTCCATAGAGGCGGCCTGACAGGTTGACTTCCTCCAGGGTTTTGTGTGTGTTGCTCAAGATCTCCAGCATCTTCAGAATCTCGTGTTCCAAATCTTTAGAGCCATGAGATGTGCATCAAAGTACAATTTTACTTTGAACTTTGACAGAGAGCATCCTATCTGGAATCAACCACTCTGCCAGTGATTGCAAGAAACTGCAGAATTGTGGACACAGCTCAGACCATCACAGGAACCAGCCTCCCTTCCATATATTCTGTCTACACCTCTTGCTGTCTGAGTAAAGCAGGCAGTATAATTAAAGACCCAGGACATTCTCTCTTCTCCTCTCTGCCTTCAGAGAGAAGGTACAAAAGCACATATGACTAGGCTCGAGGGCAGCTTTGACCCTGCTGTTATAAAGCCATTGAGTACTTTCCCAGTATAATAAAACTTTGACTTTGGTAATCTACCTTGTTACACTCTCACACCTTATCATCTGCCTGCATTGCACTCTCTCTGTATCTGTTGGAGCTCCTTCTGCATTGTTATTGTGATTCACTCAGTTCTGCCTCAATGCACTCTTATGATCTGATCTGATCTGTATGAATAGTGTGCAAGGCAAGCTTCTCACTCTGTCTTAGTACATGCCACATTAATAAACCAATTCCATTTCAAATTACCACTTATAAACACACATACACTCAGTGACTACTAGCTGATAAAGCAGCCACTGAATACATGTTCATGGTTTAGAAACAATGAAACATAGAAAACCTACAGCACAATACAGGCCCTTCAGCCCACAATGTTGTGCCAAACATGTCCCTACCTTAGAATTACCTAGGCTTTACCCATAGCCCTCTATGGGTGGCTGCTGTTTCAGAGATACTCCTCTGTACATCACTATTGTAGCATGTGGCTATTTCAGTCTCAGCCTGAAACAGTCTGGTCATTCTTCTCTGACCTCTCTCATTAACAAGGCATTTTTTCCCACTGAACTAGGATCACTAGATGTTTCTTTTTGTTTTTCACAACATTCTCTGTAAACTCTAGAGACTGCTGTGCATGAAAATCCCAGGAAATCAGCAGTTCCTGAGATACACAAACCATACCTTCTGGCACCAACAATCATTCTGTGATCAAAGTCACTTAGATCACATTTCTCCCCATTCTGATGTTTGGTCTGAACAGCTGAACCTCCTGATCATGTCGGCATGTTTTTATGTACTGGGTTGTTGCCACATGATTGGCTGATTAGATACTTGCATTAATGAGCAGGTGTACAGGTGTACCTAATAAAGTGGCCACTGAGTGCTACAAAACATTCATCAGAATCAGCTTTATTGTCACCAGCATGTGACGTGAAATGTGTTAATGTAGCAGTAGCACTTCAATGCAATACATAGCATAGAAGAAAAAATGAAATAATAATAAATAAATTACAGTACGGTATACATATATTGAATAGATTAAAAATTGTGCAAAGAAACAGAAATACTATATATTAAAAAGTGAGGTAGTGTTCAAGGGTTCAATGTCCATTTAGGGATCAGATGGCAGAGGGGAAGAATCTGTTCCTGAATCGCTGAGTGTGTGCCTTCAGGCTTCTGTACCTCCTACCTGTTGGTAACAGTGAGAAAAGGGCATACCCTGGATGCTGTGGGCCCTTAATAATGGACGCTGTCGTTCTGAGACACCGCTCCTTAAAGATGTCCTGGGTACTTTGTAGGCTAGTACCCAAGATGGAGCTGACTAGATTTACAAGCTTCTGCAGCTTCTTTTGGTCCTGTGCAGTAGCACCCTCCCTCCATACCAGACAGTGATGCAGCCTGTCAGAATGCTCTCCACGGTACTTCTATAAAAGTTTTTGAGTGTATTTGTTGATATGCCAAATTTCTTCAAACTCCTCATAAAGTATAGTCGCTGTCTTGCTTTCTTTATAATTGCGTTGATATGTTGGGGCCAGGTTAGGTCCGCAGAGATCTTGACACCCAGGAACTTGAAGCTGCTCACTGTCTCCACTTCTGATCCCTCTATGAGGATTGGTATGTGTTCCTTCGTCTTACCTTTCCTGAAGTCCACAATCAGCTCTTTCATCTTACTAGCATTGAGTGCCAGGTTGTTGCTGTGACACCACTCCACTAGTTGGCATATCTCACTCCTGTACGCCCTCTCGTCATCACCTGAGATTCTACCAACAATGGTTGTATCATCAGCAAACTTATAGATGGTATTTGAGCTATGCCTAGCCACACAGTCATGTGTATACAGAGAGTAGAGCAGTGGGCTAAGCACGCACCCCTGAGGTGCGCCAGTGTTGATCATCAGTGAGGAGGAGATGTTATCACCAATCTGCACAGACTGTGGTCTTCAGGTTAGGAAGTTGAGGAAATAATTGCAGAGGGAGGTACAGAGGCCCAGGTTCTGCAACTTCTCAATCAGGATTGTGGGAATGATGGTACTAAATGCTGAGCTATAGTCGATGAAAAGCATCCTGACGTAGGTGTTTGTGTTGTCCAGGTGGTCTAAAGCCGTGTGAAGACCCATTGAGATTGCGTCTGCCATTCACCTATTGTGGCGATAGGCAAATTGCAATGGGTCCAGGTTCTTGCTGATGCAGGAGTTCAGTCTGGTCATGACCAACCTCTCAAAGCATTTCATCACTCTCGATGTGAGTGCTACCAGGCGATAGTCTTTAAGGCGGCTCACATTATTCTTCTTAGGCACTGGTATAATTGTTGCCTTTTTGAAGTAAGTGGGAACTTCCACTCATAGCAGTGAGGGGTTGAAAACGTCCTTGGATACTCCCACCAGTTGGTTGCCGCAAGTTTTCAGAGCCTTACCAGGTACTCCATCAGGACCTTCCACCTTGAGAAGGTTCACTCTCTTTAAAGACAGACTAACATCGGCCTCTGAGACAGAGATCACAGGGTCATCAGGTGCAGCAGGGATCTTCACAGCTGTAGTTGTGTTCTCCCTTTCAAAGCGTGCATAGAAGGCGTTGAAACATTAGAAGGTGTCATGCCACAAAATAACAAATTTCATGACCTATAAACCTGATTCTGAATCTCTGACCGTGTCATGTTCCATTTCTCTATCCAGGCCATACCATAGTGCATTCTACAGCCTAATCAAGGAGCACACAGAGGTTAACAATCCTCCCAGATCCTAACTGCAGTGCTGCCTCACCCACACTCTGCTCTGTGCTTAGATGTCTGTGTGCAAACCTGGAGCAGGGTTTGAAGCTGCAGCTATCCAAATCTGAGACGAGAGTGCTGAGTACTGGACAACAGCCAAGCCGTAATAATGACCAATTTATACTGCATAATGAAATAGGATTCTCTTTGACTGGAATCCAACTGAAACAGAGCGATTTGTAAACTTTGTGTAGCTTTACATAATTGCATCAGTAAGCCTTTATCAAAATAAATCCACTTCAGCTTTTCCAACTTAAAAAAATTTTCCCCAAATCTTAAAGATTAGCTTTACTTGTCTCATATACTTTGAAACAGCATAACATGCAGTGAAGTTATTTTCATAGTGAAATTATATTATATTTTTCATAGAATGAAATTATATTTTTGCAGCAGTACATTTTCTGCTATCGTAACTATATGTGCTATAGGCTGTGTGCTATGTGTGACTGTTGGTATTGTGTTTTGCACATTAACCTAGGAGGAACTCTGTTTCATTTGACTGTATGATTGAATGACAATTAAACTTAAAGATCAATATAAATACATTGTTTGTGACGACAACCAACTCAGTCTGAAGATGTGCTGGAGGCAAACTGCAAGTGTCACCATGTTTCCAACATAGTATGCCTGTTAGGGAGTATTCTGGAGTTAGGGCATATAACAAATATTAAGTTCAACTGCCACCCTTCTTCAGATTTGGATGTGACTTGCAGATGGAATTTAAAATGCAAACACAATGAATAGTTTTCCTAGAGCTGTGGACTGAAGTTGATTGCAAACGAGACGATGCTGAATAACATTCATTTTGGGTGTCTGGAGTGTCAGTGTAAAGAAGGAGGCATGAACCTGTATGTAATTCAAAGGAAGCATTGTAGATATATTGTAACTACAGAACTGTCTTGCTCTTACCTTTGATCTTTAACATATAAATATGACGTGTAATATTGGATCAAGAGGCCGAGCATGTCATTTTGTTGAATAAAACATTTCCGTATCCACTAGCTTCAAGGTCTCTCCAGTAACTGTGTTCACATTACAATATGCCCACAATGAAAGTGTTTACTGTCCACTGAATTTGCACACAACCGCTGTGTTAATCATCTGCTGCCCCACCTGTGGCCAAATTTGAAGTCACCACTTTTACCTCAGTAGTCACCTCAAAACCCACAGTTTTGGGCAGAAGTAAATCATCCTCAAGTCCTTGGGACTATTCACAAAAGAAGAGTGATCATTTTTGGTCCCCCGATTCTGTCCCTTTTTGATTCAATTTCCCTTCAGAGGATAATGTCCCAGTCCAATAAATAAGATAAGATAAAATAAAACTAGTTATCCTGAAGAAAATTATTGGTACAAGGTTGCATAGTCAGAAATCATCATCATCATCATCATCATCATCATTATCAGGTGCCGTGCCCAGTTTGAGCTCTGACTGCCATGGCCCACACACTCCTGTTTCGGGTCAAGTGGATCAGTTCATTGGTATTCATTTCCAGTTCTCTGGCTGCTGTCACCATCATCATTTGTCTTTGTCTTCCTCTTGCTTTCTTCCCTTCAATCTTTCCCATAATTACCGTGCATTCTAACTCCCCTTTCCTAATCACATGTCCAATGAAGTGACGTTGCCTTTTCATGATCTCATACATCATTTCTCTTTTTGTGTTTGCTCTGTTCATGACATCCTCGTTAGATAATTGTTTTGTCCATGATATTCTTTGCATCCTTCTCAAAAACCTCATCTCTGCTGCTTCAATTAGTTTCCTCATGTTACTAGATATTGTCCAACATTCTGAGCCATATAACATAACTGGATAAACGTAACATTTCAGTACTCTGTAGTGGGTTGTCATGCCTAGTTTAGTATTGGTCAGTATACTCTTCATTCTCGTAAAGGTGTCTTTTGCCATCCCTATTCCTCTTTTGATATCCATGTTGCACCTGCCATCTGATGTCACCCAGCTTCTTAAGTAGCAAAAGTTTTGTACTTGTTTTATGTCTTCCCTGTTTATTCTCAGCCCGCAGATAGGATTCTCCTTCTTTTTGGATATCACCACAACATTCTGTCTTTTTGCAATTGATAGATAGACCAATTTTTGCACAACACCACAGAACACAACAACAGTAAACACAAGAACACAGAACACAAAACACAACAATACAGAGCACAGCAGCACAGAAGACAACAACACCAAACACAACACAGAACACAACACATAAAACACAACACATAGAACACAACAACACAGAACACAACAACACAGAACACAACACAGAACTTAACAACACAGAACTCAACAACGCAGAACACAACACATAGAACACAAGAACACAGAACACAACACAGAACTTAACAACACAGAACTCAACAACACAGAACACAGAACTCAACAACACAGAACACAACACATAGAACACAACAACACAGAACACAACAACACAGAACACAACAACACAGAACACAACACATAGAACACAACACATAGAACTTAACAACACAGAACTCAACAACACAGAACACAACACATAGAACTTAACAACACAGAACTCAACAACACAGAACACAACACATAGAGCACAACAACACAGAACACAACAACACAGAACACAACACAGAACTTAACAACACAGAACTCAACAACACAGAACACAACACATAGAACACAAGAACACAGAACACAACAACACAGAACACAACAACACAGAACTCAACAACATAGAACACAACACATAGAACACAACAACACAGAAGACAACAACACAGAGCACAACAACACAGAAGGCAACATCACAGAACACAACACATAGAACACAACAACACAGAACTTAACCACACAGAAAACAGCAAAGCAGAAAACAACAATGCAGGACACAAGATAGAACACGACAACACAGAATTCAGCAATATGGAACACAGCAACACTGATTTCTTCAGTGGTTTGATCAGGGCATGATTGCGCAAGCGTGTAGACATCAGCTGGTTAGAACAGCAAGAAGAGTTTGAAAGGAGATGGTTATTTCTTCAGTGGTTTGATCGGGGCATGACTGTGGGCGTCAGCCAGGTAGAACAGCGAGAAGAGTTTTGAAAGAGACAGCTTTATAGAGCAAGTGAGAGAGGAGCGGGTAACAGAGTAGAATGAGACAGAGTAAGAAGGCTTTGGCTCAATGGGGCTTCGGCGATAATGGGTCAAAGCGAGGTAAGTTGCCTGTATAGAATACAGACAGGAAGAAAGTGTATGAAGCCGATGTTCTCTGCTTGGTGTCAGATGAAGGAAGTCGTGGAGATTCCCAGCCTCCCAAACGGCCACATCTGCACCCAATGTGTGGAGCTGCAGCTCCTTAGGGGCCGGGTTAGAGAACTGGAGATGCAGCTCAATGGCCTTCGTCTGGTCAGGGAGAGTGAGGAGGTGAAGAGAGAAGCTAAAGGCAGGTAGTCACACTGGGCATCAGGAAACAGATAAGTAACAGTCAGGAGAGGAAAGGGCAGGAGTCAGAGGTTAGAGAGTACCACCTGTGGCTGTCCCCCTTAACAATAAGTACTCCTGTTTGAGTACTGTTGGGGGGGGGGGGACAGCCTACCTGGGGGAAGCAACAGTGGCCACGCTATTGGCACAGAGTCTGGCCCTGTGGCTCAGAAGGGTAGGGAAAGGAAGAGCATGGCAGCAGTGATAGGGGACTCTATAGTTAGAAGATCAGACAGATGATTCTGTGGACGCAGGAAAGAAATGCAGATGGTAGTTTGCCTCCCAGGTGCCAGGTTCTGGGATGTTTCTGATTGCGTCCACAAAATCCTGAAGTGGGAAGGAGAACAGCCAGAGGTCGTGGTACCAACAACATAGGTAGGAAAAGGGAGGTGTTGTGAAGAACAGGTGAACCCAAATGCAGGACACTGGCACAGAGATAGAGTTGGGATGCAGATGAGGGCGTGAATGTGGCTGGAGCTGGACGGCAAACAGTTTGTTAGATGTTCAGGAAGGTTTCTTGAAACAAGGTGTAGATAAGCCTACAATAGGAGAGGCTATACTTGATCTGGTATTGAGAAATGAACCTGGTCAGGTGTCAGATCTCTCAGTGGGAGAGCATTTTGGAGATAGTGATAGGAGATAATTCTATCTCTTTGACCATAGCATTGGAGAGGGATAGGAACAGACAAGTTAGGAAAGCGGTTAATTGGAGGAAGGGGAAATATGAGGCTATCAGGCAGGAATTTGGAAACATAAATTGGAAACAGATGATCTCAGGGTAACATACGGAAGAAACATGGCAAATGTTTAGGGGATATTTGCATGGAGTTCTGCATAGGTACATTCCAATCAGACAAGGAAAGGATTGTAGGGTACAGGAACTGTGGTGTACAAAGGCTGTTGAAAATCTAGTCAAGAAGAAAAGAAGAGCTTACAAAAGGTTCAAACAACTAGGTAATGATAGAGATCTAGAAGATTATAAGGCTAGCAGGAAGGAGCTTAAGAAGGAAATTAGGAGAGCCAGAAGTGGCCATAAGAAGGCTTTGGCGGACAGGATTCAGGAAAACCCCAAGGCATTCTACAAGTATATGAAGAGTAAGAGGATAAGACGTGAGAGAATAGGACCAATCATGTGTGACAGTAGAAAAGTGTGTATGGAACCGGATAGCAGAGGTACTTAATGAATACTTTGCTTCAGTATTCACTACGGAAAAGGATCTTGGTGATTGTAGGGATGACTTACAGCAGACTGAAAAGCTTGAGATATTAAGGAAGAGGATGTGCTGGAGCTTTTGGAAAGCATCAAGTTGGATAAGTCAACGGGACCAGACAAGATGTAACCCAGGCTACTGTGGGAGGCGAGGGAAGAGATTGCTGAGCCTCTGGCAATGATCCTTGCATCATCAATGGGGATGGGAGAAGTTCCAGAGGACTGGAGGGTTGTTGATGTTGTTCCTTTATTCGAGAAAGAGAGTAGAGATAGCCTAGGAAATTATAGACCAGCGAGTCTTACTTCAGTGGTTGGTAAGTTGATGGAGAAGATCGTGAGAGGCAGGATCTATGAACATTTGGAGAGGTATAATGTGATTAGGAATAGTCAGCATGGCTTTGTCAAGGGCAGGTTGTGCCTTACGAGCCTGATTGGATTTTTTGAGGATGTGACTAAACACATTGATGAAGGTAGAGCAGTAGATGTAGTAAATATGGATTTCAGCAAGGCATTTAATAAGGTACCCCATGCAAGGCTTATTGAGAAAGTAAGGAGGCATGGGATCCAAAGAGACATTGCTTTGTGGATCCAGAACTGGCTTGCCCACAGAAGGAAAAGAGTGGTTGTAGGTGGGTCATATTTTGCAGAAGTTCAGTGACCAGTGGAGTGCCTCAGGGATCTGTTCTGGGACCCCTACTCTTGGTGATTTTTATAAATGAGCTGGATGAGGAAGTGGAGGGATGGGTTAGTAAATTTGCTGATGACACAAAGGTTGGGGTGTTGTGGATAGTGTGGAGGGCTGTCAGAGGTTACAGTGGGACATTGATAGGATGCAAAACTGGGCTGAGAAGTGGCAGATGGAGTTCAACCCAGGTAAGTGTGAGGTGGTTCATTTTGGTGAGTCAAATATGATGGCAGAATATAGTATTAATGGTAAGACTCTTGGCAGTGTGGGGGATCAGAGGGATCTTGGGGTCTGAGTCCATAGGACACTCAAAGCTGCTTCGCAGGTTGACTCTGTGGTTAAAAAAGCATACGGTGCATTGGCCTTCATTAATCATGGGATTGAGTTTAAGAGCTGAGAGGTAATGTTGCAGCTGTATAGGACCCTGGTCAGACCCCACTTGGAGTACTGTGATCAGTTCTGGTCGCTTCACTATAGAAAGGATGTGGAAACCATAGAAAGGGTGCAGAGGAGATTTACAAGGATGTTGCCTGGATTGGGGAGCATGCCTTATGAGAATAGGTTGAGTAAAGTCAGTCTTTTCTCCTTGGAGCGACGGAGGATGAGTGGTCCCTGATAGAGGTGTATAAGATGATGAGAGGCTTTAATTGTGTCAGAGGCTTTTTCCCAGGGCTGAAATTACTAGCGCGAGAGGGCACAGTTTTAAGGTGCTTGGAAGCAGTACAGAGGAGATGTCAGGGGTAAGTTTTTTACGCAGAGAGTGGTGAGTGCGTGGAATGGGCTGCCGGCAATGGTGGTGGAGGAGGATACAATAGGGTCTTTTCAGAGACTCCTGGATAGGTACATGGAGCTTAGAAAAATAGAGGGCTATGGGTAACCCAAGGTAATTTCTAAAGTAAGGACATGTTCGGCACAGCTTTGCAGGCCGAAGGGCCTGTATTGTGCTGTAAGTTTTCTACATTTCTATGTTTCTAACACAGTAAACAATAACACAGACCACAGCAACACAGAACATAACAATACAGAACACAGGAACACAGAACACGAGAACGCAGAACACAAGAACACAGAACATAACAACAGAGAACACGAGAACGCAGCACACAACTCAGAACAAAACAGCACACAACACAACAACATGGAACACAGCAACACAGAAAACAAACACACAGAAGACAACACAGAAAACAGCAACATAGAACACAACACAGCAGACTGCAATGCAGGACACAGCAGCACAGAACACAAAAATACAGAAAAGCATACAACACAACCACAGAGGGCAAAGCAACACAGGACACAGGAACACGGGACGCAATGACACAGAACACAGCAACACGGAATACAGTAACACAAAACACAAAAGCACTGAACACAATAACATATAACACAGCAGCAGAATACATTAACACAAACACAAGAACACGGAACACAACAACACAAAACAAAATATAACAGAACACAACACAGCAACACGAAGGACAACAAAGCACAACACATCAACAGAGGGCACAGCAAAATAGAACACAATAACTCAGAACACAACAGCAAGGAATGCAGCAACATAGAACGCAATGACACAGGACAGAGCAATGCAGAACACATCAACGTGGAACACAATAACGCAGAGCACGATATCACAAAGCACATGTACTCAGAACACAGCAACAAAGAACACAATAAAGCAGAACTCAGCACCACGGATCGCAGCAACACAGAACACCACAGCATCACAGGACACAAAAACACAGAACACAGCAACACAGAACACAATAAAGCAGAACACAGCAACACAGAACACAACAGCAGAGAACAGTAGAGTCTCTATGGGCTGGGTTAAGAAATGACAAGAGTAAAAGGACTCTAATGGCAGTTGTACACAGGCCTCCAAACAGCAGCCAGGATGTGGATTACAAATTACAGCAGGAGACAGGAAAGGCATGTCAGTACAGCAATGTCATGATAATTGTTGGGGATTTTAATATGAAAGTGGATTGGGAAAACAAGGTCAGTAATGGACTTCACGAGTGAGAATTTGTAGATTGTCTAAGGGATAGCTTTTTAGAACAGCTTGTTGTAGAGCCCACTAGGGGATTGGCTGTGCTGGATTGGCAATGATCCAGAGGTGATAAGAGAGCTTAAGGTTAAGGAACCCTTAGGGAACAGTGATCACAATATGATTGAGTTCACTTTGAAATTTGAGAAGGAGAAACTAAATTCGAACGTGACAGTATTTCAGTGGAATAAGGGAAATTACAATGGTATGAGAGGGGAACTGGCCAAAGTCGACTGGAAAGGGACACTAGTAGGAAGGATAGCAGAACAGAAATGGCTGGAGTTTCTGTGAAAAGTGATAGAAATGAAAGACAGATATATTCCAAATAAGAAGAAAGTTTTGAATGGAAGAAGGACACTACCGTGGCTGACAAGTGAATTCAGTGTCAAAGTAAAAGCAAAAGAAGGGACATACAAGAAAGCCAAAGCCAGTGGGAAGATAGAGGACTGGGAAGCTTTAAAAGACTTGCAGAAGGAAACTAAGAAGGTCATTAGGAAAGAAAAGATGAATTATGAAATGAAGCTCGCGACTAATATCAAAGAAGATACTAGAAGTTATTTCCAGTATGTAAAGGGTAAAAAAGAGTTGAGGGTAGATATAGGAGCAATAGAAAATAACGCTGGAGATATTTAATGAGAGATGCAGAGTTGGCAGAGGAACTTAATGTGTATTTTGCATCAGTCCACAGTGGAAGACATCTGCAGTATACCGCAAGGGTCCCCAACCTTTATTGCACTGCGGACAGGTTTATTATTGACAATATTCTTGCGGATCGGCTGACCCGGGGGCAGGGTGGGTAGGGTTGCCAACAGACAAGAGTAGCAGTCAAATACATCGTGTTTACCCCAAGAAAGACTACGATGACCATGAAGCCTTATGCGAGCGCCAGTGTGCATGCATGTACATGCCGATTTTTTTTCTACAAATTGTTTTTGGCGATTCTGTTCCGGGGCGGGTGGGGTAGTGGAGTTAATCACGACCGGAATATAGGTGATAAGTGGCTAATACACTCAATTTCGTTTCTAAGAGGGTTCATCTAACGAATTTAATATTAAACACACAGCGCATATTTTCCTCGCATGAATATAGTGATAAGTCAATTATCGGGGAGGACAGGGGAGTTTGAAGTAAGTGTTGAACGAACTTCCAGTAGAAGTGGTAGAGGCAGGTTCGATATTATCATTTAAAGAAAAATTGGATATGTATATGGACAGGAAAGGAATGGAGGGTTATGGGCTGAGTGCAGGTTGGTGGGACTAGGTGAGAGTAGCATTCAGCATGGACTAGAAGGGCAGAGATGGCCTGTTTCTGTTCTGTAATTGTTTTATGGTTATATAAGTCAATAGCATCATAACATTTTAAGTAACGTTTGAATATTAAACACACAGAACATATTTTCCCTGTATGAACATATAAAATCATTGCAACACACCAATATCGCTGAGTCAGTGGGAGCCCTGGGCTTGTTTCCCTGCAACAATACGGTCCCATCAAGGAGTGACGGGAGACAGCAATACTCGAAGGGGGTTCCTTATGTCCAGTCTATTCCGCAATTTAGTTTTCTTTGCATTCATTGCAGAGATATGTTGGAAATGGAAGCAACGTTTTCAGTGCTTCCGTGGCTATCTCAGGATATTTAGCCTTGAATTTGATCCAGAATGCCGGCAGAGATGTTATGTCAAGCGTACTTTTCAACCCGCCATCATATGCAGGCTCGAGAAGCTGATCTTCTTCCCGCGCTGACATGGATGACGCGCGGGTAATGACCTCGCGTGTGTTCAAGCTCAATAGTGGGCGTGACAGGGAATGAGGAAAGGTGCAGCTGACTCATATCACCAAATCATATTGTTTCCTCGCAGTCCTGTAGCACATGCTTTGTGGCCTGGTACTGGTCCGCGGCCCAGTGGTTGTGAACCGCTGGTATACCAGACATTCGAGAGTGTCAGGGAAGTGAAGTATGTGCAGTGAAAATTACAATTGAGGAGATGCTCAGGAAGCTTAATGGTCTGAGGGTGGATAAATCTCCTGGACCTGATGGAATGCACCCTCGGGTTCTGAGGAAAGTAGCTGGTGAGATTGCAGAGGCATTAACGATGGTCTTTCAAGAATCAATAGATTTTGGCATTGTTCCGGATGACTGGAAAATTGCAGATGTTACTCCACTATGTAAGAAGAGTGGGAGGTAGCAGAAAGGAAACTATAGACCTGTTAGCCTGACATCAGTGGTTGGGAAGTTGTTGGAATCGATTGTTAGGGTATGAAATTACAGAGCCATGGAGGCACATGACAAGATAGGCCGAAGCCAGTATGGCTTCCTGAAAGGAAAATCCTGCCTGACTAACCTACTGCAGCTTTTTTTGAGGAAATTACAAGCAGGGTAGACAAAAGAGTTACAGTAGATGTGGTGTACTTGGATTTTCAGAAGGACTTTGACAAGGTGCCGCACATGAGGCTGCTTAGCAAGGTAAGAGTCCATGGAATTACAGGGGAGTTACTAGCATGGGTGGAGCATTGGCTGAGTGGCAGAAAACAGAGAGTGGGAATAAAGGAACCTTATTCTGGCCAGTTGCTGGTTACCAGTGCATTTCCACAGGGGTGGGTGTTGGGACCGCTGCTTTTTACGATGTATGTCAATGAGTTGGACTATGGGATTAATGGATTTGTGGCTAAATTTGCCGATGATACAAAGAAAGGTGGAGGGGCAGGTAGTGTTGAGGAAATAGAAAGCCTGTAGAGAGACTTAGATAGTTTAGGGGAATGGGCAAAGAGATGGCAAATGAAATACAATTTTGGAAAGTGTATAGTCACGCACTTTCATGGAAGAAATAAACGGGCAGACTATTATTTAGATGGGGAAAGAATTCAAACTGCAGAGATGCAAAGGGACTTGGGAGTCCTTGTGTAGGATACCTTAAATCAGGGGTGGCCAACCTTTTACGTTCCATGCGTCCATTTTTTCACGCATGAGTTCAGATGCAATTTTTTCATGCAGGAGTTCTATGTTAACATATTTTTACAAGAATTGAATGGGGGTACAAGAGTCGTATGGCATATCTGAACTCATGAGTGAAAAAATTGACGCATGGAATGTAAAAAGTTGGCCACCCCTGCCTTAAATGTTAAGCTCCTGGTTGAATCAGTAGTGAAGAAAGCGAATGCAACGTTGGCATTCATTTCTAGAGTTATAGAATATAAGAGCGGGGATGTGATGTTGAGGCTCCATAAGGTGCTTGTGAGACGTCACTTGGAATATTATGCGCAGTTTTGGGCTCCTTATTTTAGAAAGAATATACTGACATTAGAGAGGGTTCAGAAAAGATTCATGAGAATGATTCCAGGAATGAGAGGTTTACTATATGAGGAACGTCTGGCAGCTCCTGGGCTGTATTTCCTGGAGTTGAGGAGAATGAGGAGGGATCTCATAGAAACACTCCAAATGTTAAAAGGCCTGAACAGATTAGATATGGCAAAGTTATTTCCCATGGTAGGGGAGTCCAGGACAAGAGGGTACAACTTTAGATTGAAGGGCATCCATTTAGAACAGAGATGCGGAGAAATTACTTTAGTCAGAGGGTGGTAAACCTGTGGAATTTGTTGCCATGAGTGGCTGTGGAGGCCAAGTCATTGGGTGAAGTTAAGACAGAGATAGATAGGTTCTTGATTAGCCAGGGCATCGAAGGGTATGGGGAGAAGGCGGGGAAGTGGGGACAGCTGGAAGAAATGGACCAGCCCATGATTGAATGGTGGAGCAGACTCGATGAGCTGAATGGCGGACTTCTGCTCCTATATCTTATGATCTAGAACACAGCAACAAGAATATAATAAGATGAAATATAACCACACAAAGCACAACACAGACACAACAACACAAAACAGAGTAACACAAAACACCACCACACAGAACACAACTCAGAACGCTACAAACTGAACACAACACAGACGACAACACACAACACAGCAACACAAAAGACAACAAAGCACAACACATCAACAGAGGGCACAGCAAAATAGAACACAACCACACAGAACACAATAATACAGAATTCAATGGCAATGAACACAGTAACAGAGAACTCAAGAAAGGAGAACACAATAACACAGAACACATCAACATAGAACACAACAACAGAAAACACAGAAATACAGATCAAAATAACACAGGACACAGCAAAACACAGAACACAACAACACAAAACAGAGCACATTAACAGAGAACACAGCAAATCAGAACAAAACAGCACAGAACACAGTAACACAAAACACAATAACATAGAACACAGCAACACAGAACACAACAACACAAGAGCACAGCAACAGAGAACACAGAAATACAGATCAAAATAACACTGAACACAGCAAAACACAGAACACAACAACACAAAAGACAACAAAACAGAGCACATTAACAGGGAGCACAGCAAGGCAGAACACATCAGCACTGAACACAATAACGCAGGTCACAGGGACTCAGAACACAAGACCACAGCATCAAACAACACAAAATACAATAACACTGAACTGCAGCACAGAACACCGCAGCACAAAACACAATAACACAGAATACAGCAACACAAAAGACAACAGAACAGAACACAATAGCACAGGGCACAACAATGCAGAATGCATCAATGCAGGATACAATAACACAACGCAACAACACAAAAGCGGATTACTGGCACCCAATTGCCCACCATTGAGAACATCTACCATAAACGCTGCCTGGGCAGGATGAAAAGCATTATCAGGGATGCATCTCACCCTAACCATGGACTTTTTACTCTCCTCCCATCCAGTAGGTGCTACAGGAGCCTCCGCTCCCCCACCAGCAGGCACAGGAAGAGCTTCTGCCCTGAGACTGTGACCCTGCTGAATCTCATATCACAGCGCTAAGCAGTATTGCATCCGTATTGTACTGTCTCAATACTTTTACTTTTACTTGTACTGTCTTAGAAACGGGGATGGTGCCAGAGGACTGGCGTATTGCTCATGTTGTTCAATTGTTTAAAAAGGGTTCTAAGAGTAAACCTAGCAATTATCGGCCTGTGAGTTTGACGTCAGTTGTGGGTAAATTGATGGAAAGTATTCTTAGAGATGGTATATATAATTATCTGGATAGATAGGGTCTGATTAGGAACAGTCAACATGGATCTGTGCGTGGAAAGTCATGTTTGACAAATCTTATTGAATTTTTTGAAGAGGTTAGTAGGAAAGTTGACAAGGGTAAAATGGTGGATGTTGACCAGATTCCACACGGAAGGTTAGTTAGGAAGATTCAATCGTTAGGCATTAATATGGAAGTAGTAAAATGGATTCAGCAGTGGCTGGATGGGAGACGCCAGACGGTAGTGGTGGATAACTGTTTGTCAGATTGGAGGACGGTGTGTAGCGGTGTGCCTCAGGGATCTGTACTGGGTCCAATGTTGTTTGTCATATATATTAATGATCTGGATGATGGGGTGGTAAATTGGATTAGTAAGTATGCAGATGATACTAAGATAGGTGGCGTTGTGGATAATGAAGTAGGTTTTCAAAACTTGCAGAGAGATTCAGGCCAGTTAGAAGAGTGAGCTGAAAGATGGCAGATGGAGTTTAATGCTGATAAATGTGAGGTGCTACATTTTGGTAGGACTAATCAAAATAGGACATACATGGTAAATGGTAGGGCATTGAAGAATGCAGTAGAACAGAGGCATCTAGGAATAATGGTGCATAGTTCCCTGAAGGTGAAATCCCATGTGGATAGGGTGGTGAAGAAAGCTTTTGGTGGCCTTTATAAATCAGAGCATTGAGTATAGAAGTTGGGATGTAATGTTGAAATTGTATAAGGCATTGGTGAGGCCAAATTTGGAGTATTGTGTACAGTTCTGGTCACCGAATTATAGGAAAGATGTCAATAAAATTGAGAGAGTACAGAGGAGATTTACTAAAATGTTGCCTGGGTTTCATCTCCTAAGTTACAGAGAAAGGTTGAACAAGTTAGGTCTTTATTCTTTGGAGCATAGAAGGTTGAGGGGGGACTTGATAGAGGTATTTAAAATTATGAGGGGGATAGATAGAGTTGACGTAGATAGGGTTTTTCCATTGAGAGTGGGGGAGATTCAAACAAGAGGACATGAGTTGAGAGTTAAAGGGAAAAAGTTTAGGGGTAACATGAGGGGAGCTTCTTTTCCCAGAGAATGGTAGCTGTGTGGAACGAGCTTCCAGCAGAAGTGGTTGAGGCAGGTTCGATGTTGTCGTTTAAAGTTAAATTGGATAGATATATGTACAGGAAAGGAATGGAGGGTTATGGGCTGAGTGCAGGTCGGTGGGACTAGGTGAGAGTAAGAGTTCGGCATGGACTAGAAGGGCTGAGATGGCCTGTTTCCGTGCTGTAATTGTTATATGGTTATATGGTTTTATATTTGTGTGCTGTAGCACTTTTTTTTATTCGCAGTTATTTTGTAAATAACACTATTCTTTGCATTTCTGGTCAGATGCTAAATGCATTTCATTGACTTTGTATCTGTACTCGGCACAATGATAATAAAGTTGAATCTAATCTAATCTAATCTAATCAAAAGACAACACAGAACACATCAACAGAGAACACAGCAAAGCAGGACACAGCAGCACAGAACACAATAATGCAGAACACACAGCAATGAACACAGGAACACAGAACACAACAACAAAGAACACAGGAACACAGCAACACAGAAAACAACAGAAGAGAACACAACAATGCAGTACACAGCTACACAGAACACAATAACATGGAACACAGTAAACCAGAATACTGCAACACAAAACACAGCTAAATAACACAACAAAACAGAACACAAGGACACAGAACACAACAAAATGCAGCAACACAGAACACAACAAAATGGAACACAATAACACAGAACACAATTACACAAAGCTCAGGTACACAGAACACAAAATCACAGAACACAGTAGCATGGAACACAACAACAGAACACAGCAACAGAACACAACAACACAGGACACAATAACACAGAACACAACAACACAGGACACAACAACACAGAACACAACAACACAGGACACAATAGCATGGAACACGACAACAAAACACAACACAGAATACAACAGAACACAGCAACAGAACACAACAACACAGGACACAATAACACAGAACACAACACAGAACACCACAAGCAACAAGTTAACAGTGAACCTGACTGCTTTGCTGCCTCCCACCCATCCACACACACGGACAGTCCCCCACCCCCAGGTTTGGCATACAGCCTCCAGCCTCTGGGCTTCAGACATTGGGCTTCTGTTTCTGGAAACCTGATTGACTTTTGGGTTTTGACCTTTGGTATCAACACCCACACTAATCAAAGATGGATCACAAACTCTGGGCTTGAACTCTGATCTTGCTAACTGACCATCCCTCGTGCATGGACATCAGCTTCCAGGGCCTACCAGCCATCCACATTGCTGGCTTTTAAAGTTCAAAATTCAATCTAAAACTTCATATATGTCTCCATATACACCCAGAGATTCATTTCCTTGCAGGCATACTCAATAATCAAATAACCATGACAGAATCAATGATGGACAGCGCCAACAGGGTGGGCATCCTGTGTGCAAAAGGCAACAAACTGTGCAAATACTAAAAAGCAGTTAAAAAGGGTATGTTATGCAGGACTAGGTGTTAATATCCCTTATTTGCACTCTGAGTCGTGCTGCCTAGACTCTGTGGGGTGGCCAAGTGAGAGGTGGCATCTTTTGGGTTATCCAGAGGGCACCCTCTTTCCTCACTGTTTCGCTGATAGGCCCACGACACCTCCGGAGGGTTCAGCACTGAATCCCAGCATCCCGGGCTCACCCCCTAGATGCCTTTCACTCATTTGGGGGCCCAGATGGAATCCTTTCTCTTCATCCAGAGCCACTGACTACTCTTTTCAGCAGCTCTGGAGAGGTCTTTGACTGCTTGTCGGTGTGTCTTCCCTCGCACTCCCAACTCCCGGAGTAGCCTTGATGTTGATGTGGCTACATCAATAAATAAGTAGATAGGTAGATGGATCAACAAATAAATAAATCATAGATAGGTAGACAAATAGCCAAATAAATAAATACATTTTGAGAACATGAGATGAAGCGTCCTTAAAAGTGAATCCATGGGCTGTGGGGACAGTTCAGGTGTGGAAAGGACATCTGGAATGTCCTCTGTCCCATGTTCGTATAGTTGGCCTTCAAGCGCAGGATGAAGGCTTGGACACCATATGTCCTTCATTATCCTTTAATCTGGCCTAATCTCTAACTCCTCCGCATCCCTGTCCCTAAACCCCAACCTGACACTTAACTCTCCTCTCTGTCCCTATGAACTTAAAGAGGAACTAAGTCTGAGCCAAGACCTCAATGGAAACCCTAGCTGAGTCCTATCTTGACTGATGTTCGGATGTCGCCTGCTTTATATACTTGTCTTTCAATTATGGAATACTGCACTCTTAGGGATATTAGAATGTTAAGCCTTCCTTCAGAGTTGAACCTCAGAATACACAGCTAGCCCTCAGTACTGGGTCTTCACAGCCCTTTGTCTTGGCAACAAGAAGGGCTGCCACGAGAAGCAGTCTACCTCCACCATCCAGGTCATGCTCTCTTCTATGAGACCCTACCACCAAACACATCTTTACCTCAAACTCCTTTTTCCTCAGGGATCACTCCCTCTATAATTCCCTGCCCATTTGTGCCTACCCATTAATCTGCCTCCTGGCCCATATCTATGCAAACTACAGAAATTCTATGCCTACAGTTCACCTCCTCCATCAGCTCCATTCAGGGCCCCAAACAGTCCTTCCAGGTGAGGGCAACACTTCACCATCAAATCTGTTGGGGTTGTCTATTGCACCTAGTGCTCCCAATGCAGCTTCCTCTACAATGGTGAATCTGTCACAAATTAGGTGACCGCTTCATCAAGCTCCTCCACTCCCAGCAAAAAGCGAAATTTCCTGGTGGCCAACAACTTTAGTTCCTATCCCCATCCTGTTCCAACATGTCCACCCATGGCCTCCACGGTGAGTTGAGCAGCAACACTCCAGCTGGAGAAGCAACACTTCATATTCCGTCCAGATAGTCTCCGACCTGGCGACGTGAACATCGATTTTTCCAACTTGTTCTAATCCCCACTCTGGCCTCTTATCTCTTCTCCTCACCTGCCTATCACCTCCCCCTGGTGCCCCTCCTTCTTCCCTTTCTCCCATGGCCCACTCTCCTTTCCTGTCACATTCCTTACTCTCCAACCCTTTGCCTTTTCCATCTATTGATTGCTTGCCAGTCTTTGTGCACAATTTTTTAATTGAAGCTACTGTATTTCCTTGTTCTGTGAGGAAATGAATCTCAGCATTGTATATGGTGACATACGTGTACCTCGATAATAAATTTACTGTGAACTTTAAACTTTGTTTTGAATGTTAATCCCTCATTCAGAGCGGAACGCCATAATACGCAGACACCCCTCAACTAAGGATCTACCCTCACAGTCCTGTGCCTCTGCAAGGTCACTACAACAACCAGGACCTCAGAATCACTGGAAATGTGCAACTGAGAGAAAGGATGGCTGCAGCTTCGGAAGAGCAAAAAGGCCCCAACAAAAAAGCCGAGGGGAGCACCCGGCTCCGGGCAAACTCTCTCCTCCCATAAACAAGGCAGCGAAAACAACTCACAGGCAGAGAAAACATTACCTCACACTTGCCCTCCTGTACAAACATTCCACTTCAAAGTCTCCCTCAGCAGGTCTATGCCATTCTACACGTGTATGCATGACCATTTAATGTATTATTTTTCCCAGTTTCTCAAACAGCCAGCATTACTTATTTTGTTAATTTTGGAAAGGCCTTGCTCTCAGGAAACCACTTGATGCCTGTACAGCTTTGAACAATATGTAGGCCTATCAGTGCATGTCCTTGCTTATTTTAAAATTTGGAATCCATAAAGTGCGCTGACATAGGACACTCAAGTAGCCCATGCGACATAATACTTGAGGCTTTTTTTTCTTTTTAATTCCTTCGTGTTTTATCAAGTTTACTGAAAAGCACACACACCGTATCTTTTGTTTTATAGAAGTTCGAGTGCACAAAGAATAATTTGACCACAATTGTCCCACTAGACTCCGATGAATTAATAAAATTTTTGTCTGCTTCAAGTCAGGCGAGAAGGCTGCACAGATGTGTGAAACCCAACTGGCTTGCACTTTCAGCCGTCTCCATACCCTTGCATTCCTCTGAGCAGCTGACTTTCTACATTCTAATACTGGAAGGTTAAGAAAGCAAAAGTCAGCTCTCTGACAAACTCCTACAATTCTGTTGCAAAATAATTTCTTTTTAACATGAAAAATTCTCTAATGTTTACAAATGTTCTGCCAAGCAAGATGTTGGACTGTTTCTTTGAAGGGTTTAATTAAAGGAAAATGGCTCCAGCCTTTCCTGGGCTCCTAGTTCCCACATCTTAATTTATTTTGCCTCAGGTCAAAGACTCCTCATCAGACCCTTCATTTTGTTGAGAGACTGTGGACCTGAAGCATGTACCACTTCTCTTTCCTCAGATGCTGCCTGAACTGCTGAGTGTTTCCTGCATTTTCTGAGTTTATTTCAGATTTTGAGCTCAACACTGACTGCCAACGCTGAATACCATATTTAATTTTGCTCTCTGTCATGGCCAAATCAAAGGTGGTGACAAATTAGCATATAGGAGGGAGATTGAAAATCTGACTGAATGGTGCCACAACAACAGTCAACGTCAGCAAGACAAAGGGAGGAGAAATCATGGGTCCATCACAGGTAAAATCCTCCTCTCTACTGAGCACATCTATACACGGCACTGTTGCAGGAAAGCAGCATCCATCATCACCACCCAGATCATGCTCTTTTCTCACTGCTGCCATCAGAAAGAAAGTACAGGAGCCTCAGGACTCACACCACCAGATCCAGGAATAGTTATTAGCCTTTAACCATCAGGCACTTGAACCAGTAGGGATAATTTCACTTGCCCCATCACTAAACTGTTCCCTCAACTTATGGACATACTTTCAAGGACTCTTCATCTCATATTCTCTATAATTATTATCAATCTATCTATCTATCTATCTATTTATTTATTAGAATTGTTTTCTCCTTTGCACTCGCAGTTTGTTGTCTTTTGCACATGGTTGTTTGTTGGGTATGGTCTTTCATTGATTCTATTGTGTTTCTTGGATTTACTGAGTATGCCCACAAGAAAACGAATCTCAGGGTTGCATTTGGAAACGTATATATACCTTGGTAATAAACTTTGAACTTTGAACTTCTGCAACACAACTGGTACCAAACTTTAATTGTCTCTGCCGTTCCTTTGGCTCATCAGCGGTGTAGAGAAGAGGAGCCTGATGCACGGGCAGTAGCTTGCTCTTCATATCGAAATGTCCTGGCTTGGGAATCAATATGCAGGCAGCTGGGACGCAACAGCCATGATCGACCCCGACGAATGGAGGGCCTGAAATTTGGATTTCCAGCATTTGTAATTTTTACACACTTTTCATTAATGTGTTCCTGACCAAATATTCTTCTGCAGTGACAGTAATTAGATTTGGTTATTGATATATGGACATGGAGAGAACTCCCTTTTCTTTTTCAAACGAGTACAGTAGAGACTATTCCATGCACTTCCCAGCAACACAGGTTTGATATTTTGGTAATTTCTAATTGGTGATAGGTTTATAATTGACTCATATTTCAGGATACAGTGAAAGGCTTTGTTTTGCATGCCATCCAGACAAATTACTTTAAAGGTAAGTACATTGAGGCAGTATGAAGAGAAAAGCAGTAACAGAATCATAATTTAGATTAGCAAATCGATTTGTTATTCTCAGACGTACAGAAGCACAGTGAAAAACTTTGATTTGTGTACCATCCATATAAATCATTGCAGGACATCAGTTCATTGAGGTAGTTCAAGGGAAAAGCAATTACAGAGTGCAGAATAAAGTGTTATGGTTACAGAGGAAGTGCAGTGCAGGTAGACAATAAGGTGCAAAGTCACAACAAGAGCCCATCTCATCGTACTAGAGGACCGCATAACAGTGGGGTAGAAGTTACCCTTGAGCTTGGTGGTTGGTGCTTTCAGGGTTTGATATCCTCTGCCTGATGGGAGATGAGAGAAGAGAGAATGCCTGGGGTGGCTGGGGATTTTGGCTATTCTGCTTGCATTACCGAGGCAGTGACAAGCGTAGACAGGGTCCACAGAGGGAAAGCTGGCTTCTGGGCTGTGTTGAGTTGTGTCCACCACTCCCTGCAGTTTCTTGCAGAGCAGAGCCGTTGGAGCGTGTGGCTGGAATCTGGACCGCATCGCCTGCAGGTGTGGTGGGCCAGACTCCTCTGCAAGGGGGAACCGAACGAACCCAAACTGAGGAAGAACTTGAGGGTAGGAGACGGTGTGGTGAGTTATTTGGAAGTAATGAGGTGCTCCTGTGAAGAACAGAATGGGTTGAACAGCCTCGATCTGTAGACCTCTCGCATGTGTTTGACAGTTTCCCTGGAGGGGAGTCTGATTTCCATGATCAGCTGAGCTCTGTCCACCGTGTGACCTTAACACAGATTAAAACCACGGGCTGTCTTGTAAATACGTGGCTCATTCCTTGAGATGATTCAACCTGTATTCCGTGCCTTCGTGACCCTGAAGCCAAGCACACAGTGCGCTGTGCCAGGACGTGACACTCTGGAGGAGTAACCCGTCATGACCAATCTCGATCCAGTCTCTGCGCTTCCAAAACCATAAACTCTGCTTGGTTTGGACGCGAGAAGTGGGCTCTGCTTTTATGAAACCAACTTTAATTTCCAAGAATATTAATCTTGAGTTTTTCCAATTTTGAGAAAAACAAATTTAAAAAAGCAAGAAGTGGTTCTTGGCAGAAAGCATAGGATTTAACAGAGTGAGTACACTGCGAAGTAATGCTAAATAAATCTCGCAATGCTGGCACTAGGCTGACGCAGGGACAATTTTCTATATTTTTGTGGGTGAATTTTATACCCATTAAGATGATTGATGGCAGTGCTGGGGGTTTGGAATAGTTTTTTCAACTTTGCCCAACGTTCTAAGTATCAAATTATAAAAGGCTCACAGGATCACAATAGCATTTACCGGACAGAGTCTGTTCTCTTTAGTTTCCCCAGAATCTACTCAATTCCAAACCAGAGGAGGGCATTGTGAATTCCCACTCTTCCAGCCATCCTCTATGAGTGCAACAATTAAACTCAGATTGGATTCAGAGTCAGGCCATTTGGCCCTTAGAATGTGGGCTAGCATTTATGCTCTACTTCAGTTCCCCCCCCCCCCCCGCTTCATTAACTGCCCTTTCTGCTTCATTTTACTTACAAGATTCAAGATTCAAGATTCAGGATCCCACCTCTCCAACATAGTACATTAGAGGGCAAAGCCCAGACCTGCTCATAAAAGATTCAAGGTAGTTCAATGTCTTTCCTAGTACACGAGTGTAAAGGAGAACAAAATAATTTTTACTCTGGATCTGATGCAGCACAGAAAAAAAAGATTAAGATTGTTATGAGCACCTGTATTTGTTAATTGTTGTCTTATCCAGAGGCATTAAACCTTTGGGCTTTCTGTTTAAACTTGTCAAGCTTATTTTGACTGCCACGGGTTTTCAGCAAACTGTGATTATTTAAAGTGGACTCTTATCACAGGGTATTTGTGTTTCAAAAGTTATTTGTCTCACTATGTCACTCGATGAAATCACTGCAGTTCAGTTGGAGTTCTGATGAATAAGTTCTTGTTTCTATCTCTATATAGGAGTCAGTCATTCCTCTACAACTGATTTCAGTCATCTATCAACACACACCGTGACATTGGGACCCCCACGGAAAGTGGATCCGGTGGAGGTTCAATAGCTGCTTGGCCATTGGTTGGCTGGAGGCAAGGGTGCTTTCTCAATGCTTGATCTGAGGCTACGTCCTATATCTCCCAAAGCTATCTTCTGAGTTTCTTAAGTCTACGTTCCAAGCTTGTCTCATCTACATTCAATGTCAATAAGTTTCCCGGGTTTTCCATGGCCCTCAAGGTGTCCAAGGGCTATTCCAGGTTTTCAGGCTATGTTTCTGAATTTGGTTCTATGTTCCTGAGTTTGATGCAATGCTTCTGAGCTGATCAGTTCTGTCTTGAGAACATCAGGTCTGTCTCAAGTTCCCCAGGGCTCCCTGGGCCTTAGGGAGGAAGGTACTGTCATGAGGCCTGCATGCCTGTGCATCGGTATTTGTTAATTATTGTCTTAACTAGAGTCATTAAGCACTTGGGCTTTCTGTTTAATCTCATCAAGTTTATTTTGACTGGCACGGGTTTTCCGTATTCTATGATTATTTAAAGCGGAGTCCCAATTAGTGCTTGTTGCGGAGTCCTTGTTTTTGGAGAGTGATTCATCTCGCAGTTTCGCTCAGTCGATCAGAATTCCTATGAATAAATTCTAATTTCTGTCTCTACATGGGAATCTGTCATTCCTCCACTCCTGGGTTCAGTTCAGTCACCTGGCGCGTGACAAAGATAAAGAAGATAATAATTTTAAAGAACACAATAAATACAAATACATAAGATAGCTCTTATACATAGATTGGTTGTATGTCCATAACGTGATGCTAAGCATAATAATGTCTGTACATAAGGGGACTGAAGCAGAATGGGATTCAGAATAAGAATAAGGTTTATTATCACAGATATCTGTCATGAATTTATTGAGCTGATATGTGTCGAAATACAAACACTAAGCAATAAGCACTGCCTTGTACCTTGCACATTTTGTTGCACTATTTATTTATTTAATAATTTATAGCAACTTTTATGTCTTTGTACTTTAGAGCTGCTCAAAACAACTAAATTCACATCGTATGTTAAGGTCAAATCAAATTCATTATCGAAGTAGCAGTACAGTGCAATACATTAAAACAAAGTTGCTATCAGTTACAACAAGAAATAAGCAAGTCATGCAAAGAAAGAGCAAAATTAATCATGGGTTCATAGACTGTTCATAAACCTGAAGCTGGAGGGGAAGAAGCTGCTCCTAGAATGAGTTCCTGTACCTCCTCCCTGAAGGTAACAATGAAAAGCGAGCATGTTCTGGATAGTGAGGTTCCCTAATGATGGATGCTTTCTGAGGCATCACCTTTTGAAGATGTCCTCGATACTGGGGAGACTATTGCCCACGATGGAGCTGGATGGGCTTACAACTTTCTGCAACTTTTTCCAATGCCCCCCCCCCACCCCACCACCATACCAGACAGTGGTGCAACCATCTGGAATGCTGTCCACAGAAATTTACAAGTGTCTTTAGTGGCATACCAAATCTCCTCAGAACTCCTAATGAAATATAGCCGCTATTGTGCCTTCTTTGTAATTGTATCAATATGATGGGCCCAGGGTAGATGCTCAGAGGTGTTGACACCCAGGAACATGAAACTGCTCACCCTTTCACTGCTGATCATTTTCATGCTGGCTGTCAAACTTTGCTGCACTCGTCCAATCGGTCTGCATTTGGTCTGTAGCCTTCAGTGTTTGGCTCCAACTCTCTAGAAGGTGTTTTTCTGTTCCTCAAAACTTCTTGTGGGAGGAGGAAGGGGTCAAGGACTTGTGGGTATGTGGTATTGTGGATTTTTGGGGTAGTGTGAAGAAAATGATTTTCACACGGTGGATGGTTCTGTCTGAGTGCGCCTGTTGAAAGTTTGCTTGCGTTAGTTTCAGTTGTGAACTTCAGAATGGAAATTGGGTAGATATCAGTTGCTCATGAACCAGATCCCCAGCTATGAGTATGTAGCCCCAATGCCTTGTGAATAGCCTCAGGACAGACAAAGACTACGGGAGTAAACCCAGACAGAAAATCCAGAGTGGAGCCCCCTAGGCGACTGAACATCACTGAACATCCTTCCGGCGGCTCCTGCAGCCAAGCTGGTGCCAAATGTAATGTTGCACTATCCTTTGGACCTCACCAGTGAGGCCAAGAGGGGGATCTTGACCACGGGGCGTCCCAGGATCTCCATACCTTCCACCCAGGTTTATGCCCTGGAGAGGTCACTAACTCCATTGTCCTTTGAGACAGAGGGATGTCATCATCATCATCGGGAGGTGAAGAGGAAGTGAATGGGGAGCATGGACTTTATGTACTGAATGATCTCTTTCCTTTCTGAAACTTTGCTATAATCCATGTGAAAACACTAGCTCCTGCATCAAAACCCCAAAAATCTGAAAGTTCGCTGTTGGTAGTTGGTAATGGGTTTATTATGGTCACATGTACCAAGATGCAGTGAAAATCTTTGTTTTGCATGCCATGCTGATAGATCATTCCAGACAGAAGTAAAATGAGGTGGTCCAAAGGGAAAAAGCAATAACAAAATGCAGGTATCATGTTACAGTTATCGTTACATAGAAAGTGCAGTGCCCAGAAACAATCACTCCATACATACAGTAAGTATCATATTAGTGGAAAGACAGAATGAAGAATCTAGTTTCATAGTTAGAGAGATAGTTAGAGCAGGTAGACAACTAGAGTGCAGGGATCAAGACGGTTTAGACTGAGAAATCCAGTGCTCATCTTTATCATACAAAAGGCCCTTTCAAGAGTTCTTTTTTGTTTTTGTTTCTCTCTGCACATTGGGTGTTTGGCAGTCTTCTTTTTTAATGGCTTCTATTGGGGTTCTTTCTTTGGTGGCTGCCTCTAAGAAGACAAATCTCAAGATTGTATATGATGTGCATACTTCGACAATGAATGTACTTTGAACTTTAAAGACCACAAGGTAAAAGCTGCTCTTGAGCCAAGTGGTGCATCTATTCAAGTTTTTGTATTTCATGACTGATGGAATGTGGTGGGCGGGGGGGGGAATTAACGATTAAAGATTAGCTTTATTTATCCCCAATTAAGATAATCCTTAATCTCAAAAATTTCTACAGATGTTGGAAATAATTCAAAAGATCTGCAGCCACATCACAATCATGATCACACATCACAATTAAGTTTCTGAAGTGACTCCAATCAGCTGATTGAAAAGTATATGAAGAGCAAGCATTCGGAGGACACACCACAATCAACAGTGCACCCATGATGTCTCCTCGCATGGCGACAAAATGCTTGCAAGTGAAGTGCCAAGATTGGAAAGCAACTCAACCCAACCTTCCACAGGTGTACCGTGGAGAGCATTCCAACTGTTAGCATCACCATCTGTTACGGAGGGGCCACTGCACAGGATCAGAAAGAGCTGCTGAAAGTTGTAAACTCAGCCAGCTCCATCATGGGCTATGGTCACCTCAAAAGGCGATGTCTCAAAAAGGTGGCATCCATCAGTTAGGACCCCCATCACCCAGGACATGCCTACTTCTCATTGCTTCTTCCCCTCTGCCATCAGATTTCTGAATGGACAATGAACTCATGAACACTACCTCACTATTTTCCCCTCTCTTTTTGTACTACTTAGTTAATTTAATGTTCTCTTTTTTATATATACTTAATGTAATTTGTAGTTTTTGTTGTTATGTATTACAATGTGCTGCTGCTGCATAGCAACAAATTTCATGATATATGCTGGTGATATGAACCCGATGTTGATTCTGATTCAGGTGGACCTTGAAACTTACATTAAAATGTGTCACTGCTGTAAAATCCAATCAGCAAGAATTGTGCTAGGCAGCCCACAAGGATCACAATGCTTCTGGCACCAACGCAACACAACCCTAACTCATACGACTTTAGAATGTGGGAGGAAACCAGGGAACCCTGAGGAAACCTACACGGTCATGGGAAGAATGTGCAAACTCCTTACGGATACTTAAAGTAGAGTTTGGCAAGTTCTTGATTAGTCTGGGCATCAAGGGTTATGGGGAGAAGGCAGAAGAATGGAGCTGAGAGGGATAATAAATCAGCTATGGTGGAATGGCATAGCAGGCTCAATGGGATGAACAGCCTAATTCTGTTCGTATGGTCTTATGGAAAGGAATTGTCAATGTTTCGGCTTGAAATCCTGGATCAGGAGATGACAGCTTGTCAACTACAGATGATCTTTCTGGGGGAGGGGTAAACAGGAAAAGTGAGGGGACAGAAAGGATTAGAGCAGTTACTATAAATGTGAAATAAGGGAAGTGATAAGAAGAGCAGGTCAGGCAGCATCTACACACAGTGGCCACTTTATTGGTTACACCCATACATCAGCTCATTAATGCAAACATCTAATTAACCAATCATATGGCAGCAACTCAATGTATAATAACATGCAGACATGGTCAAAAGGTTCAGTTGTTGTTCAGACCAGTTGATGTTTCCTCATCCTGTTGGGAAATGTGAAGAAAGACCCAGCCAAAATCAGTGCAGCAGAGATGATTCAGCTGTAAGTGACATTTTACTAATAAACTGCAAAATAACAATCCATGAGGGGCCAGAAAACAAGAGAGAATGGATACTTAACACAAGATAACCGAGGGCTAGAAGCAGCTGGTTGAGGCTGGCTGGTTCAATGGGTGAACAAGGACTGTAGATGAGAGCTGGGTTTAAGTAGATTGCAGGTGATGAGTTGGAAATGAGTGGCAGGTGACTCCTATTAGCTGGGTGGAGACTGGGAGGTGCCTTCATGTGCAGGCCTGACAGGTGATAGCTGTGTCATCACCTGGTAATACTACAGGAGACCAAGTGGGGGAAGCTCAGCTCAGAGCAGGCATGAATGGACCTGATATTCAGCACCATTGCTAAATATGGGCAAGTGATCTGGTATCCCTAGTTCTATTCCATCACTGGGAGAACCTATAGCTCTAAATATCACCATTCTATGGTTGTGAGGTAAAACTCAGTAGAGTGAAAGTGTTGGGGCAGTGGGGTGCAAGAGCCAGCATTGCCACAAAGGGAGAAATGGCCTCTAGATGCACAGGGTGAGCCAATGCTAGAAAGAAAATGTCTACCAAAGCTGCCGACAGGTCATAACGTCCAGGGTAGGTTGATGTGGTGGATAGGTTACTTGAATGTTGGACTATTGACTGAATGGTGTCAATCCTAAGGATTTCCAACTTAACATCAAAATGAATCCGGAATTTTAAAAGAAGATGTGAAATTACTGGATTGGATCTTCCTTGCTTCAACTACAATTCATATTCTCAATGTCATTTATTTACTTTTTCATTATTTGCATGATGGTCCTCTTTTGAACATTGGATGTTCATCGGTCTTTGTTATGTATGATTTTCCATGGATTCTGTTGTATTTCTTTATTTTCCTGTGGGTGCCTGCAAGGTTGCATATGGTACACATACTTCGATAATAAATTTACTTTGAACTTTGAACTTTCCTCAGGGAAGGAGATCTGCCAGCCTTACTTGCTGCAAACTACACGTGACTGGCAGGAGATCTGTGCCTCTAGGCAAGGGTCATTACAGAACGTACAGACAGCTGAAAGGGAGCACTCATTTACTCCGGTCAGTAAGACGTGTGAACACACCAGCACAGAGATCTCGGAAAAGTACAGGTTAAGTAATTAGCTGAGGTAAGCGTTAGATTTCCTTGAGCACATGTCTGTTAAAACCTTTCAGCAAGCCTTGTCCGAACTGTTAGGTAAGAACACACTTGGGAAAAATTATTTTAAGGCCTCATCATAAAAAGTTAGCCTTAAATTTCTCATTTTTTTTTAAAGTAACTATGGCAACTCAAGGTAGGGGCAGTGAGGGTAAATGTGCTGTAATGTCTAAGCATAATGAGGTTCTAGATACCAGGGAGAAGAGCACACAGTGTGAGTGAGAGAGTCAGAAACTGGACAGGGCAATGGATTGTGGTGATCTCTCCATTCCTGATAATTGTCCTAAGGTCTGCTTTTCAAACTACACAATGTTTTAGAATCAGCTGAATAATAACTAAGATGGGTTAACGCTGGTTAATAGTTACCTTGGGACCAGTACCTATGATATATTGCCACCTCAGTGAGACCAGACTGACTATGAACACTCCCACCATGAGAACCCTTGCTTCGTCGATTTTGCAAAACAAAATCTGGAATTCAGTTTGGAAAGTTTTTTTTTGTTTCAAATTTTCCTTAAATTCAAGCATTACGTTAGCATGCTAGCTGTGATAATTTTGACCACTTTTCAATGGTCGCCTGGCACCAATTTTATTCAAGTTCAAGTTCAAGTTTATTGTCATTCAACCATACAGCTAAACGAAACAATGTTCCTCTGGGGCCAAGGTGCAAAACACAGTCCATATAATTACTATACAGCACATATAGTTACAATCCAGCAAAATATTGCAATAAAGCTCACAAGCGTAGCACCATGATGGTCCATGGAACGGCACAGTAGTGTAGCGGTTAGTGCAGTGCTCCTACAGCTTGGGGTGTCGGAGCTCAGAGTTCAATTCCAGCACTGTCTGTAAGGAGCTCATACATCTTCCCCTTGACTGAGTGGGTTTCCTCCAAGTGCTCCGGTTTCCTCCCACAGTTAGAATACAAAATAGATAGTAGGCTGACTGGTCATTGTAAATTACCCTGTCATTAAGCTAGTGTTAAACAGATGGGTTGCTGGACAACGCGGCTCGTTTGGGCCCAAAGGGTCTGTTTTGCACTGTATCTCTAAATAATATTAGCACAAATCTCTGACATGGCCTGAAGATTGATGGCGCATGGGATGTTGTCCTGGAGCCATGTTTCTGTAAGAATAGCACGCCGCAGTTTCTTAACTCACACTGAATCAGTTGCAGATGAAGATAATTCAGCTTGTTTTCCTGCAAGAGCAATTTTGACTTATATTTAATATTATTCCTGTCACCTGGTTTGTTCTTGAAACCCTCCCATGTTGCTCTGAGAGTCTCTCTAATATCTCATAAAAAACAGTTGGAGATGCCAGAGACCACAAGTGCTGGAATATATAATATTCAAGATGCTGGAGGAACTCTGTTAATCAGACAGCATCTGTGGAGAGAAATGCACAATGTTGACTTTCCACTTCCCTCCACAGATGCTGCTTGACCTGCTGCGTTCCTCCAGCATCTTGTCTGTTGCTCAGAGATAGTAGTTTTTCACCTTGGTTTGAATTTGAAAGGACTCTTCGAACATCAGTGGCATCACAGCCAAAGGCAATCATAAGCCAATCGTCCAGAAACGCTGCATCAATTGCAGCCTATCTGGCAGTGGGTAAGAATGAGATCCCAGCTTAAGCAACTTCCACCAGAAGGATCAACCGCAAACACCCCCACCTTCCCATGGATCCCATGTTGGTGACTCAAACGCTCTGCGGTCCAGAAGAACTTATTGAGGAGGACACCACAGTCACCAGGGCAACAGGGTTAAATAAATAAATAAACAAACAAGTAAACAAACAAACAAATAAATAAAACTAATAGTCACATTCAAGTAGCAGGCAGGCAAGAGAATTGTGGGAAAGCCTAGTGTGTAAAATCCTATCACACCATAGTAGTGTGCTAAAGGCAAAGTCCAAACCAGCTCGTAAAAGATTCAGGATTAGTTAACGTCATTTCCAGTAATCAAAGGTAAAGGAGAATGAAATAATTGTTACTCCAGATCTGATGCAGCACCAAAACACTATAAATATAAATGCATATGATAGTTCATATGTATTTTAATATAAAATACAGCTTAATGTGCAGCTTAATGTGAAAAAGACAAAGGAGCTGGTGGTAGACCTGAGGAGAGCTAAGGCACCAGTAACCCCTGTTTCCATCCAGGGGGTCAGGGTGGACATGGTGGAGGATACAAATACCTGGGGATACGAATTGACAATAAACTGGACTGGTCAAAGAACACTGAGGCTGTCTACAAGAAGGGTCAGAGCCGTCTCTATTTCCTGAGGAGACTGAGGTCCTTTAACATCTGTCGGACGGTGCTGAGGATGTTCTACGAGTCTGTGGTGGCCAGTGCGATCATGTTTGCTGTTGTGTGCTGGGGCAGCAGGCTGAGGGTAGCAGACAACAACAGAATCAACAAACTCATTCATAAGGCCAGTGATGTTGTGGGGATGGAACTGGACTCTCTGACGGTGGTGTCTGAAAAGAGGATGTTGTCCAAGTTGCATGCCATCTTGGACAATGTCTCCCATCCACTACATAATGTACTGGTTGGGCACAGGAGTACATTCAGCCAGAGACTCATTCCACCAAGATGCAACACTGAGCGTCATAGGAAGTCATTCCTGTCTGTGGCCATCAAACTTTACAACTCCTCCCTTGGAGGGTCAGACACCCTGAGCCAACAGGCTGGTCCTAGACTTATTTCATAATTTACTGGCATAATTTACATATTACTATTTAATTATTTGTGGTTTTATTACTATTTAATTATTTATGGTGCAACTGTAATGAAAATCAATTTTCCCTGGGATCAATAAAGTATGACTATGACTACTATATACATAGATTGATTGTATGTCCATAAAGTGATGCTAGGCACAGGATTTTCTGTAAATAATGTGGCTCTGGCAGGAAGTGATAAAGGAGTGCTGGTGGGGGTGTGGAGGGATGGGTCAGTGGATGGAGGTGTTGATCAGCCTTACTGTTTGGGGAGGTAACTGTTTTTGAGTCTGGATGTTATTTAGCCTCCTCCCTGATGGGAGAGGGACAAACAGCCCATGAGCAGGGTGGGCGGGATCCTGCATGATGTTACTGGCCCTTTTCCAGCTCCTTTCTATACATATGTCCTTGATGACAGTTCTGGTTCTGGTGATGTGTTAGGCAGTTTTGACTACGTATTGTAGAACCTTCCTATCTGCTGCAGTGCACCTTCAGAGGTGCTCTCTACTCTGCACCAGTAGGATGTGAGTACAGATGTGCATAGTCCAGCTCTCTTCTGCCCCCTCAAAAGAGAAGAAAGTAGAGTAAAAAATGTAGAGATTGTGTATAAGCAGAATCTCAGGAGCACTTGATTGCATTGATTGTAAATATGTTCAAGAATTAAGGCTGTTTATTGTCATTTTTCAATGCACGAGTATAAAGGAGAACAAAATTATTGTTATTCCAGAACTTATAATAAGCATAAAGGACATAATAAAAAACTAAAGTATCACAATAAATATAAACACAAAGGAAATCCTATGAAACACATTGTACAAATAACTGGTGAGTATGGTGGTATGTACACTAGATTAGCATATATACACTACATTACTATATACTGTATACTAGATTAGCTTATATACATGGAATGATTGTATGTACATAAAGTGCTGGAATAGAAAATGACTCTGGCAGGAGATGATGAAGTAACAAATTGAGTCTTCGCAAGAGGAGCTCTTCTAAGTAGCAGCTTACTTATTTGCTGATCTGGCATCGTCCCTCTTCCTATTCAGTCCTGAGGAAGGGTCTTGGCACAAAACATCATCTGTTTATACCTTTCTATAGATGCTGCCTGACCTGCTGATTTCCTCTAACATTTCACGTGTTGCTTTGGATTTCCAATGTCTGCAAATTTTCTTGTGCTTATTACTTACTTAACCCAGCTGGTGGCATAGTGGCATCAGTGCCGGACTTCGGGACAAAAGGTCCTGAGTTCGAATCCAGCTGGCTCCCCTGCATGCTTTCCATCTGTGTTGGGTTACGAGCTGGTGATCTCTTTGGAAACTCACCCGGCAGAAGGCAATGGCAAACCACTGCTGTAACTTGCCTCGTACGTGGTTCCCTACTACGTCAGAGAGACGTGGAGGGATATCGTCCGCTAACTGGAGAAACTCCTGATATGACGTACCTTTCCTTATATTACTTACTTACTGCCTGTTACACTGTTGCTGTTTGGGGTAGCAATGAAGGTCCTCCATCTCTGTTTGTGTCACAACCAGGGATCGTCCTTAAAAAAAGATTTTTCTTGTCAGTTAGTATGTGGGCTGTACTTTCTCAGTGTCACACAGTGGGTATTCATTATCCTAGACAAGAATACATCTACGGATGCTGGAATTCCAAGCAACACACGCATAATGCTGGAGGAACTCAGTAGGACAGGCAACACCTATGGAAAAGAGTAAACAGTAAATGTTTTGGGCTGAGACCCTTCATCAGAACTGGAGAAGAAAAATGATGAGAAGTCAGAGTAAGAAGGTGAGGGAGGGGAGGAAGAAATACAAGGTAGTGGGTTATAGGTGAAACCAGAGGTGGGTGGGGGGTTGAAGTAAAGAGCTGGGCAGCTGGAAGCTGGAAAGAGATAAAGGGCTGGAGAAGGGGGAATCTAAAAGGAGAGGACAGAAGTCCATGGAAGAAATGGAAGGGGAGAAGCACCAGAGAGAGGTGATGGGCAGGTACAGAGATGAGATGACAGAGGAAAATGGAAATGAGGAATGATGAAGGAAGTGGGGAGCATTTACCAGAGGTTCAAGAAATCAATGTTCATGCCTTCAGACTGGAGGCTACCCAGATGGAATATAAGGTGTTGCTCATCCAACTGGAGTGTGGCCACATCGCAGCAGTAGAGGAGGCCATGGACTGACATGTTAGAATGGGAATGGGAAGTAGAATTAAAATGGGTGGCCACTGGGAGACCTTGGTTTTTCTGGCAGACAGAGCGTAGGTGCTCAGCAAAGCAGTCTCTCAATCTACATCAGATCTCACTGATATACAGGAGGTTACATTATCCTTGGATTGTTTACCTTTTATATCTAATTGTTTGACTTTGCAGTAGCTCTGGTTTTTCGCTTTCTGTTGCAAGTGTCTCATTTGGGATCATGGGGATCGTTAAGCTCTCTTTGTACTTATCACTTTTATTCAATTTAGGATAATCTAGTTAGTGTAGTATTTTCAATGTCCGGAGTTACTACGTGCTCCAGGGTGTACTTCAGGGGGCATGCCAACCATTCTTTGCTCGGTCGTTGTGGTTTCTTGTCTGGTGAAATTCAGATAGAGTTCTGTGTATCGTGGGTAAGTTCAGTTCATCAAGATTCTGTATTGTTTGCCTGAGCTCTCGTTAGTTTTTCTGATTAATTTATGTAATACATCTTTGGTTTTGGTTGAATTGCTGAAGTCACCTTGATTCCTGCACTTGAGTTTGCTAGTGACCCTGACAATCTGTCCTTGACCAACAGAAAGCAAGTTTGGTCCTTGTCTTGGTGGTTTCAGACCTTATTTCATCCTACCAGTAGTTCCTCTCGGTGTTCACTACTGTCAACTACGCAGGTCTTAGGTGGAGACTCAGGAATACCGTGATACACAGATGTAGAAGGATTCTTCATTGCTTTTTCTGTAACAGTTTTGTTTGACTAGTAAAGGTTGTTAGCCAAGAGCTGAACCCCCAAACCAGGAGGACTAACCACTCTTAGACTGGCCTCTACCATTTGACCTGTTCGACATGGATGACCCTACCAAAAGCCAAAGCATAAAGCCCTGACTCCAGCCAACGTAGCTCGCCGGGTCACTGAGGCACACAAACACCCAAACCACGACAAGATTTGGTCCTCTTGCAGATAGGTAGCAGCAGCGCGTATGAAAACACGTTAGGACAGTGACTCCCAGCGTGGGTTGAAATGTGGAGTCTAAGTGTAAGGTGGCACTGCAAGATATTGCATGTGTTTTCCTTTGCAAACCTTGTCTGTGAAATGATTGAACTTTACAGAGAAATGTTGGGGGCTTGTGGTGATTTGAATAGAATAAAGAACGTAGAACAGTACAGCACAGGAACAGGCCCTTGTTGAGAGGCCATGATGTTGTGCTGAACCAATTAAATTAGCAACCAAGTGGCCAACTAAACTAATCATTTCTGCCCACACAATATCCATATCCTTCCACTTCCCTGGCATTCATGTGCCTGTCCAAGCGTCTCTTGGAAGTCTCTAATGTGTCTGCCTTTACCACCGCACAAGGCAGCGCGTTCCAGGCACCACCACTCTCTGTGTAAAAGAACTTGCCCCTCACACCTCCTTTGAAATTAACTCCTCTCACCTTAAATGGATGCCCCCTGGTATTAGAATTTCAACTGTGGGAAAATTATACTCTCTGTCCGCTCTATCTATGCCTCTCAAAACCTTATAAACCTCGATCAGATCATTTGATCCAGCCTCAGTTGATTGGAGGGGACAACAAGACTGTTGGAGGCTGCTCATGAGGGAAACGAAGGCTGCAATGCAGTCAGTAACTGACCAGGGCACCAGTCCTAGGACCATCCCTTGCCCTGTGACGCTGGGCAGTGCCAACCTCTGCAATGCAGTCAGTAACTGACCAGGGCACCAGTCCTAGGACCGTCCCTTGCCCTGTGACACTGGGCAAAACCAACGTCTGCATACAGTCAGTAACTGACCAGGGCACCAGTCCTGGGACCATCCCTTGCCCTGTGATACTGGGCAGCGCCAACCTCTGCAATGCAGTCAGTAACTGACCAGGGCACCAGTCCTGGGACCATCCCTTGCCCTGTGATACTGGGCAGCGCCAACCTCTGCAATGCAGTCAGTAACTGACCAGGGCACCAGTCCCGGGACCGTCCCTTGCCCTGTGACACTGGACAAAACCAACGTCTACAATGCAGCCCGCCCCATCTGCATGCCTCCCTCTCTTCTCACTGCTACCATCGAGTGGGAGCAACAGGGAACCTGGATCCTGCGCCGCCAGGTTCAGGAGCAGTTGTTGCCCTGCAGCCATCAGGCTCCTGGACCAGATACACTGAACTGACTCCGCAGCCTGTGGTTTCATTTTTGGGGTCTCTGCAGTTCGTGTTCTCAGCATTATTTGTTTTTTTTTATTATTATCACCATTTGTCCTCTTTTGTTTTGCACATCGGAGTTTGTCAGTCTTTGCCATGTGTGTGTTTTTTGTAGATTCATTATTTTTTATTTAAAGATACAGTATGGAACAGGCCCTCCCAGCCGAATGAGCCACACCACCCAGCGACCCACCTAGTTAACCCGAGCCTAATCACGGATAATTTACAATGACCAATTAACGTACTAACTGGTACATCTTGGACTGTGGGAGGAGACCAGAGCACACGGAGAAAACTCATGTGTCACAGGAAGGACATACAAACTCCTTACAGAGCAGCATCAGAACTGAGCCCTAAGCTTTGATGCGCTGAGCTGTAATAGCATCGCATTGACCACTGTGACCTTATTGCATTTTATTTCCGATTCGCTTGTGTTTCTTCATTTTGTTTTGTGGTTGCCTGTGAGAAGGTGAATATCAAAGTTGTAAATGGTATACATACTTTACCTATGGACTCATTTTCAAGGCTCTTCACCTCACGTTCTTGACATTTATTGCTTATTTATTCATCATTACTATTATTTCTTTTTTTTATTTTGAATTTGCAGTTGGTATTTTTTGCACACTGGTGGTTTGTCTGCCCTGTTGGGTGCACTCTTTCGTTAGTTCAGAATCAGGTTTAATATCCCCAGCATACGTCGTGAAATTTGTTGTCTATTTTTAATTGTTATCTATTATCATTCTTGGATTTACTGTAAATGCCCACAAGCAAGCAAATCTCAGGGATGCATACGGTGAGGTATATGTACTTTGGAAATAAATTTACATTGAACTTTGAACTTTTGAACTGTGAATAAATGCACTTTGTATTTTGAAGCATCTTATATCTTCTCTGGGTCCAATTTGGCCAGCCTCACTCTGATTACTCCTTGCCCTAATTGTGTACAACATAAACCTTTTCCCTCTCTATAGCGTCCTTCTCCCCACCCTCTCTGGATGGCAGATAAACATTCCTTTATTCGTTCACTAACTGCTGAAGGAGAAGAGAGAGAGTGAACAGATGCCCTGACTTTATACTGGAAGCTTGTTAATCCTGGGCCAGAGGCAGGAGATGGGAAAATAGCTAATGTTCCACTTTTTTTTCCAACAGCAAGGTCAAAAGCCTGATCCTGGGAATTATCAGACTTGTAGGCTTAACGTTTTGTAGCAGAAAAATAAACAAGGAGTCTGTTAGCAAGGAAACAATTCCAGCTTATTTAACAAGCATAAAGGCAATAACTCTAAACCTACGTGGATTTGTGAAGGGTAGGTGATGCATACCAAATTTATTGGCATTCTTTAAAGAGCAAACCGGATTGGTGGTGGATTGTTATATCTCGACTTACTGAAGACATTTGATAATGTGCCTTGCAAGGGACTAGTAAATAACGGCAGGCCCGGTGGGACTTGGGGAAAGTACTTGTCGGTTAATACGTGGCCTAAATGATAAGGAACAATATACTGAGGCTAGAAATAATAGTTCTAATTGGACAAGGTCAGCCAAACGAGAAAACCCAAGGTCAGTCTAAGGAATTCTGTCATGTTTGTGCCGTTCAGAAACAGTTTTAATGAATGGGTGTAAATAAAAATGTCAGTCTTTGCAGAGACTGCAATGTGTGTGGGGGGAAAAAGGTACTTTCCTCTCAGTCACCTTATGTTCACTTTATGGTCATACAATCAATCTATGTGTATAAGCTATCTTATCTATTTATATTTACTGTGTTTTACTGTGCTCTTTATCTCATTGTAATTTTCTTGGGCTACATTGGATGCGGAGTAACAATTATTTCATTCTCCATTGCACTTGTGTACTGGAAATGACATTGAACGATCCCGAATTAAATAATCTTGAATACTGTGAAGAATTTGAATTTCTCTCCCAGATCTCAAAGGTGTGCTGACGGATCAATTGGCCTTGTTAAGTTATCACTTAGAGTGTAGATTAACACCGGAGAGAATCAAAGAACGGATGATGAATGTGTGAGAGAGAGTAATTAGCAAAGATGCCAGAAAAAAGCCAGCAATATCATGAAGGAAGCCACCCACCCTGCTCAAGGACTGCTTGTTCCACTCCCATCATAGAGGAGGCAACGTAGCTTCCATGCCAGGACCACCAGACCATATGCTATCTTATGTCTTTATATTTATTATGTTTTTTTTTTAATCATTAGGTTCTTTACCACAGTAGCATAGTGGTTAGCACAACACTTTGCAGTGCAGGTGACCCGGGTTCAATTCCTCCCAATGCCTGTAAGGAGTTTGTACGTTTCTCCCTGTGACTGCGAGGGTTTCCTCCGGGCTCTCCTGTTTCCTCCCACAGTCCTAGGACGTACCAGTGGGGAGGCTGATTGGTCATTATAAATTGTCCAATGATTAGGCTCGGATAAAATCGAGGATTGCTGGGCAGCACGGCTTGAAGGACTGGAAGGGCCTCTTCTGCACTCTTTCTCAATAAGTAAATAAATAATGTTATTGTGTTTGTCTTCAGCTGCATCAGATCTGGAGTTCTCCTTTATACTTGTGTACTGGAAATGACATTAAGCAATCTTGGATCAGGGATGTTAAAAGCAGTGAAGAGGAATTCTGAGAAAGGGCTGCAAGGATTCAGGGAGATGGTGAAAGGAGACCAGACTCCATTTGTGGGGCTTTGGGCCAAGTCCAATGCAAAATAACCAGAATCCAGGAGCATTTGCAACATGAACCTTAAAAGTCCCACAAAAAGAGTCCACAGACTCTGGAGTAAATCCTTCAAAGTGTATCCTAAGACTCCTGCCCTTTCCTGTAACAGCAGTGAGCGAGAGGGAGAGAAAGACCGGTCAAATGCAGGCAGGCAGTGCCAAGCACCGGCCTGCCCTCCGCACTGGTCCTCATCGACATCAACCTTGGCCATTGCTTCAACGGCAGAGAAGCAATGGAGTTGACCGTGGGCTCACGCCCAATGTTCCCTCTGAGGTGTGCGTGTGCACACATCTTTTGCTGCTAGTGCACAATGGAACTTAAACTGCACACAGAAGTTTATCACCCTCTACCTCATTGGTATATGAAGTATATTTCACGATCGTACACATTCTACTTCCTTTTCCGGTTTCTGATGCGGACGGAGTTGACAATGTGGAATTTGGAATGCTTTATCTGCAGATTTTAGAACTGGCTTATTTATACTGCTTTTATTGAACAAATTATTCAGTGAGCACATATTGTTATCACTGGGCAAAAAATTGCACAGTACAATATTTTTGCACACACTGGTCATTACAAATTAGAGGGAACATTGCTCGCACCCTCGACACCTCAATTGAGTAGAAGCTCTTTCTCTGTAATGTAACACTATATTCTCTATTTATTTTTTTCTCCTACTTATCAACCCCATGCAATTACGTATGGAATATCTGTCCGGGCAGCACATAAACTAAAGCTTTTCACTGTGTCTCAGTACACAGGATCAGATTCATTATTCTTGACAAAAGATGTAAAATTTATTGTTTTGCAAGTGCAGTACAACACAAAGACATGAAGTTACTATAAAGTACAAAAATAAATAATGAACACAATAAAAGAAATAACGAGGTAGTATTCATAGGTTCACAGACATGTTCAAAGTTCAAAGTACATTTATTATCAAAGTACGTATACAATACACAACCTTGAGATTCGCCTCCTTACAGGCAGCCACAAAACAAAGAAACCCAAAAGAACCCATGAAGAAAGAAGACCATCAAACACCTAGTGTGCAGTAAAAAAGCAAATCGTGCGAACAATAAAAGTAAGCAAACAGCATTTGGAATGTAAGTGAGCCTACAGACACGAAGCCTGGAACAGGCCACCGCCTCAGCGTCAGTGCAGCGAAAAGTGGAGTAAACGTTGCGAAAAACAGCCAGCAGAACTGGCCCGACCCTAGCCTCCGGTCCCTACACTCTGCCTTTTCAATCCATCTGGCCCGGCATTTAAATTGACCAAACATCGGTTCGTTCCCCACTCTAGGACCCAGGCCTCATCGCATCGATACACTCTGGGCTTCGACACCTCCACCACGTTTCGGCCCGTACCCGATCTTTCCAAATCAGCCCAGCGCTTGGATTCTGATTCCAACTCTACTTCCTTCTTAATTTGCTGACAAGCCATTCTGCCATTCTGACTCATCCTATGACATTTGTTGCCCTCTGCCCTCCCTCCCATTTTCCCCCTACAGCTAAAAAAATTAATTTCAATAAATAAAATCAGAATTAACAAATCTAATCTCAGGATCAGTGAGCACTTGAATTTAGAAGAATGTGGGGGGATCTCGTGAAACCTACCGAATGTTGACAGGGTGGATGTAGAGAGGATGTTTCCTATGGTGGAAGTATCTAGAACTAGGGGGCACAGCCTCAGAATTCGGGGTGACCTTTTAGAACAGAGGTAAGGAGGATTATTTTCTAACCAGAGTAGTGAATCTGTGGAATGCTCTGCCACAGACAGCTGTGGAGGCCAAATCTGTTGGTATATTTAAAGCAGAAGTTGATTGTTTCCTGATTCGTCAGGGCATCAAAGGATTTGGCGAGAAGGCAGGTGTATGGGGTTAAGTGGGATCCGGGATCAGCCATGACGGAATGGCAGAGCAGACTTGATGGGCTGAATGGCCTAATTCTGGTTCTATGCCTCGTGCCAAATGGACCACATAGCTGCTTGTACAATAAGATGGGCTTATCAGAATCAGGTTTAATATCACTATCATGTTGTGAACTTTGTTGTTTTGCAGCAACAGTACATTGCAATACACAATAATAAAAAACGTATATGTATATATACTAACAATGTACTCTTTTGCTGACTTCTACACTTCATTCTGCGTTGTTCTTATGTGAGCCTACAGAAGTGGGGTGTAGCGCTTTCGCTGGCTGCTCGCTGTACAGAATCTACTCTCCCCTTGGCATCACAGGGGCTGCAAGGCAAAGAGCCACCAGGACCAGCACAGAGACTGCTGAGCAAGCCTACAGATAGATATGGATCGAAAGGCATGAGCCGCAGACACAAGTCAGGGCCTGATCAACCCTGGCCGGGTTGCATGGGGGAGCTGCCGGATGTTGAAAGACCCAATACCCCAGTTTATTTGACTGATGATTTGTCCGAGCACATTCTATGGCGTAACTCAGCATCATTTATTTTTTTCTAGCTCAATGCGCTGTGTAATGATTTGATCTGTACGAACGGTATGCAAGGCAAGCTTTTCACTGTATCTCAGTACATGTGACAATAATAAACCAGTACCAAAAGGACTGGAGGGCTTGAGGTTTATAAAATCATGAGGGGTTTAGATAAAGTGTTGTGCTTTCAACTACTTGATGAGAGACATGGGATCGAAAATAATTGGATTGATTTCACGTTGTCAAATCAAAGACAAAATGGTTCTATCTTTCATTAAAGAGCTTTTGAATATTTCTCGACAATGTTGTGTTTCATTCTCAGAGGTTCTGATTTAACAGTCAGCACGTTTATGAGTGGTGGATTCCGTCAACAACAGAACGTGGGACAGTTCTAAACCTGCTCCGGAGGGAGGAAGTATTTAATGTCCCCAGGGTCTAGGAGCAATTAATTAAGCAGTTGAGAATTCCAGCTTGTTTTTACAGAGTTATGGGCTCCAGATAGATTTGTGTTGAGAATGTTGGAGCGGGACTGCGCAAGGTTTAGTCTCATTGGGAGCAGAAAGGCTCCAGTTTTGGATTATGGTGGGAAAAACCAGGGATCATTAATGAACGGTGCAATTCTTTGAAGCAGCTGCTAGAAAATATTGTTCTAGTGACCGTTCGATGATTTTTATTAGATTGGATTTGTTGAGGGAATGTGGACTTGATTATATCACTCTGTACTTCACAAAGTAAGTGTGCTCTTTCTCCTATCTCAATTAGCTTAGGTGACCAGATTCTACCAAGTAGATAACTGGTGACATCACAAAGTTATGACCAACAGCAGGAGCTTCTGGAAACACTCAGCAGGTCAGGCTGCATCTGTGGAAGGCGAGATAGTTTCAAGCCCAGAGTCTTTCGTCAGTACTGAGACAGAGAGAAACAACTTCAGTCAGTGTCCACTTCATTAGGTACAGGAGGTTCCTAATAAAGTGGCCACTGAGTGTGGACCTAAGCAGAAGAAAGCAAAAGTTTGAAAAAAGGGGATTTCTCTGATGAGAGCACATAAAATTGTAGAACTTAGAGTACAGCACAGCAACAGGCCCACAATGCTGTACCAATTTAAATAAACTAGGAATTAAATGCCTATCAAAACTAATCCCTCCTATCTACCCAGTGTCCATATCCCTCCATTCTCTGCACTTTCATGTGCCTCTCCAAGAGCTTTTTCATGTCTCCGTCATACTGGCCTCCACTACTATCGTTGTACTATATTCCAGGCACTTATTACTGTGTATAGAGTCATAGAAGACTACAGTAGAGTAACAGACCATTCTGCCCATCTAGTCCATGCCAACTATTCACTTGCCTCATCCCATTGACCTGCAACCGGACTGTAGCTCTCCATAAACCTCCCTCCATGTACATATCCAGAATTCTCTCAAAGGTTGACATCTAAACCAACCCCTGCACATGTATAAAACTTTCTCTACATCTATGCCACTCATAACCGTATAAACTTTTAGCAGGTTTCCCCTCAGCCTCCATCACTCCAGTGAAATTACCCAAATTTGTCCAGCCTTTCCTTGTAACACATGTCTCTAATCCAGACAGTAACCTACAAAAAACAAGAGATTCTGCAGATGCTGACATTTTATTTATTTATTTGAGATACAGCTTGGAACAGGCCTTTCGTTCCTTTGAACTGCAACACCCTGATTTGATCCTAGCCTAATCACCAGGACAATTTACAATGACCAATTAACCTACCAACTGGTAGGTCTCTAGGCTGTGGGAGGAAACCAGAGCACCCAGAGGAAACCCACACAGCCACAGGGAGAATGTAAAGACTCCTTCCTGGCAGTGGCACGAATTGAAACCGGGTTGTTGGAACTGTATTGCATTGTGCTAACCACTACGCTACCGTGCTGGCCCAGATTCACGGTCACCAACACATAGATGCTGGGGATTGAACCCAGAATTTCATACATGCAGATTTAGTGCTCTCCCTCTGAGCTACAAAATCTTGAAACACACACACACACACACACACAATGTTAGAGGACTCAGCAAGTCAGGCAGCTATGTAGAGGAATAAATTGATGTTTTGAGAAGAAACACTTTATTAGGCCAAGAAGTACATGGAGCTTAGAAAAATAGAAGGCTATGGGTAACCCTAGGTAATTTCTAAAGTCAGTACATGTTCGGGCAGCATTGTGGGCCGAAGGGCCTGTATTGTGCTGTAGTTTTTCTATGTCTATGTTTCTAAGTAAGCTGGTAAGCCTCTTCTGGATCCTCTCCAAAACTTCCACCTCTTTCCACTAATGGGACGGTCAGAACTGAATATATTATTCTAGATGTGGACTAAACTGTGTTCTATGAAGCTGAACATAGCTTCCCAACCATCACACTGTGGGCACCCAATTAGCATAACATCAGCACTGCCACACAGGGATAACGAGAATTATGGGGCTACTTTGGGGGAAGGGGGAGGAAGAAAAAATTACTTGTTGTAGACCCTCTCTGTCACACCAGCTCTGGAGCATGATGCCTCAACTAATAAAGGCAAGCGTGCCATAAGCCTTCTTTACTATCCTATCAACCTCTGTGGCCAACTTCAGGCAGCTATGAACTTGGAACTCAAGATGCCTCAGTAGATCTGTACCATTAAGGGTAATCTTCCTTGTGTGTAATCCCTTCACTCTGTCTGCAACAAGCAGGGTTTCCTGCTGGCCAACCTTTTTAACTCCACTACCCATCCCCTTTCCACAGTGATGCTACTCTTAGGGTGGAGGAGCAACACCTCATATAGTCAAAGTCATAGTCATACTTTATTGGTCTGGGGAGCCTCCAACCCGATGGCATGAACATCAATTTCTCCAGCTTCCGGTAATTTCTACCTCCTTCCCTTCTCTCTGTTTCCATTCTCCATTCTGGTTCCTTCTTACCCCTTCTCTTCTCCTTGCCTCCCTCTGGGTCCCCTCCTTCTTCCCTTTGTCCCATGGTCCACTCTCCTCTCCTAGCAGATTCCTTTGTTCTCAGCCCTCCACCTCTTCCATCCATCACCCTCTAGCTTCTCACTTCAACCCCCCTCTCTCCCATCCACCTACCTTTCCTCTTACCTGGTCTCACCCATCACCTTCCAGCTTGTGCTCCTTTCCCTCCTCCCACATTCTTATTCTGGCTTCTGCCCACTTACTTCCCAGTCCAAAATGGAGCCGAGACCCTTCTCTATAGATGCTGCCTGACAAGTTGAGTCGCTCCAGCACTTTATATGTGTATCGTGAGTGTAATAAGACCATGAGACATAGAAGCTGAAATAGGCCATTCGGCCCATCAGCCATTTGTTTGTGCCTGATCCGTTTCCCCCTCAAACTCATTCTCCTACCTTCTTCTTGAAACCTTTCTCTCCCTGACTTATCAAGAATCTATCACCCTCCACTTTAAATACATCCAATGACTTAGCCCCCACAGTTGCCTGTGGCAATGAATTCCACGGATTCACCATCCTCCAACTAAAGAATTTCCTCTTCATCTCCACTCTAAACGCACGTCCCTCTATTCTAAGATAGTGTTCTCTGGTCCTAGACTTACACACTATAGGAAATATCCACCCTATCTAGGTCTTTCAATATTTGATAGGTTTCAATGAGATCCCCCCTCCCCCATTCTTCTGAATTCCAGTAAGTACAGTCCCAGGACCATTAAACACTCCTCATATGATAAGCCTTTCATTCCCGGCTGGCGCCAGTGTCGCATAACCGGGATTTGTGATATACACCAGCCGCTCATACGATCATTCACCACCTGCTCCCACAGTTTCATGTGACCCTGATCGGTGGGGGGGGGGTGGGCAAGCAGGTGCTACACCTTGCCAAGGGTGACCTGCAGGCTAGCAGAGGGAAGGAGTGCCTTATACCCCCTTTGGTAGAGACGTATCGCTGCCCCACTACCCAACGCTACCCTGAACTAGTTGGAAGTGTGGTTGAAGAACTGGGGCATACATGATTCTGATGAAGTGTTTCTGTCCAAAGCATCTGCTTTTTATTTTTCTCCACAGATGCTGCCTGACCTGTTGACCTGCTGAGTTTCTCCAGCATTGTGTGAGTGTATCTGTGGTGTGTGTGTGTTTGTGTGTCTCAGGGCGTCAAGGCCTGAAGCAAGGGATGGGCCAGTTCAGTTCACTGCTCTGTGGACAGGACAGTCTTTGTAGAATTCTGTTCAGAACACTCTTTGCTTCTGTTTATTGTTTACATGATTTTTCTTATCTCTCTGCACATTGGGAGTTTGATGGCCTTCTTTTATTCAGACTTTTTTTGTTTCTTTGTTTTGCATCTGCCTGTTAAGAGGCAAATCCCAAGGTTGTATAATGTATAGATACTTCAATAATAAGTGTGCTTCGAATTTTGAATTACTCAGGGTTCTAGAGCTGATTCTGGAAGGAGAGATTAGTCAGAGTGGCTCCTTTTTAACCAGCACAGAAGGGATGGGGTAATTAGCCTCCCCTTGTGCTAAATTTTCTACAATTTCCTGAGACAAGCAAAGGCAAGTTTGTTTGACATTTCATTGGAATTGAGAACAGTTAGAAATAAAGCCAACTATTCCCGCTGAACCTTCCCAGTGACTTCACGTTTCCAGTATGCACAACATTTTGTTTTTGTATTATTGCGGTTTGCAGGAGCTTGCTGTGCACAGCTTGCCTCCCAGGATTCTGACGACGACATCAACACCTCAGAGAGTGCTACACCGGCTTGCCAGGGTCACCGGGAGATCCAGTTGTAGGAATCACAGAACATCACACACAAAATGCAGGAGGAACTCAGCAGGTCAGGCAGCTTCTGTGGAAATGAATAAACAGTCGACATTTTGGGCAGAGACCCTTTATCAGGACTGGAAAGGACGAAGCCAGAATAAGAAGGCGGGGGAGGGGATGGAGGACGGCTAGATGATAAGGTGAAGCCAAAAGAGTAGGGGAGAGAGGATGAAGTAAGAACTGGGAGGTAAGAGATAGAAAAGGTAAAGGCTAGAGAAGATGGAATCTGAAAGGAGACCATAAAACATAGGAGCAGAAACAGGCCATTTGGCCCATCAAGTCTGCTCCACCATTCACTCATGGTTGATCCTTTTTTCCCTTCCTCAGTCCCACTCCCTGGCCTTCTCCCCATAACCTTTGATGCCGTGTCCAATCAAGAACTTATCAAGTTCTGCCTTGAATACACCCAACAAGCTGTCCTCCATAGCTGCCTGTGGTAACAAATTCCACAGATTTACCACCCTCTGGCTAAAGAAATTTATCCGCATCTCTGTTTTAAATGGATGCCCTTCTATCGTGAGGTTGTTCCCTCTTGTCCTAGACTCGCCTGCCATGAGAAGCATCCTTTCCACATCTACTCTGTTTAGGCCTTTCAACATTCGAAAGGTTTCAATAAGATTCCCCCTCATCATTCTGAATTCTGGCGAGTACAGACCCACAGCCATCAAACGTTCATCGTATGATAACCCTTTCATTTCTGGAATCATCTTTGTGAACCTCCTCTGGACCCTCTCCAATGCCAGCACATCTTTTCTTAGATGAAGAGCACAAAATTGATCACACTACTCGAGGTGAGGCCTCACCAGTACTTTATAAAGCCTCAGCATCACATTCCAGCTCTTGTATTCTGGATCTTTTGAAATGAGTGTTAACATTGCATTTGCCTTCCTCACCACCGACTCAACCTGCAAGAGCAGTTAACCTTCAGGGTGTTCTGCACAAGGACTCCCAAGTCCCTTTACATCCACTACTAAAGTGCATGACCATGCATTTTCCAACATTATATTTCATTTGCCATTCTCTTGCCCATTCTCCTAATCTGTCTCGGTCCTTCTGCATCCCACCTGTTTCGTCAACACTACCTACCCCTCCACCAAACTTCATATACCTGGAGACTTGGCAACAAAGCCATCTATTCCATCATCTAAATAATTGATATACATCATAAAAAGAAGTGGACCCAACACTGACCCCTGTGGAACACGACTAGTCACTGGCAGCCAACCAGAAAAGGACCCTTTTATTCCCACTCACTGCTTCCTACCAATCAGCCAATGCTCTAACTATGCCAGTAACTTTCCTGTAATACCATGGGCTCTTACCTTGGTAAGCACCTTCATGTGTGGCAGCTTGTCAAAGGCCTTCCGAAAGTCCAAATATACAACATCAACTGCACATCGCCTTTATCTATCCTACTTGTAATCTCCAGAAACAATTCCAACAAGTTCATCAGGCAAGATTTTCCCTTAAGAAAACCATGCTGGCTTTGTCCTATCTTGTCCCGTCTCCGTATCCTTATCCTTAACAATTGACTCTAACATCTTCCCAACCACTGAGGTCAGGCTAACTGGTCAATAATTTTCTTTCTGCTGCCTGCCTCCTTTCTTAAAGAGTGGAGTGGCATTCGCAATTTTCCAGTCCTCTGACATCATGATTTTTGGAAGATCATTTCTAATGCCTCCACAAACTTTAGCGCTACCTCTTTCAGAACCCTAGGGTGCAGTTCATCTGGTCTGGGTGACTTATGCACCTTTAGGTCTTCAGCTTTTTGAGCACCTTCTCCTTTGTAATAGTAACTGCATCCACTTCTCTTCCCTCACACACTCCAGCATCAGGCACAATGCTCATGTCTTCCACAGTGAAGACTGGTGCAAAATACTCATTTAGTGCATCTGCCGTCTCCTTATCCCCATTATTATTTCTCCATTCTTATTTTCTGGTGGTCCTCTATCCACTCTCATCTCTGTTTTTTTTTTCACATACTTGGGAAGCTTTTACTATCCACTTTGATATTGTTTGCTAGCTTGTGTTCATGTTTCACCTTTTCCCTTTTAATGATTCTCTTAGTTGCTCTCTGTAGGGTTTTAAAAGCTTCCCAAATCTCTGTCTTCCCACTAATTTTTGCTTTGTTGTATGTCCTCTTTTGCTTTTACATTAGCTTTGACTTCCCTTGTCAGCCACATTTGTATTATTTTGCCATTTGAGTATTTTTTTTCATTTTTGTAATGCATCTATCCTACACCTTCCTCACTTTTCCCAGAAACTCACGCCATTGCTGCTCTGCTGTCATCCCTGCCAGAAGCTCCTTCCAGTTTACTTTGGCCAGCTGCTCTCTCATACCACTGTGATACAGCTACGTCAGATGTCTTTTTCTCCCCATCGGATTTCAAGTTGAACTCAATCTAATTGTGATCACTGCCTCCTTAAGCTCCCTAATCATCTCTGGTTCATTACATAATACACAATCCAGTATAGCTGATCCCCTAGTAGACCCAAGGACAAGCTGCTCTATATAGCCATCTCATAGGCATTCAACAAACTCACTCTCTTAAGATCCATTGCCAACCTGATTTTCCCAATCAATGTCTATGTTGAAATCTCCCATGACAATCATAACATTGCTCTTTAGACACGTCTTTTCAATTTCCCATTGTAATCTGTGGCCCGCCTCCCAGCCACTGTTGGGATACCTGTATATAACTGCCATCAGGGTCCTTTTACCTTTGCAATTTCTTAACTCAATCCACAAGGATTCAACATCTTCTGATTCTATGTCACATCTTTCTATTGATTTGATGTCATTCTTTACCAGCAGAACCACGCCACCCCCTCTGCCTACCTTCCTATCCCTCCGATACGATGTGTAACCTTGGACATTCAGCAACCAACTACATCCATTCTTTAGCCATGATTCAGTGATGGTCACAACATCATACCCAAAAATCTGTAAAAGTGCAATACGATCATCCACCTTATTTCTTATACTCCGTGCATTGAGATATAACACTTTGAGTACTGTATTTGTTACCCTTTTTGATTCTGCATCCCTAATGCACTGATACTCACCCTGCTGGCTGCAATTTTGTCCTATCATCTGCCTGCCCTTCCTGACAGTCTGACTGCACACTACGTTTGCCTTCTTACTATCCATCCTATCCTGAGTCCTGACGAAGGGTCTTGGCCTGAAACGTCGACCGTACCTCTTCCTAGAGATGCTACCTGGCCTGCTGCATTCACCAGCAACTTTGATGTGTGTTGCTTGAATTTCCAGCATCTGTGGAATTCCTGTTGTCTGAGTTCCTTCAATCTGGTTCCCAGCCCCCCTGCCAAATTATTTTAAACCCTCCCCAAAAGCTTTAACAAACCTGCCGCAAGAATATTGGTCCCCCTCCGGTTCGGGTGCAACCCATCACTTTCGTACTTTCTCCTCCCTCAGAAGAGTTCCCAATGATCCAAGCTCTGCCCCCTACACCAGCTTCTCAGCCACGCATTTATCTGCCAAATCATCCTGTTTCTACCCTCACTGGCATGTGGCATGGGCAGCAATCCAGAAATTACTACCCTGGACGTCCTACTTCTCAGCTTTCTGCCTAGATCTCTCTTTTCAGGACCTCTTTGCTTTTCCTTCCCATGTCATTGGTACCAATATGTACCAAGACATCTGGCTGCCCTCCCTCCCTCTCCGAAATGCTATGGATGGGATCCGAGAAGTCCTTGGCCCTTGACCCTGGAACCTGGGAGGCAACATATCATCCGGGTGTCCCGTTCACGTTCACAGAATCTCCTGTCTGTTCGCTTGACTATTGAGTCCCCTATCACTACCACGCCCCTCTTCTCCCTCTTTCCCTTCTGCACCAGGAACCCATGCTCAATGTCAGCAACCCATTGTCCGTGGCATTCCCCTTGGAGGACATCTCCCACAACAGTATCCAAAATGGCATAGTAATTATTTAGGGGAATGGCCACAGGTGTGCTCTGCTCTAATTGCCTATTCACTGTCCCATTCCTTTTCTTGATAGTCACCCAGCTACTCGCCTCCTGCAACTTCTGGGTGACTACTGTACTTCCCTGTAACTCTGATCGATTATCTTCCCACTCTTCCGTACAGCCTGAAGGAGAGTGGATCATTGAGCAAGGGGAGGGAGAGAGGCATATGAGGAGAACATTTAAGAGGCTGGAGTGGGGAATTGAAGGCGCGGGAAGGGGAGTGGGTATACATTACCAGAAGTTAGAGAAATTGTTGTTCATGCCCTCAGGTTGGAGGCTGCCTGCATGGTTGCAAGTGTTGCTCCTCCAACCTGAGTGGCCTCATCGTGGCAGTAAAGGCGGCCATGGACTGACGTCTCAGAATGGGAATGGCGATCGGAATCAAAACGGTTGGACACCGGGAAATCTTGCTTCTTGCAGATAAGGCAAAGGTGCTCGACAAAGCAGTCATCCAGTCGACGTCGGGTCTCACCAATGGAGAGGAGGCCGCAATCTTTCTTCCTTTCATATTCCCTCTACTTTATTTGTTTCTTAAGTCAAAGGATCTTGCTGAATTTGACTGTTTTGAGCCACATTTTAGTTCTCCAACATGCACCTTTGCCTGAGGCAAATGCTTCCCCACTGAATGTTAACGCATGAATTACCAGCAAATATTTTAATAACCAACATAACTCCCTAATGTTCCCTATGTTGAAATGAACGTGACCTACTTGTCTGGTTTAGAATTTCGGTTTACTTTAATGCAGCAAACTCTTGGAAAGAAAAAACAAAGGATTTTGTGACTATTAACCATTAATTCAGAAACAATGTGGTTTTAAAGAAAATTAAAATATAAGATTGTGCAATTACAATTTGTTCCTGCATCAATTCCAGAATGTGATAATTCCCACGGAGTCCCCTGCTCTCCCCGGGGCTGCTTCCACTCCCATCTGGGACGGCCTGCGGGGACTGCGCGGACTCCGCTGGTGCCGGGGTGGGAACGTTCGTTTAGTGTTCCATGTTTTCCGCAGTTACCCGGAGTAGTGAGCGGAGAGCACCGTGTTCGACTCAGAGTCGGACTGGAACAGTTGGGGACCGGAAACTCGAGGGGAAGGTCAGGACAGCATCGGCGGGGGGATGAGTGGAGGCTCCCTGGTGAGTGAGGGGAGGGAGAGGAGAAAGAGTGGAGGTTCTCTGGTGAATGAGGGAGGGGGAAAGGAGCGGAGGCTCACTGGGGAGTGAGGGTGGAAGAAAGTTTTATCCCTCTGCTGAGGGATTGAGTGAGAGGTGTCCGTCTGCTGAGGGAGTGTCTTCAAATGAATGATTGAGGAAGGACTGGATTTCTGACAGGAGAGGGAGGGTTCGCTGGTTAGTGAGTGAGGAGGATGGTGAAGGAAGCAGAGGGAGAGGTGGGAAGGCATGGAGAGGAGAAAGGGAATGGCGGCTCACTGGTGAGTGAGGGAGAAGTGGATGGACGGAGGGAGTGAGGGTGTCCTTTAATGATTGAGGAAGGGTGGATCTCTGATAAGGGAAGGAGAGAGGGGACGTTCACGTGAGGGGATTGAAGTGAAGGAAGGAAATGGAGGGTGAAGGACGGGGTGGTAGTCTTGTAAGTGGGGGGAAGAAGGGGTCATGGGGTTATTCTCTGGTACGTGAGGGGGTAGGGAGTGGGAAGGAGAAGGCAGTTGGAGAGTCTGCAGACTGATGGAGTTGAGGGAGTGAGGGGAGAGGGTAAGAGGAGGGTGAGGAGCTGAGGCAGAGAGTAGGGGCAAAGAGTATTAATGTGATGAACCTAGTAGAACTATTGATTCCTCTGTGATGGTTATTGAGGAAGTGATCTGTAAATCACTATGAACAGATATTTGCTGGGTGGGCTTAAGGAAGACCTAGATAAAGTGGACATGGGGAGGATCTTTCCAATTGTGGGACAGTCTAGGACCAGCGATATCAGCCTCAGAACAGAAGGCAGCCCCTTTGGAACAGAGGTGAAGCAGAATTTTGTTTTAGCCAGAGGGGGTGAATCTGTGGAATTTATTGCTAGGGATGGCTGCATAGGCCAATTCATTGGGTATATTTAAAGAGGATGTTGATAAGTTCTTGATTAGTAAGAGCTTCGAAGGTTACAGGGAGAAAGCAAGAGAATAGGTTTGAGACGGAATATAAATCTGACATGATTGTGTGATGGTGCAGACTCTGTGGGCTGAATGGCCTAATTCTGCTTCTATGTCTTAAGGCATTGCTGTGCTGCCTTTTTGGTGGCACTTGTGTCTGTTGGTTTTAGGACAGATTCTCTGATGTGATGACCAGAAGGCATAGGAGCAATATTAGTCCATTCAGCCCATTAAGTCTGTTCTGCCACTCCATCATAGCTGATCCATCATCTCTCTGAGCCCCATTCTGCTTTCTTTCCATAACCTGACTCATCAAGAACCTGTCAACCTCTGCCTTAAATAAACCCTTGGCCTGCACAGCCGTCTGTGGCAATGAATTCCACAGATTCACCACCTTCTGGCTAAATGGCGCCGAGGAATTTTAAACTGGTTGCTGGAGGTTGTTCTTATTCACTGCTACTGTAGGGGGTTGTGTATTTGTGAGGTGCTGTTAATGGATCTTGTTAAGTAATTGCTGTGTGTTCACATGATGTCACACATGTCAGCAACAATACGTCAGTGAGGGACGGAGGGCGGTGAACAGGGTGTTTGATAGCTTTGTGTTGTTAGAGTTAAGCACATATGAACTATTCACTATTTCTTTTAGAGTCATGCAGTCTTTCATCCATTTAGAAAAGCAATGTGTTCCTCAAAAAAAATTCTAAGAGAAATTTTGCAAATTAAAAAGGTTGGGTAAAGGTATTATGCATATTTTAGCATATTGTTTTTCTATGTGTGGAGTGGCACACTTTTTTTAAATAGAAAAATAAAGATTCATATATTGAATGTATGCCAAATTCACAACTTTGTTGCAGATGTTGTTACATAGAGGAATATCTATTATTGCTTCACGGTATTGAAAGCTGTGCTGAAGATGTGTGAATGTATCAACAGAATATCCCCCCAGAATGCACAGAATTGGGTGGCAGGTTAGCTGAATGCTGTTACAGCCCCAGTGAGCCAGGTTCAATTCCATTGCTGTTTAAGGCATTCATACATTCTTCCCGTACTGTGAGTTTCTTCCAGGTGCTCTGGATTCCTCCCATATTGCAAAGACCTATGAATTAGTAGATTAGTTGGTCACATGGCTGTAGTTGGGTGGCACAGGCCCGTTGGACAGGAACACAATCAGGAAAGCTCACCAAAGCCCCTGCTCACATCATTCTGCAATTGCGCAGTAGAGAGCATCCTAACATGCTGCATCACTGCATGGTACGGAAACTGCACTGTGGCAGACAGAAAGACTACAACAGGTAGTCAAAACTGCCCAACGCATTACCAGCACCATCCTACCCACCATCAAGGACATATATACAGTGTAACGCCCAGGTTCATAGTCAGTCTCACGAGTTTGGTGAGACCGGAGATTGTTTACTCTAGACTCATGCAGCCAAGGAAATTGGGGGTTCAACAGCATAGTGCCGGAAAAGGACCAGTGACCTTAGGAAGGATGCCACCCACTCTGCCCATGGACTGTTTGTCCCACTCCCGTCAGAAAGGAGGCTACATAGCATCTACGCCAGGACCACCGCACACAAAACAGATACTTTCCCCAAGCAGTAAGGCTGAGCAACACCTCCACCCACTAGGCAACCTAGCACAGCACCAACCACCACTACTTTAGCATTTGCTGTCAGTCTGCTATGTACCTCCTTGTATGCGCCTCATATGTTAACCCCTTCATTCCTGGAATCATCCTCGTGAACCTTTGCTGCATTCTCTCCAATGACAACACATTCTTTCTGAGATATAGGGTTCAAAACTGTTGACAATGCTCCAAGTGCAGCTTGCCTAGTGTCTTATAAAGCCTCAGCATAATCACTTTTTTATATATTGTATGCCCCTTGAAATGAATGCCAACATTGCATTTACCTTCTTTACCACAGACTCAACCTGTAAGTTAACCTTCTGGGAGTCTTGCATGAGGACTCCTAAGTCCCTCTGCACCTCTGATGTTTGAATTTTCTCCCCATTTAGATAATAGTCTGCACTATTGTTCCTTTTACCAAAATGCATTGTGATACATTTCTCAACGACTGTATTCCATTTGCAACTTTTTTGTTCATTCTTCCAATTTGTCTGAGTGCTTCTGCAATCACATTGCTTTCTTAACACTACCTACTCCTCCTCCTATCTTCATATCATCTGCAAACTTTACCACAAAGCCATCAATTCCATTATCTAAATTATTGACAAACAATGTGAAAAGTAGTGGTCCCAATACTGACCCCTAAGGAACACCACTAGTCACTGGCAGCCAAACATAAAAAAGGCCCCTTTATTCCCACTTTCTGCCTGTCAGCCAGGATCTTTCCTGTAGTGCCATGGGATTTTATCTTGTTAAGCAGCCTTCTGCCGTACCTCGTCAAATGCCTTTTGAAAATCCAAGCAAATATACCCAAAACTTCATCCTTAATAACGGACTCCAACAATTTCCCAACCACTGGAGGAAACCCATAGGAAGAACATGCTCTTTACAGAGATCTGGGGAATGGAGCCCAGTCGCTGTGCAGTAATAGCGTTACTCTGACATGTATAGAGTCACGGAAAACTACAGCACAGAAATAGGCCCTTCAGCTCAGCTGGTCCGTGCCGAACTATTTAAACTGCCTATTCCCATCGACTTGCAGCAGGACCATAGCCCTCCATACCCCTACCATCCATGTAGCTATCCAACCTCTACTTGAAATCAAGCTCACATGCACCACATGCTGGCAGTTCATTCTACACTCCCATGACCCTCCGAGTGAAGAAGTTTCCCTTCGTATTCCCCTTAACTTTTCACCTTTCACCCTTTACAGGTGATCTCTAGTTGTAGTCCCACCCAACACCTGTGGCAAAAGCCTGCTTGCATTTACCCTATCTATACCCTTCATAATTTTTTATACCTCTATCAAATCTCCTCTCAATCTACATTCTAAGGAATAAAGTCCAAACCTATTCAATCTTCCCTTATAACCCAGGTCCTCCAGACCAGGTAACATCCTTGTAAATGTTCACTGTACCTTTTTGATCTTTTGTGTTGTACTATGGGGTCATATCAGCAGGTCATGGGCAAATCACCAACTCCATTACAGTTCAGCACACTTCAGAGACGTACTAGTTGACCCTCCACTGACACTTCAGTGCATCACACATTCAGTGCCAGGTTTTACATGAACTTGTTAAAAGAAAGGCTTTGTATGCCTTTCAGGTAGGCATAAAAGACCCTATGTCATTACTTAGATCAGAATTTTCTCCTTGATGTCCTGATATATATGTGCATGGGTGGGTGAGAGGGAGAAACTGGGCTTGTTCTGCTGTCCTGAAGAAGAGTCTTGGACCAAAACGTTGATTGTTTATTCCTCTCCATAGATGCTACCTGACCTGCAGAGTTCCTGCAGCATTTTATGTGTTTTGCTCTAGATTTCTAGCATGTAGAAACACAGCAAATCTACAGCACATTCCAGGCACTTCGGCCCACAATGTTGTGTCGACCATGTAACCTACTCGAGAAGCTGCCTAGAATTTCCCTACCGCATAGCCCTCTATTTTTCTAAGCTCCATGTACCTATCTAAGAGTCTCTTAAAATAACTTATTGTATCCACCTCTACCACCTTCGCTGGCAGTGCATTCTACGCATCCACCACTGTGTGAAAAACTTACCTCTGACATCCCCCTTGTAACTACTTCCAAGCACGATAAAACTATGCCCCCTCATGTTAGCCATTTCAGCCCTGGGAAAAAGCCTCTGGCTGTCCACACGATCAATGCCTCTCATCATCGTATACACCTTTGTCAGGTCCCCTCTCATCCTCTGTCGTTCCAAAGAGAAAAGGCCGAGTTCATTCAACGTGGCACATGATGATGATTTGATAGCACAGTTGGGAGCTGACGTTAGCACTGAATCAGATTGTTTTTTTTAGATGTTTTTGCGAAGTAATGTTCTTCAGTTTGGGGACAGGATGTGGCCCCATAGCCCAGGAGCTGCTCCACCAAGCATTCCCCTCATAGCTGACCTCAGATGGAACCGAGGTAAGTTACCAGGGATTTGCCAGTGTAAAGGGAGTAAATTTAGATGGGTGAATGTTGACTGTGTGTTAGGAATACTTCACAACACATAAACAGACCATTCGGCCATTCTGCTCCTGCATTGAGTCTGCTCTGTGGATGTGCATGGTCATTCAGAAGCCTTAACGAAGTTGGAAAAATGATTGCGTCTGACATCTGGTCACAACGCTCCCAGGATCAGAAGTGGCATGTGGGGTGGTAACCCCTCCCTCTGATTGGTGAGTCTTGCAGTTGGAGGTGCGTGCAAGTCCAGAGTTTGGGGTCCCGCCATGGGCGAGTCTTGGGATCAATACTTGAATACTGAACCCAAAGGTTGAAGAATGAAGTCAGTGAATCTGGAAGTTGAGGCCCTATATCTGCGAGTCCATTGGAGGCTTGGAGGTGTGTCTATGGGAGGGAGAAAAGGGGCTTGTTTTGTTGCTGTTGCTGCTTATGTTGGTCTGTTGAACATTGTGGGTATGCTGTGTTGGTGCCAGAGTACGTGATGACACTTGTGGCTTCGCCCAGCACATCCTCAGCACAAGAGATTCTGCAGATGCTGGAAATCTAGAGCAGCACACACAAAATGCTGGAGCAACTCTGCAGGTCAGGCAGCATCTATGGAAATGAACAAACAGTCAACGTTTCAGGCCAAGACCCTTCATCAGGATTGGAAAGGAACGGGGAAACACATGTTCAAGTTGTGTTGTTTGTTAATGCGATGACACATTTCACTGTATGTTTCAATATCCACGTGATCAATAAATGAATCTGCATGATGGGGTGGCCGGGCAGAATATTGGCATTGTAACATAGTGGTGACAAATGAACACAGTTGCTCAGGCTACACAATACAGAATCACTAGTTGTGGAACCAGTATTAACCACTTTGGCCTGCTGAGCCGGAGTTCTCTTGTTACATACACTTGCACCTAGTGGCACAGTGCAGAGACGGGTGCTGGCAGTAGTGCAAGTCTAATATCTTCTGAGGGGTTGTCTGTTGTGGAGTCCTCAGGCTGTAGTGGCCATTCTGGGGTCCACACCAGCAGGTTCAGGAACACTTATTACCCCTCAGCCATCAGGCTTCTGAACCAACGGGGACAGCTTCATTCACCCCAGCAATGACCTGTTTGCCACCGAATCGAATAATTGTATTTTCCATGGACTCACTTATAAGGACTCTACAACTTGTGTTCTCGATATTTATTGCTTTTGTATTTATTATTGTTATTTTCTTTTTGTATTTGCACAGTTTGTGCTCTTTTGCACTCTGGTTGTTTGTCTCTATCCTGCGTGATTTTTTTTTGTTAATTCTATTGTGTTTCTTTCTTCTTTTTGTGAATGCCCACAAGAAAATGAATCTCAGCGTAGTATATGGTGATATATATGTACTTTGAAAATAAATTTGCCTTGAACATATTCTGCCTTTAATGGAGAATACTTGTGCTTGGCTTTGTTTAACATGGGGTGGCTGATGCGCGAACAGTCACCACATGGTCCTTGACAGATCGGGGTCAGGATCCGGTGGCGTAGCATGAAAGATGACTGGGGATCCTTCACTGCCATTGTGATGTGCCATCATCTTCTGCCAGCTCCACCATTGAGGTCTTGGTTGGATCGTTCTTGACCTTACTCCAGATGGCCTCACTCACAGGAACTCTGGAACTCTCAAGCCTGTCTACCACCACGAAGTGACAATCCTCGGAGGGGAATCGGTGAAGTTCAAGTGATTGCCAGATTGCCACAACACTGTTCAAAAGCAGGAGGGAGTTCTCTTCACATCTGTGTCAACATTTAACCTATACAGGAACCAACCACACAACACTTTAGTTTTTGGTGCACAAGTTCACTGTCAGGTTTGCCTCCATGTCACTGCAGTTCAGAACCGAATAATTATATTTTCTGAGAAAAGATTAGTACTTATCTGATGGCCCTCCACCCTAGCTATTGAAGTATTTCTGTCTATGAAGTAGGAACTATGGCAATCCTTGTACACAACAAGCCCCACATACTATTAACTTGATAATGATGTAAATTAGGTGATAAATGTTGCCCAGCAACTGAGAGATGGCCCTCTTTCACCACTTTGAATAGTGCCACAGGATCTTTTATTTATTGAGATACAGTACAGAGTAGGTCCTTCCAGCCCTTTGAGCCACGCGGCTCAGCAACCCCCATTTTAACACCAGCCTAATCACGGGACGACTTATGATGACCAATTAACCTATCCACTGTTACGTCTTTGGGCTGTGGGAGGAAACAGGAGCACCTGGAAGAAATCCATGTGGTCACTGAGAATGTACCCGAGTCGCTGGTGCTATAAAGTGTTGTGCTAACCACTACTCTACTGTGCCACCTCAGTGCGTATCTGTGAATGAAGGCAGAGCCTCCTTTGCCTGGGGATGTAATCGAGAGGTGATGGGGCTTTGAGTCAAATGCAAGTCGTATCCAGCCCCTGGCTAGCTTCTTTCTGGTAATGTTGTTAGAATTTTCTCTGCGGCATTCCCCTGGAGGGTTTTAGTATTAAAACTGCATTTGGTTAATGTTCCACAGTGAATAGATAATAGGCAGTGTAACTGAGAAGCAATTAGGAAGGATCCTTTATTATTGAACTATGAGCAATTGAGGGATTGGTCTACAACCCTCTCGGTTAGTACATGCATTTAACTGGATAATGGAATGAAGTTCAAATGATTTCTCAGTACTGCAGAGATTTCTCGGATAAACCGTGGCTTTCCATAGCCATTCTTCCCTGTCAGGGTTTCCCATCCGTTTTTATGCCATCGACCTATACCATTAAGCAAGACGTCTGTGGACTCCAGGTTGGGAACCCCTGTTCCATGTGTAGTTTTGAAATATGTGCTGATATACTGTGGCTTCAGTAAAATGAAAGCCATATTGTGATGTTTAACATTAAATCTGGAAATGATAATGATTGAAAACTGTGAGAACACGATCACCACAGAATACTAACGCAATCTTTGGAAATTCTAAAGGCAGGCAAGGATCAGAAGTTTTTGCCAACCTTTATGGAGATCAAATTTCAGGGATCACATTTGCAAGAAAATGCATTGTACAAACGTTCCTGCTTTTTCTGGAAGGGCTAATTTTTGACGACCTTAGTGTCAGAAACAAATGCTCCAACTTTTTGTGAAGGTCACGGCTGGTCTTTTAGCTCACCACCCTGTTACACTAACCTCAAACAGACTTCAATTCCCCTAAGATCCAAAAATCCATCAACCTTTTTTGAATACACTCATGAATACATCATGCACAACCCTCCTGGGTAGAAATTTCCCAAGTTTCATCCTCTGGGTGAAGCATTGTGACAGGGAGTCATAGAAATGTCCAGCACAGAAATAGGCCGTTCGGCCCATCTAGTCCATACCATACCATTTAAACTGCTACTCCTATCGACCTGCTTTGGGACCATAGCCCTCCATACCCCTACCATCCAGGTTCCTATCCAGACTTCTCTAAAACATTGAAATCAAGCTCACATGCAGCACCACTTGTGCTGGCAGCTCGTTCCACACTCACATGACCCTCTGAGTGAAGAAGTTTCCCCTCATGATTCCCTTAAACTTTTCACCATAATCCATGACCTCTAGTTGTAGTCCCACCTAACCTCAGTGGAAAAAGCCTTCTTGCATTTTCCCTATCTATAGTCCTTTATAATTTTGTGTACCCCTATCAAGTCTCCCCTCAATCTTCTACGTTTCAAGGAATACAGTCCTAACTTACTCAGTCTTATAGTATGAATTGGAAGGTTTGAGTGGTCTTGTCCCTTGCTGCAATGATGCTATGAATCAAAGTATGCAGATCATGGTCATGCAGATTTGTATGTGCGCTAACCCTGTAATCTGGTACACAGAGTAGAGACTAATTTCTACAGTTTTTAGGAAAATGGAACATACATTATATTGCACAAGCTGTTATGTAAGAGGAAGTTATTCAGTCCTTCTTCCTCTTACTGGCTCGACATAAGAGCTACCCATTTAGTACAAGCCCAGTCTTCTGATCTGTGTCCCCTGAGTCTTGGAAATTGCTTTCATATATTCATCCAATTTCCTTTTAAATGTCGCTATTCATTTTGCTAACCTTCAACTTTCCTGTTGGTGCCTTCTGTATCAAAGCATGTCACTCTACGTATAAAATACGTAGATTTTACATGCTCTGTAAAATCTGGAATCCCAGCCATGAATTCTGGCACCTGGCTATATTGCAGGTGATTATGTGCAGCTCAGGTTGGTGGATTTCTGCCTGTGACAGTCTGGTGCTCATTCCAAAGTCCCTGTGAGTCACTGGAGAATCCAATCCAAACAGTACCTAAGTATGATTGCACACAACACAGCACAATTGGTTTCTGTGATGGGGTGCTTTTGTCCTGGGTGCTTTTTTAATACTTAAACCAGCATCATTATTGTAATGTTTCCTACATTACAATAATAATTCAATGTCAATGTACCACGATGTCTTGGATGTTTCTAAACTGGTGTCACAATGGGCATTTCTAAAAATAAAGGCAATGAAAATCAAAGGGTTTGATTTTTGAAGGCTTAATCACGCAGTTTTTCAGAAACAAACACAACCACCCAGGTCAGGCTTTCTTCTTGCTGTTCCCATGAGGAACAAAGTACAGGAGCCTCGCCTCAGGACTCACACCACTAGGTTCAGGAACCCCTCATCCATCAGGTTCTTGAACCAGAGGGGATAACTTCACTCCATTTGCTCCATCACTAAACAGTTTCCACAACTTTTTTAAAGGATTCTACATCTCGTGCTCTCAATATTTATTACCTATTTATTATTATTATTTTTCTTTTTTATTTACACAATTTGCTGTCTTTTGCACATTGTCCATTCTGTTTGGTACAGTCTTTCATTGATTCTATCGTGTTTCTTGTATTTACTGTGAATTGCCCACAAGAAAATGAATTTCAGGTTGTATATGGTGACATATATGTACTTAGGTAATAAATTTACTTTGGACTTTGATTTCAATGCAACAGAAATAGTTGGGGTGCTGTGGTAGCATAGGGATTAGCACGATGCTATTACAACTCAAGAGGGTGGAGTTCAATTCTGGCATTCTTTGTAAGAAAGTTTGTACGTTCCTTCCTGTTTCAATAGGTTTCAATAGTACATTTAATGTCACAGAAATGTATACTGTATAATATATATCCTGAAACGTAGGTTTGCACATAGGTTTCTTCCAGGTGCTCCGGTTTCCCCCCTCAGTCCAAAGGTGTGCCAGTTACTAGGTGAATTGATTGTTGTAAATTGTCATGTGGTTAGGTTAGGGTTAACTAGGTGGGATGCTGGGCGGCACAGCTCGAAGGGCTGGAAGGGCCTGTTCTACACTGTATCTGTAAATAAGCACTGGTAGTCACGGAATTGTGAGAGACAGTTTATATATAAATTATACAAAGCCATCTGGATGTTAGTGCAACCAACTTTACCCTGAGGCTTGGTTGCACAACTTGGAATGAGCGCCCTTGCCAAATGCTCAGCAGCCTATTTGTATTAAGTGACTTTTTCCCAGCTTCCCCAAACAGAACTGATTACTCCTGTGACTGGAACTTGTCATCTGCATTGTGCTTCTCTATAATTCAGGACTATTGATAAAATGGGTGTATAATCTACACAATCATACTCTACCTTGTTAAAACCTTGCACTTTATTGTTTCCTCCAAGGGTCCATAATGTTGTCATTCGTACGGAGGCTTGCATGCTTCAATGACCCGGAGAGCTATGTTGGCTTGCATCTGGACTTTATGCTTTGGCTCTTGTTAGGGTTACCAATGCCAAACAGGTCAAAGGGTAAAGACCAGTCTAAGAGTGGTCCTCTGGTCCTTCAAGTTCAGGGGTTCAGCTCAGGGCTAATAATCCTGACTGGTCAAATAAAACCATTAGAGAAACAATCATGAAGAATCCTTCTACATCGTGTGTGACAGTATTTCTGAGTCTCCACCTGGGACTTGCATAGCTGACAGTAGTGAAAACTGAGAGGAAACTACTGGCACGATGAAGGCAGCCCTGAACACCACCAAGAACAAGTTTCTACAATGATGGCAAAGTACAGACAGTGACAGAGGACCTTCATCGCTGCCCTGAGCGCAAGCAGGCATATCAGGCATGAGTACCTCATTTTTTACCTGCACTGAACTTTCTCTCTAGCGTTTACACTTTATTCTGCATTGGTATTGTTTTACCCTGTTCGAGCTCAATGCACTGTGTAATGATTTGATCTGTTTGAAGAGTATGCAAAACAAGCTTTTCACTGTAACTCAGTACATGTGACAGTAATAAACCAATTCCAACTTACTTTACAACTATCCTGCAAACCTTGTTAAATATACCTTGTTTCTCCACCTGGAACCAGTATGGCAGATGCTCATATCTCCCTTCTTTCACATGTCTCAAAAGCACTCGAGCTACGTGGGACCTGAAGTCACAAAGAAATTTGTTTTTTTTAGACTGGGACTGATCAAGTGGAAAGCTGCATTTCTCAATGCTTTAAAACACGACAGTTTATTGTTGGTGGATAGACATGTCTCTCCGCGGATGGGCCTTCCAACCTTCACAGCCACAGTTCACTCCAACTTACTCACTGGTCTGATAATTCCCATAAATCACCTGAATTTCTGGGCCCCAACAGCAGTGCTTTTAGATATTCTCATGCTTTCATCCCAACATCTCCAATTGCTTTTGGTTTTTATTTGCCTATTATTTCAAATCGATATCTTCCAGTTACCAACCTCCTGCCAGTGGGAAGAGTTGTTTCTGGTTGTGTAGTGGTTAGCGTAAGATTGGCGTTCAGTTCCATGCCTTGTCTGTAAGTAGTTTGTAGGTTCTTCCCATGACCGGGTGGGTTTCCTCTGGTTGCTCCGGTTTCCTCCCACCTTCCAGAGAGCTACTGATTTGGGTAAGTGAGTTGTGGGCACGCTATGTCGGTGTCGATAGTGTGGCAACTTGCAGGCTACCTTCGGGACCTTTTAGATTGAGTTGGTCATTGACGCAAAACAAGACATTTTATTGTATGCTTTGATGTATGTGGGATAATTAGAGTTAGTATTTATTTACTCCACCAAACCTCCATCAAACATAGTGCGTTTGAAACAATAGATGTGCTTTTTTTTTTGCACAAAGGGTTGTCTGTGAGCTGTGGAATGGAACTGCTCAGCTGGCTCAGCCGGGAGCTGGCATTGACCCAGTGGGCTAAGTGGCCTGCTCCTGTTTTGTGTTGGAACCCGATGAGTTCTTCAGAAGTCAAAGATGAGGCAGAAAACTTGGTGATTATGGTGTTTATTAAGTGTAATAAGGATACAAAGAAAAGACATGACAAGTAAGTTGTGGTCACCCTATATTAAAAGCTATCTCAAACTAGAAAAGTAATAAGACATTCCAAGCTTTTGAATAGCCACGTTCAGGTGGTGTGCTGCTTGCTGCAGAAAAACTGAAACTCGTAGATCAGGGGTTCCCAACCTGGAGTCCACAGACCCCTTGCTTAATGGTATTGGTTCATGGCATAAAAAAGGTTGGGAACCCCTTCCCTAGAAAAATACAGAATCAGCTATACTACAATTACTAGAAAATTCACTGAGCAATTACATGTATATAGTTAATTATATCAAAATACCTGTATATGCAAGAATAGGAAAAGTAAAGCTACAAGAAAAAAAAGTAACAATTTTATTCACTAAAAATGCAACACTTGTAATAAGTAAATTAATCCTGACTCCAACTCCCAGATGCATTGTACATTCTGGTGGTCAGTTAGGGAGCACTGTCACTGACTACAGGTGTCCCCCGCTTTTCGAATGTTCACTTTACGAAACCTCACTGTTACGAAAGACCTACATTAGTTCCCTGTTTTCGCTAACAGAAGGTGTTTTCACTGTTACGAAAAATATCAGGGCGCGATAAAAGGCAGCGTGCACCCCGAGCAGCCGCTCTCCCCCGGATTCGGATCTGCATTCTCGCCGGCATTGCTTAAACATGTGCCTGTGAGCAGCTGTTTCCAAGATGAGTTCTAAGGCATCGGAAGAGCCTGAAAGAGCTCGTAAGGGTGTTACACTTAGCGTAAAACTAGACATAATTAAGCGTTTCGATCGTGGTGAACAAAGTAAGGACAAAGTGAGTTTAGCTTATGGAAGTTGACGTAGATGATGTTGAGGAGGTTTTGGCATCCCATGACCAAGAACTGATAGATGAAGAGCTGATGCAATTGGAAGAGGAAAGGATAACAATCGAAACCGAATGCAGTAGCGAACTGAACGTGAAGCAACTGCGTGAGATTTTCGCTGCAATGATAAAGTACAACTTTAATTTTGAAAGGGTACGTAGGTTTAGGGGATATTTGCAGGATAGTTTGAGTGCTTACAAACAACTGTATGATAGAAAAATGCGCGAGGCTCAGCAGTAAAGCAAGCCTTCCACATCAGCCACAGCAGACGACGAACCTCGACCTTCGACATTGAGGCGGGCAGTCATGGGAGAAGATGAGCTGCCTGCCCTAGTGGAAACAGACGATACCCCAGTGTCCCACCACCCCAACCCACAGGCCGTGGACAGATACCAATTCGCGGAGAATGCAGCGGTAGCCGGGAGGCACACAGCACATCTTTAAGAAAAAAGCCGAAATAAGCATGCTAATTAATTAGGTGCTGCCCGACATGTAATTGTCGGCCCAGATCAGAGGCGATGCAATCGGCAACCGCCTCTGATCTGGGCCGACAATTACGCGCCGGGCGTAATTACGTGACAATTTACTATATGTTACTGTTATTTTAGGTTTTATGTGTTATTTGGCATGATTTGATAGGATATTTTTGGGTCTGCGAACGCTCACAAAATTTTCCCATATAAATAAATGATAATTGCTTCTTCGCTTTACGATATTCCGGCTTATGAACTGTTTCATAGGAACGCTCTACCTTCGGATGGTGGGGAAAACCTGTATCTATTTCTGAGAACAGTGCAGCCCAGGAGGAGGCCATTCAGCTTTTTGTCCTTGTGTCTATCCCATTGCAGCTATTCCCTTGCTGCTTCCCTGGAGCTCAATAAATGTTCCCTTTCAAGTATTTACAGAATAGGCCTTTAAGGTTACTCCCTCAATCGCACTGTCAGGCAGAACATTTCAGATCATCACTGCCCTGCTCTATGCTGTGTGTAATAATCTGACTGGTGTAAAGTGGTTTAATTTCTTATTATATAGCTACATTATCTGTGACCTATGATGAGGAAATATTTTGTGGTTTAGAAAGTCCTGCGTGTATTATTACATATATAAAACCTTCCCCAGTAATTTCCTTTGCGATTTGGTAGCAAGTTGCAATAAAGAGGGAGGGCCATTCTTCTCATTGTTTTCAACTGGAACGTGGTCAGCGAGTGATCTGATGCATTTCAATTCTTTGGTGTTCCTGTATATTTTGGCTTGCTTTAGAGCTGGAGGTAGTCATGGCAATGGAACAGTTTATAGTTCCACCACTGTCTTGTGCTACTGTCAAGACGTCTCATTCTTCAAAACAGAGTGCATGAGCTAAGTGGCTTCGTCATGGGAGTACATGAGCCATTCAACCTTCGCATTTGACATAAGTGAGCTGGTGTTTGAAATTTAGTTATTATTTAAACTTTGCAGTGAGCTCCAACACTGAAGTCCTGTATTAGCACTTCAGCAATTGCAGGGGATCACGAAGGCTTTGGAATATTGGATGGTACCTATGGGAAACTCACCTCACTGTGTGAAGTCGGAATGGGTGATGAAATTTAAGGTGGCACAATTATTCAGATGAATAATTTCTTACCTGTGAAAACCGGTGAGGACAGTTGCTTCCAGTTTTCTCTGAGCACAAGTAAAATTCACTAGTAATGGGGAAATAGAATATTACAGCACAGTACAGCCCTTTTGGCCCACAATATGCTGACCTTTTAACTTAATCTATGATCAATCTAACCGTTCCCTTCTCCATAGCCCTCCATTTTTCTATCATCCAAGTGTCTATCTAAGAGTTTTTTAATGTCCCTAATATTTTTGCTTCTGCCAGCACCCTCACAATATATTCTATGTACCCACCACTCTCTGTAAAACAAAGCCTCTGCCATCCTCCCTAAGCTTTCCTCCAAATACCTTTGGTATTGCCCATTTCAGCACTGGGAGACAGTCTCTGGTTATCCACTCTCTTTGCCTTTTACCATTTTAAAGGACTCTTGTCAAGTCTCGTGTCATCCTTCTCTCCAGAGAGAAAAGCCTCTGGACCTCTTGCTCAACCTATCCTCATAAGACATACTGTCTAATCCAGCCAGTCTCAGGATAAGACTCCTCTGCACTTTCTAAAGCTTTCACATCCTTCCTATAATGAATCCGCCAGAACTGAACACACTCCTCTTCCCTTTGAGCACGAGCAAGAACTCACAGTAGGTGATGTGATGGGGGAAACGTGGCCATTGTCCTTTCACTTCCACTGATCAGAGCAGCGGACAGGTTTTTGGTATTTGTGCACTACGTAGATTTGATTTGCCTTTTCGTTTTCTTTCAGCTCCGTATGTTGCGGCAGAGTGCAGGATGTGGCATCAATATCTTCATGCTGGGCAGCCCTGCCTTGGGCAGTAGGCTATTGCGTGCAACACCTGGACAGCCACTGCCATTCTGGGCTGGGCATTCCACACCAAGGGTGAGTTCTGTGAGGGGAAGCGTGTGATCTGTACAAAAATCATGCAAAGCTTCAAAACCATCTGCTTCCTCCCCCAAACCTCAGGATAGCTCCTTGACACTGAAATATTCCTGTTGCCAAGCTATTTATCAGCTTATTTGCAATTCAAAGCAAAAAATCTCGAGACTAGATAATTAATCGTCACCTTCCCCAACTCTGTATCCTAGATATCTGTACTCGACAGGTATACAGGCAACCAGGCTTTTTTTACTGAGGTTGGGTGGGACTACAACCTGAGGTTAAGGGTGAAAGGTGAGAAATTTAAGGGGAACATGAGGGGAAACGTCTTCACTCAGAGGGCTGTGAGAATGTGGAATGAGCTGCCAGCACAAGTGCTGCACTTGGGCTCAATTTCAAAACTTAAAAGAACTTTGGATAGGCCCCCCAGGCCTGAGTCGACGTAGTAGTAGTAGATAGGTACATGGATAGTAGGGGTATGGAGGGCTATGGTCCTGGTGCAGGTCGATGGAAGTAGGCAGTTTAAATGTTTTCAGTATGGACTAGATGGACCAAAGGGCCTGCTTCTGTGCTATACCTCTCCATGATGCTCTATGACTCTAATTCAACGTTATTGGTTGTGGAGGGGTGACTGTTAGGCTTCTTAATACCCTGTTGTGATCCGGTACACATGTACACCCTGTCTGAATGCTCTCCTCCCACTCCCCTACTCACAGACACGCTCTCATTCTGCGCTGATCACTTTTTATCTTTTATTGCTGCTGTTTTACATATTTATACGACTGCTTGTTTTATTATGATAGTGTCAGTGACATTATACTGTCTCACATAATCATGTACCTCACACTTTATGTCAACCTGGCACTCTCCAGGCTATGCCACACATGGGCTTGTGCTGATATTATTTTGTGACTGGATGCGCTGTATTGCAACTATATGTGCTGTGTGTGACTCTATGTACTGTGGTTTGCACCTTGGCCCCAGAGGACTAATATTTCGTTTAGATGGATACATGTGACAATAAACTTGAATTTGACTTGAATGTGCTGAATTTCCATCACAGATTAAAGTGAATTACTTAATGTATTGGACAGTTCAAAAGGGAATCTGAGTTCGTTTTTAATTTGTACAAAGCCACAACCCAATATGAAGCTTTATTTAGCCAGTGTATGTCAAAGCATCATATGGGGCAGAAACCAGCCCTACCAACCAAGATGCCCATCTAAGCTGGTCCCACTTTTAGCCCATAAATTTTTCTTATCCATGCACCTGTCTAAATGCCTTTTAAATGTTGTTAATGTACCTGCTCGGTGGCGAAGCAGAGATATGTCTCTACCGGAGGAGCTGTAAGGCGCTGCTTCCCTCCACTGGCCTGCAGGTCATCCTTGTGCAAGGTGTAGTACTGCTTAGACCCTCCTTCCCCCACTCATCAGGTTCGCATGAAGCCATGGGAGCAGGTGGCGGACGGTCTTGTTAACAGCTGGTGCATATCATAAGTCCTGGTTATGCGACCACTGGCGTCAGGCAGACAATGTATTGGTAATGGCTAGGGTCACCCATCTTGTAAAGGCATTGCCCAGAAGAAGGCAATGGCAATCCATTTCTGTAGAAAAATTTGCCAAGAACAGTCATCTTCATGAATAGGCCATGATAGGCCATGTTATATGACACAGTACAAGACGAATAAATGAATGTACCAGCCTCCATCACTTTCCCTGCAGTTCAGTCCATATACTGACCACCATTTATTTTTATTTATTTTATTTGAGATGCAACACGGTAGCAGGCTCTTCTGGTCCACAGGCCCACACTGCTCTCTTACATTCATGTGACCAATTGTCCTATTAAACCTGATGAAGGAACTCGGCCTGAAACGTTAACTTTTTACTCTTTTCAATAGATGCTGCCTGACCCATTGAGTTCGTCTAGTGTTTTGTATGTGTTCCTTTGGATTTCCAGCATTTGCAGGTTTTCTTCTGTTTGTGAACCTACTAACCCATACATCTGTGGAACATGGGAGGAAACCTGAGCACCTGGAGGAAACCCATGTGGACAAATGGAGAACGTACAGTACATACCCCTTACGGTGGGAATTGATCCCGGGCCACTGGCACTATAAAGCAATGTGCTAACGGCTACACTACCACGCCTCCCCTTGAGCTGAGTTTAGCCTTTCTGGTTCTAGCATCCTGCTGCTGCATTCCACCCCATGTTTTCTCCATTTGAAGTCCCACTGCTTACTTCTTATCTGAGGTCATAAACAGCACCGTCCAAAACCTGTGACCTACAATCCAGGAGGAGAGGAACAACAGACATTAGAGTACGGTCTGCAAGTTCTCCACACCATTCTGACATGGAGATATTTTGTTGTTCCTTCCTTGTTGCTTGGTTTGAATTCTGGAACTGCTCAGCCCGCAGCCCCTGAGCACCAGCAGTTAAAGAGGCAGCTCAACACCACCTGTTAGGGTTGAGAATTTAATACTGTCCTTGCCAGCAATGCCTATATCTCATAATTGAATAATAATAAATCTGAGGAGACTTGGCAAGATTAGTGCAAGTATGTCAGTGAAAGGAATTTAGATTTGATCCAAATGCAGGAAATTCTGGAAAATTCAGCACGGATTTTGGCTGTTCTGCCTTTCCCCATATCAGAATCTGTTCGCTCAGGGATACCACTTCCTGCTCTATTATCCACTTCTGTCTGCTTCCCCAGGACTCGGCTTGCTGACTTGCACCACATCACTTTCACCAGAAACTGTCAATGAACGTCAGCAACACCATATCAACTATAGTAAAAAGCCCGGAGGTCCATGAGTCAGTCCTCGTTAGGGGATCAGAGGTGAAGAGGGTCGGTAAATTTCTTGGTGTTAATATATCAGTCGATCTGTCCTGGAATTAGCATGTAAGTGCCCTCACAAAGGAGGCACAACAACTTGCTTAGATATTTGCATTGATTCGGCAAGTCACCTAAAACTTCAGCAAACATCTATAGATGCACAGTGGAGAATGTCCTAACTGGTTGTACCACAGTCTAGTATAGGAACACTAATGTCCAGGAGTGGAAAAATCTGGAGGGGATATTTGATAGCTATATTAAATTTTGAAGGATATAGATAGAGGCTTTTTCCACTGAGGTTAGGTGGGGACCACAGCCAAAGGTCATGGGTTAAGGGTGAAAGGTGAGAAGTTTAAGGGGAACTTGAGGGGAAACATCTTCACTCAGAGGGTTGTGAGATTGTGGAATGAGCTACAATTGCATGCGAGCTTGATTCCAACGTTTAAGAGAAGTACATGGAAAGTAGGGGTATGGAGGGCTATGGTTCCTGTGCAGGTTGATGGGAGTAAGCAATTAAAATGTTTTCAGCGTGGAAGAGATGGGCTGAAGGGCCTGTTTTTGTGCTGTACTTACTTCCCTGTGATGGAAAATGATGGGCACAAAGAATTCCTCACCTTTGAGCACATTTACATGGATCGCTGAAACAAGAAAGCAGCATCCACCGTCAACAACCCCACCTCCCAGGCCATACTCTCTTCTCCCTACAACTATCAGGCAGGAGGTAAAGAATCCCACACCACCAGGTTCAGGGACAGTTATTACCCTACAGCCATCAGGCTCCTGAATTGGCACAGATAATTTCACTCACCACAACTCTGATTCCACAATCAGGCTCATTTTCAAAGACTCAACAACTCATATTCTCAGTGTTATTTATTTTGTTATTTGCACAATTTGTCTTCCTTTGAACATTGGTTGTTTGTCAGTCTTTATGTATAGTTGATCATCAATTGTATTCTATTTCTTTATTATCATATAAATACTTGCGAGAAAATGAATTTCAAGGTAGTAGATGGTAACTTGTGCATACTTTGATAATTACTTTAACAATGATTTTGAACCAGTGATTCCTCCTAGTAAGTTCTAAATTTCTTTTCCCCATTCCTTCCTGGCTTTGTCCTTCACTATCTCCGTAATGACTTCCAAACTATAATACTTGTGCAGCTCCAGTTCCAGCCTCTTAAACACTCTCCAGATTTCACCCCTTTGTCACTGGTAGTCATGTTTTCAGCAATCCATGGTTAAAATTTCCTCCTTACAGATCTATGCACTTGTGTCATAAGACTATAAGACAGACATCCCACCTCTCCTGGAAGTTCCAGGAGTCTCCCGCATATTAATAGTAGCTCCCTGATGCCCACAAATTATATACAGTGTCCCAGAAATTGATATTTTTGTGAGTGAGCGCAGGAGTGAGAAAGCAAGGGCAAGAGAGCGAGTGAGAGAGAGAGAGAGAGAGAGAAAGAAAGAAAGAGAGATCTCCCAAAAAAGTCAGAGTGGCAGAGTGTTCCAAAAAAAGAAAATATAAAATGTACATCACCCCAAACTACACTAAAGTGTACTCCTGCCTAATAGGGGTCAAAAATAATGACAGTGTTGCTCGCTGCACTGTTTGCAACAGTGACTTTTCTATTGCTCATGGTGGGTTAAAATGTAAAAGACATGTTGAGGTGAGTTTAACGGGTGTCATTCGTTCATTAGCATAGCGAACGTTATTTGAACTAGCTGGCTAGCTGCTAAGGAGCTACTCTATTGCAGACATCCCACCTATCCCAGAAGTTCCGGAAGTCTCCCACAAATTGATGGTGCTACCTCCCTGAAATGAGTTTTTGCAAGGTGGGATGTCTGATAAGACATAGAGTAGAATTGGGCAAATGGCCTGTTGAGTCTGTTCAACCCTTTAGTCTTGGCTGATTTATTTTTTCTCTCAACCCCATTCTCCTGCCTTCTCTCCCTAACCTTTGACATCCAGACCGTTCAAGAACTTATGAGCTTCAGCTTTAAATATACCCAATGACTTTGCCTCCACAGCCTCACTCTGGCTAAAGAAATACCTCCTCATGTCTGTTCTGAAGAGGCTTGCTTGTATTCTGAGGTTGTGCAGTCTGGTCCTAAACTCTCACTATTGGAAACATCCTCTCCAAGTCCACCCTATCTAGGCTTTTCAATATTTGGAGGAATACCCTCAGCAAAGTATTCCTTCAAGCCTAATCTTTTGCAAAGCATTTGATTGTCTCGTATCTTCTGTTCTGGCCCAATATTGACTCTTGTCTGATAATGTTCCTGTGAAGTGGCTTGTTAGTGCATGTTTGGCTATTGTTGTCCCTGGCATTTGATTTCATGCTTTGATAAATAAGCATTGTTCTGCTGACCTATTGCTGACACGTTTGCTCTGTTTTTGACAGTTTTACAATGTGAAAGATACAGCCCAGCCTGTTGAGGAAGAAGTTGGACCCTTCACCAAACTGATAGAAGCGTTAGGATTCACTGGACCTCTGAAGTACAGCAAATGGGTACTGCTTTTGTTTTATACTAATGCATGTGGGAGATTTTGGAAGTTGTGCGGTCTCTCCTTTAAAAAAAAGTGGGTTCTAACACTGTGGTGTTCAGAATTGGATTTATTAACACTGACGTGTATGCTGTGAAATTTTTTTTTATGGCAGCAGTACAGAGCAGACATAGAATGAATATAGATTACAAAAAGAGATCATGCAAAACAAAATGGACTAATTGGGTTGTGTTCATTGACCATTCAGAAATCCGATGGTGAAGGCAAAGAAGCTGTTTCTGAGCCATTCAGTGGGATCTTCAGACTCATGGGTGGCCCAGTAGCGTAGAGGTTAACGGGGTGATTTTCAGGGTTCGGTTCCTGCAGCAGTCTGTAAGGAGTTTGTATGGTCTCTCCATCGCCATGTGTGTGTCCTCTAGATCAGGGGTAGGCAACCTTTAGCGCAAATGATTTTCTAGCATGTGTTATTCATTAATTTGAGGCAAAGCATAACTAGATGTATTTAAATGGATAATTCCCATATTTCAAGTTTTTTATGGCATTTATCTAATATAAAAGTGGATAAGTCTCCGGGTCCGGACAAGATATTCCCTAGGACCTTGAGGGAAGTTAGTGTAGAAATAGCAGGGGCTCTGACAGAAATATTTCAAATGTCATTAGAAACGGGGATGGTGCCGGAGGATTGGCGTATAGCTCATGTTGTTCCATTGTTTAAAAAGGGTTCTAAGAGTAAACTTGGCAATTATCGGCCTGTGAGTTTGACGTCAGTGGTGGGTAATTTGATGGAAAGTATTCTTAGAGATGGTATATATAATTATCTGGATAGACAGGGTCTGAATTAGGGACAGTCAACATGAATTTGTGCGTGGAAGGTCATGTTTGACAAATCCTATTGAATTTTTTGATGAGGTTACTAAGAAAGTTGATGAGGGTAAAACGGTGGATGTTGACAAGGTTCCACACGGAAGGTTAGTTAGGAAGGTTCAATCGTTGGGCATTAATATGGAAATAGTAAAATGGATTCAGCAGCGGCTGGATGGGAGACGCCAGGGAGTAGTGGTGGATAACTGTGTGTCAGATTGGAGGACGGTGTGTAGCGGTGTGCCTCAGGGATCTGTACTGGGTCCAATGTTGTTTGTTATATATATTAATGATCTGGATGATGGAGTGGTAAATTGGATTAGTAAGTATGCAGATAATACTAAGATAGGTGGTGTGGATGATGAGGTAGGTTTTCAAAACTTGCAGAGAGATTTAGGCCAGTTAGAAGAGTGAGCTGAAAGATGGCAGATGGAGTTTAATGCAGAAAAATGTGAGGTGCTACATTTTGGTAGAACTAATCAAAATAGGACATACATGGTAAATGGCAGGGCATTAAAGAATGCAGTAGAACAGAGAGATCTAGGAGTAATGGTGCATAGTTCCCTGAAGATGGAATCTCATGTGGATAGGTTGGTGAATAAAGCTTTTGGTTTGCTGGCCTTTATTAATCAGAGTATTGAGTATAGGAGTTAGGATGTAATGTTGAATTTGTATAAGGCATTGGTAAGGCCAAATCTGGAGTATTGTGTTCAGTTCTGGTCACCGAATTATAGGAAAGATGGCAATAAAATTGAGAGAGTACAGAGGAAGTTTACTAAAATATTGCCTGGGTTTCATCTCCTAAGTTACAGAGAAAGGTTGAACAAGTTAGGTCTTTATTTTTTGGAGCGTAGAAGGTTGAGGGGGGACTTGATAGAGGTGTTTAAAATTATGAAAGGGATTGATAGAGTTGACGTGGTTAGACTTTTTCCATTGAGGAGAAGAAGAAGAATATTGTCATTGTTGTGGAGCAATGAAACACAGTTTAGCAGCTCAATGTTTTGCAGCATGACGAAGAATATATACATAAAATAAACTCTAAAACCTCAGGAGTGCAGTCCAAAATTAATAATATATGGGTGGGGGGGTAGGACTATTGCATACCTGCCATTCCTGGAAGTGTGATGCATTTAGCTGCCGCCGTCTTAGGAGGGGGGCAGGAGAAGGGAAGGGGGCGTTATACATTTCACTGCTTGTGGGTAGAAGCTGTTAAGGAGTCTCTTTGTTTTCGTCCTTAGTGCTCTGTATCTCTTCCCAGAAGGTAGAGGGGAGGGAGAGAGAAACCGGGGAATTATAGACCGGTTAGCCTAACGTCGGTGGTGGGGAAACTGCTGGAGTCAGTTATCAAAGATGTGATAACAGCACATTTGGAAAGCGGTGAAATCATCGGACAAAGTCAGCATGGATTTGTGAAGGGAAAATCATGTCTGACGAATCTCATTGAATTTTTTGAGGATGTAGCTAGTAGAGTGGATAGGGGGGAACCAGTGGATGTGGTATATTTGGATTTTCAAAAGGCTTTTGACAAGGTCCCACACAGGAGATTAGTGTGCAAACTTAAAGCACACGGTATTGCGGGTAAGGTATTGATGTGGATGGAGAATTGGTTAGCAGACAGGAAGCAAAGAATGGGAATAAACGGGACCTTTTCAGAATGGCAGGCGGTGACTAGTGGGGTACCGCAAGGCTCAGTGCTGGGACCCCAGTTGCTTACAATATATATAAATGACTTGGATGAGGGAATTAAATGCAGCATCTCCAAGTTTGCGGATGACACGAAGCTGGGTGGCAGTGTTAGCTGTGAGGAGGATGCTAAGAGGATGCAGAGTGACTTGGATAGGTTGGATGAGTAGGCAAATTCATGGCAGATGCAATTTAACGTGGATAAATGTGAAGTTATCCACTTTGGTAGCAAAAATAGGAAAACAGATTATTATCTGAATGGTGGCCGATTAGGAAAAGGGGAGGTACAACGAGACCTGGGTGTCATTATACACCAGTCATTGAAAGTGGGCATGCAGGTACAGCAGGCGGTGAAAAAGGCGAATGGTATGCTGGAATTTATAGCGAGAGGATTTGAGTACAGGAGCAGGGAGGTACTACTGCAGTTGTACAAGGCCTTGCTGAGACCACACCTGGAGTATTGTGTGCAGTTTTGGTCCCCTAATCTGAGGAAAGACATCCTTGCCATAGAGGGAGTACAAAGAAGGTTCACCAGATTGATTCCTGGGATGGCAGGACTTTCATATGAAGAAAGACTGGATGAACTGGGCTTGTACTCGTTGGAATTTAGAAGATTGAGGGGGGATCTGATTGAAACGTATAAAATCCTAAAGGGATTGTACAGGCTAGATGCAGGAAGATTGTTCCCGATGTTGGGGAAGTCCAGAACAAGGGGTCACAGTTTGAGGATAAAGGGGAAGCCTTTTAGGACCGAGATTAGGAAAAACTTCTTCACTCAGAGAGTGGTGAATCTGTGGAATTCTCTGCCACAGGAAGCAGTTGAGGCCAGTACATTGGCTATATTTAAGAGGGAGTTAGATATGGCCCTTGTGGCTATGGGGATCAGGGGGTATGGAGGGAAGGCTGGGGCGGGGTTCTGAGTTGGATGATCAGCCATGATCATAATAAATGGCAGTGCAGGCTCGAAGGGCCGAATGGCCTACTCCTGCACCTATTTTCTATGTTTCTATGAAAACAGGTGATGTCCAGGATGAGTGGGATCCTTTGAAATACAAGTAGCCTTCTTTTGAAGTCTGCCAGTATAAATGTCTCTGAGGGAGGGTAATGAGAGTGGGGAAGATTCAAACAAGAGGACATAGGTTGAGAGTTAAAGGACAAAAGTTTAGGGGTAACATGAGGGGGAACTTCTTTACTCAGAGAATGGTAGCTATGTGGAATGAGCTTCCAGCAGAAGTGGTTGAGGCAGGTTCTATGTTGTCATTTAAAGTTAAATTGGATAGATATATGGACAGGAAAGGAATGGAGGGTAATGGGCTGAGTGCAGGTCGGTGGGACTAGGATAGGGTAAGAGTTCGGCATGGACTAGAAGGGCCGAGATGGCCTGTTTCTGTGCTGTAATTGTTATATGGTTATCTGGCCCACTGTCCACTCATTAATACGCGACCCGGCCCACAGAGGCAAAAAGGTTGCCGACCCCTACTCTAAACGCTCTGGTTCAGTTTGTTTGTTTATTCAGTGATACAGTGCGGAATAGGCCCTCACTCACACATGCCAAAGATGTATGGGTTAGTAAGTTGTGGGCATGCTATGTTGGTGCCCGAAGCTTAGCAACACTTGTGGGCTGCCCCCAGCACTTCCTTGACACAAATCGTGCACCTCACTGGATGTTTTGATGTACATGTGACAAAGCTCATCTTTAATCTCAATCTTTAATTATAAATAAGGATCAGACTCATGTTTGTTATCACTGACAATTGTCATGAAATTTATTGTTTTGCATCAGCAGTATACTGCAATACTATAAATTAGAAGAAATGTATATATTTATAGTCATTAAATAAGTAGTGCAAAAATATTGAGGTACTGTTCATAGATTTATTGTCTGTGCAGAAACCTGATAGTGGATGGGAAGACACTGTTCTTAAAACGTTAAGTATTTGTGTCTTTAGGCTCCTGTACCTCCTCCCTGATAGTAACAATGAGAAGACGGCATGTACTGGGTTGTGGGGGTCCCTATTTATGGATGCTGCCTTTTAATGACATTGTAGAGTGAGGTCAAGGATCCATCTTATCGTACAAGTAGTCTGTTCAATAGTCATGGGATCTTGTTTTAAGGTTTCTTTTGGAAATTTAGTACCACGGCGATCACTCCCTTCATGCTGCATCTGCACCATTGATCTCGACTTCGGTCTTGGTCTCAGTGAAATGGAGTCTAAACATCTGATGTTGCCAGGCTTCCAGCCCACTGAACTGTTGTTGGTGTTGCTTGATGCTCGCCAACTGCAAACTGACAGTACAGCCTGGAGTGCAAGAAGAATCGCATTCTAACTGAGTTTTCCGATAAACTGGGTAACTAACTTCCAGTTCAAAAGTATATTATTGATTATATAGACATTCAAAATTGCCCCAGGGGAAATAGTGCAGACTACATGGTAGGTAACGTCAACATAAGTCAAATATGAAACAGGTGTGCCAACACAACAAATATGTTGTTGTCAAACTGTCAGTGGCTTAAGTATTAAAGCCTATGTTTGCTCTAAGACTTGTCCTCACAGTATGACACGTGCAGATTGGAGGTGTGTAATAAAGTGGCCACTGAGAGTATTTCTGTGTTTGTGTCGTTTTCTGCTGCTATAGCTCGTCCACTTCAAGGTTCGACATACGCTTCAGAGATGCTCTTCTGCTCACCACAGTTGTAACACATGATTATTTGAATTGCTGTCGCCTTCCTGTCAGCTTAAACCAATCTGGCCATTCTCCTCTGACGTCTCTCATTGACAAGGCATTTTTGCCCACAGAACTGGATGTTTTTTGTTTTTCACACCACCCTCTATAAACCCTAGAAACTGTTGTGCGTGAAAATCTCAGGAGATCAGCAGTTTGTGAGATACTCATCCCTCCCCATCTGGCACCAACAATCAATCCATAGTCAAAGTCACTTAGATCACATTACTGTCCCATTCTGATGTTTGGTCTGAACAACAGTTGAACCTCTTGACCATGTCTGCATGCTTTTATGCATTGAGTGGCTGCCACATGATTGGCTTATTAGATATTTGCATTAATGAGCATGCGTACCTAATAAAGTGGCCACTGAGTATATTCTGATGAAATAACTGGAGTCTAAATTCCACAAGATTGATGTTCTGTATGAAAACGATGATGAGTATAAATTGCATACAGGGAAAAGTAGATTTAAGACATCATGTAGCATTGTTGGCCCAGCTCTCTAAGCTGGAGCGATAATTTATGGGCATACTAGATCTGGACATAAAATTGAAATAGTTAACAGATGATGAGTGCAGCTAAACTATGGGCAATATATGACTAGTAATAAATCAGACGAAAAGCTTACGCTAACCAGGGTTCAGTACCTAGAATGTCAAGTGGCGATTTGGTAAAATTTTACAACCAGTTGAGATCTATTTGTTTGTGCGATGATGTTGCTGGTAAGGCTTAATATGTGAGGAGTGTTTGATGGCCCTGCACTTGTAATCACTGGAGTTTAGAAGAATGAGGGCGGAATCTCATTGAAACCTACTGAGTATAAAAAGACTTAGATTAGGGGTTCCCAACCTTTTTTAAGACATGGTCCAATGCCATTAAGCAAGGGGTCTGTGGAACCTCTCGCCTAGATAGAGTGAATGCAGAGAGGATGTTTCCTAAAATAGGTTCTTGATTACTAAAGGTGTCAAAGGTTATGGGCAGAAGGCAAGACAGTACCATTCAGAGAGGTAATAAATCAGCCATGATGGAATGCGGAACCGACTTGATGGGCTGAATGGCCTGAATCTGCTCCTATGTCCTGTGGTCTAATTGAGTTTATTGCCCAAACCTAATGTTCCTTTGACCAAAGTGACTTGCTAAGCCTTCTCAGAGGGCAGTCATCCATACTGGTAGGCCTGGTGTCAGAAACAAGCAGGACTGGGCAAGGATGGTAGATTTTTTTCCCCTTGAAAGACATTTGTGAGCCAGGTGTGTTTTTACAGCAGCCTGGTCATTTATGTGGTCACATTACTGAAACTAGCTTTTCATTCCAAATGGACTTAATTATCTGAATTTAAATTCCAAGTCACGTCTCTGAATCAGGAATCCAAAGTCAAGGTAAGTTTATTATCAAAGTATGTGTATGTCACTATATACTTCCTTGAGATGCAATTTCTTGCAGGCATTTATAGGAAAATAAAGAATTGAAATAGAATTTCTGAAAACTATGCATAAAGAAATTGACAATTACCTTTGTGGCCCTCTGTTGGTCAGGGTCGCAAGCTAAGGTGTTAACAATATGGAGAGCTGCTGTCCATGCAGCAAGTTCCCCCTCTGTACGCAGCTGATGAATCTAAAGGAAATACAGAGAGCGATACTGCTTGGCACCAGCAGAGTCACAGGAGTTCCGGTCAATGTTGAACTCAACATTGGACTGCCTTAGGGACTCCAGCTCCGGATTTTTCCTCAGGGTTTACTCCCGTAACCTTCTCCATGAGTGGGTGTAGCCTATGGCAGCAATAGGAATAAGCTCCCATTACCTATTAAATGTTCCCAATGGCTTGCATCTCAAATAGCCTCTGACAACCAAGCGACCTCCTCGCCTTCATGTGTGGTTTAGCTACTAAACCCAGTAAAACATTTCCACTGACAGAAGGAGGTGGGTTACTGGCGCCTTAAAACCAGTTCTTTCGGGCAGATGGGGCTCGTTAGCTGTGGCTGGCAGTGCATCTAGGAGAAGGAAGTCTGATCTCAAGCCTCCTCTGCCCTGCGGCTATACCCACTCATGGAGAAGACTAACAAACAACCAATGTGAAAATGAAGACAAAATGTGCAAATAAAAGAACATTGAGAATGAGTTGCAGAAAAGAAGACAAACTGCAAATAAAAATAAATTACCAAACAAACAATACTGAGAACATGAGTTATAAAAGGTCCTTGAAAGTGAATCTGTTGGTTGTAGAATCAGTTCAGAGTTGTAGGATAATGCTCTCAATATTATTTATTATTATTATTTTGTTTTTCTTGTTTGTATTTGCACAATTTGTTCTCTTTTGCATACTGGTTGGTTGTCCCTCTTTGTTGTGTGTGGACTTTTCATTCACTCTGTTGTGTTTCTTTGTATCCACGATGAATGACTGGAAGAAAACGGTGACATACGTACTCTGATAATAAAATTGCTTTGATCTTTGAATAGCCTTGCCTGAACCTGGTGGTGTAGGACCTAAGGCTCCTGTAACTCCAGCCCGATGGTAGTACCGAGAAGAGAGCATAACCTGGATAGTGAGGCCAGTTTCTATCCAGGTAACTGGCATGTTATGCTGTAATGATGTAGATCAGGGGCTCCCATACTGGGGTCCACTGACACCTCATTCAATGCTAGGGGTCCATGGCATAAAAAAGGTTGGGAATCTCTGATAGAGATAGAGAAGCACTATTTCTGCTTGCTGGGACAGCATTGGCTAAACATTACACCCAGGAATGAAGCACAGATGAGAAAATCTGCAGATGCTAGAAATCCAAGCAAGACGCACACACACAAAGTGCTGGAGGAACTCAACAGGTAGGGCAGCATCTATGCTGAAGAGTAAACAGTCGAAGTTTCGCACCAAGAACCTTCATCAGGACTGGAAAAGAAGAGAAATCAGAGCAAGAATGTGGGAGGGAGGGGACGAAGAATTACAAGGAGGCAGGTGATAGGTGAAACTGGGAGGGGAGAGGGGTGAATTAAAGAGCTGGGAAGTTGAGTGGGGAAAGAGATAAGGGCTGGAGAAGGGGGAATCTGACAGGAGAGGACAGAAAAAGGGGAAGGGGAAGGAGCACCAAGGGGAGATGATGGGCAGGAAAGGAGATAAAGTGAGAGGGTGATAGGAATGGGGCAATTACACGATGATGAATTAAGGGGCCCCACCATTCGGTCATACACTCCTCCTGCTGCTGCCATCAGGAAGAAGGTGCAGGAGCCTCAGGACCCACACTACCAGGTTTAGGAATAGTTATTACCCCATAGCCATTAGGCTCTTGAACCAGAGGGGATAACTTGACTCAATTTCACTTGCCCCGCTGTTGAACTGTTCCCACAACCTCTGAACTCACTTTCAAGGACTCTTCATCTCATGCTCTTGATATTTATTGCCTATTTATTTATGATTATTATTATTTTTTTTGTATTTGCGCAGTTTGTTGTCTTTTGCACATTGGTTGTCTGTCCTGTTGGATGTGGTCTTTCTTTGATTTATTATGTTTCTTGAATATGTCCACAAGAAAACAAATCTCAGGGTTGTATATGGTGACATATATATGTACTTTGATAATAAATTTTCTTTGAACTTTGAACTAAACTAAATCTTTTGTGTCTGCACATAATTCCTATCTGTCCATAATCATGTATGTCTAACAACCTCTTAAACACCACAGTCGTGTCTGCTTCCCGTCACTTGCCAAGGCCGTTCACTCAAGGCACCTAACACTCTTTGGGGGGGGGGGGGGGGAGGGAGCTTGTCCCATACAGTTCTTTTAAACTTGCCACCTCATGTTAAATGCATGTCCACTAATACTTGAGCAACATGCATAGAATGCTGGAGGAAATCAGCAAATCAGGCACCAGGAGAGGAATAAACAGTTGACATTTCAGGCCAAGACCCTGCATCAGGACTTGCTGAGCTCAGATTCAGATTTGTTTACCACATGTACATCAAAACATACCGTGAAATGCACCTTTTGCATTAACAACCAACAGATCAAAGGGTGTGGTGGTGGCAGCAGCCCATAAGTGTTGCCACACATTCCATCGCATGCTTACAGTGTTCAACACAACACACAGTTCAGAACACAAGCAGCAACAGAACAAAAGAAGACCAGAGCAAAACAAGCCCCTTTTCCTCCCCTCCCAACCACTCATTCACACAAGCCTCAAACCCCAGGACAGGCTGCCTCCAGGTCTCTAGTCTTTGGCCCCGGATTCTTAAACTTGCAGGTGCCTCTAGCATGTTCTGTGTGTTGCTCAAGATTTCCAGCACCTGCAGAATCTCTTGTGTTTAACTTCTATTACTTGACATCTCTTCCCTGGGGAAAAGATCCTGATCATCTAGCCTATATATGCATTATAAACTTGTATCTGGCCTCCACTCAGCCTCTAAAGCTTTATAGAAAACAAGCCATTTGTCCAACCTCTCCTGATAACTAATATCCTCTAACCCAGGCAACAACCTCTTGTGAAAGGCTTTTAATAGAGAGGAGCTATGTAGTCCCAAATTCCTCCTTCCCTATTCAAAATGGCAAACTTGTGTTCATTCTTTACTTTATATTTTAGGATATATTTTTAACTGGATGGAAAATGAACGTCTGCTGCATTCACCATCTCCAAGGCAGAATCAGCCAAGAAGTAAAAGAGAGGTTTAGAGAAGAATCTAGAAATAACAAAGTATTAAAGGAAATCTTTTGTAAAAATCTAAAGGCTTTATTCAATGGTGAGGAGACTTAATAAATGGGAAATATAAACAAAATTATACCCAGATGGGTTATGGATCTGATAGGAATCAGAATTAGGTATATTATCACAGGCATATGTTATTTAGTGGCAGCAGTTACAATTCCAGACTTATAAATTAAAATAAACTGCAAAATAAAGACAAATAATGAGATAATGTTCACTGATTGTTCATAAATCTGATGACGGAAGGGATGAAGTACACTTCACTGGTACTGTGCTGTGCTGTATTGTTCTAACCACTAAGAATCCGTGCCACCCTCTGACTGCACAGGTTTCCTCTTGGTGCTCCGGTTTCTTTCCACATTCCAAAGACGTATGTTGGCTCGTGAGTTGTGGACATGCTATGTTGGCACCCGGCGTGGTGATGCTTGTGGGGTGCCCAACACTGATTTGATTTGACAGAAAGGAGACATTTCACTGTCTGTTTTGATCACTTTGATATGCATGTGACAAATATAGATAATCTTAGTGACAAATAACACTTATCTTTAAGGGCTGAATGGCCCCTCTTCCCTACGTTTCATTACAACCTCAGAACCGGCTCCTCTCGTTCACTTTAGACCCACCTGCATAAACACTGCCACAGTTCCTCAAGTATCAGATTATTTACATGGGGGAATGAAGCTGCTGGAAAGGGAAGAACAGTTTGTAGTGAGCTTTGTACAAAGAAAACTGCACTAAATTTTTCTCATATTAACTCCGCTTACAGTGGCTACATGTGGATGTGATTGGCCAAAAGGCCTGCTCCTATGCTGTTCTGTGTTCTAAGAGCTGACGTTGGTGACCGACTATAGATAATTATATAAAATCCTTGTGTTAAGTTTATTGGGTTAAGCAAGGCTCATTTAGATCATAAGACCTAGGAGAAGAATTAGGCCATGTGCCCCATTATGTCTGCTCTGCCATTTCCATAGTGGGTGATGTATTATCTCTCTCAATCCCATTCTTCTGCCTTCTCTCTGTAACCTTTGACACCCTGACTAATCAAAAGCCTGTCAACCTCCGTTTTAAATATACCCAGAGACTTGGCCTCCACAGCCGTCCGTGGCAATGAATTTCACAGATTCGCCACCCTCTGGCTAAAGAGATTCCTCCTCATCTCTGTTCTAAATGGACGTCCCTCTATTCTGAGGCTGTGCCATCTGGTTCTGGACTCACTACAAGGAACATCTCCACATACACTCTATCTAGGCCTTTCAATATTCAATACGCTTCAGTGAGATCCCCCCAATTCTTCTAAATTACAGGGAATAAAGGTCCGGAGCCGTCAAACGATTTTCATGGGTTAACACTTTCAAATCCCGGAATCATTCTCATGAACCTCCTCTGGACCCTCTCCAATGCCAGTATATCTTTCCTTAGATAAGGAGCCCCAAACTGCTCACAGTACTCCAAGTGTGGTCTAACCAATGCCTTATAAATCCTCAGCATCACATCCTTGCTCTTATATTCTAGTCCTCTTGTAATAAATGCTAACATTGCATTTGTCTGCCTTACCACTGACTCAATCTGCAAGTTAACTATTAAAGAATTATGCACGAGGACTTTCAAGTCCTTTTGCTCCTCTGAGTTTAGAATTTTCTCTACATTTAGAAAAACGACTCTGCCTTTATTCCATCTACCAAAGTGCACAACCATATGCTTCCCTACACTCTTCTGTCTGCCACTTCTTTGCTCATTCTCCCAATCTGTCCAAATTCTTCTGCAGACTTCCTGTTTCCTCAAAACTGCCTGCCCTCTACCTATCTTTGTCTGTAAACTTGGCCACAAAAGTCATTAATTCTGTCATCCAAATCATTGCCTTAAAATGTGAAAAGAACTGGTTCCAATACTGACCCTTGCATATCACCACTAGTCACTGGCAGCCAACCAAAATAGGCCCTCTTTATTCCAGTTCTTTGCCTCCTGCCAGTTGGCCAGTCTTCTACCTATGCTAGTATATTTCCTGTTAAGCAGCCTTATGTGTCACCTTGTCAAAGGCTTTCTGAAAATCCAAGTAAACAGCATCCACTGATTTTCCTTTGTCTATCCTGCTTGTTATTTGTTCGAAGATTTCCAGCAGATTTGTATGGCAAGATTTCCCCTTAAGGAAACCAAGCTGACTTTGGGCTGCTTTATCATATGCCTACAAGTACCCTGAAACTTTATCCTTAATAATGGACTCCAACTTCTTCCAAACAGCTGAAGTCAGGCTAACTGACCAATAATATCCTTTCTTCTCCCTCCCTTCCTTAAAGAGTAGAGTGACATTTGCAATTTTCCAGTCCTATGAAACCATTCCAGAATCTAGTGATTCCTGAAAGATCATTACTCATGCCTCTATAATCTCTCCAGCCACCTCTTTCAGAATCCTGGAGTGTCGTCCATCTGGTCCAGGTGATTCATCTACCTTCAGACCTTTCAGCTTTCCAAGCACCTTCTCCTTAGTAATAGTAACTAGACTGACTTCTGCCACCTGACACTCAAATTTCTGGCATGCTGCCAGTGTCACAAAATTCTTAATAAGTTTGTCTGCCATTTCTTTGTTTTCCCATTACTGCCTTTCTAGCAGGATCTTCCAGCGGTCCATTATCCACTCTTGACTCTCCTTTGTTCTTTATATATCTGAAAAAAAGACTTCTAGTATCCTCTGATAAAAACTTGATATTTCATCTTCTGACTCATGCTTTTTTTTGGTTCCCTGCTGTTGGTTTTTAAAAGATTCCCAGTCCTCTAATTTCCCATTAATTTTTGCTATATTATTTGCCTTCTCTTTTGTTTTTATGCTGTTTTTGATTTCCCTTGTCAGCCAGTATTACCTCATTCTCCCTTTAGAATACTACTTCATCTGTGGGATGTACCGATTTCTGTATCTTCTGAATTGCCCCCAGAAACTCCAGAACTGTTCTGTCGTCATCCCTGCTAGACAACTTCAGCCAGCTCCTCCCTCATGCGTCTGTAATTCTGTTTACTCCATTGTAATACTGATACATCTAACTTTATCTTTTATCTCTCAAACTGTAGGGTAAATTCCATTATATTATCATCACTGACTCCTAAGGGCTCCTTTACCTTAAGCTCCCTAGTCAAACTTGGTTCATGACGCAACACCCAATCCAGAGTTGCCATTCTCCTAGTGTGCTTAATCACAAGCTGCACAATAAAACTGATCTCCTATAGACTACACGTGAAGTGATAACGCTGTAAATTTCTGGCAGTCTGTTTCTCTTCCATCTTAATTTTTCACTTATCAACTTTCTTCCAATGTATTCTTTTTGCAGAAAATTAAGATTGCTGGTCTACGCATGTACGCGTGCTGTGTGGAGAAAATAGACTACGAAGAAATCTTTGCAAGTATGTACAGTCAAAGGGGTTCTGTAGCATATTAACCTAGGCTCTATTTAATACTTGCCTTTTTATTAATTCAGTATATAGAGTTGCATTTTGAAATTGTCTCCTGAGATCCAAAGTCATATCCCATTCTACCAATGTCAAGCATTCTAAGGTATAATGCTGAAAGAAAGCCCCCAGTTACAATGGTTTCCTGTCTTTTACAATATAATGGAAGCTTAAAATTACTAAGATATTAATGGATTAAGTAGATGGCCAAAATCAGCACAGGCTGTCCCCAGGTAACGAATGGGTTCTGTTTTTATAGTCGTTCATAAGTTGACTTTGTACATAAGTTGGAAAAGTAAGCAAAGGTATGCTGTGGTAACCCAAGCAGTATTGCAATGAATGGCTACAAAAGCACATAAGACTGATTAAAAGGGAATATTTACTAAAAATTGAGAAAGAAAGGAAACTATTTCTGATGGTTGTAGGAAAGAACATATCTTGAACTTTTGAATTTAGCTATATTTTGGGAGATCATTCATATGTAATGGGTGTCGATAAGTTGGAGTATGGTAACCCAGGGTGGCCTGCATAGAGGCACAAGCACATGTTCAACTACTTTTGAAATTAAAAGGAGAGGGAAGAGACTTCTCTGAGTGATAAAGTGAGAGGCAGTAGAGCACCTCACTGCTTCATTGGTTTATCCAGGTATCCCATCCACATCTTGCAAATGGAGACGGCGCTTGAAATCTCTCTTAGAAATCCAAATTTTTAAAACACGCGCTTGAAGGTTAAAAAGGAACTCAGCAGATCAGACAGCATCTATGGAGAGGAATAAATAGTTTGACATTTTGAGTTGAAAACCTTCTTCAGGACTGGCAGTCCTGATGAAAGTTCTCAACCTGAACTTTGACTGTTTATTCCTTTCCGTAGATGCTATCTGACCTGCTGAGTTCCTCTTTAACCTTCAAGGGCGAGTTTTAAAAATTTGGATTTTCAAGAGAGATTTCAAGCACAGTCTCCCATTTCCAAGATGTGGATGGGATACCTGAAAAGGCCATGAAGCAGTGAAGTGGAAGAGCCACTTGGAATCGTTTCAGAGTAGGAAGGGAATGAGGCACTCAATGCATGGCCAGATCAGTAGGTTTGATTCATGAAAAGAGCACTGGCCTGCTGGGCTAATCATCCCTTCCTGTTCCTAAAGTTTCTTACGAGATAGAATTCCTGCAGAGAGCTGTGTTGCAGCCAAGCAGGCAATGAAAACAAGGTCAGGAAAAGTCACTTACACTTTTTCTTCCTTTTTTGGAGTTACTTTGTAACATTGAAAACATTTGGTGGGACTCCTGAGAATTTGGGTTGTGGATATTGAACTCTTTTATGTCGTTTGGCTACTGTTAACTCTCCTTTTTTTAAATCCATGTCTACGTGATGCATGTGGGAAGGAGCTCCTTTTTGAGAAGGGCTCTTGGACTGAACCCCAATGTGGTTCAAATTTGTTAGTTGAGTTTGGATTGGATGAATGGATTCAAACCAATTGGGTTCAGGTTGGGCATGTTGTACAAGCAAAGAAATAGAGAGAAAGACAGGGTGACCGTCCAAAATCAGGCCCCTCGTGCCAAACTGTTAAGCTGCCTAGTCCCATCAACCTGCATCTGGACCATAGCCCTCCACATCCTTCCCATCCTCGTACCTATTCAAACTTCTCTTAAACGTGGCAAGATGAGGCCACCCTCAAGTTAGAGTATTTAGTATTTCGTCTGGGTAGCCTCCATCCTGATGACATGAATAACGATTTCTCCTTCTGCTTTAAAAAAAAATTCTCTCCTCCTCTCTTCTATTCCCCACTCTGTCTTCTTACCTCTTCTCACTTGTCTATTACCTCCTCCTGTGTCCCCTCCTCATTCCCTTTCTCCTATGGTCCACTCTCCTCTCATATAGATTCCTTCATCTCTAGCCGTTTACTTTTCCTACTCACCTGACTTCACCTATCACCTTCCAGCTATCCTCCTCCTCCCCCCCCACACACATTTTATTCTGGTGTCTTCCCCCTTCCAGTACTGAAGAAGGTTGTTCTTGGCTCAAAATAGCTGTTTATTCGTTTCTATAAATGCTACATGACCTGCTGAATTTCTCCAGCATTTTGTGTGTGTTGCAAAGGATTAAATTGACTATCCAGCCAAAAGGCTTGTTACCTAAAAGAACTATAAATAAGATAAATCAAATTATAACACTGATGTCTGCCTGTCTCTCCCTTTGAATCCCTCACACTCCTCAAAGGTTTAGACTTAATTGGGGTGCAGTTTTAGGATTGGACGGTGCCAGTTGACTTCCTTGTTTCCCAGCCAGTGGCCCTGATTTCACTATGAACCTGAAAACTGTGTGTCTGCGATGAAGCAAAGAGTGTGTTGAATATGATTTGAATACTTAACCATTCTCGCAGAGTATTCTGCTGTAATTCTACACTTCGTCACAGAGAGCATCCTCACATCAGCCATTACTGTCTGGTTTGGTGCAGCATCCTCTCACAGTATATGAACATTACTGCAAACTGCCAGGTCCGCAGAAAAGATCATTGGCTGCAGTCTACCATCTCTGCAGGACTCATATGTGTCCAGGACAAAGAAGTGGGTGGAAAAAATTACTGTGGACACTACCCATCCTGCAAACTGCCTTTTCCAAAACCTCCCTTCGAGAAAGTGCTGTAGGGCTATTAAATATAAATGCTTCACACCATTTTAAAAGTTTCTTCCCCCAGGCAGTTAATCTGATCAACCATTCTAGCTATCCCCCACCCTTCTATTACCCCCATCACTACACTGTACTGTAAATACTTTAAACCACTCATTATAATGCTATTTACATTGTAAATTCATGCTGATAGATGCACATTTTATTCCATATCTGTACTTTAACCTCTAACTTTATATTTTATGTAATTCTTTATTCCTTATAGTTATTGAATGTTTATTGTTGTATGTCATGCCCTGACCAATACACCACGACAAATTCCTAATGCATGTTAATGTAAAGTTGATCCTTAATCCTTACTCTGTAGACCTAGAAGTTCAATTTCTCCCATCAAGTGCCTATCTGGTTCTCCTTTCACAAGCCCTTTTTGCCTTGTTATCCACTACCTCCCAGCAGTGAGTTTCAGGTTAGAGGTGTTTAGAGTTCAGAGTTCAGTTCCGGCGCAGTCTGTAAGGAGTTTATATGTTATCCCTGTGAGCCATGTGGGTTTTCTCCAGGTGCTCCGGTTTCCTCCCACAGTCTAAGGACGTACCTGTTAGTAGGTTAATTGATCATTGTAAATTGTCCTTTGCTTGGTTAGTGTTAAATAGGTTGGTTGCTGGGCAACGTGGCTCATTGGACCAAAAGGGCCTGTTCCACGTTGTATCTTTAAATAAATAATAAATGCTTCCTCCTAATTCTCCGCACAGCAACACCCCTCCCTAAATTATCACACATCACTTTTGTCAGTCATGCACCTCTTTCACATCTCCTATCACCCTCTTTTACTTCAAAGCGAACAAGCCCAACTAACTGCTGGCATGATGCAATTCGTCTAATTCGAGGGCTAAGTAAGTGTGGACCAGGGGATTAAAGTTGGCACTGTCTTCGACTCTGGATAAATGCCTAGAGCTACTGACGGAAATATTAAGAGTGGCAGCTTTAGAGGAACCTTCTCTAAATTGAGCCTTGCAGTTGCAGTGTCCTTGCATGGTCCCTTGTAAAGAAACACACCTTTCTTTTACCAGCATTAGGTAACAGAGGCCAAGAGAAAGCAAGACTGTGTTAGGATAAAGCACAGAATTGGCCTGGTGTCGAAGAATTGCACAGTGCTTGATCCACATGACTGCTTTACTAATTAATTTCACCATTCCTGTATAATATTACCTTTCATTTCTACATCCTGAGAAATCAAACAGTTTTTTTTAAGACCCAAGAGGTATCTCCATTTGGTTTTGCAATGACTTATGAGGTTAACGTCATTTTGTGTTCTGAACACCTTCCTGTGGTTTTATAATGACTGCATCCCTCCATTCCAATTTCTCTTATTTGTCAGCAACCTTAAGCGCTCTGACTCCTGTCCCCAAGTTGCCTTTATTATTAAATTTTGCAGTGGCCGTGACAAGCCATTTAGACTTTAGAAGATGTCACACACTGTCCTTGTGTAGCTCTTGAGTAGCGCCCTTGAGCATAATTGCTTATGCCCCCAGAATCAAAGGGAATTTTTGGAGGGAAAATTTCCAAGAGGTATCTGAGGGGTTAATCTGCACTGTTTTACTTCTACAATGCAAACTTATGTACGGTTCTTGACTATGGTTTCTTTTTATTACCTCCCTGTTATAGTTCCCCCTGTACCAGCCAGACAAAGAGTTGGTAGTAACACACGCAAAATGCTGGAAGAACTCAGCAGGTTAGGCAGTATCAATGGAGCGAAATAAAAAGAAAATATTCTGGGCCGAACCCCAGCTGTTTATTCCCTCTATAGATCCTGCCTGACCTGATGACTTTAAATAGATTTGAAAACCATTAGATCAAAAACATTAAGTGAAAAATGTATGACTTTTCATAGATTTGAAAACCATTAGGATAGATTAGTTCCTGGGCCAAATGTGATATACCCCAGGTTACAATGGGAAGCGAGGGAATAGATTGCTGTGTCTTTGACAATGGTCGATATGTTCTCAGGGACCACTGCAGTAGTACCGGATAATTGGAGGGTGGCAAATGTTATTCCTTTGTTGAAGGAAGGGAGTAAGGATAAACCTGTGAGTCTTAGTTCAGTTGTCGGCGAATCACTGGAGAAGATACTCAGAGACAGTATTTACAAGTGTTCAGAGAAGCATAGTCTGATGAGAGATGGTCAGCATGGCTTTGTGAGGGGCTGGTTGTTCCTCACGAACCTGATTGAATTTGAGGATGTGACAAAGCACATTTAGAGTATTGGATGTGGTATATATGGATTTTATTAAGACCTTTGATAATGTTGCCCATGGTAAGAAAGTCGAGAGGCATTTGATTCAGAGAAATTTGGCTTTATGGGTACAGAATTGGCTTATCCTCTTGGTGCCTCTCATGAATTTTATCAATGAGTTTACTTTGGTCAGCTGCTGTTTTGAGTCAGACCAGTTCCGGTCCTGTGAAGGCCCTCTCAATGTGCTGTTGGTAGGGAGCTCTCATGTCTGGACCTATCAACTAGTGAAGAAAAGTCAGTGGATTTTCACTTTCACGGAGTTCACGGTTTAGAGGGAACTCAGAACAGCAAAGTCCTTACCTCTTTAGGTGATGGAGCTGTGAGTTTGTATTGAAGCCTTGACCATTTATTGCAGCACATAAGCACAAGAGATTCTGCAGATGCTGGAAATCCAGAGCAACACACACAATGCTGGGGGAACTCAGCAGGTCAGGCAGCGTCTATGGAAATGAATAAAGAGTCGAAGTTTCTGGCTGAGACCTAGTACTGATGAAGGCTCTTAGCCTGAAATGTCAACTCTTTACCTCCTTTGCTGACCTTATTTTCATTGCCTCCTTGACTGATTTATTTTCTATCTCAACCCCATCCTCCTGCCTTCTCCCCGTAACCTTTGCCATCCTTACTAATCAAGAACCTAACAACCTTCGCTTTAAATACACCCAATGATGGCATCTATAGCTGTCTGTGGCAATGAATTCCACAGATTCACCACCCTTTGGCTAAAGAAATTTCTCTTCAACTTTGTTCTAAGGCTGTGCCCTCTGGTCCAATACTTCCCTACTATAGGAAGCATCCTCTCCACATCCACCCTATCTAGGTTTTCCTGTATCATAATTCTAGCTTTGGGTTATTACTGTCATTAATTCTATTGTGTTTCTTTGAATGCCTGTAGGAAAATGAATCCCAGGGTAGTATACAGTATGGTGACATATACGTACTTTGATACTAAATTTACTTTGAAATTTGTCTAACCGAAACCAAGTAGGAATTTGATTATACCTGTTCCTTGATTGTCACTGTCCATTGCAATGGCTTTCAGTTTGGGACATTCTGGTTCTGTGTTAGCTGATCAGGGCATTTAATCTACATGGCATTACACACTAGCTGGTCCTGCCTCGTTCCTCCACTCAATAACCAATATTATGGTTTCCTCACTTTGAGTTATTTCCCCAATTTTGCTTCTTTTTTAAAATTAATTTTTTTATGCCCTTCTACAAAACCATCAACAAAATGGAGATTTATACAGTGCAAAACAAACGTGTCCAATATATAATTCATAACAATAAGGATAAAGCACCCAAAATAAGATCATATAAAATTAGTGTCCTCCCCACCCTCCCTCTATAAGACCCAGGCCAACCATTTCTATGTATAAAAGAAAAATGAATCGGAGCATTCAATCCCACAGAGCTGTAAGTATATATAAAAAAAGAAAATATAATGCCGACTACCAAAACTATAATGTAATTCACAACAAAAAACCGTAAAATTTACAGCAAAAAAAGCTGAAAGTAAGGGATTGTAGTACAAAAAAAAGGATAAACTTAATCTAAAGAGGAGTTATGAAAGTATTCAAGAAAAGGTCCCCACACCTTATGAAACTTTTATGTCTGAATTAAGAAGTGAATAATGAATCTTTTCAAGGTCTAAGCAGGATGTAATAGCACTAAGCCATTGAGCATGAGTGGGTGGGGCAGCATCTCTCCACCTAAGAAGAACTAACCATCTAGCCAAGAGAGAGGCAAAAGATAATGTTTGACGTTTAGTCAGACTCAGGTGCATGTCTACTTCCCCCAAAGTGCCAGAAAGAGCAATCAGAGGATTAGGTTCTAAGTGGCAATTAAGAATATGGGATAGAGTTGAAAAAACTTCTCTCCAGAATTTCCCTAGACTAGGACAGGCCCAGTACATATGGATAAGAGAAGCCTCACTTCCTTTACACTTTCACAAATGGAACTAATGTCAGGGTAAAACCGTGATAAGTTAATTTTAGACATATGAGCCCTGTGTACAACCTTAAACTGCAAAAGGCAATGGCGAGCACATAAAGAGGTTGAGTTAACTGACTTAAGAATTGTATCCCAAACCGCATCAGGTAAGGAAATATTTAAATCATGCTCCCAGGCAGTTCTAATTTTATCAAAGGGGACACACCTCAAGATCACTAACTTATCCCGAATAGCAGATATTAAACCTTTACCCAGTGGATTAATACAAAGAAACAGGTCCACAATGTTCTTCTCAGGCATCTCAGAAAATTTTGATATTAAGGGGTTAATGAAATGTCTAATTTGAAGATTTCTAAAGAAATGCGTATTAGGTAGGTTAAACTTTACAGACAGTTGTTGAAAAGTTGCAAAACGATTACTTATGAAAAGATCTTCAAAGCTCCTAACACCCTTCCTGTACCAATCATGAAATGTTGAATCCCTCATAGAAGGTAGGAAAACCAATTTTTTGCTTCTAACATAAACAGGTTGTTAGTTACTTCAAAGTCTCATTTCCAAAAGCATGTTTCAAGACGAAGGGAGCTTCTATCATGCACTTTCCACTGATTGCCAGGAGACTTTATTAAACACTCAGTGCCCACTTTATTAAATAGGTAACCCCTGAACTTAATAAAGTGGTCACTGCGTGTATGTTTGTGACTTTCTGCTGCTGTAGCCCATCCACTTTAGGGTTTGACGTGTTGTGCATTCAGAGATGCTCTTCACACCACTGCTGTAACGCGTCTCTATTTGAATTACTGTCGCCTTCCGTTCAGCTTGAACCTGTCTAGCTGTTCACTTTTGACCTCTTTCGCTAACAAGGCATTTTCACCACAGAATTGTCACTCATTTGATGTCTTTTGTTTTTTCCACCATTCTCTGTAAACCCTAGAGACTGTTGTGCATGAAAGTGTCTGGAGATCAGCAGTTTCTCAGATACTCAAACCACCCCATCTGGCACCAACAATCACTTCACAGTCAAAGTCACTTAGATCACATTTCTTGCCCATTCTGACATTTGGTCTGAACAACAACTAAACCTCTTGACCATGTCTACATGCTTTTATGTATTGAGTTCCTGCCACATGATTGGCTGATCAGATATATGCATTAACAAATCCCTAATAAAGTGGCCACAGTGTAGATCAGTTCTTAGGAAGAGTCCTTTTCTGGTTTAGCTAGGATAAAGTTCTAAACTTGGGTTTTTGTTTTTTTTTTGTTAAGCTGAAATAAATGTGTTTCTGTTTGCATGCAGGATGCAGTTTGTCAGACACACTGAGCTCGTGGTTTCTGGTCACACAGCTTCACGTCTGGTGAGTAAACTAGTGTTGAAATATTGTAAGGATCTTGCAAAGAGTCCAGTGTGAAGAAGTAGGAGGCTGCTGGTCTGTTTACACCTGTTCTAACTATTTATTTAATTTGTGGTTGGGCTTTGATCTCAGCACCACTTCCCTTTAACAACCACATGTCCCTTCATTCCTTTCATGTCCAAATATTCATCAGTCTGTGTTGTGACTACAGCCAATGATACCAGCTCCACAGCCCAAGGGCGTAGAATTCCAGGGTTTCACTGTTGGATGCATGGCGTAGGGTTTGGTTACTGCTACCTCATAAATCCAGTGACTCAAATTCGATCCTGTCCTTGGATGCTGTCTGTGTGGAACTTGCAAGTTCTCCCTATAACCCTGCTCCAGTTTTTTTCCACATCTCAAAGACCTGGGTAAATTATTGTCAAAAACAATTTTCATTTCATAATTCTATATCAATCCTGCACATTCCTCATTATGATTTTTGCTTCAACTCTTCCTGCTACCATTTCAATAAGAATAAATCCTAGAATTTTCCCTCGTACTGATCGGTACGTACCTATGGTATTTAATCTCTCTCTCCTTTCTAAACAATTGATTTACATTTGTTATGTTCCATTCCGTGGGAGCCATGTAGAATCTGGGCTATTAAAGAATCTTAAACCATGTATTCATGATCTTCGTTGCTTCTTTCAAAATCTTTGGATGCTATTCTGAAGATTAAAGATGAAGATTAACTTTATTTGACACGTGCACATCGGTACACAGTGAAATGTGTTGCTTGTGTCAGGGATGCGTTGGGGATATCCTGCAAGTATCACCGTGATTCTGGTGTCAACAAACCCAGAGCTTATTAACCCTAACCCTAAATGTATATCTTTGGAATGTAGGGGAACCCACGGCCCCAGGAAGAAACCCACGTGCCCACAGGGAGAGCAAACAAGTTCCTTACAGACAGTGGTGGAAATTGAATCCAGATCTAACAGCTGGCACTGTAAAGCATTGCTCATACTGCTACAATACCATGCCACTTAATAATTAAGTGAAAGATTTTGCGAAACTAATACTTCTGGCTCAGCATTCAATATTCTCCACTATTTCCAGAGGTTTTCCTTTGCCTTCCATGGAGATGGGCACAAACAATTTGTTTAATACTTTGAATAGTTATTTTTTATTTAATACAGTACATGAAACCTATGAACTAACTTATTTACTGTTTGTTATGCCATTGCTGTTTAGGGCAGCAGTGAAGGTCCTGCATCGCTGGCCTTGCTTCAACATGTTAGGAGCTTCCTCTCAGTTTTCACTGCTGTCAGCCATGCAAACCCAGGGTGGAGACTCAGGAACACTGCTGCACTCAGATGAGGGAGGATTCTTCATGGCTGTTTCTGTAACAGCTTTGTTTTACCAGTCAGGGTCATTAACCCTGAGCTGAACCCCCGAACCTGAGAACTGGTGAACCATTCTTAGTCTGGCCTTTGACCTGTTTGGCATGGGTGACCCTACCAAAAGCCAAAGCAGAAAGCCCTGACTCCAGTCAGCATGGCTCTCTGGGTCATTGAGGCACGCAAGCCTCCAAAGCACAATAAGATTGTGGTCCTCTTGGAGGAAAGACGTACAGGTTAGGATTAATAAGTTCTGGACACACAAGGTTGTAGTCCTCTTGGAGGAAATCCATGAACTTTACCTTGGTATTCATTCTCTTTTATATCTTTGCACTGTACTTCTGCCACAAAATTCATGACATATACAGCAGTGATAATAAAATCTGTTTCTAATTTCTCTATCCCTTATTCCCCAGTTAATTTTTCCTGACTTGATGTGAGAAGTTTGCACGTTAACTTTTTTTTCATAAAGCTACAGAATTTTTAAACCCAAAGTAATATAGGAACTCAGCAGCTCAGGCAGCATCTATGGAGGGGAATGAAGAGTTGACATTTTTGACTGAGACCCTTCATGAAGAACATTGAAGTCCCTGATGAAGAGTTTCAGACTGAAACATCCACTGTTCATTCACTTCCAGAGATGCTGCCTGACCTTTTGAGTTCTTTCAGCATTTTGTGTGTGTGTGTGTGTGTGTGCATATATATATATTACTCTGGATTTCCAGCTTCTGGAGAATCTCTTGTGTTTAGAAATTTTTAATAGCCTGCTTCTATATTTCTTTCTAAGCTGTTCTTGTATTTCTACTTTCTCATTCCTGATTAGTGTTAAGTGTTTTCCCATCTGACTTTTGCCTTCTGGACTGGAGTTCCTGCGTGCAGATGACAGCAGCTGAGTAAACTGGCGTAGTTGACAGTATGGCGTGCCAGGGTAATCATCGCCATCTGCGCCCAGTACACTCTGCTGCCAGAAAACGCAACTGCAGCTGCCCACTTCTGTCGTCTTTCATCTGTGCTTCAGGTCCAGGTGGTGTTGGCAGTGAGCAGCCTAGTTTCCATCGTAGGGAGAGAGTGAGAGACTGAAAACTGGGCTTTATTCTAACACCGGCTACAAAACTAAATGGGCAGTTTTCAACCGTGCATTCGTTTTGGCACGGCAGCATGATCTACGGCTAGTTTTGTTTCTTACTTCAAAATCCAAGTCATTTCAATTTCATCTCAATTCAAGATTATTTAATGTCATTTCAGTTACACAAATGCACAAGTGTTTTCAGGCTGATCAACACCTCCACCCACTAACCCACCCATCCATAGCCCCCCACCACCATTTTATCATTTCCTGTCAGTCATCAAGAATGAAATAATTGTTACTCCAGATCTGATGCAGCACAAAAACGACAATAAGATAAAGAACGCACACAGAATAAAAAGAAACACAATAAATACCTATAGATGCATTAGATAGCTTATAAACATAGTTATAAGCTCTGGCATCCGATTATGAATGTATATTGAAACCATGAACACTACTTCATACTTTTTTTATTTTTGCACTACTTATTTAATTTAACTAATATGTATATACTTTAATTCAAATTTTTCTATTATTATGTATTCATTATACTGCTGTCACAAAGACAAATTTCTCAGCATATACCAGTGATATTAAACCTAATTCTGATTGCATGTCCATAAGTTGACTCTATTCACAGGATCTTAAGATGACTGTCAGGAAATGATAAAGTGGTGGGGGTTGTGGATGAGTGGGTGGAGGTGTTGATCAACCTTTCTGCTTGGGGAAAGCACTTGTGTATTGGTTTAATTTTCCTTGCTTGATATTGTCAATGACTAGGCACTTGTTACCCTGACTATTTTGACCCCAGTCTTATTTTGAAAACTGGAACTGAACCAAAGGTAACATTCAGAAACTCGATTATTTTAATCCAGTCACAATTCTCATGTATGGAGCTTGCTTAGAATAGAGGATTTCTTTATTTATCTTGGTTTTCTGGGCCCCAGTGTTCCAAGCACATTTGAGGCAAGCTCGCCTTTGAGAAGTAGATGGGCTATAAGTAGAACATGTGCCTTAAGATTCTGCTCCCAGATATTAGCACTCCAGTGAGTGATAACTACAAGCTTTTCATTCATGAAAGAGAAACAAGCAAGTTGCGGTTAAATTTCAGATTTCAGATTTGGATTTATTTATCACGTGTACATCATAACATACAGTGAAATGTGTCATTTGTGTTAACACCCAAGGGTGTGCTGGGGGCAGCCTGCAAGTGTGACCCCACATTCTGGCGCCAACATAGTGTGCCCACAAGGCTTGGCAGAACACAGCAAATAGAATGTACCAAGCAACAAAGCTACAACAGTGAAATAAGCCCTGTTCCTCCCACCCACCCATTCACACGCATACACAGTCCTTTAGCTCCAGGGCAGACCATCTTCTTCAGCCTCCAGAAGACGCATGGGTTCACAGCCACTAGGCCCTGACTTCCCCATTAGACTGGCAAAAATCAGCCTTCGGGCTTCAATCCGGACCTCCGACTGGCCTTCGGGCTTCGATCCGGACCTCCGATCGGCCTTCGGGCTTCGATCCGGACCTCTGATTGGGCTTCGGGCTTCGATCCAGACCTCCGATCAGCCTTCGGGTTTCGAAGCACATACTTAACAAAGTAAAATATCTTGAGGCTTCTCATTTAAATGTTAGGCAACAAATGTCGATAATTGTATATAAGTTGATGGGATAGAGGGGAGGGGGGTGTGCAATAAAAGAAAATTGATCAAACCTTAGGTATTAACAATCCATTTAAAAGAGGGGGGAGAGGTGGAAAAGTTTGGGGAGAGCCTGATTGGTGAATGCAGGAGAATGAACCTAGATGACGTTAGATGCTAAATTGAGAAGGAAGCAATTTTCACAAAATGCTGGAGGAACTCAGCAGGTCAGGCAGCATCTATGGAGTAGAATAAACTTTTGACATTTTGGGCTAGACGCTTCCTCTGACTGGTCGTGGTGGTGGGCTTGCAGAAATACAGTGAGCTTTGGTGGCATGGTAGAACTTGTATTTAGATGAGGCATAGCTGTATCTCCACCTTCCCTCAGGGCTCATCAGTGAACAGGTCATGGTGACAGTTGGAGTATAGATAAAAACAGAACTCAAGACTATAGAGGATGAGGGACTAGCTTGAAGAGCTGCTGAGTCCAGAGGGAACAAAAGTATGGGTGAGGTTTGAACGTAACTGTTCTGTCCCCAGGAACAGTTTGTTTATCATGATAGGCATACAAAAGACATTGGGTGGTAGGGTGGAGATACATCTCTACCAAAGGAAGTGTAAGGTGCTCCTTCTCTCTGCTAGCCTGCAGGTCACCTGCTTAGCCGTTTCCCCCCCCCCCCCACCCGATCAAAGCTGAGGTCACCCATCTTGTAAAAACACTGCACAGAAGAAGACAATGGCAAACTAATTCTGAAGAAAAATTTCCCAAGAACAATCATGGTCATGATGGCCTGTGTCATACAACACAGCACATAACATACGAATGACACATGGACAGGGTGTAAATGCCATGAAAGTTAACTTGTTTTGCTGCAACAGCACAGTACATTACAAACATGGGTGTAAATTAGCATAAGCTAAATTAGCATAAAAGTTAATTTAAATATTTGCAAAAATATACAACAAATGTAGTGACACTAGTGCAAGTCCTTGAAAGGCCTCGAGAGAGTGGACATGATGTTTCCAGCAGTGGGGGAGTCTAGGTCCAAAGGGCACAGTCTCAGAATACAAGGACATCCCTTAAGAACAGATATGAGGAGGAATTTCTTTAGCCAGAGGGTGGAAATCATCATCACAGACAGCTGTGGAGGCCAAGTTACTGGGTATATTAAAAGCAGAGGCTGATAGATTCTTGATTAGTCAAGGCATCAAAGATTACAGGGAGAATGGGGTTGAGAGAGATAATCTTAATTAGTAAGAGTGTCAAAGGTTATGGGCAGAAAGCAGAAGAATGGGATTGAGGGGGAAAATAAATCGGCCATGATGGAATGGCGGAGTAGACTCAATGGGACGAATGGCCTAATTTTAGTCCAGTGTCTTAGGGCCTAATGGGAAGTCAGTGAAGTATTATGAAAAAAAGTACTGCTAGAGGAACTCAGCAGGTCAGGCAGCATCTGAGGAGGAAATAGATAGTCACAATTTTGTCTTGAACCTGCTGATCCAGTACAGATCTCAACCCGAAGCACTAATTTCCATTCTCCTCCTCCACAGATACTGCCTAATCCGCTAAATTCTTCCTGCAGCTTATTCTTCCTCACTCCTAAAGTTCAGCATTTGCAGTCTCTTGATTCTCTGACCAATGTAATACATTTAAGATGGCGTGAATCTTTTTACAGCTAAATGTGATTACCAGTGATTAGTGGGGGAGAGTATTCGCTGTTCCAGAAGTGTAGGGGGTTGTGTGTAGAAATCTTGTTTTCCTGGGATCAAATGTGTGCGTTCATTATTTTGAAAGAGTTGTTTGAATCAGTAAGTCATTATCTTGTCTAAAGAACACAGACGAGGATATTTTGTGCTTGTCTGCTAAATAGTCACTTTACTAAATTTGAGTGCAGTGGTTTCAGAGAGTAACAAACTGGCTTGAGGATAGATACATTGCCACTCTAAACACTTTTGTACAGTTCTTTAAATGTTAATCACTACATCTACAAAAGTATATATTACTGTGGCCAAGTTTAATCGCATAGAACATAGAACAGTACAGCACAGTACAGGCCCATGATGTTGTGCTGACTTATTAGCATACTCTAAGATCTATCTAACCCTTCCCTCCCATATAGCCCTCCATTTTATCGAACATAGAGCGCGTATATTGAAATACAGTTTATGTATTTTATTTAGAATACGGTGTGGAACTTTTGACCCTATTAGTCACACCACCCAGCAACCTACCTATTTAACCCTAGCCTAATCACAGAACAATTTACATTGACCAATTAACCTATTAACCAGTATGTCTTGGGAATGTGGGAGGAAACAGGAGCACCCGGAGGAAACCCACACAGTTACAGGGAGACCGTATAGAAACCTACAGGGATGCCGAAATTGAACTCCAAGCCCCGATGCCCCGAGCTGTAATAGTGTTGCGCTAACTGTTACACGACCGTGCTGCCCCATGGGAAAGGCGAGGGGAAGAAGCAAAGAGTCGGGCTATTTTGCAGGAACTGTGATGGAGGCAGAAACAAAAATCAAATTGAGCCATGACCAACTTTAGCCAAGCCAACATCATCAAAGGGCTCCTCTCAAGGCAGTTAGTGAATGCCATGAAGGTCTCATTGCAACATTATCGGGCAGTCCCTTAACCACTAATTCCTATAGGAAGTCTCTGCCCAAATACCAAACTGTATGAAACATCTTTGGTCAATCAGCAGCGATTTGTTTTTATGTGGTTGTTTTAATGGCTCTGATTAAGGCTCTGAATGTTTTCCTTTTAATTTAATTGTTGACTTAACATTTTTTTTGAGAAAGGGAGCATTTTTAGTCGAGTGTTCTGGTGACAATTGACCACTGTGTGAATGTTTCTTTTAATCAGTGCCACAATATGTTAAGCTTGCGGAGCAGTTAATGTAAGGAAAAGCCCGTGACAGTCACCATAATAAACAGCAGCAGTTTAAAAAGAAAATGGTCACATCCATTACCTCACCCTCCCATAATCTCTGATTAATGAGGCTAAGGCTGTGCAATATGTCAAGCAAGTGGACTGCTGTGGGTGAGAAAGTTTTGAATGAGTGACGTGATTTATTTGAGAACGAGACGGTGGGGTGGTGGGGGCTGGGCTGATGAAATGACTGGACTTTTTTTTAAAGATACCGAAAAAACTGGGGTTGCTGCTCATTCTAACGATTACTTTATAAATGGCTTTGGTGAAGGCTCTTGGTCCAAAACATGGGCTCTTTATTTCTTTCCATAGATGCTACCTGACCTGCTAAGTTCTTCCAGCTTTTGTGTGTGTGTTATGTTTAATTTTCAACTATTTTGAAAGGACATGTCCAATGACGCATAGCTGTACGTGTATATTTCATAAAGCATAACAGCACAGTACAGGCCCTTCAGCACATGATGTTTTGGCAACCTTGTAACTTACTCTAAAATCAATCTAACCCTTCCCTCCCACATAGTCCTCCATTTTGCTTATCATCCATGTGCCTGTCTTAAGAGTTTCTGAAATGTTCCTAATGTATCTGCCTTTACCACCACCCCTGACAGGGCATTCCACACACTCACCACTCTCTGTAAAAAGAAAACTTATCTCTGATCTCCCCCCTACGCTGTCCACCAATTACTTTAAAATTATGCCCACTCATATTATCCATTTCTGCCCTGGAGAAAAAGTCTGGCTGTCCACTCAATCTATGCCTCTTCCCTCCTGTATAGCCTCCATTTTTCTATCATCCATATGCCTATCTAAGGGATTCTTAAATGTCTGCAATGTATCTGTTTCTACTACCATCCCTGGTAACACATTCCACATACCTGCCATTCTCTGTGTAAAAAAAAAACTTACCTTTGACATCCTGCCTGTATATTACCCCAATTAAAAGAGTAAAGATGCTGAAACCACAGGCATTTGAAAATTTTTTTAGAAATGTAATTCTAACGCAGGGGTTCCCAACCTTTTTTATGCCATGGAGCCTTACTATTAACCAAGGAGTCCATGGACCCCAGATTGGGAACCCCTGGTCTAAAGAGAATGCAGGTTTAACGTGAGGTGGGAAAGATTTAAATATTTAAAAGGGACTTGAGGGGTAACTTCATGCAAAGGGTGGTGTGTAGATGAAACAAGAAAGTAGTTGAGGCAGGCACAATAGCAACATATAGAAGATATCTGGATAGGTACATGGATGGGGAAAGGTTTAAAGCAGGGGTTCCCAACCATTTTTTTTAATGTCATGGATCCCTACCATTAACTAAGGGATCTGTGGACCCCAAGTTGCCAGTCTCTGGCTTAGAGGGATATTGGCCAGACGTGGTCAAATGGGACTGGCTTAGGTGAGCACAGTGGTTGCCATGGATGGGCTTAGGCTGAAGGGTCTGTTTCTGCTCTGACTGTAAGTTGGCCAGTAGCCTTGGGAGCTTAGAACTTGCTCAGCCGGCTGCTTATGTACGGCTTGAGTGTTACTTGGATCCGTATGCCAATTTTCAGTGAGGACATCAGCTCTCTGTTCATTGTTTGAGTGGTACGCCCTATTGTAGTGATTCAGATTCACTTATTTATTTCACGTAAATCGAAACATGGAGTGAAATGCATCATTCATATTACAACCAACACAATCTCAGTATGTGCTGGGGGCAGCCCACAGGTGTCATCACACATTCCAGCACCAACGAAACATGCCCACCGTTCTCAGCAGAAAATGCAAGCAACAACAAAACAACAGCAAGCGCCTTTCTTCATCCTCCCTCCCACCCACCCATTCACTCACACATTTAGGCCTCCAACCGCAGTACAGGTCGCCTCCTGGCCTCCAGCCTGCAGTAGCCTCGGAGACATTGGGCCTCTGACTTCCTCAATAGACTCGGAGACCAAAAAAGACAGCATGATCATCAACCCCAAATCCCATCTCCCCGCAAAAAAAAAGAACAAAAGTCGGACAGGCACATCAACCCCTAAATCCCTCCTCCCGCACAAAACCAAGCAAAATGGATCAGTCACTCCTCCCACACAAAAAAGAACATAATGGGATCAGGCACACTGACCCCCAAATCCCCAATTTCCAAGTAAAAATAATCAAATTTCCAACTAAATTTCTGCCTACACGATGGCCATAACTTTCCATTTTCCTCACATTCATGTGCCTATCTTAAAAAAACCCAAAATGTATCTGCCCCCACCACCCCGGGCAACACATTCCAGGCATCCACCACTCTGTGTTTAAAAAAAAACACACACACACACAAACTTACCCCTCACATGTCCTTTGAAATTACCCCCTCATAGTCATAGTCATACTTTATTGATCCCGGGCGAAATTGGTTTTCGTTACAGTTGCACCATAAATAATTAAATAGTAATATGTAAATTATGCCAGGAAATAAGTCCATGACCAGCCTATTGGCTCAGGGTGTCTGACCCTCCAAGGGAGGAGTTGTAAAGTTTGGTGGCCACAGACACAAATGACTTCCTATGACGCTCTGTGTTGCATCTCGGTGGAATGAAGTCCCTCACATTAAATGCATGCCCTCTGGTATTAGACATTTGAAGCCTGGGAAAAAGATGCTGTCTGTCTACTCGGTCTGAGCCTCTCATAATCTTATAAACCTCCTTCAGATCTCCCCTCAGCCTCTGTCGCTCCAGAGAAAACAGCCCAAGTTTGTCCAATCTTTCATTATAGCATATACCTTCTAATCCAGGCAACATCCTACCCTTTGCACTTTCCTCCCTAAACTCCCCTTGCCTTTTACCCTCACAGCTGGGAAATTCTCCTCCTCTTCCACAGAGCTTTTAGTGTGGAAAGGAAGTTTAAAGGAGATGTGCAGTGTGAGCTTATCTGTACATAGCAAGTGGTGGTGTACTGGGAATGGACAGCCAGGGCTTGTGGTGGAAACAGGTAAGACAATGATGTTTAAGAGGCATTTAGACAGACACATGAACATGCTGGGAATGGAGGAAGATGGATGTGTTAGTTTACTTTAACAACATGGTCAACACAGACATTGTGGGCCAAAGGGCCTTTGTATGGAATAAAATGTGCATGAAGGCATAAACAACAGCATGTATTTACAATGTAAGCATTATCAAAAGTGTAGGTAAAGTGTTTACAGTGCAGTGACGGGGGAGGGGGAGGGGGTAACTAGAAGGGTTGATCCATTTAACTGCCTGAAGGAAGAATTTTTTTAAGGTGGTGTGTTCTTGTTTTAATAGCGCTATAGCGCTTTCCAGAAGGGAGCTTTTAAAAAAGGTTACAGGACGGAGAGTCTTCTCTAGCAAAGGGGTTCCTTCCCTCCGCTAGCCTGCCAGTCGCCCATGGGCAAGGTGTAGCACCTTCTTCCCTGCCCCACAATCAGTGTCACACGAAGCCATGGGAACAGGTGGTGGATGGTCGTCTGAGCAACTGATGCAGAACACAGTCCTGGTTATGCGACCACTGTCGTCAGGCAAACAATCTCTGAAGAGCATTGAAAATGGCTGGGGTCACCGTCTTGTAAAGACACTGCCCAGAATAAGGCATTGAAAAACCACTTCTGTGCAAAAAATTTGCCAAGAACAATCATGGTGAAGACCATGATGGCCCACATCATAAGACACGGCACATAATAATGATGAATTTATTAACAAATCTGAGTGCTTCAGTGATTGGAAGGGAGTGTTGGTGGTTGTTTTGCCATTTGTAAGTCTTCAAGATAGTGGAGAAAGTTGATTTGAGAGGTGCTGTCAGAGGAGCCCAGGCGAGTCACCACCATGCAGCATGTAGTTGGTACTCCATGTTGCCACAGGGTTCTGGTGGCAGAAGGAAAGAATGTTGCAGGTGTTAGGAGCGTTGCCAATCCAGTGTGCTGCTTTGGCTTGACAGGTGTGCATCTTTGGGAGTGTCAGTGTTCCACCCATCTGGTGCAGTGAAAAACAATCTATTGTTATCCTGGTAGGGCTTTGATGAATCAAAACTCTAGTCTTTTGCTGCATAGTCCTTAGTATTTATTTTCCCTTGGTTATGTTTATTTGGTCAGTTCAAAGCTGAGTTTAATGTGATTAGATGATCTTCATTTATCATATGTGCATCGACACATACAGCGAAATGCATAATTTGCATCAACAACCAACACAGTCCACAAGTATGGCCGTGCATCCAGCATTAACATAGTATGCCCCCAACTCACTAACTCTAACCTTTGACAGGATTGCTCCTCATCTTTTTTTCTCCAGTCCCGCCAAAGAGTTTCAGCCTGAAACATCGATTCTACTCTTTTTCTAGATTCTGCCTGGCCTGTTGAGTTCCTCCAGCATTTTGTCTGTTGCTGGGATTTCCAGCATCTGCAGATTTTCTCTTGTACGTTCTCAGTATTTTTTATTTGCACAGTTTGTCGTCTTTTGCACATTAGTTGTTTGTCCATCTTTCTTTATAATTTTTCATAAATTCTACGGTATTTCATTGTTTTTCTGCAACTGCTTGCAAAAAAATGAATCTCAAAACCGCATATGGTGGCATATATATCGTGGCCACTTGATTTGGTACAGGACTGGAACCCGTTGTGTTCATCTGCTGCTGTAGCCCATCCACTTCAAGGTTCGATGTGTTGTGCACACCATTGTTGTAAAGCATGGTTATTTGAGTTACAGTCACCTTCCTGTCAGCTTGAACCCTTCTGGCCATTCTACTCTGATCTCTCTCATGAACAAGGCATTTTCGCTCACTGCATGTTTTGTTTGTATTTTGCCCCATTCTCTGTAAATTCTAGAGTCTCTTGTATGTAAAAATCCCAGAAGATCAACAGTTTCTCAGATACTCAGACCGCTCTGGCTGGTACCAACAATCATTCCACTGTCAAAGCCACTTAGATCACATTTCTTCCCCATTCTGATGTTTGGTCTGAACAACAACTGAACCTCTTGACAACGTCTTCATGTTTTTATGAATTGAGTTGCTCCCACCTGAGCGTCTGATCAGATATTTGCATTAATGAGCAGATATACCTAATAAAAAGTGGCCAGTTAGTGTAAGTATTTTGATAATAAATTTGACTCTGACTTTGAAATTCACCTCTCTTCAGGAATGCTGGGTCCATGTTTGGACTGAAGCTTTTTATGGGGAAAGATGGCTTGAAGTTTGACAAAGTGTCAGTGATGATTTGAAATCCGGAGTGAATTTATTTCAATGTTAAGCCCCAAAGGTGTCCCTGTGGATTTTTTCTCCACAGGTTTTTCCCTTTGTCTGTTTTGCAGTGACTTTATTTTGCTCTTCGACATGAGTTGCTTCTGAATGAATCAGTCTGAATAATGAAACTTGACAACTTGTGCCCGTGGCGCATTTACTCAGAGCTTGTCTTTCCTGTAGCTGATCTGAATCAGTAAGTTATTTTGCATGTGTGCTCCTTCTGGATTCCACCAATGATGTCATGTACTGAAGTTTCATTGTTGCTGTACTCACTGCTTTGCATCTTCAATGTCAAATTTATCATCAAAGTATGTAAATGTCACCACTTACTTACTACCTGAGATCCACATTCTTGCATCCATTTGCAGGAAAAAAAAACAATGGAATTTATGAAAAATATGCATAAGCATAGACTAACAAACTACTAATGTGCAGAAGACAAATTTGCAATTTATAAATCAGTTCAGAGATGAAATGAGTGAGCATAGGAGAACGAGGGGAGATTTGATAGGGTATAGCGGGCTTCTTGCACTCAGGTTAGGTGAGACTAGAACTACTGATTATGGATTAAGGGTGAAAGGTGATATGTTTAAGGGGAACATGAGGGGGACTTCTTCACTCAAAGGGTGGTGGAAGTGTGGAGTAAACTGCCAGCGGAGGTGGTGGATGTGGACTTGATTTCAACAATTAAGAGAAATTTAGATTTTCACTGTTGTGACTGTGAACGAAGGCACTGGAGAGATACCGAAGCTGGTGAATATAGAAACCTTCATTCAGCAAAGCAAGCAGGCATCATACTAGAGACGTTCTTGGAAAAAGAGGCCCCTAAACTCAGAGTACATCACATTTTTATACCCTTAAGAACAATGATAACTCAATACAGTTTCAGTGGTTAAAATTACATTGTTTACTTCAATACTTTGGGTTGACAATGCTTCCTTCGCGTTACATAGATAGATACTTTATTGATTCCAAAGCAAATTACAGTGCTATAATAGTATTACAAGTGCACGGATATAAATATTAGAAGAGAAGCAGAAAGAATTAAAAAGTTACCTTAAACAGTCTAACAGGAGGGGGTCATCACTTCCCCGGCTGTAGGTTGACTCATTATGGAGCCTAATAGCTGAGGGTAAGAATGATCTCATATGGTGCTCTTTGGAGCTGCGCAGTTGTCTTACTCTTATTACTAACACTGCTTCCTTGTTCAGTCAAGGTGTTATGCAGAGGGTGAGAAACATTATACAGAATTGCCAGGATTTTCCGGAGAGTCCTTTGTTCTACCACAGCCTCCAGTATGTCCAGTTAGACTCCTATAACAGAGCAAGCCTTTGTAATCAGTTTATTAAGTCTGTTGGCATCACTCATGTAATTTTCAAACACCTAAGTCTTCACACCAACACTCCAGTCACTCTAGTTTGAATGTTAATCACCACTGATACTCTTGTTGCATTCATACATAGGCAGACATCTCAGGTGAATGGGTGTTTCCTGGTTTGCAATCAACCCCAGTATGCAGCTCCAGGAAGGCTATTGTTCGGAGTTGCATTTTAAATTCAATCTACAATCCACATTCAGATCTGAAGACTGGTTGCTGTTGAAATTAATATTTGCTATATTCCATAACTCCAGAATATGCCCTAAAAGGCACATGGATATGGAGGGTTATGGTCCGGATGCAGGTCAATGGGGCTAGGCAGATTAAGAGCTTGGCATGGATTAGATGGCCAACAGCCTGTTTCTGTGCTGTAGTGTTCTATAACTCTATGCCTCTAAGTTGTCCACGCTGGTTTAGGAGCCTGATGGTTGAGGGATAATAACTTCCTGAACCTGCTGGTGTGGGACCTAAGGCTTCTGTATCTCCTGAATGTAGTAGCGAGAAGAGAGTGTGGCCTGGATGATGGGATGATGCTTTTTTGTGGTAGTGCTCCATGTATGTAAATGTGCTCAATGGTTGGGATGGTTTTGCCTGCGATTGACTAGGCTGTGTCCACCTTTAGATTTAAATTAGCTTTGTATTGTGACCAGTCACATGGGGAGTTCAGACTGTTCTGCATTTGCGTTTTTTTCTTTCCTTTTTCTGCAGTCAGTAACTTCCTTAAACAAAAGTGATGGCACCATTTGCTGTGTTGAGCATACTAAGTCCTTCTTGAGAATGGTCCCATTGTGGTAATGTTCATCCTACTATCTGTCCTGGAAGGAGCAGCAAAACACTTCCTTAAATTTGTGTCCGTGCATAGTTACTTGTGGTATCTATTGTGCTTAAAAGAAATGCATAATTTTAAGGTGATTGAGAAAATATAAGGAATATGGCAAAGAAATACTTTTTTCACACTGGATAGAACACCCTGCTAGGAGCAGTGGTACAGCAGATTCATTAGGGGTATTTAGATAGGCACATGGTTGATAGAAAAATAGACAGCTATTAAGGAGGGATTGGTTAATTTTAGAAAAGGTTAAAAGGTTGGCACAACATTGATCAGAGTTACAGGGAAGAAGACACACCCAAGTTCTAGGAGGGGAGTAGCAGGGTGACTATCCAGAGAAATGGCAGAGATATGCATACATACATACATACATACATACATACACACACACACACACACACACACATATGATAGGAGAAGACAGGAGGGGGAGGGATGGAGCCAACAGCTGGACAGGTGATCGGCAAAAGGGATATGAGAGGATCATGGGACAGGAGGCCTAGGGAGAAAGAAAAGGGGGAGGGGGAGGAAAAACCCAGAGAATGGGCAAGAGGTATAGTGAGAGGGACAGAGGGAGAAAAAGGAGAGAGAGAAAAAGAATGTGTGTATATAAATAAATAACGGATGGGGTACGAGGGGGAGGTGGGACATTAGCGCAAGTTTGAGAAGTCAATGTTCATGCCATCAGGTTGGAGGCTACCCAGACGGAATATAAGGAATATAAGACCTAAGGGTACATAAGTCTCTCAGGCCTGATGAACTGCACCCTAGTGTTCTGAAAGAGGTAACGCAGAAATTGTGGAAGCATTAGAAATGATCTTTCAATAATCATTGGACTCTGGCATGGTGCCAGAGGACTGGAAAATTGCAAATGTCATTCCACTCTTTAAGAAAAGCGGAAGGCAGCAGAAAGGAAATTATAGACCAGTTAGCCTGACCTCAGTGGTTGTAAAGGTGTTAGAGTTAATTGTTAAGGATGAGGTTATGGAGTACTTAAGTGACATAGGACAAGATAGGACAAAGTCAGCATGGTTTCCTTAAGGAAAAATGTTGCCTGACGAACCTGTTGGAATCCTTTGAGGAGATTACAAGTAGGGTAGCTAAAGGGAATGCAGTGGGTGTTGTATATTTTAACTTTCAGAAGGCCTTTCACAATGTGCCATACATGAGGCTGCTTACCAAGTTAAGAACCCTTGGTATTACAGAAAAGTTACTGGCATGGTTAGAGCATTGGCTGATTATAGGATGCATCAAATGGGAGTAAAAGGATCCTTTTCTGGTTGGGTGCCAATGACTAGTGGTGTTTCTCAGGGGTCAGTGTTGGGACTATTTCTTTTTAAGCTGTATATAAATGATTTAGATGATGGAATAGATGGCTTTGTTGCCTTGTTTACAGATGATGCAAAGATTGGTGGAGGGGCAGGTGGTGTTGAGGAAACGGGTAGGCTGCAGAGGGGTTTGGATAGATGAAAAGAACTGGTAGGAAAGTGGCAAATGAAATACAATGTTGGAAAATGCAGACGTGCGGTTTGGTCGAAGAAATAAATTTGCAGACTATTTTCTAAATGGGGAGAAAACTGAAAAATCTGAGATGCAAAGGGACTTGGGAGTTCTTGTGAGGGTCACCCTAATATTTAACTTGCAGATAGAGTCAGTGGTGAGGAAGGCAAATGCAGCGTTAACACTCATTTCAAGAGGTCAAGAATACAAGAGCTGGGATGTGATGCTGAGGCTTTATAAGGCACTGGTTAGGCCTCACCTTGAGTATTGTGAACAGTTTTGGGCTCCTGATCTAAGATATGCTGGCATTGGAGTGGGTTCGGAGGAGGTTCAGAAGGATGATTCTGGGAATGAAAGGGTTATCATACGAGAAACGTTTTTTGATAACTCTGGGTCTGTACTCGCTAGAATTTAGAAGGATGAAAGGGGATCTCTTTGAAATTATTCGAATGTCGAAATTCGTAGACATAGTAGATGTGGAAAGGATGTTTGCCATGGTGGATGAGTCTAGGACAAGAGGGCATAGCCTCAGGATTGAGGGGTGTCCATTTAAAACTGAGAGGCTGAGAAATTTCTTTCACCAGAGGGTGGTGAATTTGTGGAATTTATTATCACAAGCAGCTGTGGAGGCCAGGTCTTTGGGTGTCTTTAAGGCAGGGCTTGATGGGTTCTTGATTGGATCAAAGGTTACGAGGAGAAAGCCAGGGAGTGGGGCTGAGGAGAGGGAGAAAAAGGATCAGCCGTGATTAAATGGCAGAGTAGACTCGATGGGCCAAATGGCCTAATTCTTCTCCTATGTCTTATGGTCTAACATAGTGAGCTGAAGGGCCTATACTGTGTTGTAATTTTCTATGTTCTACTGTAACTGAGTTGTCCAAACAAAATGAGAATAAGAAGGTGGAGAAGGGGAAGGAGCAGGTGATTGGTGAGACCAGGTGAGGAGGAAGGTGGATAGATGGAGGGAGGGGGAGGAGGTCTGACCTGGAAAAGAACGTATTTCCCAGTTTTTCTTCAAAGCCTGAGTTTGATTTATGTTCATTACAATGATACACCTCAATATTATGAATGGAGTGCACGCTTATGCAGCACTTCATGTGACCTCTGGATGTAGTAAAGTACTTTAAGGACAGGTGAAGTGTAGTTGCCGTGGTAACGTGGGAAATACTACAGCCTCTTGTACACAGCAAGCTCCCATGATGGGTTTCTCATCATCAGAAAACCTTCTTTATAAAGTAATTAATTATAGAGGGCAGTGGAGTGGGTGAAGGATTTCTTTATGCTGTCCACTGCTGCTTTGTGGATATTTTATGGAAACCCTGAGCAGCAATGTCACAGGAGGTACCAGTATGTGCTAGTGTCTGGCAATAACAGGAAGGGAGGTAAGTTAACATGAGAGAAACGGTCATTAATCTAATGAGGCTCACCTTAAGTGTGTTATTTCAACTCCACCACAGTCTCAGGCTCCCTTCTCCAATGAGATTAGACCTTGCTGTTTTAAAATGTTCTTCAAATCCATAGAACAGTAAAGAGCAAGTGAGAATATCCCGTAATTGTTTATTTTCTCTGCATGACTACTTAAGTACATTTTTCTTTTAGTTCCTCTGAATCGTTTCCACTTCTTTCTTGCAATACACAAGTGAGTTTTTAAAGATCTTCTAAGTCATACACCTGCAAGTGAGTTAGAGCCTTACTTTTGAGAGTCTGGGGAGGCTGTTAGGTTGGGAGATTTTCCTCAGCTTTGTTTGTTTGGACTGATCCCATGGTTGACTCTTAATCCTTTCTACTTACCCCCACCCCCCATACATCCTTTTAATATCATCCATGCACATTAATGAATGTTTGGGGAAAATCTGTTTCTTTTCAGAGCACTGGTACAGCAGGGCTTCTGATTGTTGTTGAGATGAGTGACTTAAAGGAAAACATGACTTGGTGATAGAATAATGGCTACCTGGGAGTGATTACTGGGTGTAATCTAATCGGGTGGTTGGATAACTTTACGAGAAGAGAGCTGAAATTTCAGGTACCTTTTCCTGTGTGAATATGCCAGTTGGCAATAACTTTTATTTATTTTGAAATGTTGTTTTCTCATCAATCTGCAATAAGATGATTCATATTTTTGTGTTGTTAACACCGCTGAATTTCTAGTACTCCCTCTTGCATCTTCTGGAAGTAAACTCCAGGGATGTTTAAAGGGGTTTATGATCCCATTTACAGCAGGTTTATATATACAGTGAATTCCAGTTAATTGGGACACACTAGGGCCAGTACATTTCGGTCCAATTAAGCGGCTGCCTCAATTAGCCAAAGTTTCATGGAAATAATTAAAAAGGTATTAAAAAAAACAAACTACTGTTTAACTGAGTAACAAATTGTGTATTTAAATGAAATACAGAATAAATTAGGACACTGCCAATACCATTACAGCACTATAAAGCTGTACTAGTGCCTAATAGTTATCGACAGAGGAATTCATCCGGTGTATGCTGCCATGTTCTTTTGATTGACTGTAAATGAACAAAATCAGCGCAGATTATAGGCTGCCTTCATACAATTCTTTTGACTATTGCATCATCCAGACCTTCATTTTCATTTTAACATTCAAGATGATTGGTGATACCTTCAAATTCTTTGTGGTTCCTAACTTGATGAAGTAGTGAAATTGTTTCATTTTCACTCCCAGCTGTTCTTGACATCTCCAAGCATGAATGCTTGAAACTGCAGTGAGCAAAAGTGTTCTGAATTGTCTTAATGCTTATTATTCACCAGCTGTCAGTGACAAAAATCATACGCAACAGATGCTACTTAAAAACAGCTCGTTCTAAGCACAGTGTAGTGTCTAATGGCCACAAGAGTGCATGTGACTGACACTATTTAGAAACTGATCAGCAACAGTCTTCCGTCCCAGATAAGCAGCATAGTGTCCAGAATAGACAATGGGAATCCCAGCTATTTTCATAATTAGATTTTGTTCTGTAATACTTGTCATAAATAAGTGGCAACCCTGATTAACCAGTGGTCCAATTAACTGTTGAGCAAACAGCTTGATCTTTCCAGAGGCCAAAATCTGTGTAAAATGGAGCTTCGGTAGCTTGCTGTGACCTGCGGCTGACCAATCTGAGATAAATTTGCATTGCTGTGGTGTCTTGTCGCCACCTCTGGATGTTGTACAATGTTTTATAACTATGGCCTGCATACTTGAGATTCTACTCAATTGCAGAGAGCAACCCCAAAGACCTTCTCAAAATATTCAGGCTATTTTCATCAATAATTCAATTTGTTGGTGATATATTTAATAAAGTCATCTGTGCATTTTTGCTTTGGGAATGTGGCTTTTAAAATAGGTATATTGTGGACTAATTTGTGACTGCATATTTGTTTGCGGATAGGTTACTAAGTTTTCTGTCTGATGATTGGATAATTCATGGTAATAATCTGGATTATTAAAATTTCCATACTTAATTGTGCTTGAGTAGGTTAGTGTTTCACTGTTAGCTGGAAATTGTTAGAGAATTAGAAAATTTGTGCATTTTCTTATCTTTTTCAAAAAAACAAAAATACCCAATTTTTGAGAGACTTGTAGACTCAGGGCTTCTGCAATTGGGCCTCAACTTCAAGACTTCTGATTGACTTTTGGGCTTCGATCTTTGGTATTGACCCAGGACTCACCGATGACAGGACACTGATCTCCAGGCCTTAAGCTTCAGATTCGCGATGATGGGACTCCAAACTCCAGAAGCGCCAACTCATGTACCTTGGTGGTCACCTGACCTCATGCCTCTGCCTCCTGCCTTAATGGACCTCTGATGCCGGGACTTGCTGACAGACTCCCTGCTTGTCGTCATCCATAGCGCTTACCAGCCTGACCTCTTAACTCTTCTACATCCCTTTCTCTAAACCATAACCCAAACCCTAACACGCCTCTCTGTCCCCAAAACCATCCCTATGAATCTAAAAGAAAAATTAAACCTTAGCCAAGACTACAGCTTGGTGTCATCTTGACCAGATTGATAGGTATCAAGTGACAAAAAATAATTTTATTATAAGAACATCGCCATTTTTATGGCACCTAAAAAACAACTCCAACACACACAAAATGCAGTTATTCATCTTATAGCCAGGGTGAGGGATTTGCTGTCAAGGTTGTAACAATCCTAAATTCTATTATATCAAGAGGTTCTCAAGGGAACCAGCTTCGAGAGCAATCATTACCTTTCAACCATCAGGCTCCCGAACCAGCATGGATGACTTCATTCACCTCAACACTGAACTGGTTCCACAACTTACGGACTCACTTTCAAAGGCTCTATGCTCTTGTTCTTAATATTAGCTGTTTGTCTCACATTGGTTGTTAGTCTTTGTGTTTAGTTTATCATTGATTATGCTGTATTTCTTTGTTCTACTGTGAATGCCAGCAAGAAAATGAATCTCAAAGTTGTATATGGTGATGTATATGTACTTTGATTATAAATTTACTTCGGACTTTGAGCTGCATTAAAGCCATCCCAAAGTCACCTTGAATAAATGTATCAGTTACCAACTGGTGCATTCTCTCTTAAACAGTGGAGAAGTATTTGGGAATTTACTGAATTCTAAGTCCCATGACAGGAAAAGGTATAGGGCATGTAAGAACAGCAGAAGGTCCACACAAGGAATCCCTTCACCTGTCCTGCCAGGCAGTGTCTGGCCCCTCTGTAGCAATCTGCAGATCTTCTATCAGACTCTTCAACCACCTCAGAGCCTACAGTGGAAGCAATGCATACTTTGTCCAAGGAACTGCTGAAGAGGAGGTCTGGTTCAAATAACCCTCAAGTGACATTCATCCACATGGATTAAATCATAGACTTTTGCTGGGTTATGATCTGATTAATACAAATCCTTTGTTATTTTACAAGTTTTGTGAAATAGAGCCTGGTATGCCTCTATCCAGCTAAATTGTTAGTCAAATATGGTACACATTTCCAGCAATAACTAGCTAGTCCTACAGTGTGAAACCATTGTCATCAGACTCCTGTAGATGTTTTTAAAGTAGGGCAAGTAATTTTGACTCAGTCCTTCAAATCCTGCATGTTCCCATGCAGCGGCATTCACTACACGTTTCCCGACAAGCTTTTACCCTTTGTGGAACATCAGAAAGCCTCTGAGGCTGTAGTACTGCCACTTTCTAAGTAAAGTTACATTGGTGAGACTCAATGTAGATTGGAGATCCACTTCGTCGAGCACCTTCCACCATAACAGGCTGGATTTCCTTGTGGCCACCCATTTTAATTTTACTTCCCATTAACATTCTGACATGATGGTCTGTGGCCTCCTCTGCTGCCACTGTCAGGTTGGAGGAGCAACACCTCATATTCTGTCTAGTTAGCCTCCAACCCAGTGGCATGAGAATTGATTTCTCTAACTTCTGGTAATTTCTACCCCCTCCTCTTCTTTTTTCCATTCCCCATTCCAGCTCACCTCTCACCCCTTCCCTTCTCCTCACTTGCCCAACCCTTCTCATTGGTGCCTCTTCTCCTTCCTTTTCTCCCATGGTCCACTCTCCTATCAGTTTCCTCCTTCGTCAGCCTTTTACCTTGTCCAATTATCCCTTCCCAGCTTCTTACTTTGTCTGCCCCTCCTCCACCCACCCACTTTTACCCTCACCTGGTCTTACCTATCACTTGCCAGTGTGTACTCCCCCTTCCCCCACCACCTTATTCTGGCTTCTACCCCCTTTCTCTCCAGTTCTGATAAAGGGGTTGAGCCCGAAACGTCGACAGTTTATTCCTGTCCATTGATGCAGAGTTTCTGTAGTGTTTTGTGTGTATTGATCTGGATTTTCAGCATCTGCAGGGTCTTTTGTGTTAATGTGAAGGTACTTCAATAGGCCAGGATAGATGAAATCAATGAAGTCAGCTGAATCTATAGCACTCAGGGTACGTGTGCCTCTGCAGTAGCTACAGGCCAATTGTCCACCAGGTTGACGACTTTTCCATGGTGATAGCACTAACTCTTCAGACTCTTGTCTAATCTCTTCCTGCCTATTCTGGCCTACTCTGAACCCAGAAACCTTGCTTCCATTCACTGAAGAAGGGTCCAGGACTTTTGAGCTGGGGGAGTATGCCTACAACGAAAACATTGGTTCTTTAGTTGTGTTCTGCTGAGCATTGTGGGCATGCTGTGTTAGTGTCAAAATTTGTGTTGACACTTGCGGGCTGCCCCCAACACATGCTCCAAAGTGTTGGTTGTTAACATACAGTGGAATGTGTCATTTGTGTTTCAATGTACGTAATAAACTATTTATTATTATTTAGAAGTACAGTGCAGAACAGGCCCTTCAAGCCCAACAAGCCACACTGCCCAGCAACCAATCTATTTAACCCTAGCCTAATCAGGGACAATTTACAATGACCAATTAACCTTCTTCAGGTGTTCAAAACGCCACCCCCTTTTCTCAATTCCTTTGTCTCCGCCGCATCTGCTCTCAGGATGAGGCTTTTCATTCAAGAGTGAAGGAGATGTCCGCCTTTTTCAAAAAAAAAAGGGCTTCCCTTCCTCCTTCATTAATGTTGCCCTCAACCACATCTCTTCCTTTTCATGCACGTCTGCTCTTACACCATCTTCTCACCACCCTACCACCCCACCAGCCTCCGCGTCCAGCACATAATTCTCCAAAACTTCTGCCACCACCAATGGGATCCCAACACCAAGCATATCTTTCACATCTTTCCTTCCACCCCCCCCCAACTCACTCTCTGCTTTCCACAGGGATCCCTTGTCCATTTGTCCATTTGTCCCTCCCTACTAATCTCTTTCCTGGCACTTACCCTTGCAAGCAGAATAAGTGTTGCACCTGCCCCTACACCTCCTCCCTCACTAGCATATTCAGGACTCATCCAGATGAGGTGACACTTCACCTGTGAGTTTGTTGAGGTCACTTACTGTGTTCAGTGCTCCTGGTGTGGCTTCCTGTACATCGATGAGACCTGACGTGATTGGGAGACCGCTTTGTCAAGCATCTACGCTTCGTCTGCCAGAATAAGTGAGATCTCCCAGTGGCCACCCATTTTAATTCTACTTCCCATTCCCTTTCCAATATGTCCATCCATGGCCTCCTCCACTGTCACGATGAAGCCACACTTACATTGGAGGAACAACACCTTATATTCCGTTTAGGTAGCCTCCAACCTGATGGCATGAACATCGATTTCTCCAACTTCTGGTAATGTCTTCCCAACCTTCCCCTCCCCTCCTGCTCCATTTTCCATCCCTTTTCCCTCTCTCACCTCATCTCACCAATTAGCTTCCCAGCTGTTAACTTCATTCCTCCCCCTCCAGGTTTCACCTATCACTTGGTGGTTCTCTCTCCCCTCCTCCCACCTTTTTTTTCTCTAGTCCTGCCGAAGGGTTTTGGCCTGAAACATCGACTGTACTTTTTTCCATAGATGCTGCCTGGCCTGCTGAGTTCCTTCAGCATTTGTGTGTGTTGACCAATTAACCTACTAACTTTGAACCTTGGGAGGAAACTGGAGAATCCAGAGGAAACCCACACAATTCACATGGATAATGTACTGCAGAAGACACTGGAATTGAACTCTGAACTGCAGAACATCCCAATAACTCTACGCTAATCACTACTGTGGCACCCTGCATCTGAGGAATCTGAATGTGAAAAATGGTTTAGGCCTTTAGAGTTGGGGGAGTGTGCCTACAGCAAAAACATTGGTACCTGATCCAGTTGGGATGTGGAATTACACTGGCAATACCAGTGTTTATTGTCCATATTTATTGTCCATGGTTATTTCTTCAGCGGTTTGATCAGGGCACGACTGTGCTAGAGTGTGGACGTCAGCCAGTGAGAAGAGATTAAAAAGAGACAGCTTTATTGAGCGGGTGTCTGAGGAGCAGAGGGAGACAGAGTAGGAAGGCTTTGGCTCAACGGGGCTTCGGCGATAACAGGTCGAGGTGAGTTAGGTCGCCTGTGTAGAATACAGACAGGAAGAATGTGTGTGAGGCCGGTGCTCTGCGCTTGGTGTCAGATGTGGAATGTCCGGGAGACTCCCAGCCTCCCAAACGGCCACATCTGTGCCAGGTGCGTCGAGCTGCAGCTCCTTAGGGACCGTGTTAGAGAACTGGAGATGCAGCTCAATGACCTTTGTCTGGTCAGGGAGAGTGAGGAGATGATATAGAGGAGCTATAGGCAGGTCGTCACACTGGGGCTCAGTAGACAGATAAGTGGGTAACAGTCAGGAGAGGGAAGGGCAGGAATCAGATGCTAGAGAGTACCCCTGTGACTCTCCCCCTTAACAATAAGTACTCCTTGAGTACTGTTGGTAGGGACAGCCCACCAACAGTAAGCAACATTGGCCATACCTCTGGCACAGAGTCTGGCCCTGTGGCTCAGAATATAGGGAAAGGAAGAGGATGCAGCAGTGATAGGGGACTCTATAGTTCGGGGGTCAGACAGGCGATTCTGTGGATGCAGAAAAGAAGCACAGATGGTAGTTTGCCTCCCAGGTGCTAGGGTCCGGGATGTTTCTGATCGCATCCATGATATCCCGAAGTGGGAAGGAGAACAGCCAGTGGTCGTGGTACATATTGGTACCAATGACATAGGCAGGAAAAGGGAGGAGGTCCTGAAAGCAGACTACAGGGAGTTAGGAAGGAAGTTGAGAAGCAGGACCACAAAGGTAGTAATCTCGGGATTACTGCTTGTGCCATGTGACAGTGAGTATAGGAATAGAGTGAGGTAGAGGATGAATGTGTGACTGAGGGATTGGAGTAGGGATTCAGATTTCTGGATCATTGGGACCTATTTTGGGGCAGGAGTGACCTGTACAAAAAGGACGGGTTGCACATGAATCCCAGGGGGACCAATATCCTGGTGGGGTGGTTTGCTAAGGCTATTGGAGAGTGCTTAAACTAGAATTGCTGGGGGAGTGGGAACCAAACTGAGGAGACGGAGGAAGAAGCGGTTGCCTCACGAATAAAGAAAGCTTGGAGACAGTGCGAGATGGAGGATAGGCAGGTGATAGAGAAGGGACGTGCTCAGACTGATGGCTTGAGATGTGTCTATTTTAATACAAGGAGTATTATGAACAAAGTGGATGAGCTTAGAGCATGGATCAGTACTTGGAGCTATGATGTTGTGGCCATTACAGAGACTTGGATGACTCAGGGACGGGAATGGTTACTTCGAATGCCAGGCTTTAGATGTTTCAAAAAGGACAGGGAGGGAGGCAAGAGAGGTGGGGGCATGGCACTGTTGATCCGAGATAGTGTTACGGCTGCAGAAGAGGAGGAAGACATGGAGGGATTGTCTACGGAATCTCTGTGGGTGGAAGTTAGGAATAGGAAGGGGTCAATAACTCTACTGGGTGTTTTTTATAGACCACTCAATAATAACAGGGACATCAAGGAGCAAATAGACAGAGTTTGGAAAGGTGTAATAATAACAGGGTTGTTGTAGTGGGAGATTTTAATTTCCCAAATATCGATTGGCATGTCCTGAGAGCGAGGGGTTTAGATGGGGTGGAGTTTGTTAGGTGTGTTCAAGAAGGTTTCTTGACACAATATGTAGATAAGCCTCCAAGAGGAGAGGCTGTACTTGATCTGGTATTGGGAAATGAACCTGGTCGGGTGTCAGATCTCTCAGTGGGAGCATTTTGGAGATGGTGATCACAATTCTATCTCCGTTACCATAGCATTGGAGAGAGATAGGAACAGACAAGTTAGGAAAGCATTTAATTGGAATAAGAGGGTATATGAGACTATCAGGCAGGAACTTGGAAGCATAAATTGGGAACATATGTTCTCAGGAAAATGGACGGAAGAAATGTGGCAAATGTTCAGGGTGTACAAAGGCTGTTGTAAATATAGTCAAGAAGAAAAGAGCTTAACGAAAGGTTCAAAAAACTAGGTAGTGATTCAGATCTCGAAGATTATAAAGCTAGCAGGAAGGAGCTTAAGAAAGAAATTAGGAAAGCCGGAAGTGGCCATGAGAAGGCCTTGGCGGGCAGGATTAAGGAAAACCCCAAGGCATTCTATAAGTATGTGAAGAGCATAAGGATAAGACGTGAGAGAATAGGACCAATCAAGTGTGACAGTGGAAAAGTGTGTATGGAACCGGAGGAGATAGCAGAGATACTTAATGAATCCTTTGCTTCAGTATTCACTAAGGAAAAAGATATTAAGAAAGAGGATATGCTGGAGCTTTTGGAAAGCATCGAGTTGGATAAGTTACCGGGACCGGATAAGATGTAACCCAGGCTACTGTGGGAGGCAAGGGAGGAGATTGCTGAGCCTCTAGCAATGATCTTAGCATCATCAATGGGGACGAGAGAGGTACAGGAGGATTGGAGGGTTGTGGATGTTGTTCCATTATTCAAGAAAGGGAGTAGAGATAGACCAGTGAGTCTTACTTCAGTGGTTGGTAAGTTGATGGAGAAGATCCTGAGAGGCAGGACTTATGAACATTTGGAGAGGCATAGTATGATTAGGAATAGTCAGCATGGCTTTATCAAAGGCAGGTCATGCCTTACGAGCCTAATTGAATTTTTTAAGGATGTGACTAAACACATTGTTGAAGGTAGAGCAGTAGATGTAGTATGTTTGGATTTCAGCAAGGCATTTGATGCAAGGCTTATTGAGAAAGTAAGAAGGCATGGTATCCAAAGGGACATTGCTTTGTAGATCCAGAACTGGCTTGCCCACAGAAAGCAAAAAGTGGTTGTAGACGGGTCATATTCTGCATGGAGGTCGGTGACCAGTGGTGTGCCTCAGGGATCTGTTCTGGGACCCCTACTCTTCGTGATTTTTATAAATGACCTGGATGAGGAAGTGGAGGGATGGGTTAGTAAGTTTGCTGATGACACGAAGGTCGGCGGTGTTGTGGATAGTGTGGAGGGCTGTGAGAGGTTACAGTGGGACATTGATAGGATGCAAAACTGGGCTGAGAAGTAGCAGATGGAGTTCAGCCCGATAAGTGTGAGTTGGTTCATTTTGGTATGTCAAATATGATGGCAGAATATAGTATTAATGGTAAGACTCTTGGCAGTGTAGAGGATCAGAGGGATTTTAGGGTCCGAGTCCATAAGACACTCAAAGCTGCTGTGCAGGTTGACTCTGTGGTTAAGAAGGCATACGGTACATTGACCTTCATCAATCGTGGGATTGAGTTTAAGAGCCGAGAGGTAATGTTGCAGCTGTATAGGACCCTGGTCAGACTCCACTTGGAGTACTGTGCTCAGTTCTGGTCGCCTTACTATAGGAAGGATGTGGAAACCATAGAAAGGGTGCAGAGGAGATTTACAGGGACGTTGCCTGGATTGGGGAGCATACCTTAAAAGAATAGGTTGAGTGAACTCGGCCTTTTTTCCTTGGAGCGACGGAAGATGAGAGGTGACCTGATAGAGGTGTATAAGATGATGAGAGGCATTGATCGTGTGGTTAGTCAGAGGCTTTTTCCCAGGGCTGAAATTGCTAACATGAGAGGGCATAGGTTTAAGGTGCTGGGGAGCAGGTACGGAGGAGATGTCAGGGGTAAGTTTTTTTATGCAGGGAGTGGTGAGTGCGTCGAATGGGATGCCGGCGACGATGGTGGAGGCAGATACGATTGGATCTTTTAAGAGACTCCTGGACAGGTACATGGAACTCAGAAAAATAGAGGGCTATGGGTAACCCTGGATAGTTCTAAGGTGAGGACATGTTCGGCACAGCTTTGTGGGCCGAAGGGCCTGTATTATGCTGTAGGTTTTCTATCTCTAGAAAATATATTTATCAATATATTTAATTGCCCTTGAACTTTAGAAGACGTTACTAGTCAAAAACGTTGGTAAATCTGGAGTCAAACATAGATCAGACTGCGCAAGGGTGGCAGATTTTTCTTCCCTGGACGATGCTAGTGACCAAGGTGGGTTTACACAAGAATCTGGTAGTTTCTTCCTGGTTTTAGCAGCAAGCAGGAAACACAAGGGACTGTGGATGCTAGAATCTGGAGCAACAGACAAAGCACTGGAGGAAGTCAGCATCTATGGAGGGAAGAGGGCAGTTTTCTGAAAGATCTTGACTGAAAACGTCATCTATCCATTTCTCTCCATCGAGGCTTGACCTGTTTTACAACAAGCTAGTAGTTATGGTATTTAGTACTGTTATTGGTTTAGTATTGTCACATGTACCAGGTGGTGAAAAGTTTCTTATATACTGTTCATCCAGATCAAATTATGGCAGTGTATCAAGCTTGAATCAAGTAAAACAATAACAATGCAGAATAAAGTGTAAAAGCTACCGGCAGAGGTAAGCAAAGTGTGGGATCATAACGAGGTAGGTTGTAAGGCCAGGAATCCGTCCTACTGTAAGAGGCGGCCGTCCTGTCGCTTTGTTTGTCACATAAACATTGAAATATACGGTCAAATGCATCATTTGCGCCAGCAGCCAACACAGTCGAGACATACGCTCAGAAGCATCACCACCAACATAGCAATCCTACAATTTACTAATCCTAACTGGTACATCTTTGGAATGTAGGAAGAAACCCACGCTGTCATGGGGAGAACATACAAACTCCTTACAGACAGTGGCAGGAATTGAACGGCTGGCAATGTAAAGCACTACATTAAGCACTGTGCTACCATGCAAGAAGTCCATCTTATCGACCAAAATATGTGGTTACTGTTCTTGAGGCTACCTTTGTTGGACTTCCTCCAGCAGACTGTGTGTTGTGGCCCATGGTGTACCTTGACCCATTCCCAATTTCCATAACTGACCTTCTTAACACCATCTATCCATCTTGGTTCCTCAATACCCTTGCCTAACAAAAAAATCTATCAATCTTCCTTGTGAAATTCTCTGGTGAACTGCAGTTTCAAATTTTATGGTATAGTGCAGGCGTTCCAGATATGTATGCAAAGAGGTTCAGCTGGCTCTAATTTGAAGGCTTTTCCTTCTAGTTCTGGGCTTTGCACCAAACTGCTGCACACCAGAAGAAATATTTTATCTCTTTCCAATTGCAAGTCCTCAACTATCCCAATTAGATCATCACTTAATCTTCTGTATGCAAGGGAATTGCTGCCAAGCACTCTGCAACCTGTGTTTGTAACTGGAACTTTTTTTTGGCCCGCTGGTTCTTTCTCAAGTCTCCAGTCACCCAAAAACCTGGTTAGGAACTCATGATTAATAACTATAGTATTTGTGGTTTAAATGGAACTTGGTAAGTGCCAGCTCATGCAGGACTGAGGGCATTTTTACCACGATGCTATGAGAGATCAAGATTAATTGGTCAGTACTGTCAAAGAGCTGGCACAACCACAGTGGGTAAGCTGCCGTACAAGTTGATAGGGTTGTCAGAAAGGTGTGTGGTGTGTTGGCCTTCACTAGTCGGGGGACTGAGTTCAAGAGCCGCGAGTTAATGTTGCAGCTCTATAAAACTCTGGTTAGACCACATTTGAAGTATTAGACCATAAGAAATAGAGGCAGAATTAAGCCATTTGCTCCATTGAGTTCTGCCATTCCATCACGGCTGTTTTATTATCCCTCTCAAACCCATTTTCCTGCTACTTTCTTGTAACATTAACACCCTGACTAATCAAGAACCTATCAAACCCTGCTTTAAATATACCCAATAACTTGGCCTTCACAGCCGTCTGTGGCAATGTATTCCACAGATTCACCACTCTCTGGCTGATGAAATTCCTCCTTAGCTCTATTTTAAATGAATGGTCCTTTATTTTGAGGTTGTACCCTCTGGTCCTAGACTCACATACTATAGGAAACTTCCTCTCCACATCCACTCTATTTAGGTCTTTCACTATTCAATGTTCTAAGTATCGTGTTCGGTTCTGGTCGCCTCATTATAGGAAGGATGTGGAAGCTTTAAAGAGGGCACAGAGGAGATTGACCAGGATGATGCCTGTATTAGAGAGCATGTCTTATGAGGATAGGTTGAGTGAGCTAGGGATTTTCTCTATGGAGAGAAGGAGAATAAGGGATGATTTGATAGAGGTGTACAAGATACTAAGAGGCATAGATCAAGTGGACAGCCAGAGACTTTATCCCAGGGTGGAATTGCTAATACAAATGGGCATAATTTTAAGACAGTTGGAGGAAAGTATGCGACAACATCGGATGCAGGTTTTAACAGGGTGGCGGGTACATGGAATGCCCTGCCAAGGGTGGTAGTAGAGGGCAATATATTAAGTGCATTTAAGAAACTTAGATAGGCAGATAGATGATATAAAACTGGAGGGCTATGTAGGAGGGAAGGGTTAGATTGATCTTCGAGTAGGTTAAAAGGTTGACAACATTATGGGTCGAAGGGCCTGTACTGCGATGTACTGTGCTTTATAATGTATGTTTATTCCCTTTTCTGTTCTGTATTTTGTAATCTTGGAGGGAAATGCAATCTCAGTTCATTTAAAGAACTTGGAGAGCACAACCTGCAAGGAACTTGTGTCCTCTAGTACTGTTTCTATCACAATATTGCAGAGGTAATAAATCAGTTAGCTGCGATATAAAATCATGGATTCTTTTCTCCCTTCAGGGTATGGGAGACACTGGAATGCCCAGCATTTATTGCCCATACCTCTTGGTCCCTGAGCCTTTCCCCCAAGCCACAACACATGGGAGACCACGAACACTGGAATCTGGAGACAATTTGATACAGCAGTTTTGATGCATTTCACCGGACAGTTTCAGGAAAACTATTGCCATTGGTCTGAAAACATGTAAAACCCAGATGAGTAACTGTGGCAGACATTATCAAGTTGGATGAGTTTTAATCCCAGAAGGGTCTCAATCCAAAAACATCAACTATCCATTTCCTTCCACAGATGCTGTCCGGCCCACTGAGTTCCTCTGGACTGCAGCATCTGCAGTCTCTTGTGTCTTGAGTTATTATTGATTTATTCTATTAACTTATTTTTAATTCTCCAGCTGCTGTGGTGAGACTTAACTCCATCTCCTGTGCTTCAGACCAGATTGCCATTCCAGTAACATGTGCATAGTGTTACTGTACCCCAAATGAGGCTGCTTAGTGATCAGTAGAGCTTCAGGTGGTGAATGGCTCCCTCTGGTGGCCTTAACAACGACATTCAGTCTGGTTCACTCTCTCGAGCTACAGCTTTAAGAACAGTGAGAAGAATCGGGATTGTTTAATGTCATTTCCATTTATTTGTTCGTTCGTTTTATGCCATGTCGTACGTTGTGGGCGATCATGTTCTTTCAATGACCATGACTGTTCTTGGCAAATTTTCCTACAGAAGTGGTTTGCCATTCCCTCCTTCTAGGCAGTGTCTTAATACGATGGGTGACCCCAGCCATTATCAATACTCTTCAGAGATTGTCTGCCTGGCATTGATGGTCACATAATCAGGACTTGTGATATGCACCAGCTTCTCATAAAACCATCCACCACCTGCTCGCCTGGCTTGACGTGACCCTGTTCAGGGAGCTGAGCAGGTGCTACACCTTGCCCAAGGATGACCTGCAGGATAGCGGAAGGAATGAAGGCCTTACATGTTCTTTGATAGAGATGTATCTGTACCCCACCACTCAAAGTGATATACTTATACTGAGGAGTAGCAGTTTATTCACCAACTTCACCTTTTAAAGGAAGCTGAAGTCAAAGTGACCCGGCAAGTTCAAAGGTTCAAAATACACAACTCTGAAATTCTTCTTCTCCAGATAGCCACAAAACCAAGAAAAAAAAGTACAGCAGCACAATGATCAACCCTCACATCGCTCCTCTCCACACAAAAACACGAACAAAAATGGAACAGGCACATCAATCCCCAAATCCATCTCCCCCAGGCACAAAAAAAAATGAGAACGATTGGGCAAAAAACACAAAACATAAAAAAGCTATAAGACTGAAATAAAGTCTATAGTCTAAGTCCATATCCAAAATGCAGAAAACCTGGCTAACACTCTCCGGGTACAGCAGCAGGCCTTTCCCTCTTCGGCAGCAGAGTGATCCCACCAGTGATCAAAAGGCATCTCCCCTCTCCAGTAGCAGAGCAATCACACCATTGATCAAAAGGCATCTCCCCTCTCCAGTAGCAGAACAATTACACCGGTGATCAAAAGGCAATCATCTCTCCTGTCCAGTAGCAGAGCGATCACACCAGTGATCAAAAGGCAGTCTCCTCTCTCCAGTAGCAAAGCGATCCCACCAGTGATCAAAATGCAATCTCCCCTCTCCAGTAGCAGAGCGATCCCACCAGCGATCAAAAGGCAATCTCCCCTCTCTAGTAGCAGAGCGATCCCACCAGTGATCAAAAAGGCAATTTCCTCTCTCCAGTAGCAGAGCAATCACACCATTGATCAAAAGGCATCTCCCCTCTCCAGTAGCAGAACAATTACACCGGTGATCAAAAGGCAATCATCTCTCCTGTCTAGTAGCAGAGCGATCCCACCAGCGATCAAAAGGCAATCTCCTCTCTCCAGTAGCAGAGCGAACACACCGGCGATCAAAAGGCAATCTCTTCTCTCTGGTAGTAGAACAATTGCACCAGCGATCAAAAGGCAATCTCCTCTCTCCAGTAGCAGAGCGATCCCACCAGCTATCAAAAGGCAATCTCCTCTCTCCAGTAGCAGAGCGATCCCACCAGTGATCAAAAGGCAATCTCCCCTGTCCAGTAGCAGAGCGATCCCACCAGTGATCAAAAGACAGTCTCCTCTCTCCAGTAGCAGAGCGATCCCACCAGTGATCAAAATGCAATCTCCCCTCTCCAGTAGCAGAGTGATCCCACCAGCGATCAAAAGGCAATCTCCCCTCTCCAGTAGCAGAGCGATCCCACCAGTGATCAAAAGGTAGGCAGCTGACGCTCACCCTCTGCATTCGCCTCCTTGTTTCAATCTCCCTCATTGCTTTAATCAGCGAACAATGGAAGCTTTAATCAGTGAAACGGAGTAGGTTGGCAGCTCATGGCCTTTTTGCCACGCGGCTCGCGCACGCTGCCTATGCCTTCCAGAATCCTCAGAGACTGCAGAGGGCTGGAAACCCAAATGATCTCCAAACTGCAACTCATAGGCTCCAACAGTTCCAGAATCACATTCAAGATGAAAACAAAAGTAAAAGACATAAAAGAAGTGAAATATATGGTTTCATGATCTATCCAGAAGATGTCGATGGTAGGAGCATTGTATGCAGGTGCCATCTTGACTAGAAGATTTATACTGGTTCTGATTATGCTTTGATAGGTTGGTTTCTGGGTATAATTCTCTGAAGCATTTGTGTGGCTGTAATTGATAATTCTACTCCTGAGGCAGCTGCTTTCATTGCGTAACTAGAAAGGAATTGGAGGATTGGAATATCCCTGACAGAATAACAAAATGCTTATTTTCTGAAATCCATCCAGCTTTCACAAGCTGTCTCCATTCTTCAAAGCAAGCTTGTATCAGAGACTCGCCATTCACTGCGTTGGTCCGCTTTTGAATTTTAAGATGTTTGGAGGAAAATAAGAGGTCGGCACAGCATTGTGGGCCAAAGGGCCTGTACTGTGCTGTAATGTTCTACTTTCACTCTTGGTTATCATTGGATATATTTTTGGGCAAATTAGCAAACATGATGAATGTAGGAAGACTTTTGACAGCAGTGTTCTGTCTTAGGCTGGTAATGGTTGTAGGAACTATGGATGCAGATTGTCCACTTCTATCACCAGATCTGTATTGCCACCCTATCTAATATAAGTTAAAACTGTCAGTACAACTTTAGTACACACTCTCCCTCCCCTCTGTCCCCCTTTCCTCTTCCCTCCTCTACCCCATTTCCCTCTCCCCTTTCCCCCTCCCCCTCCCCTTCCCCTTCCCCCTCCCCCTCCCCTTCCCCCTTTCCCCCTCCCCCTCCCCCTCCCCTTCCCCCTTTCCCCCTCCCCCTCCCCTTCCCCTTCCCCTTCCCCTTCCCCTTTCCCCCTCCCCCTCCCCCTCCCCCTCCCCCTCCCCCTCCCCCTCCCCCTCCCCCTCCCCTTCCCCTTCCCCTTCCCCTTCCCCCTCCCCCTCCCCTCCCCTTCCCCCCTCCCCCTCCCCTCCCCTTCCCCCCTCCCCCTTCGCCCTTCCCTTTCCCCCTCCCCTTTCCCCCTCCCCTTTCCCCCTCCCCTTTCCCCCTCCCCTTTCCCCCTCCCCTTTCCCCCTCCCCTTTCCCCCTCCCCCTTTCCCCCTCCCCCTTTCCCCCTCCCCTTTCCCCCTCCCCTTTCCCCCTCCCCCTCCCCTTTCCCCCTACCCTTCCCCCCTTCCTCCTCCCCCTCCCCTTTCCTCCTCCCCTCCCCTTTCCCCCTCCCCTTTCCCCCTCCCCCTTTCCCCCTCCCCCTTTCCCCCTCCCCTTCCCCCCTCCCCTTCCCCCTTTCCCCCTCCCCCTTTCCCCCTCCCCCTTTCCCCCTCCCCCTTTCCCCCTCCCCCTTTCCCCCTCCCCTTTCCCCCTCCCCCTTTCCCCCTCCTCCTTTCCCCCTCCCCCTCCCCTTCCTCTCCTCTCTTTCTCATTCTCTCTCTATCTTTCTCTGTATCCCTATCTCTGCCTCTATCTCTCTGTCTTCGTCTCATTGTCTCTCACTCACTCACTAACATACAGGAGATTTGCAGATACTGGAAATCCAAAACAACACACACAAAATACTGGAAAAACTCAGCAGGCCAGGTAGGATCAATGGTGAGCTATAAGCAGTCATCTTCGTACACTGAGGCCCTCCAGCATTTTAAAACTATATGATACAGGAGTGGAATTAGGCTGTTACAGGAGTGGAATTAGGCTGTTTGGTTCATCGAATCTGCTTCTCGGGTTCCTTTTAAATCTCTCCCCTGTCACCCTAAAGCTATGTCTCTTAATTTGGGTTCTGTCTGAGGAAGAAGACTGTCACTATCCATTCTATCTATGCTTCTCATTATTTTAAATGCATCTATAAAGTCAGCTGTCATTCTCCTACGTTGCAAGAACTAAAGACCAGGCCTGGCTAAGCTCTCGCTTTGCAAACACATACAAAATGCTGGAGGAGCTCAGCAGGACAGGCAGCATCTCGGAAGAGGAATGAACAGGTGATGTTTTCAACCAGGACCTTTCTTCAGGACTGAAACAGAAAGGAAAGGGAAAGAAGCTAGAATAAAAAGGTGGGGGGGGGAGGAGGAAAAAGAGTACAAACTGGCAGATGATGTGAGAGATCAGGTAAGGGGGAAGGTGGGTGGGTGGGGAAGAGGGGAAGAAGTGAAAAGCTACAAAGTGGTAGATATAAGAGGTAAGGGCTGAGGAAGAAGGAATCTGATAGGAAAGTAGAGTGGACCTTGGAAGAAAGGGAAGAAGGAAGGGCAGTGGAGGGAGGTGATGGGCAGGTGAGGAGAAGAAAAAGAGTGAGAGGGGAGCCAGAATAGGGAATTGAAAAGGAGAGAAGCAGGACGGGAGAGAAATTAACAGAACTGAGAGAAATCGATGTTCGCGCTATCAGGTTGGAGGCTACCCAGATGGAATATAAGGCGCTGCTTCTCTAACCTGAGAGTGGCTTGATTGTGGCAGTAGAGGAGGTCATGGACCAATGTGTTGGAATGAAAATGAGAAGTCGAATTAAAAAGGGTAATCACCAGGAAAATCCTGCATGTAGCGGCAGACAAAGTGAAGGTGTTTGACGAAGCTGTCTCCCATGATAGAGTAAAGATCCTAGACCATTGACCTGGTGCATGGGTGGGAGAAGGCAAACTCAGGACCTCTGGTCCTGGCAACATCTTTAGAGGATGATAGTGCTGCCTGAGTCATGCTTTGCTTTTCTGTTTGCAGGATATCCCTGGTGCGTATGAAACAGGAAGGTCGTGAGGGCAAATATATGTGCAGATATATTGTGCACTCCATGTGGGAGGACTTGCAGCAACGGGGAAAATTAATGGGGGTAAGTCAGTGATTCTGCAACATGTCTGGAAGATGTTTCCTCCTGATATTTAATAGGTATGTAAAAAAAAAAAATTCACACTAGGTATTGCTAATTCACTAATGCCATTCACTTAACGTTCAAGATGAGGTAATAAATAGGGTTGGACATTGGCTTTGTGGGAGAAGCCAGGGAGTGATAGTAGAAAGTTGTCTCTCTGACTGGAGGTCTGTGACTAGTGGAGTGCCCCAGGGACATCATCAGTGCTGGGTCTGTTGTTGTTTGTTGGATGATAATGTGACAAATTTGTGGATGACAGAAAGATTGGGGGTGGATTGGACAGCGAAGAAGGGTGTCAGAGCTTGCAGTGGGGCCAAGGCCAGCTGGAAAAATGGAAGATGGACTTTAATGCACTTTGGGAGGACTAACCAAGATAGGTTTTACACAGTGAGCAGTAGGGCAGTGAGGAGTGTGGTAGGACAGAGAGATCCGGGAATACAAATCCCATAATTCCTTGAAAGTGGTGTCACAGGTAGATAGGGTCATAAAGAGCTTTTGGCACATTGGCCTTCATAAATTAATGTATTGAGTACTGGAGTTGGGATGTTATGTTGAACTTGTATAAGACATTGGTGAGGCTTAATTTGGTGTATTGTGTGCAGTTTTGGTCGTCTAAATACAGGAAAGATATAAATAAGATAGAAAGAGTGCAGAGAACATCCTGGAGGATGTTGTCAGGACTTGAGGATCTGAATTATAGGGATAGGTGATTAGGTTAGCATTTTATTCCTTGGAACATTGAAGATTGAGAGGAGATTTGATAGAGGTAAGCAGGTTCCACTGAGATTGAGGAGTGAGACTACGCTAGAGGTCATGGGTGAGAGGTGAAATGTTTAAGGAAACATGAGGGGGAAATTCTTCACTGAGGGTGGTGTGAGTGTTGAATGAGTTGCCAGTGCAAGTAGTGGATGCCGGGTGTGGATAGGTACATGGACGGGAGGGTTATGGAAGCAACACACATAAAAGTTGCTGGTGAACGCAGCAGGCCAGGCAGCATCTCTAGGAAGAGATGCAGTTGACGTTTCAGGCCGAAGGGTCTCGGCCTGAAACGGCGACTGCATCTCTTCCTAGAGATGCTGCCTGGCCTGCTGCGTTCACCAGCAACTTTTATGTGTGTTGCTTGAATTTCCAGCATCTGCAGAATTCCTGTTGTTTGGGTTATGGAAGCTATGGGCCAAAGCAGGTTTATGGGACTTGGCAGGTAGATGAGTCAAATGGACTGTTCTGTGCTGTAGTGTTCTATGATTCTATCACTACATAATTCATAAGAACCAACCATCCCAGTGTGTGATTTATCATGAACATATTTGACAATAAATGGTGGGATAATTTGCTCCATGTTGAGAAGCTGCCTGTTAGTTTATTATTGGTATTACCATCGGGATAGGAGACCAACCTGACAGGAGAGAGATCAGAATTGTTCTGACATCGTGAGCTTGAATACACTTCAGTTGTGCATTTGCAAAAGGAGAAATTCCCGCCGTCAAGCACCATCACAAGAAAGCAACGTCCATCATCAAGGACCCCCACCATCCAGGTTATGCTGTCACTTTCAAGGTTTCTGCAACTCATGTTCTCAGAATTATTTATCTGTGTGTCTTTTGTCTGTCTGCCATTTATTTATTATTATTGATGTTAGTATGATTAATATATATAGTTCTACATAAATTCTATTGTATTTCTTTGTTTTCCTGTGAATGCCTGCAAGAACATGAATCTCAAGGTGACACTGGTAATAAATTTACTTTGAATTTTGAAATTTTTGAAGAGGGGAAAGACTTTCAGGGCTGTGGTCTGGGAGCAGATGGGAGTGGGGCCAATTGCAAAGAGCCAGAATTTCAAGGTGAGTTAAATAGCTTTCTCATGCTCCTATGCCTCGGAGAATTACTGAATATGGTCTTTGTGTGCTTTGGTCATTGGTCTAGTGGGCTGTGTGCTTAAATCAGAATCAGGTTTTTTATCACTGACGTGGTTTTGTGGCAGTAGTACAGTGCAGTATATAAAGGTCCTGTAAACAATACAAAGAAGTATATTAAAAATAAATAAGTCGTACAAAACAAGAGCAAGGTAGTGAGGTAGTGTTCATGAGTTCATGAATCATTCAGAAATCTGATGGTGGAGAGGAAGAAGCTGTTCCTAAAAGCTGTCTTTTCAAGCTGCTGTACTTCCTCCCCGATGGTAGTAATGAGAAGAGGATATGTCCCAGATGATAAGGTCCTTCATAATGGATCCCGCCTCCTGGAGGAATTGTTAATTGAACTTGCTGTAGATGGTGGGTAGGTTAGTGCCCATGATAGGGCCAGCTAAGTTTACAGCCCTCTGCAGTTTTTTCCAATCCTGTGCAATGGCCCCTCAGTACTATACCAGATGGTGATGTAAATAGTTAGAATTCTCTCCACGGTACATCTGTAGGAACTGCATGTATAAATGGTTCCAAAATACTCTGGAAATCAAAATAAGGCTGCAGGACTGGATGGTGTCAGTACCAGGGTGCTCAAAGCCTGTGCCCCTCGACTATGTGGAGTACTTCGCCATGTCTTCAACCTGAGCCTGAGGCTCCGGAGGGTTCCTGTACTGTGGAAGACATCCTGCCTCGTCCCTGTGCCAAGGACACCGCGCTCCAGCGGCCTCAATGACTACAGACTGGTGGCATTGATCTCCCACATCATGAAGACCCTGGAGAGACTTGTTCTGGAGCTGCTCCGGCCTATGGTCAGGCCACACTTAGATCCCCTCCAGTTCGCCTACCAGCCCCGACTTGGAGTTGAGGATGCCATCGTCTACCTGCTGAACCATGTCTACGCCCACCTGGACAAGCCAGCGAGCACTGTGAGGATCATTTTTTTGACTTCTCCAGTGCGTTCAATACCATCCGCCCTGCTGTGCTGGGGGAGAAGCTGACAGCGATGCAGGTGGATGCTTTCCTGGTGTCATGGATTCTTGATTACCTGACTGGCAGACCACAGTATGTGTGCTTGCAACACTGTATGTCCGACAGAGTGATCAGCAGCATTGGGGCTCCACAGGGAACTGTCTTGTCTCCCTTTCTCTTCACCATTTACACCTCGGACTTCAACTACTGCACAGAGTCTTGTCATCTTCAGAAGTTTTCGGATGACTCTGCCATAGTTGGATGCATCAGCAAGGGAGATGAGGCTGAGTACAGGGCTACGGTAGGAAACTTTGTCACGTGGTGTGAGCAGAATTATCTGCAGCTTAATGTGAAAAAGACTAAGGAGCTGGTGGTAGACCTGAGGAGAGCTAAGGCATCGGTGACCCCTGTTTCCATCCAGGGGGTCAGTGTGGACATGGTGGAGGATTACAAATACCTGGGGATACGAATTGACAATAAACTGGACTGGTCAAAGAACACTGAGGCTGTCTACAAGAAGGGTCAGAGCCGTCTCTATTTTCTGAGGAGACTGAGGTCCTTTAACATCTGTCGGACGATGCTGAGGATGTTCTACAAGTCCGTGGTGGCCAGTGCGATCATGTTTGCTGTTGTGTGCTGGGGCAGCAGGCTGAGGGAAGCAGACACCAACAGAATCAACAAACTCATTTGTAAGGCCAGTGATGTTGTGGGGATGGAACTGGACTCTCTGACGGTGGTGTCTGAAAAGAGGATGCTGTCCAAGTTGCATGCCATCTTGGACAATGTCTCCTATCCACTACATAATGTACTGGTTGGGCACAGGAGTACATTCAGCCAGAGACTCATTCCACCGAGATGCAACACAGAGCGTCATAGGAAGTAATTCCTGCCTGTGGCCATCAAACTTTACATCTCCTCCCTTGGAGGGTCAGACACCCTGAGCCAATAGGCTGGTCCTGGACTTATTTCCTGGCATAGTTTACATATTTCTATTTAATTATGGTTTTATTACTATTTAATTATGGTGCAACTGTAACGAAAACCAGTTTCCTCCAGGATCAATAAAGTATGACTATAAGTGCAGGTGCAGCGGATCTTAAATCAATGACAAAAGTGCTGGAAACACTAACTAGCATCAGTCTCGTGCACTTGTGTGGCCTTTGGACACTACACTGTGCTTGAAACGAACAGTTTTTGAATAGCGTGTGTGTTTGTATTCAAAAAGCAGTAGTTTTTGTCACTGATAGTTGGTGGACAAATGTGCAGTAAGACAATTCAGAACAGTTTTGGTCACTGCGGTTTCAAGCATTCAGGCTTGGAGATGCCCAAAACAACCGGGAGTGAAGATGAAATAATTTCACTACTTCAAGTTAGGAACTGCGAAGAAATTGAAGGTATCAAAAGTCATCTTGAATGTTGCAATGAAAATGAAGATTTGGAGGATCCAATCATTGAAAGCATTATATGAAGGCAGTCCATTATCTGCACTAGGTGTCAGCACTGATTTTGATCATTTACAGTCAATCAAAAGAACACTGCAGCCCACACTAGGTTGACTCTCAATGTGCTTAATGGTGGGGAGGGCTTTGCCTGTGATGGACTAGGCTATGTCCATCACTTTTTGTAGACTTCTCAAGCAAGAGCAGATCAGAGTTGTGAAGAGAAGCATCCCTTTGGAGTACTGAAAGAGGAGAAGGTGATGGAATCTCATTGCAGGTAGATGATGAAGAATTGCGGGTTGGATGTGGAGACTGGTGAGGTGGTAAGTGAAGACCAGGGGAGCTCTAACCTTGCTCGGCCATGGGTGTTGAGGGATCCCTTCTAGCTCTTAGCACAAACACGAGATTTTACAGATGCTGGAAATCCAGAACAACCCACACAAAATCCTCGAGGAACTCAGTAAGTATGGAAAGGAATAAACAGTCAACATTTTGGGCCGAAACTCTTCACTGGGACTGGAAAGGAGAAGGGAAAGAAACCAGAATAAGAAGGGTGAGGGAACGTAGTGGAGGTCTCACAGCTGGAAGAAAGTGATCTAGTCATTCTTCTGTTCAGTTCACCCTCATGAGCAAAATCACTCATCCCCTCAAGCATTAAAACAATGCAACACAAAATACTGGAGGAGCTCTGCAAGTCAGGCAGCATCTATGGAGAGGAATAAACAGTCAGTGTTTTGGGCTGAGACTCTTGATCGGGACTTAGAAACGTAACAGCTCTGCTTGTTCCATTGTGGGTACATGAGTATGCAGAGCAAAAAAAAACCTCCTTCTCTCCAAAGGCCACTGCGCTGAAGTTGGAAATTCCCCACTGATGTACGAGGAAAATGCAGGGGAGGTCTGCTAGACAGCCTGATGCAGGGCACCTGTAGGCACTCTTTTCCACAGCTCTGACATTGACTGATTGCACCTTGAGAAAATCATTGTTAACATCAGTCTTTGAAAAGTAAATCTGGCTGATGATTGAGCAACACAAGGTACCAATGAAAATTCATTGCTGTAGATTTGGAGCTGTCTTTGAGATCAGGATATAGTTCAATGAGTTGATTAATGTGAAGTAACACCTGACCACACGGCTACATCTACTCCATAATCTCACGTGTGAGTCCTTGAGATAACTTGAAATAACAAAAAAGCTTTTCCACCGAAAACTTCAGTAAAGGATTTTTTCTTGTATAAACTTCAGTATAGATATTAAAATCTATTTAAGTTGAGAAACCCCATTTATTCCATGGTTATCTGTTCTATGCCTTATAATTTCATTGTTTCAAGTAGAGTTTAGTAAAAGATTTGAAAAACAACTGAACTTCAACAAAGTTTAATTTATCAAAGGTTCTATGGTCCACAGCCTCAAACTTCACCCCAGATGCTTTTTTTTCTTATTGGATGCTTACAGAAGCTTCCAAGACGTGAACTTACAAATTTGTGGGTACAGTAGCGTAATGATCAGCATCACACTATTGGAGTGCCCGCAAGCCGGGTTTGATCCTGTCACTGTCTGTAAGGAGCCTGTACCTTCTCCCCTTGACTGCATGTGTTTCCTCCCATATTCCAAAGACATATGGGTTAGTAGGTCACATGGGTGTAATTGGGTGGTATGGCTCGTTGTGCTGGAATGGCCTGTTGCCATGCTGTATCTCCAAATAAAAAAAAACTGTTAACACCAGAAATCCAGAGCAACACACACAAAATTCCGCAGGAACTCAGCGGGTCAGGCAGCATCTGTGGAAATGAATAAGCAGGCTACATTTCAGGCTGAGACCCTTCAGATCTGCAAAGGAAGGATGCCAGAATAAAAAGGTGGGGGGACAGGGAAAAGGCAAGCTCAAAGATGACAGGTGAAGCCAGGTGGATAGGAAAGGTAACGAGCTAGAGATGAAGGAATCTAATAGGAGAGGAGAGTGGATCATAGGAGAAAGGGAAGGGGGGGGGACCCAGGCACGAGAAGAGGGAAGAGGCCTGAGTGGAGAATAAAAGAGGGGAACAGGAGGTAAATTTTTTTTACCGAAAAGAGAAATTGGTATTCGTGCCATCAGGCTGGAGTCTAAGGTGTTTCTCCTGCACCCTGAGGATAGTCCCATCATGGCACAAGAGGACGCCATGTACTGTCGTGTCATAATGGGAATCAGAATTAAAAATTTGGCTTCCAGGAAGTTCAGCTTTTGGTGAATGGCGCAGAGGTGCACAATGAAGTGAATAATAGCAGTTAAACTTCTTTTTTTTGTTCTGGTCTATGTCACATGTCCTGCCGGTTTTATACTTGTGTAAGTACCATTCTGCAGTCTTCTCCTTCCATGATGGTTCTCTCTGCAAGTTAATCAGGGCACCAGTTGTATGGAGTAATTATATTTAACACTGTGTTAAGAACTCCAAATTCCTTATAAAATTTTAGACATTTCTTCTGGCTCATGATAGCTTGATATATGAAGAGCAGTCCCATTGGAGAGAATGCCACAGAACTGCAAATAGCTTCTTGGTTAAGTGGCCGTGTCAGTGAACCTTATCTGGTGTTGCCATTGCAGCTGTGTTTCTCTTAGAGCAGGGGTTCTCTCAATCTGGGGCCAACAGACCAATTACTTAATTGCATTGGCCCATGGCATAAAAAAGGTTGGAAACCCCTGTCTTAGAGCTATTGCACTGTGCAAAAGGGATATGAAGTCAAAGTCATGTATATTGTCATAGGAATACATATGCACAGGAGCAATGGACAAACTTACTTGCAGGAGTGTCATAGGCACAAGGCATCAGATAAGCAGCATTCACAAAAAATACCTTTTCTTGTGTTTTCAAGAAATAATTTTTGTGAGAAAGATCACAGTAGGAGAAATAACTGTCCATTTTAGTGCAAAATGCTCAAGTTGTAGTGATTAGAATTTTACCAGATGGTTGATGTGAAGAAGCAGTTGTTGAACCTGGTGGTGTGGAACTTCAGGTTTCTGTACCTCCTGCCCAGTGGGAGCTACAATGCTCTGCTCACTGCTTAGTGACGTTTGCTCCGCTCTGCACTACATTGAGGCTGAGGCTCTGGCCTGCTCTGGGCTTTGTGTCTGAGGACTCACTTTCATTCTAAATGGTATTTGCTTACTTTTATTGTTTACACAATTTGTTTTTTTTTTCTCCCTCCCTGCTCATTGGGTGTTTGATGGTCATCTTTTTGTATGGGTTCTTTTGGGTTTGTTTGTTTTGTAGCTGTCTCTACGAAGACAAATCTCAAGTTCGTATAATGTGTACATATTTTGATAATAAATATACTTTGAATTTTGATACCATAAAATGTTTGTACTCATTCCAACATATCTTGGAATGACAGCAATCAGAAATCAACAAAATTTTACACTCAGATGCCTGTATCTAAATATTTTATACTCAGTTTTATTGACACTTCAAGCTTGAGATCAAATCTCTACTTTTTGGGTTTTGGTTACCTTGTTTTAGGAAAGACGTCATGAAATTGGAAAGAGTGCACATATTTAAGAGAATGTTGCCAAGACTTGAAGTCCTGAGTTAAATGGAGAGGTTTGGCAGGCTAGAACCTTATTTCTTGGTGTGTAGGAGGTGGATGACCATATAGAAGTTTTTTAAAATCTAATACGAGGGGGCATGATTTTAAGGAGATTGGAAGAAGTTCCAGGGAGGATGTCAGAGGTAAGTTTTTTTACACAGAGAGAGGTAGGTGCATGGAAGACACTGCCAAGAGTCTAAAATACTCCTAAAATACTTTAGGAGTATTTAAGAAATCCTTAGGTACAGGGATAAAAGACAAAAAATGGAAGTCTATGTAGAAGGGGAGGGTTAGATTGCTCTTAGAGTACGTTGAAGGGTCAGCACAATGTCATGGGCCAAAGGGCCTGGACTGGGCTGTATTGTTCTATGTTCTATAAAATCATGAGAGGCATAGATAGGGAGAATATGCAGTGTCGATTCCCAGGGAAAAGGAATCAAAAACAAAGATTCATAGTACATTTGTTATCAAAGTATGTGTGCAATATGCAACCCTGAAATTTTCTTCCCACAGACAGCCATGAAACAAAGAAACACCATGGAACCTGTTCAGTGAAAACAACAAGCACCCAATGTGCAAAGAAGAGAACAAATCACACAAGTAGTAAAAAAAAAAGAGCAATAAACTCACAGATTATGAAACAAGAGGGTAGAGATAGGTTTAAGATGAGGGGAGAGATTTAAAAGGAACCTGAGGGTCAGTTCCACCTGCAGGCTGGTTCATATATGGAATGTTGCTCTATGATTCTTTAAAAATGTCCATAATGTTTGCACGGGCAAAGCGTTGGTGTGGGCACATTTCCTAAGCAACTGCTGGAGGAACTCAGTAGGTCAAGCAGCATCTGTGGGGGTTGGAAGAAGTGTTAATGCTTCAGAGGACGGTCAGTGCTGCTCGACACGTTGAGTTCGTCCAGTGGATTGTTGCTCCAAGTTCCAGCATCTGCTGTCTCTGTTTCTGAGTTTGATTTGCTTCGTGCAACTGACCCTGTGCAATGGAACTGACTTAACTAAACCTACACACTGATATCATTCCCTGTACACCAGCTGCCATCCAGGAGGACATACGTACAGGAGCTTGAAGATCCACATTGAACATTCAACAGGTTCTTCCCCTCTGCCATCACATTTCAGAATGGACAATGAACACATTTTCCCTCTCTTTTTGCACTACTTATTTAAGTTTTATATATATAAAACTGTGAAAAAGTCATTAGGCACATACAGCGTATATAGGTAGGGTGCCTAAGACTTTTACACAGTATTGTAATTGTCAACATGGAGCAGAGAACGAGTTTGTAAATCTGGCAGGAGCAAAGGATGTTGGGAATGGTGAGGGTGGAGTGGCACATGAGGGGTGTGGGATAGGTGACAGACAAGGAGTGCCAGGAACTATGGAGAGGCATGGGTTCAGACACACCTAGCCCTGAGACACTAGGCAAGGTCATTTGATCATTACATCAAACAATTCATTTATTGATCATTACAGGATGTTTCTCTGGTGCATCCCACTCCCTCCCCCCTTCCCCAACCATGATTCCCTTCTCCCTGCCCCCTTCCCACTCTCACTCCACAACAAAGACCTATATCAGAATCGGGTTTATCATCACTCACATGTCATGAAATTAGGTTTTTTTTGTGACAGCAGTACAATGCAATACATAAGATTACCACAGTACTGTGCAAAAGTCTTAGGCACGATATATATTATAATTTATAATTGTTATTATTATGTACTGCTGCTGTAAAATAGCTAATGTCATGACATATGCCAGTGATATTAGACCTGCTTCTAATTCTGATTCGGTCACTCTCTCCTCTCTGTGCAGTGGGTACTACAGCAAGGACACTTTAAATAAGCACTTGAAATAGTGTTGAGAGAAAACAAAGTGTGATAAAATATTGACAAGAAAGCCTTTTACGTTGTTGGTATGGTGACCGCTGGCCTTATGGATTTTGAGTTAAGACATATAAAATAATTGTGAAAGGTTTGTACTGCCACTGTCTACTGCCTAGTGAGTATGTAGATAGATAGCTAGCTTTCAATACTGACAAGAAATGACCTGCTAGTGTATGACCTTTTTGTATCTGTTTGTCTTGATACAAATCCAAGATAACTTGCCTGATTTATCATTCCTCTGTTGGACTCGTTTGTCTGTTCACTTTCTGTGCTTACTTTTCCCTGGCCAGCTGTTGATAGGGAACTCGTATCCTCTGTGTGGTGTTCTCCTGTCAGTCAGAAAGTTGTCAAGTTTCTTTGCTCGGAGTTGCGCCCCGTCACTTCACTGAAAACAACGAGTGCTGTCATAAACTGGCGAGCACAGGAGCTCACAGCCCACTGACTCTGCAATTGAATGAAGAACTTGTTCACGCTGAGCATGCCACTTGGGATCGGATACAGTGCACAAAAGGTCACTCTTCTGCACTGTAAACCTTGTAACTAATTTCATTTCAGAGAGATATCTGACCATTCTTCCTGACCTGAATCAGCCTCTCAAATTCCACCTCATCTCAGTTTTAAAGAGACATCCCTTTATTCTGAGGTTGCTCCCTCTGATCCCAGATTCTCCTGCTGATCGAAAGATCCTCTCTATGTCCACTATCACTTATACAGGTTTTTCAGTATCTGGTAGGTTTCCTTTAGATCACCTCCCTAATCCTTCTGAATTCAAGGGTAGAACTTGTTGAGTCCGTCTCTGAACAATTGTGTGCAGGTGTAGGGGTTTCCTGCTGAAAGGATGCATTTACAATAGCAAGAGATTACATTGAGGATTTCTGGAATGGTAGATTTGTCATCTGAGAGATTAAGCAGATAAAACCTCTACTCTCCTGAGCTTTGAATGATAAGTGAAGTACTCAAATTCTTCAGTGGCTTGTCAGGGTAGATGCAGAATTGATGTTCCCTTGTCTGGACTGCTCAGAACTAGGAGTTACAATCTCAAAATAAAGGTTGCCCATTTACGACCAATAACAAGTTGTGAATCATTTTGGATCTCTATCTCAGACTTTATTCAAGGATGAGGTAAGTAGATGTTTAGGTGGTAAAGAGCAGCCATTTAACTGAAGAGCACAGCAAGCATAAGGTGCTGAATGATCTAAATTTATTTATCATCTTACATATTTACATTTTCGGCATAGACTGACTAGTGGAGGATTTGGATTATCGAGGCCTTTCGGCCCAACTGATCTATGCTGTTCAAAATTCCCATCTAAGCTAGTCTCATTTGTCCATATTTGGCCTATAATGTGAATGAACTAACTGAGTCTGGGAAATTCACAGTCACTGACTGATCATGGAACCTTACTGAGTAACTTTGCAGCACTTAATGCTAATACGAGGGGGGCATCATTGTAAGATGATTGGAGGAATGCATAGGTGGGATATCAGAAGTAAGTATTTTACAAAGAGAGTAGTAGATGTGTGAAATGCCCTATCATAGATGGTGGTAGAGATTTGTACATTAGATGCATTAAGAGATTCTTAGAAGAATGGAGGGCTATGTGGGAGGGGAGGGTTCGATTCACCTCAGAGTAGGTTATAAGGTCAGCAGAACTCGTGGGCCAAAGGGATGGTACTGTGCTCTACTGCTTCTGTGTTTCTGAATAGTTTCCAACTATCTATCTGAAACAAAATGCGTGTCTGTCTGTTTGAAAACAACCCAGGGGAACAATGATGAGGCAATTGCAACAACTCTTGGAAGATGTTCTTAAAACTATGGAATAAGTGTTGTTCTCATTAAGGCCCTGGTACTGTTCCTTGTTCTTAATGAAATCATTTGGGCCATTGTGCTGTACTGGGTCTCTGACAGTAACCATGCTCTTTGCTTCCCAGCTATTTCTTTCTGATGATCCTATAAATTGGTGTTCTCCATTAGCTGTCCAGCTCCTTCCCAAAACTATTTACGGGATCCCACTTCCACTTTTTTTTTTCAAACAGGTCTTTCTAATTTCAGATCTAAAGGAAGTCTTTAAACTGAATTCAGATTGTCAGCTGCCATCTGTGTCGGGCAGACGAAAATGAAAAGAGCAATTATTAAATGGGAGCCAGTTTTCCATGAAAGCATGCTCTATGACTAGTTGTCCTCCCTGGAAATCCAGGTCAGTTCACCCAGCCTGCGTGCTTTTAAGGGGATGTTTCCAAAATGGAAGCACAATAGGGGTCCTTCACTAATACCAGAGCATTCTGAAATGTGGTTTGTGAAATGCAAAGCAAATAAGCTGCTCCAAGCTAAACTTTCAATGTTAGTGGTTCCTTCACCTCTGCCGTCTGCTTTGCCAGCAACCTCATGCAGCCGTGCCAGTACGTGGTGTTCAGTATTTAAATCTGCCTCTGAGGTTCTTTCTGTAAAGCTGTGCTGCTGTTTTCTTATCGACAAGGCGGTTTAGTTGATGGTACAGTATAGACATATTCCCCTCACCCCACTCTTTAACAATGGCTTGCTTTATTTCCCGTCTTGTTCCGCATATTTTTCAGTGTCAGAATCCGGTTTAATGTCACTGACATATGTCACCAAAGACTTGCAAATTTCTACAGATGTACAAGTGAAGAGAGCATTCTAAATGGTTGCATTAGCATCTGGTATGGGGGGGGGGGCCACTAGAAGGGATCAGAAAAAGCTTTAGAGTGTTGCAAACTCAGCCAGCTCTATCGTGGGCACTAGCCTCGGCACCATTGAGGACATCTTTAAAAGGCAATGCCTTCAAAGGTGCATCCATTACCAGGACATGCCCTCTTCTCATTACTACCATCAGAGAGGAAATATATATTTCTTATATTTTTTATATTTATTATTAATGTGATTTATATTACAGTGCAATACATTAAAATCCTACAAATTGCATTAAGAAATACGTATATTAAAATTAAATAAGTAGTGCAAGAAGAGAGCCAAAGTAGTGAGGTAGTGTTCATGGGTTCATTGTCCATTCAGCGGTCTGATGGCAGAGGGGAAGAGGTTGTTCTTGAATCGCTGAGTGCGTGTCTTCCTGCACCCGTGCCACCTCCTCCCTGATCGTAGTAATGAGAAGAGAGCATATCCTGGATGGTCGCAGTCCTTAATGATGGTTGCCATCTCCTTGAGCTATTGCCTTTTGAAGATGTCCCCGATGCTGAGGACACTGTTGTCCATGATGGAGCTGACTGAGTTTACAACCTTTTTATAGCTTTTTCTGATCCTGTGTAGTGTCCCCTCCATACCAGACGGTGATGCAACCAGTTAGTATGCTCTCCACGGTACGTCTGTAGAAATTTGCTGGAGTCTTTGGTGACATACGAAATCTCCTTGAGGTCATAATGAAATATAGCCGCTGGCATGCCTTCTTTGTAATTGTATCAGTATGTTGGGCCCAGGATAGATCTTCTGAAATGTTAACACCCAGGAATTTGAAACTGCTCACCCTTTCCATTGCTAGCCCCTCAAAGAGGACTGGTGTGCATTCCCTCAACTTCCCCTTCCTGAAGTCCACAATCAGTTTCTTGATCTTACTGACATTGCGTGCGAGGTTGCTGTTATGACACCACTCAGCCAATCAATATCTCATCACCATGTGAAAGTGTGCCAATGACAGTTGTGTTTACTTGCTAGGCAATTTGATGGTGAATCACACAGCAAAGCCTTGTTGTATTACCTCCGCAGAGATATTACTCTGCTGTGAGAGGAGCCAAGATTTTCTTGAGGGCAATGATGTGTTTTATTAATGTTGTAACAAGAACTGTTAGGATGGGAAACGGCTTCTTCCCCCAGGCCATAAGACTACTGAACTCCTTGCCACCACCCAGGTCTCATCATGTATGAAGCGCCAGTAGTGTTATACTGTTTACATTTTAACTTGTGTCATAAATAAACCTTATTATTTGTTAATTTATTTATGGTATATTACATTATGTGTTGTGTACGCGAGTTATAAGTACTGCGCTGTGCACTTTGGTCTGGAGGAATGTTTCGTTTAGTGGTATACATGTGTACGGTTGAATGACAATAAACTGAACTTGAACTTTATAGATTTTCACCCTCCTTAGCTGCTCTGGTCTGCTGAGAGAAAGTACCCTCCTTCAGGAAGTTGTTCAAAGTAAATTTATTATCAATATGTTTTGTATATGTCACCATGTGCAACGCTGAGATTCATTTTCTTGTGGGCACATTTGCGGGCATTTTGTGTGTGTTGCTCTGGATTGCTAGTAGCTGCAGAATCAATTTATGTACCCTATCCTTCCACCAACATAACAAGGATAGGATTCCCCTGGTCCTTCCCTAGCTCTCCATGAGCCTCTGTATCCAGAGCACTGTTCTCTATAACTTCTGCCATCTACCACTAAATACACCTTTCCTTCCCCCCCACTGATCTCCCTGCTGCCACTTATCCCTGAAAGCAGGATACATGCTACACCAGCCCCTGCGTCTTCTTCCTCACCACTATTTGGGGGTCTAAACTGACTTTCCAAGTGAGCCTACACTTCACCTGTGAGTCATCCAGAGTCCCCTCTACATCAGTGAGACCTGGCATAGATTGGGAGACCACTTTGTTGAACACAAAGTGAACTCTGCCTGTCACAAAAGGCGGGCCACCCATTCCAATTCGCCTTTCCATTCCCATTCCAACATGTCTGTCTGTGGCCTCCTCTACTGCTATTATGAGGCTAAACTCAGGTTGGAAGAGCAGAACCTCACATTCCATCTGGGTAGCTTCCAAGCTGACACAATGAACATCAGTTTCTGAAACTTCCAGTAATTTCACCCCCCCCCCCCATTCTCTCTGTTTCCATTCCCCATTCTCTTCTCCTCACCTGCCCATCAACTCCCTCTGGTTCCCCTCCTCCTTCCCTTTCTCCCATGGCTCCTGCCTTCTCCTATCAGATTCCTACTTCCTCAGTCCTTTACCACTTCCACCTATCACCTCTCAGCTTCTTGCTATACCCCTCTACCCCCACTAACCTACCTTCCCCCTCACTTGATATTACCTATCACCTGCCAACTTGTACTCCTTCCCCTCTTCCTGTCTTATTCTGGCTTATGCCCCCTTCTTGTCCAATCCCAATGAAGGGTCTTGACCCAAAACATCAGCTGTAAATCATTGCTACCCCAGATTTATTATGAGGACTTTATTACTCTATTAAGCAAATGAGGTGAACCAAATAAGCTCTTCTCAGGCTTTCAGCCAAGTATAGGTATCAATTATAACTGGCGTTTTGATGACCAACTCTGCAGCCTTCATCAGGGATGATGCTTGATGAAGATGGCAGAGTTTGTCATCGAAGCGTCAGTTATAGTCGATACCTGTACCCGGCTGGAAGCCCAAGAAGAGTTTATTCATCACATATGTCAGGAAAGCACTGGATCCTTTTTTAGATGAGGTCAGCATTCGTGATCATCATTATGTTCCGTGTCCTATGTCATGGGCGATCATAGTCTTTCCGTGACCGTGACTGTTCTTGGCCAATTTTTCTACAGAAATGGTTGCCACTACTTTCTTCTGGGCAGTGCCTTTACAAGGCTGCCGTTATCAATATACTTCAGAGATTGTCTGCCTGGTGTCAGTGGCCGCATAACCGGGACTTGTGATATGCACCAGCTGCTCATACGACCATCCACCACCTGCTCCCATGGTTTCATGTGACCCTAATGGGATCTAAGCAGGTGCTACACCTTGTCCAAGGATGACCTACAGGCTAGTGGAGGGAAGGAGCACCTTATACCTCCTTTGGTAGAAATGTATCTCCACCCCACCATCTATTGCATACGTTTAAAGAGGGGAACAGAATGTGGTTATCCATATGACAAAGCAATGAATATGTTGATGTGGTTAGATGAGGATGGAAGGAGGTTCATGTGGGGGATAAACACTAGCAAAGACCATCAAAAGATGGGATTAAAGAGATTTAAAGATTAGCTTTATTTGTCACCTATGCATCAAAATCTACATGATGTCTGTGGTGTTACCTGTATGGAGTCTGTCTGTCTTCCCCTTGGGATGCGCATGGTTTCCTCTGGGTGCTCTGGTTCCCTCCTACAGTTGCAAAGACCGAAAGACATAGGAGACATTTCACCCATCAAGACTGCTCCGTCATTCAATCATGGCTGATCCCTTTCTTTCTCCCTCTTCAGCTTCACTCCCCGGTCTTCTCCCTGCAACCTTTGATGCCCTGGCCAATCAAGAACCTATCAATATTTGTCTAAAATACACCCAACGACCTGACCTCCACAGCTGCATGTGGTAACAAATTCTATAAATTCACCACTCTCTGATGAAAGAAATTTCTCCACATCTCTATTTTAAATGGACATCCCTTTATCCTAAGGATGTACCCTCTTTTCCTAGAATCCCCAACATGGGAAACATCCTTTCCACATCAACTCTGTCTAGGCCTTTCAACAGTTAAAAGGTTTCAGAGATTCCCACTCATCCTCCTAAATTCCAGCGAGTACAGGCCCAGATCCAGTAAACAGTCCTCATATGATAACCCTTTCATTCCCAGAATTATCCATGTGAAGCCTCAGCACCACATCCCTGCTCTTGTATTGTAGACCTCTTGAAATGAATGCTAACATTGCATTTGCCTTCCACACCACTGACTCAACCTGCAAGTGAACCTTGAAGGTGTTCTGCAGCAGGACTCCCAAGTCCCTTTGCATCTCAGATTTTTCAAATTTCTTCCCAATTAGAAAATAGTCCACACATTTATTTCTACTACCAAACTGCATGACCATGCATTTTCCAACACTATTTCATGTTCCACTTTCTTGCCCATTCTCCTAATCTGTCTAAGTCCTTCTGCAGTCTTCCTGTTTCATCAACATGACCCACCCCTCCACCAATCTTCATATCATCTGCATATTTGGCAACAAAGCCATCTATTTCATCATCTAAATCATTTATATACAGCATAAAAAGAAATGGTCCCAAAACCAACCCCTAAGGAACATCACTAGTCACTGGCAGCCAATCAGAAAAGGATCCTTTTATTCCCACTCGCTGCCTTCTTCCAATCAACCAATGCTCTAACCATGCTAGTAACTTTCCTGTAATACCATGGGCTCTTAACTTGGTAAGCAGCCTCATCTGTGGCACCTTGTCAAAGGCCTTCTGAAAGCCCAAATATGCAACATCTACTGCATCCCCCTTATCTATCCTACTTGTAATCTCCTCAAAGAATTCTAACAGGTTTGTCAGGCAGGATTTTCCCTAAAGGAAACCATGCTGACTTTGTCCTATCTTGTTCTGTGTTACCAAGTACTCCATAATCTCAATTTTAACAATTAACTCTTAACATGTTCCCAGCCACTGAGGTCAGGCAAACAGATCTATAATTTCCTTTCTGCTGCCTTCCTCCTTTCTTAAAGAGTGGAGTGACATTTGCAATTTTCCCATCTTTAGGCATTATGCCTGAGTCCAATGATTTTTGAAAGATCATTTCTAATGCCGCCACAATCTCTACCGCTACTTCTTTCAGAACCCTAGGGTGCAGTTCATCTGGACGGGGTGACTTATGCACTTTTAGGTCTTCAGCTTTTTGAGCACCTTCTCTTCCATCACACTCTTCAACACGGCTAGTGTCTTCCACAGTAAAGGCTAATGTGAATTACTCATTTAGTTCATCTGCCATCTCCTTGTCCCCTGTTATTATTTCTCCGGCCTCATTTTCTAGTGGTCCTGTCTCCACTCTTATCCGTCTTTTATTTTTTATATACTTGAAAAAGCTTTTTCTATCCACCTTGATTTTGATTGCTAGCTTGCTTTCATATTTCCTCTCTCCCCCCCCCAATGATTCTTTTAGTTGCTCTCTGTAGGTTTTTAAAAGCTTCCAAGTCTTCTAGCTTCCTGCTAATTTTTGCTTTGTTGTATGCCCTCTCTTTTGCTTTTTCATTAACTTTGACTTCCCTCGTCAGCCACAGTTGTACTATTTTGCCATTTGAGTATTTCTTTGTTTTTGGAATACATCTATCCTGCACCTTCTTCATTTTCCCAAGAAACTCAAGCCATTGCTGCTTTGCTGTCATCTCTGTCAGCATCTCCATCCAATTTACTTTGGCCAACTCCTCTCTCAGACCATTGTAATTTCCTTTACTCCACTAAAATACTGCTACACTGAAATACTTCTCCCAAGGGTTAGAACATAGAACATAGAATAGTACAGCACAGTAAGGCCCTTCGGCCCACAATGTTGTGCCAACTCTCAAACCCTGCCTCCCATATAACCCCCCACCTTAAATTCCTCCATATACCTGTCTAGTAGTCTCTTAAATTTCACCAATGAATCTGCCTCCACTACTGACCCAGGCAGTGCATTCCACTCACCAACCAGTCTCTGAGTGAAAAAACCTTCCTCTAATATCCCCCTTGAACTTCCCACCCGTTACCTTAAAGCCATGTCCTCTTGTATTGAGCAGTGGTGCTCTGGGGAAGAGGCGCTGGCTGTCCACTCTGTCTATTCCTCTTATTATCTTGTACACCTCTATCATGTCTCCTCTCATCCTCCTTCTCTCCAAAGAGTAAAGCCCTAGCTCCCTTAACCTCTGATCATAATGCATACTCTCTAAACCAGGCAGCATCCTGGTAAATCTCCTCTGTACCCTTTCCAATGCTTCCACATCCTTCCTATAGTGAGGCGACCAGAACTGGACACAGTACTCCAAGTGTGGCCCAACCGGGGTTTTATAGAGCTGCATCATTATCTCACAACTCTTAAACTCTCTCCCTCGACTTATGAAAGCTAACATCCCATAAGCTTTCTTAACTACCCTATCCACCTGTGAGGCAACTTTAAGGGATCTGTGGACATGTACCCCCAGATCCCTCTGCTCCTCCACACTACCAAGTATCCTGCCATTTACTTTGTACTCTGCCTTGGAGTTTGTCCTTCCAAAGTGTACCACCTCACACTTCTCCGGGTTGAACTCCATCTGCCACTTCTCAGCCCACTTCTGCATCCTATCAATGTCTCTGCAATCTTTGACAACCCTCTACAATATCTACAACACCACCAACTTTTGTGTCGTCTGCAAACTTGCCAACCCACCCTTCTACACCCACATCCAGGTCGTTAATAAAAATTACAAAAAGTAGAGGTCCTAGAACCGATCCTTGTGGGACACCACTAGTCACAATCCTCCAATCTGAATATACTCCCTCCACCACCACCCTCTGCCTTGTGCAAGTAAGCTTCTTTTACCTTAAGCTCCCTAATCGCCTCCAGTTCATTACATAACACTCAGTCCAGTATAGCTGATCCCTTCGTGGGCTCAACAGCAAACTGCTATAAAAAGCCATCTCGTAGGCATTCAACAAATTCACTCTCTTGATATCCATTACCAACCTGATTTTCCCAATCTACCTGCACATTAAAATCTCCCATGACTGTCATTACATTGCTCTTACGGCATGCCCTTTCTTTTTCCTGTTACAATCTGTGGTCCACACCCTGGCTACTGTTGGGATGCCTGTATATAACTTCAAGATCCTTTTACCCTTGTGGTTTTTAACTCGGCCCAAAAGGATTCAACATCTTCCGATCTGATGTCACGTCTTTCTACTGATTTGATGCCATTCTTTACCAGCAGAGCCACACCACTCCCTCTGCCTACTTTCCTATTCCTTGGATATTCAACTACAAGCATTCTTCAGCCACAATTCAGTGATGGCCGTAACATCATATACGACAATCTGTAAAGTGTAACAAGATCATCCACCTTATTTTTCATACTCCCTGTATTGAGATATAACACTTTGAGTACTGTATTTGCTAACCTTCTTGATTCTGCACCCCCAATGCACTGATGCTCACCCTGCTGGCTGCAATTTTGTTCTATCAGCTGCCTGCCCTTTCCTGACAGTCTGACCGCACGCTATCTTTGCTTTTTTACTATCTGTCCTGTCCTAAGTCCATCACGGTTCCAATCCCCCTGCCAAAATAGTTTAAACCATCTCCAACAGCTCTCACAAACCTGCCCTTAAGAATATTGGTCCCCCACGGGTGCAGGTGCAACCCATCACTTTTGTACCAGTCAAATCTCCCCCAAAAGAGATGCCAGTGATCCAAGAACCTGAAGGCCTGCCCCCTGCACCAGTTTCTCAGCCATGCGTTTCTCTGCCAAACCATCCTGTTGCTACTCTCACTGGTGCATGGCACAAGTAGCAATCCAGAAATTACTACCCTGGAGGTCTTGCTTCTCAGCTTTCTGCTGAGCTCTTCAAGTCCTCTCTTCAGCTCTTCTTTACTTTTCCTTCCTATGTAATTGGTACCAATACGTACCAAGGCATCAGGCTGCTCTCCTCCTGCTCCAAAAATGCTGTGGACACGATCCACGATCTCCTGTCCCTGGCTCTTGTGAGACAATATACCATCTGAGTGTCCCGTTCACATCCGCAGAATCTTCTGCCTTCCTCTGACTATTGAGTTCCCTGTCACTACCATTCCCCTCTTCCTCTTTCCCTTCTGCACCATGGACCCATGCTCAGTGCCAGTAATCCAGTCTCTGTGGCATTCACCTGGGAGGTCATTACCCACAGCAGAATCAAAAACGGTACACATATTATTGAGGGGAATGGCCACAGGGGTGCTCTGTGCTAACTGCCTATTCACCTTTCCATTCTTTCTCTTGACAATCACCTGGCTACTTCTCTCCTGCAACTACTTCCCTATAGCTCCAGATTGATGAGCTCCCCGCTCTCCTGTACAAGTCGAAAGTCATCCAGCTGCTGCTCCAGATCCCTAACATGATCTTTAAGGAGCTGCAGCTGGATGCACTTCACACAGAGGTAGTTCCCTGGGAGACTCTCCCAGTACTGCAACATCCAGCATGAAGAACACACAATGGCCACTTAAACTACACTAAGTACCCCTGACACAGTAAGAAAAAAAGGAACCTTAAAAGAAACTTTCCCGGACAACTTACCCACGACCAACGCCTCTTCTGAGCCGAAGCCTCCTATCAGCCAAAGCCTGGCACTCCCTCTCACCTCTGGCCCACTCCCAACAATGGTCGCTCCGCTTGTCCCTTCTGTACTTTTATTTACTCCTCTCTGTGCTGCTCCTGCCACTGTTTGGGCCGCCAAAATGACAACAAACACCCACAAAGCTCTCCTTTTAAATGAACGCCACTGACCTGTGAGTAATCTCCTCACTGTGCACTGCTCCCGCTGCTCATTGGGCCACCGGAATGATGCGAGTATCCTTTTAATTGAGCACTGCCATCCTGCGAATGACCAGGTAGGTTCATTGTTAATAGGGTTAAGTCAAGGTTGTCAAGTGTTGGTGGGCAGCACAACTCGGGAGGGCCTCTTCTGTACTGTATCTCTAATTATATAGATAAACATACAGTGAAATACGCTGTTTGCATCATCAAGCAACACAGTCCAAGGATGTGCTGAAGGCAGCCTGCAAGTGTCATTGTGCTTCCAGCACCAAAATATCATTACCACAGCTTACTAACCCTAACCTATACATCTTTGGAACTTGAGAGGAACCAGAGCACCCAGAGGAAACCCACACGGTCACAGGGAGAATGTACAAGCTCCTTGCAGAGAGCAGCGGGAACTGAACTCCAATGGGTGATCACTGGCATTGCAAAGCATCACGCTGACCGCTATGCTACCATGTCGCCCTGTGTACAGTCAGGGTGAAATATTTTCATTCAAGACTGTAAATGCCTTACAAAACTGACACATAGCAAACTGTGAATTACATCGTGATTAAATATGGCATTGCATGCTAGTTATAGTTAGAAGTACTCATTTGCAAATACACGTAAGGAGAATTACCAGACCTTGTCATCTACCTGACATTCAGGCTACAAATAAAATATGCCTCTTGGATTTTATTGTTCACTGCCAATAACCGCAGAAGTGTGCCTGGCTGAATTAATTTGATTTGTTTTTTTACTTTAGCTCATAAATTTTCAAGTCAGTTTCCCAAGGGTCTATGAGATCATCAGCTTGAGGTTGGCTCTTTTGCAGAGCACTGGGGTAAGGCCTTGGGTAAAGTAGAGGTGATGTCGGGCAGCAGAAACCAGCAGCTCTCTCCTATTTTTAAAAGAATGTAGTTTTTCAGGCAGGGAGACAGATTGAAGCTTCAAAGACGAGATTTTTGATAAAGTTCTGTAGATGCACTGTGGAGAATATTCTAACTGATCACCACAGCTTGGTGTGGAAATACCATTGCCCAAGAACAGAAAACTCTACAGAAAGTGGTGAATGCAGCCCAGTCCATCATGGGACAAGCCTTCCCACCATTGAGTACATTTACAAGGAGCTCTGCCACAAGAGAGTAGCATTCACCATCAAACCCACCCCCTCACCAACCAAGCCATGCCTTCTTTTCACTACTGCCATCAGGCACTTAGGTTCCACACCACCAGGTTCAGGAACCATTATTACCCTTCAACCATTGGAATCCTGAACCAGTGTGGATAACTTCACTCACCTCAACAATGAACTGACTCCACAATCTATGGACTCACTTTCAAGGACTCTACAACTCATGTTCTCAGTATTTTTTTATTTGTTTGGTTTGTGTTCATTTGCGCATTGGTTGTCAGCTTTTGTTAATGTATAGTTTTTTTTGTAAGTTCCATTGTATTTTTCCTGTAAATACTTTGTAGAAAATTAATGTCAAGGTAGTATATGGTAACACATATGTACTTTAATAATATATTCACTTAATTATTTAGAACTGCGATGAATGAGTTGTAACTGGGTAAGGGTATTAATGATTGTGGAGCAGCTGTCCACTAAGTAGTGAAACTGGCAGCGATCTACCTAAAACAAGTGTTCCCAACCTGTTTAATGCTATGGAGCCTTACCATTAACTGAGGGGTCTGTAGACCCCAGGTTGGGAACCCCTGACATAAAGGGTGGGATATCCTCAGGGGAAGGAATGGCTGGTTCTCCTTCCTTTGCGTGCACAGGGTATCTGTCATACAGTACTTTGGGTATGTAAGCTCTGCAGATACACGAGGAAGGATGTCTCTAATGTTGCAAAGTTTGCATGTGGTGTAAGAGATACCCATCTGAAAGATGATAAATAATATCCTTGGAGATTTAACAAGCCATTAATGTCTGTCCTGGCAATTGATAAATAAATGCATGGGAACTCACCAGCTTCACACTAGCCATTAAATATATGGGACAGCAGCAGTTAGCGAAATGCTTCCAGTTGTAAGATCGGGGTTCAGTTCCCACCACTGTCGGTAAGGAGTATCTACATTCTCCCTGTGACCGAGTAGGTTTTCTCTGGGTACTCTGGTTTCCTCCCACATTCCAAAGTCTGATGGTTAAGGTTCGTGAGTTGTGGGCATGCTGTGGTGATGCTGGAAGCATGGCAATACTTGTGAGCTGCCCAACTCAATCCTCGCTGATTTGATTTGACATGAACAATGCATTTCGCTGTATGTTTCGATATACGTATGATAAATAAAGCTAATCTTTACCTTCTTTACTAGCATATCTTTGGGATGTGGGAGGAAATTGGGGCACCCTGAGAAATCCATCCAGGTACAGGAAAAACATGCAAACTCCACACAAACAGCACCCGAAGTCAGAGCTGTCCCCAAGTTACTGGATCTCGAGTCACTGCACCACTGTATCTCCTTTAGAAAAAGCTCTTATGCCCATTACATTGAAAAGCCTGCTGATTCATTGTTATCAAAGAGATAAGTACAGTCAAACAGTTTACTTACAGGGTTATTACAAGCAAGGTGAAGATTTATTTCAAGGAAAAAGATGAGAGCTCTAAAAGCTGCAATGAAAAAGACAAGGGTAATTTGATGTTTAAGTTGGTTTATTATTGTCATATGCATCAAGAAAAAATGAAAAACTTTGTTTTGCATGTGCAGATATCTGCAGAAATTCATACAGATCATATTAAGGTAGTTCTAAGGAAAGGCATTAACTGAATGCCGAGCAAGAGAAAATCTGCAGATGCTAAAATCCAAGCAATACATACAAATGCTGGAGGCAGTATCTATGGAAAAGAGTAAATAGTCAACCTTTTGGGCTGAAACACTTCATCAGGACAACAGAATGCAGAATCGTTTCAGTTACAGAGAAAGTGCAGTACAGGCAGACAATAGGTACAAGGTCATGACAAGGTAGATTCTGAGGTCAAGTCCATCTTCTCGTACAAGGGGACCATTCTCTAGTTTTATAATAGCAGAAAAGAATCTGTCTTTGAGCCTGGTGGTACGTGTTTTCATGCTTCTATATCATGTGCCTGATGGGAGGGGAGAGAAAAGAGAATATCTGGGGTAGGTTGGATTATGATTTTGCTGACTGCTTTCCTGAGGCAGTGGGAAATGTAGACAGAGTCTGTGGAGGGGAGACAGTTTCCTTTGATATGCTGAGCTGTTCCCACAACTCTGCAGTTTTTTACTGTCACGGACAGTGCAGTTGCCATATCAATCCATGATGCACCCAGATAGGATGCTTTCTATAGTGTGTTAATATGCTATTAGTTGAGGAAGCATAGAAACTTGGCTGTTTCTCAGAGTTGAGGCAAAGAGGTGATATAAGGGAGTCTGTGTGAATGTTCTTATATTGAGAATAGAGCAGCACAATAGCGTAGCAGTTAGCACAATGTTTTACAGCTCGATTTCCGCCACGATCTGTAGGGACATTGTATATTCTCCCCGTAGTCACATGGATTTCATCCCACATTCCAAAGGTATATGGGTTAGTGTTAGCAAGTTGTGGGCATTCTATGTTGGTGCTGGAAGTTTGGCGACACTTGCGAGCTGTCCCCAGCAAAATCCTGTGATTTGGTTTGACGCAAATGATACATATGACAAAGATAATCAGTTTTGTCTTGGAGTTTAACAAAAAAGATCATTTCAAAGTAAATTTATTATCAAAAGACATATATGCCACTATATACTACCTGGAGATTCATTTTCTTGCAAGCATTCACAATAGAATAAAGAAGTACAATAGAATCAGTGAAAAACTACAAACACAGACTGACAAACTGTGCAAATACAAAAAGAAATTAGTAACAATTATAATAAATAAATACATTTCATTGACACTGTAAAACCCTTTGGTGAATTTGTCGATGTAATTGCAAAGAAAATGTGTTTTTAGTTCTGAATCACTGGCTGGAGGTCTAGAACTTAGGATAAGGTATCTGTCTACAAGAGCAGAAAAAAAACTTTCTTCACTCAAAAGGTTTCGAATCTTCAGACGACTGTATGGTAGAGGGCTGCAGTTGTGCAGGCTTTAAATATGTTCAATGGGGAATGTTCTTTGGGGGAAGCAATGTGGATTTGTGGGGTATGATTATGAAGTAGAAAGGTAGTGTTTGAGATGGTACATCATTAATGATCTTATTGAATGGCAAAACAGCCTTAATGAGACATTTGACCAATCTTTGTGTATCCTAATGCTCAAAGATTAATTGTCTACAGAAATTAAAGAGAAAGTATATTTATAATGTGAAAGGGATACAAGTGCACAAGGGTTAGTGTTAATGAACATGAACCCTGTTATTGTCGGGAGTGCCTCAATGTCTAGCTCAAGTTTTTCGTTCTGGTTAATCTCTCACACAGATGGCTGCAGACCAGCATGAGCCAACTCCAGGAATAGAGTTGTGTGGACCACTTCTAGGGTTGAGAGAGTCGCTGAGCCAAATCAACCCATGACTGATTTAGAACGGTGCAAACTTGAGAATCATTCAATACATTTTCTTCCTGCACCACTGATGAAGATAGCTAAGACTGATTGCGCCTTTAGGGTCATGCCAAAAAAAAAGCAGGCCATTTGGCACAACTCTCAATGTCTGCCAGGTTTTCTACTTGAGCTGGTCCTATTCCCCCATGTTTGTCCCACATCCCTCTAAACCAGGGATTCCCAACCTTTTTTATGCCATGGACCCCTACCATTAACTGAGGGGTCCATGGACCCCAGGTTGGGAACTCCTGCTCGAAACGTTTCCTATCCATATACCTATCCAAATGATTTGTAATCATAGTAACTGTACCCACCTACTCTGATAGCCCATTCCATACACCCAGCACCTTGTAAGTCCCTTCTCCTCTCACATATGGGGTGGCTTGGTAGTATAGCGGTTAGTGCAATCGCTGTACAGCACCAGCTGTCTGTAAGGAGATTTTATGTTTTCCCCATGACTGTGTGGGTTCACTCCAGGTGTTTCTTTTTCCTTCCGCATTCTAAAGACGTATGGTTAGGGTTAGTGAGTTGTGCGCATGCTATGTTGGCGCCGGAAGTCTGGTGACACTTGTAAGCTGCTCAGCGCAATCCTCAATGATTTGATTTGACGCTTGTTGTTGTTGTTGAGCCCACTAGGGGATCGGCTGTGCTGGATTGGGTGTTGTGCAATGATCTGCAGGTGATAAGAGAGCTTAAGGTTAAGGAACCCTTAGGGAACAGTGATCACAATATGATCGAATTCACTTTGAAATTTGAGAAAGAGAAACTAAATTCCAGTGTGTCGTTATTTCAGTGGAATAAAGGAAATTACCATGTCATGAGAGGGGAACTGGCCAAAGTTGACTGGAAAGAAACACTAGCAGGAAGGACAATAGGGCAGCAATGGCCAGAGTTGCTGCGAAAAATGAGGGAAGTGCAAGACGGATATATTCCAAATAAAAAGAAATTTTCGAATGGAAGAAGGACACTACTGTGGCTGACAAGTGAAGTCAGACCAACCTACTTCAATTTTTTGAGGAAATTATAAGCAGGGTAGACAAAGGGGATGTAGTAGATATGGTGTACTTGGATTTTCAGAAGGCCTTTGACAAGGTGCCGCACATGAGGCTGCTTAGCAAGATAAGAGCCCATGGAATTACAGGGGAGTTACTAGCATGGGTGGAGCATTGGCTGATTGGCAGAAAACAGAGAGTGGGAATAAAGGGGTCCTATTCTGGCTGGCTGCCGGTTACCATTGGAATTCCACAGGGGTCAGTGATAGGACCGCTGCTTTTTACGATGTATGTCAATCACTTGGACCGTGAGATTCATGGATTTGTGGCTAAATTTGCCAATGATACAAAGATAGGTGGAGGAGTGGGTAGTGTTAAGGAAACAGAGAGACTTAGATAGTTTAGGGTAATGGGCAAAGAAGTGGCAAATAAAATACAATGTTGGAAAGTGAATGGTCATGCACTTTGGTGGGAGAAATAAACAGGCAGGCTATTGTTTAGACAAGGAGAGAATTCAAAGTGCAGAGATGTAAAGAGACTTGGGAGTCTTTGTGCAGGATATCCTAAAGGTTAACCTCCAAATTGAGTCAGTTGTGAAGAAGGCGAATGTTGGCATTCATTTCCAGAGGTATAGAATGTAAGAGCAGGGATGTAATGTTGAGGCTCTATAAGGCACTCATGAGACCACACTTGGAGCATTGTGTGCAGTTTTGGGCTGACATTAGAGAGAGTTCAGAATGATTCCAGGACTGAAAGGGTTACCGTATGAGGAATGTCTGGCAGCTCTTGGGCTGTATTCCCTGGAGTTTAGTAGAATGAGGGGGATCTCATAGAAACATTTCGAATGTTAGAAGGCCTGAACAGATTAGATATGGCAAAGTTATTTCCCATGGTAGGATACTCTAGGACAAGAGGGCACAACTTCAGGACTGAAGGACGTCCATTTAGAAAAGAGGTGTGGAGATAATACTTCAGTCAGAGGGTGGAATTTGTTGCCATGAGCAGCTGTGGAGGCCAAACCATTGGGTGCACTTAAAGCAGAGATAGATAAGTTCTTGATTAACCAGGATATCAAAGGGTATGGGGAGAAGGCAAGGGAGTGGGGATAACTGAAAGAATTGGATCAGCCCATGATTGAATGGCGAAGCAAACTTGATGGGCCGAATGCCCTACTTCTGCTCCTATATCTTATGGTCTTATGATCTTAAATGACACATTTCTCTGTATGTTTGATGCATCTGTGACAAATAAAGTTAATCTTAATAATCTCAAAATCTTAATCTCATTTTAATTCTATGCCTTCTGGTCCTGTACTTCCATATCCTGGAGAAAAGACTTGCCCATCTTGTCTATACCCCTCATGATTTTATAAACCTCTCAGCCTCCAACACGCAAATTGAGAGAAGTCCTAGCCTATCTGGCTTCTCATTAGAGCTCAAACCCTCAGTCCTCAGTAATATATCTGTGAATCACTTCTGCACCCTTTCCATTTTAATGACATTTTTCCTGTACTCTGGCGGCCAGAACTATACTCAGTATTCCAAGTATGGTCTCACTACAGCTGTAACTTAACTTGTGTGTGCAGTGCCCTGGCAGAGTGTGTGAAACACATTCAGTACCCTGTCTATTAGGGTATGCCATGATACAAAAATAAATAGTCTTAAGATGCAGGAGCAGAATTAGGCCATTCCACCCAATTGCTCCACCATTCCATCATGGCTGATTTATTACCCCTCTCAACCCCATTCTGCTGCCTTCTCCCCATAACCTGTGACTCCCTGACTAATCAAGAACGTATCAACCTCCATTTTAAATATGCTCAATGGCCTGGCCTCCACAGCCATCTGTGGCAGTGAATTCCACAGATTCACCACTCTCTGGTTAAAGAAATTCCTCTTCATCTCTGTTCTAAAGGGATATCCTTATATTCTGTGTTTATGCCCTCTGGCCTTAGACTTGCTCGCTCTTGGAAACATCCTCTCCACATCCACTCTATTGAGGCCTTTCAATATTCATTGGGTTTCAATGAGATCCTCCTTCATTCTTATAAACAGAGTGCCCCTCATATGTTAACCTTTTCATTCACAGGATCATTCTCGTGAACTTCCTCTGGACCCTCTTGTATACCCACATATCTTTCCTGAGATAAGGGGTCCAAAACAGCCCACAATATTCCAAGTGCAATCTGTCCAATACCTTATAAAGCCTCAACATTAATCCTTGCTTTTATTTTCTAGTCCTCTCGAAATGAATGCTGATATTGTGTTTGCCTTCCTCACCACCAACAAGCCGTGCTCCAACATTATCAATGACTTTGCTACTTAAGTAACAAGCAGGACAGACAAAGGAGAATTGGTTGATGTTGTGTACTTGAATTTTCAGAAGGCCTTTGACACATGAGGCTGCTTAACAAGCTATGAGTTCATGGTATTACAGGAAAGATTCTAGCATGGTTAAACCAGTGGCTGATTGGCAGGAGGCAAAGAGTGAGAATAAAGCTAGCCTCTTCTGATTGGCTGCCGGTGACTAGAGGTGTTCCACAGGGGCTGCCTTGGGACTGGTTCTTTTTATGTTATATGTCAATGCTTTGGATGATGGAATTGTTGGCTTTGTTGCAAAGTTTGTAGATGATACGAAGATAGGTGAAGGGGCAGGTAGTTTTGAGGAAATCGGGAAGCTACAGAAGGACTTAGATTAGGAGAATGACCAAAAAAAGTGGCAGATGTAATAAATTGTCAGGAAGTGTATGGTCATGCACTATGGTAGAAGAAATGAAAGGGTCAACTATTTTCTAAATGGAGAGCAAACACAAAAATCTGGGGTGCAAGAGGACTTTGAGAGTCCTTGAGCAGGATTCCCTGAACTTTAATTTGCAGCTTGAGTCTGTGGTGAGGTAGGAAAATGCAATGTTAGTGTTCATTTCAAAAGGATTAAAATATAAAAGCAAGGATGTAATGTTGAAACTTTATAAAGTTTATAAAGTCTTCACTTAGAGTATTGTGAGTAGTTTTGGGCCCCTTATCTAAGAAAGAATATGCTGAAACTGGAGAGGGTTCAAATAAGGCTCTGGAAAATGATTCCAGGATTAAACGGCTTGTCATATGAAGACCATCTGATGGCTTGGGACCTGTATTCACTGGAATTCAGAGGGATGACGGGTGACCTAATTGAAACCTACCGAATGGTAATAGAGTGGATGTGGAGAGGCTATTTTCTGTAGCGGAAGTATCTAAGACCAGAAGATGCAGCCTCAAAATAGAGGGGTGTCCTTTTACAACGGAGATGAGGAGGAACTTCTTTAGTGGTGAATCTGTGGAATTCATTGCCACAGGCATCTATGGAGTCTTTATGTATATTTAAAGCAGAGGTTTGATAGATTCTTGATTGGTCAGGGCATTAAGAGATATAGGGAGAAAGCAGGAGATTGGGGCTGAGAGGAAAAATGGATCAGCCATGATGAAATGGTGGTGCAGACTCCAAGGGCCAAATGGCCTAATTCTGCTCCTATATCTTATGGTCTTAGGGTCTAAGTATATGAAATGGGGGTAGGGAAACATTGTACTGAACATCTACAAAACAAAGGTTCTTTACAAACTTACCCCTTTTGTACAAGAGCTTCTGCAGGCTGAAAACATGGTCCTGTTACTGTGTCTCATAAGCCACCTGTCAGTGAATGCCAGCATTAATGAGATATTCACTGTCACCTTCAATGCTGTGGTGTAGCCTTTGGCTGACTGAAGATGAGGATGTTTGAAAAATCAAGACCTCAAACCTGGCACAAAGCCCTCGGTGTACTGGGCACAGCGATCCTTGCCTTCCTCTCTTGGACTGCCTCCAACAGGCACCTCAAGGAATCGAAGAAACTTCATCAATGTTGCCTTTGTAAAATACTCCAGATCCACTTGAAGGAGCAATGAGGGTGTTCTGTCCCAGGCCAACATCCCCGGAAACATGGTCCCAATTGGCCACATCATTCACATGCCCTACACCCAAAACACATGCTCTGTTCTAAACTATGTTACAGAAAGAGGTTACTGGGCAAGCAGACTAAAAGGTTCAAGGATGTTCTCAAAGCCTCATTGGGGGGGAAAGCTGTAACATCCCCACTCTCTCCTGGGAATCCCTGGAAGTCGAGAAGAAGCCATCTAGGTAGCACTAAGAAGCCTCAGTCTATGCATCGGGACAATGTGTGGACTCGGGTGGATGGAGAGGCACTGGTTCACTGATCTTATCCATTAGCCATCCCCTGCTCCAACTTTGGAAAAATCTGTTGGTGTCATTAATCATTTCAGAAGCCATAAAACCAGTGGAAGTACAGAACAGAAACAAGCCCTTTCGCCCTCTTGTTAAAGTGAATTAACCCCATCCATATCCCTCCATTCCCAGCATGTTCATGTGTCTGTCTAAATGCCTCCTAAACGTCACTATAATACCTGTTTCCTCCACAAACCCCAGCTGTCCATTCCAGGCACACCACCACTCACTGTGTAAAAATAAACTCACCCTGCACATCTCCTTTAAACTTCCTTTCCGCACTGAAAGCTATGGAGGAGAATTTCCCAGCTGTGAGGGTAAAAGGCAAGGAGAGTTTAGGAAGGCAGGTGCAAAGAAGGTAAGATACTGCCTTGATTAGAGAGCATGTGCAATAACAAGAGGTCGGACAAACTTAGGTTGTTTCCGCTGGAGCGGCGGAGGCTGAGGGGAGATCTGATAGACGTTTATAATATGAGAGACACAGATAGAGTAGACGGACAATATCTTTTTCCCAGGGTTAAAATGACTAATACAAGAGGGGATACATTTAAGATGAGGGGGTAATTTTGAAGAGGCAATGTTTTTTTTACAGAGTATGATGGCTGTTTGGAATGTACTGCCTGGGATGGTGGTAGAGGCAGAGACATTTCCATTTTTTAAGAGACAGTGAGATAGGCACATGAATGTGAGGGAAAGAGACATTGTGTAGGCAGAGGAGATTAGTTTAATTGGCCATTTTATTACTAATTTAATTAGTTCAGAACAGGATTATGGGCTGAAGGGCCTGTTCCTGTGCTGTATTGTTCTATGTCCTATGCTCTAAGATGTGGCCTGTACACTGATCCCAGTTATTAAAGTAATTGGCCAGAGGGGCTGAATCTGTGAGGAAAGAGAGTGAAAGAATGTTCATGCCTTGCAGTGATAATGTTTTTTCCCAGCATATTCTCCTATTTCAGACCTGCAGCATCTGCTCTGGTTTGCTTTTCTATTCTCTGTCACTGTCTCACCACAACGAATAAATGTCTTCCAGCTCAGAGGCTAGTTGGCGCGTCTAATCAACCACTTGGTCTTGAGCCAATTTCAGCTCATTACAACACTGACAAAGGGCTGTCTTCTGCACCAGAAGCATTCATTCCCTTTGGGTGGTTGACGTTAACAGAAGTTCATCTGAGGCCTCCCGAGATTGGGTAACTACCTGTGGATCTCTCCAAATAGTATATTTGTACAGGTCCCTCCCACACAGAAAATATGAAACTCTCTTTTTATCGATGTACGTAAGAAGCGCTGCCACTGGGATTCCTTCAGTCCCCAAGCCAGTGTTGTCACTGGCACCAGTACACTACAGCAGAATGTTAGACTTAACCCGATATTATTTAGTTTGTGCTGTGTCGTAAAGATTGCAAGCATTTTAGACTATTGAGAGGTAAGAGGATCATTTGAGCACTGCAGACAGTGGGCTGGAACAGTGACTCTTCATTCCTCTCCATAGATAGCATCTGACAGGTTAATCAATGCCTCCACCCACTAACCCACCTTTCCACACTCCCATGCACCACAACTTGATCATTTCCTGTCAGAGTTGCCTTATGTGCAGATCAAATCAAGTCACTTTTTATTGTCACTTCAACCATAACTGCTGGTACAGTACACAGTAAAAACAAAACAACGTTTTCCAGGACCATGGTGCTACATGAACAATACAAAAACTACACTGAACTACGTAAAACAACACAAAACTACACTAGACTACAGACCTACCCAGGACTGCATAAAGTGCACAGAACAGTGCAGACATTACAATAAATAATAAATAAGACAATAGGCACAGTAGATGGAAGTAGGTTGGTGTCAGTCCAGGCATTGAGGAGTCTGATGACTTAGGGGGGAAGAAACTGTTACATAGTCTGGTCATGAGAACCCGAATACTTCGGTGCCTTTTGCCAGATGGCAGGAGGGAGAAGAGTTTGTATGAGGGGTGTGTCTGGTCCTTCATAATGCTCTTTGCTTTACGGATGCAGCATGTGGTGTAAACGTCTGTAATGGCGGGAAGAGAGACCCGGATGATCTTCTCAGCTGACCTCACTATCCACTGCAGGGTCTTGCGATCTGAGATGGTGCAATTTCCGAACCAGGCGGTGATGCAGCTGCTCAGGATGCTCTCAATACAACCTCTGTAGAACGTGGTGAGGGTGGGGGGTGGGAGATGGACTTTTCTCAACCTTCGCAGAAAGTAGAGAAGCTGCTGCACTTTCTTTGCTATGGAGCTGGTGTTGAGGGACCAGGTGAGATTCTCCGCCAGGTGAACACCAAGAAATTTGGTGCTCTTAACGACCTCTATGGAGGAGTCGTCGATGTTCAGTGGAGAGTTTGCTCCATGTCCTCCTGAAGTCAACAACCATCTCTTTTGTTTTGTTCACATTCAGAGACAGGTTGATGCTCCTGTACCTAGTGTCCTTTTATGTACATGTAATCAAAGTAAATTTTATTATCAATGTACATGTATGTCACCATATACAACCTTGAGATCCATTTTCTTCTGGCACAATCATTCTATATAATAATAACCATAACAGAATCGATGAATAGCCGCCCAACTAGGGTATTCAACCAGTCTATGCATATAAGCTAATCTTATTTATTTATATTTATTGTCTTCTTTTTGCTTACTGTGTTTTTTAAGCTGCATTGGATCTGGAGTAGAAACATAGAAAACCTACAGCACAATACAGGCCCTTCGGCCCACAAAGCCGTGCCGAACATGTCCTTGCCCTAGAAATTACCTGGGTTTACCCATCGCCCTCTATTTTTCTGAGCTCCATGTGCCTATCCAGGAGTCTCTTAAAAGACCCTATCATATCCGCCTCCACCACCGTCGCTGGCAGTCCATTCCACGCACTCATCACTCTCTGAGTCTTGACTGGCTGAGTTCCATTTTGTAGGTGTTGATCAAGATTTCCAGCAAGTCAGATTCAAATTTATTTATCATGTGTACACTGAAACATACAGTGGAATGTGTCATTTGTGTTAACAGCTGACATACCTAAGAAAGTGTTGGGGGCAGCCTGCACTGTTACCACACCTTTTGGTGCCAGCATCGCATATCCACAATGTTCAGCATAACAATACAAGCCCCTTCCCCAAGCTCCCACCCACACACAGACAGGCCTCCAACCCCAGGACCGGCCACTTCCAGTCCTTGACCCTGGACTCCCAGACTCACAGACATCAAGCTTTCAGTTTTGGACTTTGCCCCAGGACTTGGCAATCGTGGGTTTGACCTTTGGGCCTCAACTTCTGGACTTGCTCAGACCTCCGACCCCGGTGGCCTCGGCCCTTGTGACTCCTTTGGGCCTTTACCCTTGGTATTCATCCTTTAGGTTTCTACCCCTGGACTGGCCATGCTCTGTAGAATTACTTGTCAATGCAGGGGTAGATCTTATTGCCACAGTCAGCTAACTGAATCATGTAAAAAAAGGCAGAGAAGACTTGGGAGTACTTGAAGGACCTCCGTTGGTCAGAGTCAACCATGGATATTGCGTCCTAGCAGACAACCAAGTCCAGCTCCTGGCCTTCATGTGTGACTTAACTACTAAGCCCAGCAGCTCCATTTCTACTGACAGGAGAAGGAGCAAAGGCGGGTTACTGGCACCTTAAAACCAGTCGCTTCAGGCAGACGGGGCTCTTCAGTAGTGGTTGGCAGCTCATCTAGGAGAAGGAAAACTCTGATCTCAAACCTCTGCTGCCGTATGGCAATGCCCACTCATGGGGAAGGTGTCGGGAGTAAATCCCAAGGTAAAATCTGGACCTGGAGTCCCTAAGACTGTCCTGTGTTGAGTTCAAAGCTGACTGCCACTGTGCCAAACTATATTGGTCTCTGCCTTTCCTTTGGGTTCATCAGCTGCGTGGAGAGGAGGAGCCTGTGCTTAGTTAACAGTTTGCTCTCCATATCATACTGCCCAGGCTTGCATATCCACTGCTTGAGATGCAACCCATTGTGAGTATTTCATCAGAAGTGGGTGCTTAGTCCCACTAGCCCCCCACACCTGACTATAACTATGTCAAGGAACAGTGACAGTACAAACTGTTACTAAGTGTGCAGAGTGTGTTCCACTTCCAAAATGTGCTTGTATTAATTTTAAGGGAAGGGAAGTCAAAGTCTGGAAATACAAGGACATCCCTTTAGAACAGAAATGAGAAGGAAATGCTTTAGCTGGATGGTGGTGAATCTGTGGAATTCATTGTCACAGATGGCTGTTGGGCCAAGTCATTGGATCTATTTAAAGCAGAGGTTGATAGGCTCTTGATTAGTAAGTGTGTCAAAGGTTACAGGGAGAAGGCAGGAGAATGGGGTTGAGTCGACACAAAACATTCTGCGAATGTCTTATAATGGGGTGGAGAAGGATAATACATCAGCAATGATTGAATAATGGAGCAATGATGGAATAATGGAATAATTGACCGAATGGCCTAATTGAGCTCTGATACCTTATGTTCCAAGTGCAACCCGTGGCTGCTGGTATATTATACGCAACAGCAATGAGTATGATTTTGAAGAGGCTGTCTATGATTATATATGGCTCAAGTGTTGGGTCCATCCTTGCCTTTTCAGAATTAGTGTCTGAGCAGTGATCTCATGGTGGCAAGTTAGGTAACTGAAGGGATCCAACCCTTAAATGCTCACTTCCCTAAAATTTAGAACTGGACTGGGATGATCTCTATGCTCCGAGGAATGTATACACATATGCAATGGTACAAATTAAAACTCTAGAACAATTAACATACACAAAATATGCTGGTGAACGCAGCAGGCCAGGCAGCATCTCTAGGAAGAGGTACAGTCGACGTTTCGGGCCGAGACCCTTCGTCAGGACTAACTGAAAGAAGAAATAGTAAGAGAATTGAGAGGGGGAGGGAGGAGGGGGAGATCTGAAATGTTAGGAGAAGATAGGAGGGGGAGGGATGGAGCTAAGAGCTGGAAAGTTGATTGGCAAAAGGGATATGAGGCTGGAGAAGGGAGAGGATCATGGGATGGGAGGCCTAGGGAGAAAGCAAGGGGGAGGGGGGAAAGCCCAGAGGGTGGGCCAGGGTTATAGTGAGAGGGACAGAGGGAGAAAAAAGAGAGAGAGAGAGAGAAAAAATTTAATAATAAATAAATAACAGACGGGGTACGAAGGGGAGGTGGGGCATTAACGGAAGTTGAGAAGTCAATGTTCATGCCATCAGGCTGGAGGCTGCCCAGGTGGAATATAAGCACCTGGAGGAAACTCACACGGTCACAGGAAGAACATACTGTACAGATTTCTTACAGACAATGTCAGAATTGAACTCTTGACGCCCCAAGCTGTAATAGCTTCATGCTATCCGCTACGCTACTGTGGCGCCTATTTTATTAAAAACTGTTATTTGGGAATGCAGGACTGCTCTTGATAGATGAATCCACATTGCCCTCATTCATATCTTGTGGCCGTTCTTCTGCACTATTCCTAACTCATCATGAATTTGCTCTCCACAGTGACAAGCTTAAAATTCCAGTGCTTCATAGTAGCATTCTATTGCTCCAAGTATTCCCCTCAGAAATGGCCTCTCTGTACACATCACTCAAATTGATTTCAGTTGGATTTAGATTTATTTATCACATCTAGATCAAAGCATAAAATGAAATGCTTCATTTGTGTGAAAGCAAATGAAATCAATGAGGATTGTGCAGGGTAACCCGTAAGTGTCCCCATGCCAATTTACCTGACTTACTTCCTTAAAGGAATCACAATGGAAGGATAAAAACCCTCCAATTTTCTTCCTCTACAAGTATTTATTCAGTTTCACTGTTTTACCCAGATGCTATGACTGAATCTGCCACCACTGTCTCCATCAATCCATGTCCATTCCACATCCTAACTACTGACTGAAGTTCTTCCCTGTGTCACTTACGGCTCTTTAGCCTGTCAGCTTCACCCGTCGTCTGATTGCCTTTCACCAATCTACCTCCTCTCCAGTACATCTCCTCACAGATTCAAAATCATGTTCTTGGAAACATACAGTGAAATGCATTCATTGCTTCAACACCCACATCACCCTCCATTCTGGTACGAATATTACATGCCCACAATGCTCGGCAGAACAACACAGAACTCAACAAACCAGCACATAGCAGGTAACATCAGTGAAACAAACCCTGTTCCTTTCTCTTTCCTTGACACCCACTGTTTTGGAAAAGTGCATTTCCCATCCACCATTCTAATTGCCTGGGTAACAGTTGCTTATTGATAATGTGTGGGGTCACCCATCTTGTAAAACACTGCCCAGAACACTGTCCTAAAGCAATGAATGGGAATCAGGGTTAGTATCACCGGTATACAGTATGATGCCTTTGCAGCAGCATGAGCATGAGGCCTCAGTCGGTCAGGGTCGACATGGACATTGCATCTTAGCTGTCTAGATATGCAAGCCTGGGCAGTACAATATGGAGAGCAAGCTGTTGCCCATGTAGCAAGCTCCCCTGTATGCATCTGATAAACCCAAACGGACAGCAGAGACCGATATAGTTTGCCATCAGCAGTGTCGCAGGAGTTGCCAGTCAGTGTAGAATTCAACATAGGACTGCCCTAGGAACTCCAAATTGGGGCTTACTCCCAAAAGCTTCCGCATGAGTGGGTGTAGCCACAAGGCAGCAAAGGTTTGAGATCAGATTTCCATCTCCTAGATGAGCTGCCAACAACGGCTGATGAGCCCCATCTGCCCAAAACGACTGGTTTTAAGGTGCCAGGAGCCCTCCTTTGCCCCTTCTCCTGTCAGTAGAAACGGTTCCGCCAGATTTAGTATCTAAGCCACACATGAAAGCCAGGAGCTGGACTTGGCTGTCAGAGGCTATTTGAGTCACATGCCATTGGGAGTATTTAATAGGTAGAGGGAGCTTGTCCTCATTACCACCTCCAGCTATAACAGCATTAAAGTAGTACAATGCAATACATAATAATAGAAAAACATTAATTACAGTAAGTGTGTGTGTATATATTTAAATAACTAATGCAAAAATAGAAATAAAACAGTAGTGAGGTAATGCTCATGGGTTTAATGTCCATTCAGAAATCTGATGGCAGAGGGGAAGAAGCTGTTCCTGAATCATTGAGTACACCCTATCCTCGTTATATGCGGGAGATACATTCCTCGCAGTCGACACATAATGTGAAAAATTATTTAAATGAAGAAAATAGGGATGCGTTCCAGAGGGCTTCCAAAATATGTTTTATCTGTAATTTATCCACATTTTCATACCAATACGACACAAAAGCAGTAGCACAAGATAACATTTGTATTCTATTTCATCAATTTAAGGTAATATTCAAAGTAATAAATCATAGAAAGTTAACATCCTAGGGTGTACAGTACTCACCAACAGTGGCAGGTGTGTTCGCTCCGGGAGATGAGTGGTTGTTGTGGTGTCGGGCAACTTTACATGGATAAGGTGGATGGTTGTGGTTGTCAGGATCATATCAAGCACAGCAAGGAGTGAAGGAAGATCACAGAACTCTTAGAACTGCCGGCAGCAGGAGATGACACCGATCTGAAGAAAGTGGTGAGGGTTGTTTGCTTGGCAGCATTTTGTTTTTCAGCATAAATTTGCTTGTAGGGGAAAAGGGTTGACGGCAAGAAACGACTGAAATGCTGACCCCATTCTAAACTTGGGTTCATGTCCATCACCATTTGTGCCAAGTGTTCCGACTTCCACCATTCCCTTACCGTTGGTAAACTCCTGGGATTTTTAAAATTGTCAGCATCTGAGAGATAGTTCGCCGTAAAAAAAAAATACGTACACATCACACCTTGGTCGAGTGGTTGAATCAATGACGTTGTGTTAGGCGGCAGGAAACGCCCTGCTACGTTAGGATGTATGCTGTCCAAATGTTTAGGATGGGCTGGCACATTGTCAAGCAACAAAAGAACTTTAAAGGCAAGATTCTGTTCCTGGCAATAGCGTCCCAGAGCTGTGTTACCTTCAGCTGATAGCCCAGGACATGACATCGGACGCTTAGAAGGCATAGTTAATATTTCAAGCATAAAATCACTGCACCGTAGGTAAAACCAACAAAAGTTTAAGAGCGCAAGATGGCGCCTCCACACCTTGCCAAAACCAATGCAAGACTGGCGGGAGTGAGATTGAGGCGTGCACACCTGACGTATTGGCGGGAAAGCGGAAAGCGGTGCTTTTCAGCCCAACAGTGAGACTGTAAGGCGTGCGCGCGTGACTTGTATTAGCGGGAAAGCAGTGCTGCTTGCATAACTGTGAATCTTGGACGCATATAAGGAAACGTTGGTAGAAATAGGTTCCTCGCATAACTGTGAGTCTGCATTGTCAGAAGACACATATAACAAGAATAGGGTGTATGTACCTTCAGGCCTTTCTAGCTCCTTCCTGATGGTGCAACGAGAATAAAGCTGATTTATTCTTGTGCATACGGACTACTCTGTAGGCCTGATTTATACTTTTGCGTAGCCCTACGCCGTAGCAAACATGCGTAGTTGTGTCAGCGTCGCTCTGCAATTCACTGCCAAAACACTAGTTGGCGGTGGGGTTTCTATGCCACTGTGTTGAGAGACATGGACGAGGAAATGCATTACAAATATTTTCGGATGTCGGCAGGTAGATTTGACGATTTGGTTTATCGTATCCAACCATTTATTTCGCATCAGTGTAGAGACATGGCGGAGAAAAGCAACTGGAAATGTGGACCAATCACATTTGATGCACAAGTATAAATCAGCCTTAAGGCATGTCCTGGCTGATGGAGTCCTTAATGATGGATGCCACTTTTTTGAGGCATCACTCCTTGATGGAAAAATGGCAAACCAGTTCTGCAGAAAAATTTGCCAAGAGCAATCATGGTCATGGAGACCATGACTGCCCACATCATAAAACACATAATGGTGATGATGATGAATATAGTTGTGAGGTCATGGAATGATGAGTTGGGGGGGGCCTTGAGGTATATGAGTCAAAATCTGAACAATGGAATTGGAAAGACCAACTTTGAGTTAATTTATACATGTGTGTGCACGGGCAATAAAGCAGTAAGGTGCTGTTGCAAAAAAAAATTCTAGACACTTAATTGATGTGAAGTTAGTGCCTCACTTAGAAACATACAGAGGCCAGTTGCAACACCCTTGTCATTGGGGTAGAGGTCAAATATATATGGCCCAGGACATTCTGAACAGCTCCTTCCCTCTAGCACACCAAACAGTACAGCTTTGTTTTACGAGGTGGCTGTTTATGATCACGTTAACTTGGCAGCTTATTGTCCTGCCAAACTGGCAACGGGGCCCAGTGCAGAATGACAATGAGCTTGTTCAAATCTATTTTTGCTTTCACTTATCCAGGGATGTAGATGAGAGCGCACTCCAATCCTCAGTCGGAGCACTCCCCAATCCAAAGTGTTAGATGCAGATTGGAAGTTCCTCCAGTCCTCCACGCTATTGAGCCTAATAAGTCCTGATATTTTCCCCCATTTCCCTCAGTGAGTGAAATTGACCATTGGTGCCAAATAATTGGCTGTTAGGCTTGTGGACTGATGCCCAGCAGGAGCTGGATTAACATTGTCTTTCCATCACTTTTCTACTGTTCCCAGAGGAGACATTTCAATCCCAGTCTGAAATGGATATGAGTCACAGCCCCAGATGCGAAAGGAATGTTTTCACTTGTGCTTACTGGGACCTGAAACCTCTCAATTCTGCTGCCGTCTGATCTCCTGGAAATGCAGTTGTTATTGAGATGAAACCAGCCAGATTCTCGATCTTCCAAGTGAGCATATCTCCTCACACTGGACCGTTCAAGTAAAATTAAACACAAGCAGTCAGTTATTTCTTGTGACAGCGGGGTTGGTAAATGCTTTAAAGGTGATACCCCCTTGGCTCACCCTCCCTTTGCCTCCCTGCAAACACCAGCTTATCCAGAGCTTGTTTTAAATCAAAATAAACTTCAAAGTTCAAAGTAAATTTTATTATTGAAGTACTGTACAAATATGTCACCATATGTAACCCTGAGATTCATTTTCTTGTGGGCATGCTTGATAACTGTAAAGAATTATAACCATAACTAACTCAATGAACGATCTTCCAACTAGTGCATTCAACCAGAGTGCAGAAGACAACAAACTGTGAAAATACAAAAAGGAGAAATAATAATAATAAATAAATAAGCAATAAATATTGAGAACATGAGATGAAGAGTCCTTGAAAGTTAGTCCATTGTTTGTGGGAACATTTCAGTGATGGGGCAAGTGAAGCTGAATGAAGTTATCCTCTTTGGTTCAAGAGCCTGATGGTTGAGTGGTAGCAAATATTCCTGAACCTGGTGCTGTGAGTCCTGAGTACCTTGTTCCTGATGGCGACAGTGAGAAGAGAGCATATTTTAGGTAATTGGGGTCCCTGATGATGGATGCTGCTTTCCTGTGACAGCGTCTCACATAGATATGCTTAATGGTTGGAAGGGCTTTACTCATGATGGACTTTTTGTCGAATGTCCCGTTCAATGGCATTGGTGGTTCCATTCCAGCCTGTGATGCAGCCAGTCGATATACTCTCCACTACACATCTATTATTTTTTTTTATTTATACAATGTATTTGCAAGAATAATGCATGCCAGACTGAAACACCAAGCAGCGAAGATGCTTCCTCCACCCAGCATCTTGTTAACGAATGTACTGTACAGTCGCTGGAGAAGAAGATTGAGGACCTCAGAGCAAGATTGCTGTGTTGGAGGGAAATGAGGAATTCCTGTGTTCTGTGTATCACAGAAACATGGCTCACTCTGGATGTGCTGCATATGTCAGTAAACCCAAAGGCTTCTCAATACACAGTCTGGACCAGACTGCTGATTTGGAGAAGGCAAAATGTGGGGGGTTGTGTTTCAAGAGAAACTTTTTTTGGTGCTCAGACTTGGCAGATTTATTGCTCTCTTGTTCCCCTGACCTGGAGCATCAAACTATGAAGTGCCAACTGTTCTACTTACCAAGGAAGTTCTCCTTGGCCACAGTTTAGATACTAAAAGCCGACTAATCAGGCATATGCAGTATTGAATGCTTCCATCAACAAACAAGAAACAGCCTACTTCGACGCATTTCAAATCATTGCCATGGACTTTAATCAAACTTGTTTGAAGAAATCTCTTGCCCAATTATCATCAGCATATAATCTGCAGCACTAGGGATCCCAACACACTAGACCACTGTTATGCTTCGATAAGGAATGCTTACACTCCATGCTTGGACTGCATCTTGGGAAATCGGATCACTTGACTGTCATTGAGGTGGTCTCGGGAGGCTGAGGATGGCTACAGGATTGCTTCAGGTCAGTGCACTGGGCCGTGTTCAAAGACTCATCAGAGGATCTGAAAGAATATACCATGGTTGTCACGGACTTCATTAAAACAGTCGTAAATAAAGTGTGTTCCCACAAAATCATCAGAATCTTACCCAACCAGAAGCCCTTGATGAAGCACAAGATCCAGAATCTGCTGAGGGCCAGATCAGAAGCATTCAGGTCTGGCAACCAAGATACAAGAGGTCCAGATACAATTGCCAGGAAGCCATCTCATGTGAGGTGGTAACCTAGACCAGACTTGAATCACTGAAGGGTGCTTGACAGCTTGAATGCTACTTCTTCTTACAAAGTGAAACCAAGTGATATAGGTGACAACAAAGCTTTGCTGTCAGATAAGCTCAGTGCCTTCTATGCTCGCTTTGACCATCGAAACATGGAGGTACCTTCACAAACTCCCACAGCCCCTGATGACTGTGATTTCCATCTCTGAGGCCAACATGACAGCATCCTTCAAGAGGGTGAACCCACTGAAAGCATCCGGCCCAGAGAGGCTACCTGGCTGGTGCTGATCAACTCACTGGAGTGTTCACTGATATCCTTAACCTCTCGCTTCGGTCATCTTGAGGTATCCACCTGCTTCAAGCAACCTTCAATTATACTGGTGCTTAAGAAGAATGTGGTAAGCTGCCTCAATGACTGTGGTCCAGTAGAACTTCCATCCACTGCAGTGAAGTGCTTTGCAAGGTTGGTGATGGAGCATAGCAACTCCTGCCTGAGAAGCAACTTGGATCTGCTCTAACAGGCCCACAGCAGATGCCACTTCATTGGTTCTTCACTCAATCCTGGAACATCAGAACAGCAAAGATGCATACCTCAGGATGCTCTTCCTTGATTATAGCTCAGCATTCAATACTATCATCCCCTCAGAACTAATCAATACACTAGAAGACCTTAGCCTCAATACTTCCCTGTACAATTGGATCCTCGATTACCTCACGTGCAGATACCAGTCAGTTTGTAATGGCGACAGCATCTCCTCCGCAATCGCCAGGTGCACCATGAAGCTGTGTGCTTAGGCCCCTGCTCTACTTGCTTTATACCGATGATTGTGAGGCTAAGCACAGTTGTGATGCCATATTTACATTTGCTCACAGCACCACTGTTGTTGGCTGAATCAAAGGTGGTGAAGAATCAGCATATAGGAGAGAGGGTGGAAATTTCACTCAATGCCAGCAAGACCAAGGGACTAATTATTGATTTCAGGAGGAGGAAATTGGAGTTCCATGAGCCAGTCTTCTTCGGGGGATCAGAGGTGGAGAGGGTCAACAACTTTAAATTCCTTGGTGCCACCATTTCAGAGGATCTGTACTGGGCCCACCACATAATTGCAGTTACGAAGAAAGCACGGTAGTGCCTCTACTTCCTTACAAAGATTCGACATGACATCTAAAACTTTGACAAACTTCTATAGGTGTGTGGCGGAGAGTATATTGACTGGTTGCGTCACAGCCTGGTATGGAAACACCAATGCTCCTGAACAGAAAATCCTGCAAAAAGTAGTAGATGCAGCCTAGTCGACAGTTATAAAACCCTCCCCACGATTGAGCATATCTACACGGAGCGTTGTCACAGAAGATCAGTATTCTCTGTCAAAGAAGAACGCCACCACCCAGGCCATGCACCCTTCTCACTGCTGCCATCAGGTAGAAGATACAGGAACCTCAGGACCCACACCACCAGGTTCAGGAACAGAGTTTACCCCTCAACCATCAGGCTCTTGAACCAGAGGGGATAGCTTCACTTGCCCCATCGTTGAATTGTTCCCACAACCTATGGACTCACTTTCAAGGACTCTTCATCTCATGTTCTCAATATTTATTGCTTACTTACTTTTTTTCTCTTTTATCTTTGCAGTTTGTTGTCTGTTGCACATTGGTTGTCCGTCCTATTGCCATTTCATTGATTCTGTAGTGTTTCTTGGATTTGCTGTGTATGCCCACAAGAAAAGGAATCTCAGGATTGTATATAGTGACATTTGTACTTTGATAATAAATTTACTTTGACCTTTGAACATGTAATGCCCTTTAATATTTTTGCATTCAGAGTTAATATTTTCTTTACTGTTCTATTACATTCCTACACATCAGCAGCATTGCTGCCCCTCATGTGGCACTCAGGGGTGGTATACCAGCTTATCCAGAGCTCTCTTGTCCACTGTACTACATCACCTCCTTAGAATTCTTATCATTCTCCCCATGACCTTATTTCACCCCCGCCCCCGTTAAGCCTACAGAACCCCCTCGAGATTTCTGCTTATCTAATCTCGCTCATGTGTGTAACCCCCCCCCCCCCCCCCATGCCTATTACAACATCAACAATCAAAGCTGTAAACTCTGGAAATCCCTATTTAAATGTCTCTGCTCCCTTGTGATGTTCCTTAAAACTGATCAATTTGGAGATTTTTTTTAATGGTCATCTGTCCTGCTAATACCTTAAGCATAACAAAGTTAAGTGAGATCAGATAAAGCTCCCATGAAGCACAGTGGTGGCTTATGGGGTGATTTGTCTCAGCTTGTCTCTAGTTTGGTTGGCGATAATGGCTAGTGAGCCGGGTACCTTCTTTCTCAATTCCATTAGGACATGTTTTGAAAATGGGGATTTTAAAAGAAAATTTCCAAATAGCTGGTTACTAACACGTTCTTGTGACAAACCCTCATCCCAGTGTAGGCTGCAAGTCAGCTGCAGACATGTGGTAACCATTATTAGATAGCTAATGTTTGTTTGAATTTAAGTCATCGAATTCTGAGATTTGAGGCTAGGATAAAATGCTCAGCAAAGCTCTCAGTGCGAGGCTCCCCTCTTTTTTGCACGTCCTCTAGTTAATCAGAGGAGCTTGAGCTGGACTGGTTGAAGTTTAAGAGTGGAACATTGACACAGCTGTGTAAACATCACAAAGAGCTCCTGACCTCAGCGCTTTCAACTATTCCACTCAAGTTTCATTAAGGGTATACATTTTTTTAAAATTAAAAGTTGCAAGACTGATCAAGGCTAGAGAATAACTCAAGGTCATTTATCTGGTGTGTTCCCGTGAAGGGTTTTGTTTCTGTGCTGTAGCTGAGAAATGTGTATTGATTATTTTAGCTCAACAAACTTAAAACTTTCATATATTCATCTGTTAAAGATCTGTGCATAAGTTACTGCTTTGCACAGCGTGGTTGCTTCCTTTGTACTGCACCACTTCCACAGAAACTTGCCAACCTAATGTCCTATTCACTTTAATGAATGGTGACTTATCCACAGAGGTTCCCTGAATTTTACACTCTTAGATCTCCATAAGACGTGAGAGCAGAATCAGGCTATTTGGCCCATCTGCTCGGCCATTCCATCATGGCTGATTTATTATTCCTCTCAACCCAATTCTCCTGCCTTCTCCCCAGTACCTTTGATGTACTTGCTAATCAAGACCATATCAACTTCCACTCTAAATATACCCAATACTCAACCCTGGTCTCCTGCCTTTTTCCTGTAACCTTTGATGCCTTTACCTTACTAATCAAGAATATAATGCAGTTTACTAGTGCTATTAGGCGTGGTTTAAACTAATAGGGCAGGGGGATGGGAGCCAGGATGATAGAGCTGAGGATGAGCCAGCAAGTTTACAAGTAGATGATGGGTGTAACATAAATGTAAGGAAGGACAAGCCAAATTGGGTACAAATGCAGACCCAAGAGTTAAATTGTACCACAGAGGCAAAATTCAAAAGGGTGAAGAATGCCGGTCTGAAGGTTCTGTATTTAAATGCATGTAGCATTCAGAATAAGGTGGACGAACTCGTGGCGCACTTACAGATCGGTCGGTATGACATGACCATCACTGAGTCGTGGCTGAAAGAAGGCCATAGTTGGGAGCTTAACATCAATGAATATACTTTATATTGAAAGGACAGGCAAGAAGGCATAGGCAGTGGTGTGGCTGTGTTGGTAAGAGATGGAATTGCATCTTTAGAAAGAGGTTACATAGGGTCAGAGAATGTTGAATCTTTGTGGGTGGAGTTAAGAAACTACGAGGGTTTAAAAAAACATTATGCAAATCATATATAGGCCTCCAAATAATAACCAGGATGTGGGGTTGAAATTGTAAAGCGAGCTGGACAAGGCAAGTAATAAGGGAAATGACACGCTTGTAATTGGAGACTTCAGTATGCACGGGGATTGGGAAAATCAGCATGGTGTTGGATCGCAAAAGAGGGAATTTGTTGAATGCCTATGAGATAGCAGCTTGTGCTGAGGCTACTCAGGGAAAGGCTATCTTAGATTTGGTGTTGTGTACTAACCCAGATCTTATTAGGGAGCTTAATGTTGCTGAGTAGCTCGCCAAACTGGCTTGTTAGCTTGCAGACATTTTGTTACCCAGCTAGGCAACATCATCAGTACAACTTCGAATGAAATGTCGGTGATCTACATCAGTGGTCCCCAAACTCCGGGCCGCAGACCGATACCGGGCCGTGAAGCATGCAGGGGTGCAGGGGTGCAGCGGTAGCTGGTACACACCCAACACATCTTTAAGAAAAAAACCGAAATAAACAAGCTAATTAATTAGGTGCTGCCCGGCACATAAATGTCGGCGGGATTTACGTGCCAAGCGGCACCTAATTAATTAGCTTGTTTATTTTGGCTTTTTTCTTAAAGATGTGCTGAGTGCATTCCGGCTACTGCTGCACCCCTGCGTGCTTTGCGGCCCGGAGGTTGGGGACCACTGATCTACATTGTTCATCTTTTATGTGTCCTGTGGTTAGTCAGTGTGCGTGTGCGTGTGTGTGTGTATATATGCGCCATTTCTATTTGTTACCCATTATGGCTCGTTAAAATCCGATTAGGTGGTAATTGTTGTCCGGGCTGTGTCAGTCGACCGTTATGTAGGATTAACGTCATCTCCATTGATTAGCACGTCCAGTCAGGTGTGAATTGATTCTTGGCTCTGGACTGACAACATCTTAGAGAGTTTAATGTAAAGGAACCCTTCAGAGACAGTGATCATTTGAATTCATACTGCAGTTTGAGAAGGAAAAGCATCAGTCGCATGTATCAGTATTGCAGTGAATAAAGAGAATTACAGAGGCATGAGAGGAACTTGCCCAAGTGGATTGGAGGAGGATACTGGTGGCAATGATGGCAGAGCAGAGATGGCTGGAGTTTCTGGGAATAGTTCACAAGGCGCAGGATAGATATGTCCCACAGAAGAAGTAGTTCTCAAATAGCAAGGGAAGGCAACTGTGGCTGACAAGGGAAGTTAAGGACTGCCTAAAAGCCAAGGAAAGGGCATATAAGGTAGCAAAAGTGAGTGGGAAGTTGGGTGATTGGGAAGCTTTTTAAATGCAACAACAGTCAACTTTTAAAAAAGCTATAAGAAAGGAAAAGATGAAATACAAGGGCAAACTAGCCAATATAAAGCAGGATACTAAAAGTATTTTTCAGTTATATAAAGAGTAAAAGGGAGATGAGAGTTGATATTGGGCCACTGAAAAATGATGCTGGTGAGGTAGCGATGGAGGACAAAGAAATGACAGATAAACTTAATGGGTACATTGCATCTCTCTTCACTGTGGAAGGCACTAGCAGTGTGCCAGAGGTCCATGAGTGTCAGAGAGCAGAAATGAGTGCCATTGCTGTCACAAAGGAGAAAGTACTAGGCATACTCAAAGGTCTTAAGGTGGATAAATCTCCTGGACCAGATGGACTACATCCAAGAGTCCTGAGAGAGGTTGCTGAAGAGATAACGGATGCATTGGTCATGATCTTTCAAGAATTACTTGATTCTGGCATGATCTCAAAAGACTGGAAGGTTGCAAATGTCACTGCACTCTTTAAGAAGAGAAGAAGGTAAAAGAAAGGAAATTATAGGCCAGTTAGTCTAACCTCAGTGGTTGGGAAAGTGTTGGAGTCTATTATTAAGGATGAGGTTTCGGAGTACTTGGAGACAAATAATAAAATAAGTCAAAGTCAGCATGGTTTCTGTTAAGGGGAATCTTGCCTGACAAATCTGTTAGAATTCTTCGAGGAAGTAACAAGCAGGTTGGACAAAGGAGAGGCAGTGGATGTCGTTTACTTAGATTATGAGAAGGTATTTGATAAGGTGCCACACATAACAAGATAAATTCCTATGGCGTTACGTAAGATACTGGCATGGAAAGAGGAATGGCTGACAGGCAGGAGATAGCAAGTGGGAATAAGGGATTTTTCTGGTTGGCTGCTGGTGACTAGTGGTGTTCCTCAGGGGTCAGTATTGGAACCATTACTTTTCAGATTGTCAATGATTTGGATAGTGGAATTGATGGCTTTGTGGCAAAGTTTACAAATGATACGAAGATAGGTGGAGGGGTAGGTAGTGCTGAGGAAGCAATGCGATTGTAGCAGGGCTTAGACAAATTGAAAGAATAGGCAAAAAAGTGGCAGATGAAATACAGTGTTGGAAAATGTATAATCATGCATCTTGGTAAAAAGAACAATAGTGTGGCCTATTATTTAAATAGGAAGAAGGTTCAAACGTCGGAGGTGCAGAGGGACTTGGGAGTCCTTGTGCAAGACCCCCAGAAAGTTAATTTACAAGTTGAGTCTGTGGTAAAGAAGGGAAATTCAATGTTGGCATTTTTTTCAAGGGGAATAGAATACAAAAGCAAAGAGACAATGCTAAGCCTTTATGAGAAACTAGTCAGGCCGCACTTGGAGTATTGTCAACAGCTATGGGCACCATACCTCAGAAAGGATGTATTGTCTTTGGAGAGAGTCCAGAGGAGGTTCTTGAGGATGATTCCAGAAATGAAGGGGTTAACATACGAAGAGCATTTGTCTGCTTTGAGCCTGTATTCACTGGAATTTAGAAGAATGCATGAGGATCTCATTGAAACCTACCTAATGTTGAAAGGACTAGATAGGGTGGATGTAGAGAGGATGTTTCTTATGGTGGGGGTGTCCAGAACTAGAGGGCACAACCTCAAAATTGAGAGGGACCTTTTAGAACAGAGGTAAGGAGGATTTTTTTTAGCCAGAGAGCAGTGAACATGTGGAATGCTCTGCCACAGACTGGTGGAGGCCAAGCCCATGGGTATATTTAAGGCAGAAATTGATTGTTTCCTGATTGGTCAGGGCATCAAAGGATATGGTGAGAAGGCAGGTGTATGGGGTTGAGTGGGATCCGGAATGCAGCCATCATGGAATGATGGAGCAGACTCAATGGGCTGAATGGCCTAATTCTGCTCCTATGTCTTATGGTGTTAATGTCAACCTCCACTTTAAGTATACCCAATGCTCAACCCAATTCTCCTGTCTTCTCCCCATTACCTTTGACACCCTTACTAATCAAGAACCTATCAACCTCCGCTTTAAATACACGCAATGACTTGGCCTCTACAGCTGTCTGTAACAGATTCACCACCCTCAGGCTAAATAAATTCTATAGGTTTCAGGTTTCTTTCTAATAAATCCAGTCCTATCTGTCTGCCTTATTGTAAACTATTGTGGCTGAGCATATCCTTCCTGAGATTTTTTCTTCCTCTGTGGTGGCAGTCCGAACTCTGAGCTATACTGTATACTGTTCGAAGTACGATTGTCTGCAGTGATGTCATTAGACCTCTGGTGTTGATATTCTGATGCATCCTTGGAGTGGTGCCTGGTTGTGGTGGGGAAGATAGCCATAGAGCACACAGCACAGAAGTATGCTCCTCGGCCCATCTGGTCCGTGTTGAACTGTTATTCTGCTTACTCCCATCAACCTGCACCTCGACCGTGGCCCTCAATATCCCTCCTTTCCATGTACTTATCCAAATGTCTCATAAATTTTGCAAGATGTTTGACAATATTCACAGACGGATGTAAAACTTCCAACACCACATGTATAATCCTCTTAAACAGATCTCTTATACAATAAGAACATAAGAAATAGGAGAAATAAGAAAGAGTAGGCCATCCAGCCCATCGAGCCTGCCCCGCCATTCAGTAAGATCACGTCTGATCTGTCCGTAAACTCAGCTCCATCTACCTGCCCTTTCCCCGTAACCCTTAATTCCCCTACTATGTAAAAATCTATCTAACTGTATCTTAAATATATTTAGTGAAGAAGCCTCAACTGCTTCCCTGGGCAGAGAATTCCACAGGTTCACCACTCTCTGGGAAAAACAATTTCTCCTCATCTCCGTCCTAAATCTTCTCTCCTGATGGACTTTTGACCTCACAATCTACCTCGTCATGGCCCTTCCATTTTATTTATTTATTTGCCTGCTCTGCACTTCTGCTGTAATTAATGTTATCTGCTGCATTTTGCATTTTTTCCTTTTAATACTACCTCGATGTACTTATGGAGGTACTTGGCTATAAAAGTTCAAGGGCAGCTTTTATCCTGCTGTTACAAGACTATTGAACGGTTCCCTAGTATGATAAGATAGAATCTTGACCTCACAATCTATCTCATTATGATCTTACACCTTATCGTCGACCTGCACTGCACTTTCTCTATAACTATAACACTTTATTCTGCACTTGTTATTACTTTTCCCTTGTACTACACCACTGTGTAATGATTGATCTGTATGAATAGCATATTTAATATTAGGGCGTCTCAGCAACATAACAGTTAGTGCAACACTATTCAAGCTCTGGGTGTCAGAGTTGGGATTTCAAATCCAGTGTCCTCTATAAGGAGTCTGTATGTTCTTTCCATGACCATTTGGGGTTTTGCTTCGTTTTCCTCCCACAACCCAAAGTTATACCAGTTAGTAGATCAATTGGGCATTGTAACTTGTAAGCTAGGGTTATATAGATGGGTTGTACGATGGCACAGCTTGTTAGGCCAGAAAGGCCTGTTCCATGGTGTATCTCTAAATAAATGAGTAAGTAAATAAATAAATAAAATATGCAAGGCAACTTTTTCGCTGTACTTTGTACATGTTACAATAATAAACCAATTTACCAATTTTATCCTCATCTTTCTCTGACTTAGACTATCATAATATAATTCATCAGTTTCATTTTGGCTTTCTCCTCCTCAGGGAAATCAATCCCACCTCTGTAGTCTTGCTGCTTTGCTGAACGCTTTCATCTCTGGAACCAAAAGTTTCCTGCTCGTTGTGGGATTTTGCTGTGCGCAATTTAGGCTGGTGTTTGTTTCTGCAAGTATTTGATTATGAAAAGGACAGAGATGTGAAAGTTGCTATTCAGTGCCAATTCATTCTTTTCAAGAATTCTGACATTAAGTTAAATTTGTTAAAGGTATTCCTTTGCAAAAGCATATTAATTCTGCCTAATCTTTATGTGATTTCTCAGTGCTCTGTTCTGTGTCATTAAAATAATGAGTTCCAACACTTGCCAACAACTGACTGCAGGCTAGCTGGTTTGAATAGAGTCCAAGGGTTGAGAGGCTTTTATTGTTCAAGGCCGAGCTTGATAGATGTTTGGATGTTAAAGGAATATTAAGTTAGGATAGTGAGTAGGTAAGATATATCAGCAACCACAGTCATACTGAAATCAGAACAGGTAGATGGCCAGACTGCTACTGAAAGAAAATAGAGCATTATGGCAAAGTACACACTATTATACCGACATTTTAACCTACTCTTATATCAACCTAACCCTTTCCTCCCACATAGCCCTCCATTTTTCTATCATCCATGTGCATACTTGAGTTTTTTTAAATGTCTTTAATGTATCTGCCTGTACCACCATCCTTGGTAGAGCGTTCCACGTACCCTACCACTCTCTGTAAAAAATGCTTCCCCTGACAGCCCCCTATACTTTCCTCCGGTCACCTTAAATTATGCCCTCTTGTAATAGTTATTTCCATCCTCCAGCTAAACAAAAAATCTCTGCCTCTTATCATCTTGTACACCTCTATCAAGTCACTTATCATCCTCTTTCACTCCAAAGAGAAAAGCCCTAGCTCGCTCAACCTTTCTTCATGTCTTATGCTCTTAAAGGGTTAACCCCATCGAAAATTATCCTTAAAAACAAAAACGCCAGAGCTTCTGCAGATGCTGGAAATCTGGAGTAATACATACAAAATGCTGGTGGAATTCTGCAGGTCAGGCAGCATCTATGAAGAGGAATAAACAGTTGATGTTTTGGACCAAAACCCTTCATCATGACAGAAGGGTCTCAGCCTGAAACGTTAACTGTTATTCCTCTTCGTAGATGCTGCCTGACCTGCTAAGTTCCTCCAGCATTTTGCATGTGTTACTTCAAGACAAAAACCAATTTTCCTTTGGCACTTTTCCTTGTCAGTCTGAAGCAGGAGTTTATGCCATGTACCTTTACCATTAACCAAGGGGTTCGTGGATCCCAGGCTGGGAACCCCTGATCTAAAGAGTTTGAATATACTCTTTGTGTGTGGATGAAATGGCATCAATGTGTGTGAGACTTTGCTTTGACACTTGCCTTCAGCTTTATGGATTGGGAAAGACTAGGACTTGTTTGGACATTGAAAGGATGTGCAGCTCCATCATTTGGCTTTTGACGCTGTTTTCTTTCTGAAGGAGTGTAGATGTTCCCGTGAGACATGAAGCCTCCCCATCCACCTCTATTACCCCCATCGCTGAACTAAGAACACTTTAAACCCCCACTTTTTAAAACGCTGTTTACATTGTAACTACATGCTGATATTTATATATTAATACACATTTTATTCCATATCCTTACTTTCTCTATCTTTATTTTTTATATAATTCATTTTCCTTATAATTATTGAATATTGTTTTTTATTACGTGTCACACCAACATACCACAACAAATTCCTGATGTTTGTAAATGTATATGGTGAATACAATTGATCCTTGAATGAAAGCTCTATAATAAGATTCAAAATTCAAATTTATTTATCACATGTACATCAAAACACACAGTGAAATGTGTCCAAACGAGGAAATCTTCAGATGCTGGAATTTCAAGCAACACACACAAAAATTGCTGGTGAACACAGCAGGCCACAAGCAACGCACATAAAAATTGCTGGTGAAATGTGTCATTAACGTTAACAATCAACACACCCAAGGCTGTGTTGGGAGCAGCCGCAAAGTGCGCCACACATTCCAGTGCCAACAGAGTATTTCCACAATGCTCAGCCAAGCAACCCAGAACACAACAAAACACAGCTCAACACTAGGGCACTGAGGAATGCGGTAGAGCAAAGGGATCTGGGAATATGCTCCACAATCCATTGAATGTAGCGGCACAGGTACATAAGGTTGTAAAGAACGTTGGCGTTGGGACATTGGCGTTCCTTAATCAAAGTATTGAGTACAGGAGATGGGATGTCATGAAGTTGTATAAGACATTGATTAGGCCTAATTTGGAGTATTGGCTGCAGTTTGGTCACCTACCTCCAGGAAAGATGTAAATAAGGTTGAAAGAGTACAGAGATTTACAAAGTTGTTGCTGGGACTAGAAGACCTGAGTTACAAGGAAAGATTGAATAGGTTAGGACTTTATTCCTTGGAACATAGAAGATTGAGAGGAGATTTGATGGAGGTATACAAAATTATGAGGGGTATAGATAGGGTAAATGCAAGCAGGTTTCTTCCACTGAGATTGGGTGGGACTACAACTAGAGGTTTTGGGTTAAAGGTGAATGGTGAAAAGTTGAAGGGGATCATGAGGGAAAACTTGTTCACTCAGTGGGTTGTAAGAGTGTGGAATGCAGTGTTTAATTGAATAGGTACCAGGATGGTAGGGGTATTGAGTGCTATGGTCCCGGTACAAGTTGATGGGTGTAGGCATTTTAAATGATTCAGCATGGACTAGATGGGCCAATGGGCCTTTTTCTGTACTGTGCTTTTCTATGACTCTATAACAAAACAGAGCACAACACACAATGAAACAACAGCAGCAAAACAGCCCCCTATTTCTCCCTCCCACCAAATTGGTCTGTGTTCTTCGGCCTCCGGAGCTCTTGGATATGCAGGCATTGGGCTACCCCAGCAGACTCACAGAGATTCGCATACTCAGAGCTCCATAAGAAGATATTGCTTCAATCAATTATTGCAGGGGTTAGCAGAATTTTATTTAATTAGGTTTTCTGTAAAGAGCTAGTGCAATGTTGTTTTATTTCTGCTTTTTTTGTCAGTTTATTTAATGAGGCAATGTTTTCCTTCCTCGTTGGAGACTGGCCCTTAGGCTGCTGCAGTACTCAGCTTGTTATATATTCCACCTGCCTCCTGCGCCAATGGCCCCTTGCTGCAAGTTATTGTGGGGGGAGAAGGGGTGCAGCGAGAGAACTGATGCTCCATTTTCCTCACAGACGAAGCGCATGTGCACTATTGAAGGCTCAGGGGGCAGAGCAGCAGTCCCAAAGGCCAGGGTTCTTTGCGGTTCTTGGGATGTGTGTCCTGCTTTTAATTGGCTGCAAGTTTGCCCCTGAAGCACTGGCCACAGGAGTTTAACTGCAGTGCTTTGCAGGCAGCCTGCTTCTAACTTATTCTGTCCCTGCAAGGCACCACGCTACCACTACTGAGCAACTCAGCGGGTCATGCAGCATTGATGGAGGGGAATAAACAGTTGACATTTTCACGCCGAGACTTTTCATCAGGACTGGAAAGGAAAGGGGCAAAAGCCATTCAGGAAGGGCCTTGTCCCAAACTGTTGGCTGTTTTAATTTTTAATTTATTTAGAGATACAGCACGGTAACAAGCCTGTGCTGCCTAGTTACACAGATGTGAGCAATTAACCTACAAACTCACAGTGCTTGGAATGTGGGAGGAAACTGGATCACCCGGAGGAAACCTATGTGATCATGGGGTGAACATACAAAGTACAAGCTCCTTACGGACAGAGGGGGAATTGAACCCGGGTCACTGACACTAATAGCACTACATTAACCACTACGCTGCCATCCCACCGTAGTTTATTCCCCTCCATTAATACTGCCTGACTTGCTGAGTTCCTCCAGTATTTTGTGTGTCTTGCTCAAGATTTCCAACATCTGCAGAATATCTTGTGTCCACCATTACTGAGAACAGGTTTATGTCAGGGAATTCATATTCTTTCACCTCTCACCACAGCTAACTCTCTGGGAAATGTACTTCTAAGTCCAACAAAAATCTTATAAGCTTTGTGTGAACTGTTTCAGTTTTAGAGACTCAGCAGATGCTGGAAATCTTGAGCAACACACACAAAATGTTGGAGAAACTGAGCAGGTCAGGCAGCATCTATGGAGGGGAATCCAGATGAAGGGTCTCAGTCCGAAACATTAACTGTTTATTCCCCTCCATAAATGCTTCCTGACCTGGTGAGTGACCTGGTGTGTGCTGCTCAGTTTTAGGGAAAGTTTTAACTTGCTGTATATTGGTTGGAAACCAGAAATAGACTTGCAGAAGCCATGTGGAATATGCTTCAGAGCAAATAGGGCTTGAAGTCGTGAAAGAATGTGTAATCTGCTGCTGGCTGTTTGCTTAAGTGCACCAGAAATGTACACAGGGGTGGTACAGAGTAAGAGGAAGGAATACAACCAGCTTTGATCGCAAATGGTTTGGGTTTTCCGTGAAGATTAATCTAGAAGAAATATTCGCTTATCGGGCACCTGGGTGTGATTTTTGGACAGCTGTATTCTCCTGGTGAGCAGGACGTGTTTCCAAGGTTTCAGACTTGGTAGCTTAGCAGAAACAGATAGTTCGGCTGTATTGGTATGGGCCTTTCCTGACACCAAGCTTTTGCCATGTTTCTCACAGAAGATTGACAATTTGCTAGCCTTGTTAAACAACACTGGAGGATCTGTGCATTTCAGGACTTTTGTTTGTTCCACTGTCAGGAAGCAATTCTGTGCCGGTTTTCAGTAGCTGAGACCCTCCCTTCCCTAGTCCTGTGGTGGGGGATGGGGAACAGGTCACCAGTTGGTTCAATGGGTCGACAAGCTCCTTACTCTAGAATAATGGAGGAGATCTTGTAGTCATGTTACTTCCGCATGAGGAGACCACATCCCACGCGGGTTTGGCTGCTGCCAAGTGCGTTTCCCCCGCCAGCAGTGCACCATGACAGGCTCCAGGTTGGCGGGGAAGGTGGCTCGAGACCCCGTACAGAAACAGGCCCTTCAGGCTTTCCATTTATCTGTGTATAGTCCATATTCCTCTAAACCCTTCCTATCCACAAACCTGTCCGAGTTCCTTAAACCTGTGACTTTAGTTCTTGATTCCTTAACGCTGGGAAAAAGACTGTGTGATCTATGCCTCTCATAACTGACCAGAACTGAATATCTATCCCAAATGTGGCCTCACCAGCACCTTGTATAACTGCAACATAATATCCGAACTTAATACTCAATGCACTGATGAATGCCAACATGCCAAAAGCCTCCTTTACCACTCTGTCTGCCAGTGGCACTACTTTTAGGGAACCATGTCCAAGTTCCTCTGCAATTCAGCACTCCTGTCGTTCGTTGACAGTTACAAAACCCAGAACATACTCTAGGACACTACAGCATAGTACAGGCTTGTCAGCCCATGATGTTGTGCCAGCCTTTTAATTTCCTCTGTGATCAATCTTACCCTTCCCTCCTACATAACCCACAATTTTTCTATCCGACCTGTGAATTGTGGAAGTCATAGTTAAGGAAAATGGAACAAACATCTCAGGTGCAAGTGTGGAAATTGTGCTCATCATAACCCATGTAACAAAGCCACATAAATGAAGGGGGGGGGATGAGGGGAGGGTGGATGTATCTTGTCTTTACAAGCATTTCTCAGTGTGATGGAACAGGCCTCTTAACTCCTCTGAGAGTGACTTTACAAGGCTCATGTGTTATTTTACTCATTGCCCGTTATGCCTGTCGGCATTTAGGGCAGCAGTGAGCATCCTCCATCGGTGTTCAGGGCTTCCTTCATTGCGCCAGCAGCTTCCTCTCAGTTTTCACTACTGTCAGCCATGAAATGCAGGAATACCATCGTGCTCAGATGTAGAAGGATTCTTCATTGCTGTTTCCATAACAGTTTTACTCGACCAGTCAGGGTTGTTAGCCCCGAGCTGAACCTCTGAACCTGGAGGCCGGTGGACCACTCTGAGTCTGGTCTGTACCCTTTGACCTGTTCAACATGGGTGACCCTACCAAGAGCCAAAGCATAAAGCCCTGACTCCAGCCAACATGGTTCTCCGAGCCATTGAGGCACACAAGCCTCCGAATCACAACAAGGTCCTCTTGGAGGAAGGGTGTATTTTTTTTAAATCATTTTTGTCACGTCACATTTGCAAATTTTTGCAAATGTACCATGGAGAGCATTCTAACTGGCTGCATAGCCATCTGGTACAGGAGAGGGGTGGCTACTGCACAGGATTGAAACAAGCTGCAGAGAGTTGTAAGCTTAGTCAGCTCTATTAAAAAGGCAGCATCCATCAATAAGGACCCCCATTACTCAAGACGTGCCCACTTCTCATTGCTACCATCAGGAAGGAGGTACAGGAGCCTGAAGGCACACGTTCAGCAATTCATGACCAGCTTCTTCCCCTCTGCCATCTGATTTCTGAATGAATTGAATTGAATTGACTTTATTACTTACATCCTTCATATACATGAGTAAGAATCTTTTGCGTTACGCCTCCATCTAAATGTGCAATGTACAGTTTATAGTAACTTATAATAACCAGTATGTACAACAGGATAGTCAATGTACCATAGAAATACAATTGTGTAAGCGTGAATTAATCAGTCTGATGACCTGGTGGAAGAAGCTGTCCCGGAGCCTGTTGGTCCTGGTTTTTATGCTGCAGTACCATTTCCCAGATGGTAGCAGCTGGAAGAGTTTGTGGTTGGGGTGACTCGGGTCCCCAGTGATCCTTTGGGCCCTTTTTACACACCTGTCCTTGTAAATGTGTTGAATCATGGGAAGTTCACATCTACAGATGCGCTGGGCTGTCCGCACCACTCTCTGCAGAGTCCTGCGAATGAAGGAGATACAGTTCCCATACCAGGCAGAGATAAAGCCAGACAGGAAGCTCTCAACTGTGCCCTTATAGAAAGTTCTTGGGATTTGGGGGCCCCACGCCAAACTTCTTCAACTGTCTGAGGTGGAAGAGGCACTGTTGTGCCTTTTGCAGCACACAGCCAGTACGTACAGACCACGTGAGATCCTTGGTGATGCTTTTGCTGAGGAAGTTAAAACTGTTCACTCTCTCAGACACAGATCCATTGATGTCAATGGGGGGTAGCCTGTCTCCATTACTCCCGTTACTCCTGTTCAATGTTCAATGAACATTGCCTCACTACTTTTTTATTTCTATTTTTGCACTATGTATTTAACTATTTTATACACGTGCGCACGCACACACATACACAACACACACACAGTATATATACTTACTGTTATTCACAGACTTTTCTCTAATTATATATTGCATTGTGCTGCTGCCACAAAGACGAAAATTTCATGACGTATGCCAGTGTTATTAAACCTGATTCTGATGTACCAAGATACAGTGAAAAGCCTCTGTTCAGACAGATGAAATCATTACACAGTGTATTGAGGAAGAACAAGGTATAACAATAACAATGCAGAATAAAGTGTAAAAACTACAGACAAAGTGCAGTGCAGGTAAATGATAAAGTGCAAAATCATGACGAGGTATAGTGAAAGGCAAATGATACATCTTACTATACAATTCATCCGTTCAGGAGACTGATAACAGTAAGTTAGAAACTGTCCTTGAATCTGGTGGTATGTGCTTTCAGGCTTTTGTTTCTCCTGCCCAATGGGAGAGGGGAAAAGAGAGAATGTCCAGGGTGGGTGAGGTACTTGATGACGTTAGCTGTCTTACTGAGGCAGCAAGAAGCATAGACAGACTCCATAGAGGAGAGGATAGTTCCCATGACGTGCTGAGCTGTGTCCATAACTCTCTGCAGTTTCCTGCAGTCACCTGCAGATCAGTTGCCATACTAAGCTGTTATGCTTCTCGACAGAATGCTTTGTGTGGTGCATCAATAAAAATTAGTAAGAGCTGATGGGGGCATGCCAAATTCCTTTAGACTCCCGTGGAAGGAGAGGCACTGGAAGCCATTTGAGTTTGACAGACCTGTTAGATAGAGCAGTCAGAGGAAGACCCTTATCGTTATTTGTAGGGTTGCTTGCCGAGCTTGGAAGTTAGGTTGCAAATGTTTTGTCACCACAAGCAAGCAACCAACCTGAGCTACCAATCTTCTCTGTCATTTCAAACCCTCATCATTTACTGCAGTGAGTAGCAGAGGCAGATAATATGAGCTTCATACCACATTAACCTGGATGTTATTTGATCCCATCCCTTTTGATGAAGAAAGAGCTAATGCAGCAATATGGGTGTAATAATTTCGATGAGCCTTGTGGTCAGTGCAATCAGAGTTCAATTCCTGGCTGTGTCTGTAAGGAGTTTATATGTTCTCCCCGTGACCATGCAGGTTTCCTCCAGGTGCTACGGTTTCCTGCTGCATTCCAAAGGTGTATGTGTTGAGGTTAGTAAGTTGTGGACATGCTACGTTGGCACCAGAAGCATGGTGACACTTGTGGGCTGCCCCCAGCACATCCTCAGGCTGTATTGGTTGATGACACAAAACAAAGCATTTCACTGTATGTTTCAATGTTCACATGACAAATAAAGGGAATTTTTCTGAACAGAAGCTATTGCAATTGAATCTGGACAAATATAAAATAGTATCCATGCAAGGGGAGAGAGTCAGTACATACTCTGTGGTCAGTGTGGGGATGAAATTAAGCTCTTTGGTCCTTTGACATGCCCAGGCCACATAGAATTAACCCAGTGCAGAAAGTAGAAAGGGTAAGACGGAGGAACACATACCAATCCTCAAAGAGGGATCAGAAGTGGAAAGAGTGAGCAGCTTCAAGTTCCTGGGTGTCAAGATCTCTGAGGACCTAACCTGGTCCCAACATATCGATGCAGTTATAAAGAAGGAAAGACAGTGGCTATACTTTATTAGGAGTTTGAAGAGATTTGGCATGTCAACAAATACACTCAAAAACTTCTATAGTTGTACCATGGAGAGCATTCTGACAGGCTGCATCACTGCCTGGTATGGAGGGGCTACTGCACAGGACCAGAAGAAGCTGCAGAGTGTCGTAAAATTAGCTCCATCTTGGGTACTAGCCTACAGAGTACCCAGGACATCTTTAGGAAACGGTGTCTCGGAAAGGCAGTGTCCATTATTAAGGACCTCTAGCACCCAGAGCATGCCCTTTTCTCACTGTTACCATCAGGTAGGAGGTTCAGAAGCCTGAAGGCACACACTCACTTGTTTTTTAATATACAGTATTTCGGTTTTTTGCACGATTTTAGTCTATTCTATATACGTATACTGTATAAAGTATACTGAATAAGATTTACTTATTATTATTTCATTTTTTTCTTCTGTATTATCTATTGCATTGAACTGCTGCTACTAAGTTAACAAATTTCACGTCACATGCCAGTGATAATAAACCTGATTC